>NC_041715.1:20529943-21172020 GCF_900700375.1 Denticeps clupeoides
CTGTGTGAACTGTGCCGCTCATGTAATTAAATGACAGCCGTGAAAATACAGATACAGCCAATATCAGCCCCCCCCCCCCCCCAATATAATAACAT
This sequence comes from Denticeps clupeoides, assembly GCF_900700375.1. NCBI lineage: Eukaryota > Metazoa > Chordata > Actinopteri > Clupeiformes > Denticipitidae > Denticeps > Denticeps clupeoides. The sequence goes on from NC_041715.1 coordinate 20,530,039, forward strand.
ATTCCTGGCTGCTTCTCCCCAAAAGTGACTAAGAAAGATGCAGTCAGGACTTTCCTACGTTTGCACTTCAGCCTGGGCAGGAGCAGCAAAGACCCTGTAAGTTCAGCTTCACTGTAAGCTCCCAATCCACAATGTTGCTACTCACAAATGTCAATCAATAACGTTGCTTTACAGCGATCACTTTACTGTGTTTGCATGCAAGCATGTGAGAGGATTCACTGCTGCATGACATTGCATGAAAGCACTTTAATTGTGGCAATCAATAGGCTTTATTAGAAAGATTCATTTTAGCAATGTATTACCTTTTTTTGTTGGTTATACTATAATCAGTAAGCTAGTGCCATGTTTGCATCTAATTGCATGTAATTATTTTGTTTTGTTTCTCATTTTCCTTTTTGCCCTTAATCACGTAAATTCTGCAGCCTTCATAAAAGCCACGATCTTGTATATTTTAAACATTATAAAACTGAGTTTTGTAGATTAATCACTTTCATTGTAAACTATGCATTATTGTAATGTGTACATGTTATAATAGAAAATATATTGTTCACCAGTTACATTAGTTGTCATGGCAAACTGGACTTTCTTCCTTTAATGTAGAGACGTTTCATTCTGCAGAATGAAACGGTCTCTACATTAAAGAAAGTCCACGACTCAACTTCAGACAAATTCACCTGGATGACTGAGTTTTTATTTCACACTGGGAATGAGAGTGGGCTAACGCTCAATTCAGACATTTCACAACCCCTGGCTTGTATGACAACTTGAATGTCTTGCTGTAAGGTTTTTTAGTAAGAAGCATGTCCTTCCATTTCAACAATGTAATTTCTCTTGTTCTTCCGCTGGCAAAGGGTTCAGAGGCCATTGGCTGGCGACTGGCCACTCAAGATAGCACCACCAGTTTTCATCTCACCACCGAGCCCAGCCTTAGCCCTGCTGTATTGTTTTTCTGCTAAGGGCACAGGACAACTTCACCGCATCAACGGGAAAATGGACGGAGCCATGTATCGTAAAATCCTGAGCGACAATCTCCTTCCCTCTGCCAGGAAATTGAAAATGGGTCGTGGATGGGTGTTTCAGCACGACAATGACCCAAAACATACAGCAAAGGCAACAAAGGAGTGGCCCAAGAAGAAGCACATTAAGGTCATGGAGTGGCCTAGTCAGTCTCCTGACCTTAATCCAATAGAAAACCTATGGGGGGATCTGAAGCTCAAAGTTTGAGACAGCCTCGAAACCTTAGTGATTTAGAGATGATCTGCAAAGAGGAGTGGACCAAAATTCCTCCTAAAATGTGTGCAAACTTGGATATTAACTACAAGAAACGTTTGACCTCTTTGCTTGCAAAGAAGGGTTTTGCCACTAAATATTAAGTCTTTTTTTTGTTAGAGGGTTCAAATACTTATTTTACTCAATGAAATGCAAATCAGTCTCTATATTTTATTTAAAGTTATTTTTTCAATTTCCTTTTGATGTGCTATCTGTCACTGTTAAAATAAACCTACCATAAAAATGATACTGTTCAGACTTTTCATTTCTTTGTCATTTGACAAACTTACAAAATCAGCGAGGGGTCAAATAATTATTTCCTCCACTGTATGTGTGTTTAATATTTAATTATACTGTAACTGTATGTATTTATTTTTTTTTTGCTCCCAGGTACCACATTATTCAGTCGGGCCTGAAGTTCTGTTATTAACTTGAGTAGTGGAATGTAAATAATTACTGTAAGGTGCTTTATTAGCAAATTGATTTTAAAATATTTTTTACTGATTATTAAAAAATTTATTTTAAATTTCAAGTGTCTGCCTCTTAATTTTTATATTTTGTCTTTGGCAAGAAGGGGGTGCACTAGCCTTGACATTTCATTCATCGCTGCAGTGGTCTGGTTCTACTATGTGGATGTTGAGAAGAGATACTTTTGTGATTGCTTTTTTTTTTTTTTTTTTTTTTTTTTTTTTTTTGTGGATGCAGTAAAATAATCTTGTATTCAATTTAGTGCTCTGATTCAGACAGGGAACTGGTCTATATGAACCCCTAGCCATGTGTTTTATGTTAATAGAATTTTTATTTTTATCATCTTTCATGATTGCGCTGTTCAAAAGACTTTTCCTAGTCCTAATAAATACATGTGACATTCACTTATTGGCCCCATCTGAAACGCCTACATTTTTCTGAAAGGAAAAAAAGCCTATAATAATGGAAATACCCCCTTTAAACTCTACTTATAAAAACCTCATTAGGGAATGTCTGGGTTTTGAGAGGTAATTGATTTTTAGAAAAAGAGCTGGTTTTGCTTTTATTTCTACTTTTCAATATACGGATAAGAAATATAGCTTATATCTTTGTGTCATTTTCTGTAACATTTTACATTTACAGCATTTATCAGACGCCCTTATCCAGAGCGACTTACAATCAGTAGTTACAGGGACAGTCTCCCTGGAGCAATTTAGGGTTAAGTGTCTTGCTCAGGGACACAATGGTAGTAAGTGGGATTCGAACCCGGGTCTTCTGGTTCATAGGCGAGTGTGTTACCCACTAGGCTACTACCACCAGTGGTGTAGTATCACTGAACAGTAACCTTACATTAAGCCTTGTGTTTCTCTGCAGTCCATGCTACTGAATGCACACATTCAGGGCACTGTGTTTTATTATATTATACTACAATATGATACATTATATGTGAGACTAGGATGAATGGTGTCATGGAAGCCACACTTACTGTCAACAATCAAAAGTGGTCTTGATTACCTGTTTTTTTTGGCATGTGATATTTGCATGGATGTACATCCTTGTGGACCAGAGATTTGAGGGGGCACAGTACCACAGGTCCAGATCGATTGATTGTCAGAATCTTGTTGACTTCATGCAACTCCAAATCTTCAGATCATTTTGGCTGGATATGGTTGTGTACATCATTCCATGCACATCGTTCCCTTCGTAATGGGGCCTCTCTTGTACTCCGTCATTACTTGTATTTCGGTTGTAATGTCTTGGATGGTTTCGCCCCCATTAAAATTTAATGCCCGTTACTTTGGCTTTCCCATTAGTTCAGTTGGGCAACCTTTCCACCTAGGAGTTGATTCGGATGATGTTGCCAAAAATTCTGTGCAAATCATGTCACATAATGGGAAAAAGGTGAGTCCAGTAAAAAGACACACCCAGACACATAACAAGCATGTTGCTCCTCTGTCTCAATTTGAAATGATGTCAATGTGCAACGAAATGGGTCCTCTGCATTTAACCCGTCACCCTTGGTAAGCAGTGGGCAGCCATGAAAGGCGCCCGGGAAGTAGTGTGTGGACGGTGCTTTGCTCAGCGATACCTTGGAGGATCGGGATTCAAACCGGCAACCGTCTGATTACGGGGCTTCTAAAATACACACAGGGACAAAGACAGCAATTTCTGGAGACATGTCCTGTGGTCGGATGAAACTAAAAATGAACTTTTCGGCCATAATGACCATTGTTACACGGAGGGAACAAAGGGGTAATCTTGAAAGCCTGAGAACACCATGACAACTTTGTATAGGGGTTGATGTCATCTCAACACATCAGCCAGGAAATAAAAGTTTGTGTCTTTTAATTGTACAATAATCCTAAACACACCTGCAAATCCTAAAACACGTCCCAAAGTAAGAACCTGATCAAAATATGATGATTTAATGTGCTGACAAAGCAGCGTATGAAAAGGTACAGTACATTGAATATTGCATTTAAGGTAATTGTGATGACATCAGATAAATGATTGATTGGATTGATGATTTTATTAGACCTGGTGTCAGTGGTTCATTTGCATGCTTTGTTTTGGGTCGTCACCCAGGTGCTTGATCTCTAGGTCGAAGCGCCACCCCTAAATGTATAGAAAGTACGATGTATCCTTGTCTTAGACGACTTTTTGATGATTGCAGTGCCAAGCAGCGAGAATATGAATAAAGAGAATCTTCTTCAAGATATCCAAAAACGTCACCTGGCCTCTAAGGAAAAATTCACAACACATTATAAATGATTTTGGTAATCCTAACTGACCTAAAGCAAGAAAAGTTTTGTCTGATTTCATGTTAGACTGTGGGGAAAAAAAATGTTGTGTGTTTTTTATACAGTAGGTGTTAACTTCTGGTTTCAGCTGTATATAAACCACTTCTTCCAATTTTGTGGGATACTCAAGTTATCCAGATATGATAACTCAGATATTGGCAGGTGGGTCTCCTCCCGTCACACAGAGCAGTTATGCATCCACAATAGGCTGGGGGAACGTTTGTCACCAGCACAGCATTTGGGGACTTGTTCATCACACATGGTTGAATGTGTTTGAATCCTCATGAAAACGAAAAGAAAAAAAAAAACATAAGTAAGAATAACTACGTTCTGGCCAATAGAGTAAACTGAACAGAACAGGTTGGTTGATCAGACCAACAAGACCCACCAGGGGGGACTTGGACTGTACAATATTTGCAAGACGAGGCCAATTCAACACAACCAAAGTAAGTATACACATGAAGAGAACGTAGATGTATACACTAGATGTCGCGTTCAATATGGTCGTCTATGGGAGAGAACGAGTCAGTTGGGTCGCCATCTTGACACAGGATAGCGCTCTTTTTTTAAACGAATGAATGTCTATCAGGGCTAAAGTGGCATTCAGAAGGACCATAAACTGCCACATTTCACAAGCGATTTTTATTGTCTTGGTTCGTTTCAAATATCAGACATGTATTTACAACCGTGCCGAGAATAAATTTACAGAGAAGCATTTTTTGAAAATCAAGCATAATTTTATGTTCAAAATGTGACCTACATGTATAAAAAAACTTAAAATACACTCCAACTACATGCAGAACAATGCAAATACAACAAAAGAGGCCAGCAATGCTCCCTGATCCGTCCTGTACATGTTACCACTCTTTTTTTTAAGTGAAGTGATTGTCATTGTGAAGCGCAGCAAAACGAAATGCGTTCTCTACATTGAACCCGTCACCTTTTTGTGCAGTGGGCAGCCATGAAAGGCGCCCGGGGAGATCTGTGTGTGGTGATACGGGTTTCAAACCGACTTCCTTCCGATTACCGTCCCGCTTCCTTATCACTGCTGCCCTCATGCGTTTATAGTTACGGTTTTATCCAAAGCAACAGGCATTTGTATGGATTTGTAGAGAACTATAAACAATTAACTGTATACTATGCATTTATTACAATTAACTGTATTACAATGCATTTCGTTTTTACTACTTTTAGTACTTTACTTTTTATATATATTATTAAAGATGAAAATCCATTTAGCTGCTTATTTGGAAAAAATCACTATGGACATTTCAGGTCCATACACAGGGGCATCTTGAATAGATTTATCAAGGAAAATAGATAATAAAGTCACTATGCAATATATACAGGTGTCAGTACAGATCCGGGCCTTTCCTCTGTGGTGGGGCTGGAAGGCGGGTGCTCTGGTCTGTAACATGAATAACGTTATTTGTCAAACACAACATTTTGTAACCTGCAGGATGATAAAATAAAACCTTACTAATGAAATGTTATGCCTTGATCCATCGTAAAAGTCCAGCATGTTCGCTCTACCGCCAGAGAAGTGCGGCTGAATGAGCGTGGGAGCCCGTTTAAATATGGCCGGCATTATTGACACATGCTGAGAGGCTGAATGTGGCATCTAGTGTTTATATATATATATATATATATAAGTAATAAGTTCATGTAGGTTTATCTGTTGCAGGATATATTGAAGCTTCATGTTCACTGTCTCTTCCAGTAGTAAAAACTGCAGGGCGTCCAGTTGGTGTCCTGTAATACAATCAAACGTTTTCTTTAGTACTGGAAGTAATTATAATCATTATAATAGAGTGAATGTTATTACACAACGCATTAGAAGTGAGATATGACGTGTAACTAATCAGGACAAAGCAAGTTGGATGATCAGCGTTAGATGATCAACATTAGCAGAAATAAAGCAAAGTATTGTAGTCAGAAGAATATCAAAGTCCGTAAAAAAATTCAATCTACTTTATATGACAGTGAATGATGAAAAATAAAAGTGTTCCGCGAAAGAATCATTAATCCCTCCTAAAACGCGGGAAAAATGAGGATATAACGGTGAACCAATGAGGATGTGAGAGAGGGTAGCTTCTGACCAATCAAGATTGAGTGGGCGGGACAGCATTTGACGTTCATATACAGACGTCATTGTCAAAGCAAGTTGGATGATCAACATTAGAAGAAATAAAGCAAAGTATTGTAGTCAGAAGAATATCAAAGTCCATAAAAATGTATGTCTGTAAACTAAAAGTACTTTATATGACAGTAAATGATGAAAAATAAAAGTGTTCCGCGAAAGAGTCAACAACCGTCACTAAAACGCGGGGGGAGGGTGGATAAAAGGGTGAACCAATCAGAATGTAAGAGAGGTGAGCTTCTGACCAATCAAGAATAAGTGGGCGGGACTTAAATACATATGCCGGAAGGATCATATGCAAACTTCAAATGATAACCCAATCGTGGGCAGTGGTGGCCTAGCGGATAAGGGAGCGAACGCTTTAAAGTAGCGGAAGAGGTTACGGGTTCGAATCCCGGGCCAGGTCACCGCTGAAGTACCGAGGAGCAACGGTACTGCACCCACATTGCTCACCAAAGTTTTTTTTTTTTTTTTTTCCTTGGTGTTTGTTCGTTTCAAATGTCAGACATGCATTGCTGTTTCAGAAAAACGGAGCACATTTCCCCAATGGAGGGACTGAAAATTAGCGTGAGAAACGGCTTTTTGCCGAAGCGCTTTGGGGTCGAGGGAGGAGCTGGCTGCATTTCCGTAACAACCCGGAGTTGTAGCTGTAGCCCGCAGCTCGCTGCTACGCGTCCAAACATCGAGCGCAGGAGTAAGTAGCGCGCCGGCTGAATACTGAATACCTTCCAACCTGGTTGGAATTGACTGCAGAGTTGTCCTGGGTGACACACTTCATTATGTGACTGCGTGACGGGTTAAGGCTTTGTGATCTCTTAATCTTCTCATGTAGCGCACAGCCATTTCCCTTCAACCCTGAGGATCTAGCTCTCTGTAACATACTGCTCAGCCCTTGGACAGTGTAACCTTTTTTTTTTTTTTTTTTTTTTTTAATGCATTTTATAATGATACTACTAATAATAATAATACATTTTTGTTCTCTTCCATTTACAGAAATAAACAGATATAGCACGAAAGTGTTGCTTCAGAGTATTTGTATTTTGTTATTTAACACCCCCAATTATGCTTTAGCATACAATTACTGGTTATTCTGTGTGCTCAACAGTAGGAGTAGTCTTCCATTCATTTTGGCTTTCAGGCACATGTGACACACCCTGCATTATTTTATTTGCGTTGATGCCGCGCCATCTAGCGGTGGAATATGGGAACAGCCCAAAAAGCGGGGGCCTGAACTGGAAACTTGTGTGGACTCTGCTAACAGGGAACGTACGGAAGAGAAATCACGCTGTAAAAAACCAAACTCTTAGCTTGGTTAAAGAACTGTGCCGCTCATGTAATTAAATGACAGCCGCGAATATACAGATACAGCCAATATCACCCCCCCTCAATATAATAACATATTCCAAATAATAAACATATATATTAATATATATGTATGTATGTGTGTGTGTGTGTGTGTGTGTATATATATATATTAATGGTCTTGAATTAATAACGTGTTGATTTTCTTTATTCATTTCCCAGCAAAATAATAGTTTGTTTAATCACCTGTTAATGTTACTCACCCCCCATCGAATACTTGGTACCACCGGTACCACCTACCATGACCTGTCAGAAGTCATGGGCATCCTACATGCTTAATTGCAGTAGTGGATTTCAACGCCATTTATTGTTAAATGTCTTATATTATACTGCATATTTTACACCACTGTTTTAGAGAACGTGCTTCATAAGAGGCCACTTTCAGCCAGACCCCCCCCCCCCCTATGGCTGATCGCACCATTAAAAAAGTAGGTTTCGTGTGCACCTAAGAGCCCTGTAAATGAAACATTATTATTTGCTGAATGCATAGGTCTGTACATGTGTAATGTGTTTAAACCATTTAAATGGCAGCAACTCTGCACTCCCCCAGTATCGCCAAAGGATTTACTAAAATCACCCTGCAGACTCTGACAGTAAAATTCTAATCAAATTCAATGCCCGTTTTTTTTTTTTTTTTTTTGGCTTTCCCATTAGTTCAGTTGGGCAACCTTTCCACCTAGGAGTTGATTCGGTGATGTTGCCAAAAATGCTGTGCAAATCATATCACATAGTGCCATGTATGTGCGCTATTTCCATAATGGGGAAAAAGACACACCCAGACACAATACAAGCATATTGCTCCTGGGTCTCAATTTGAAATGAATGTCAATGTGCAACGAAATGGGTCCTCTGCATTTAACCCGTCACCCTTGGTGAGCAGTGGGCAGCCATGAAAGGCGCCCGGGAAGTAGTGTGTGGACGGGGCTTTGCTAGCGATACCTTGGAGGATCGGGATTCAAACCGGCAACCGTCTGATTACGGGGCTTCTAAAATACACACAGGGACAAAGACAGCAATTTCTGGAGACATGTCCTGTGGTCGGATGAAACTAAAAATGAACTTTTCGGCCATAATGACCATTGTTACACGGAGGGAACAAAGGGGTAATCTTGAAAGCCTGAGAACACCATGACAACTTTGTATAGGGGTTGATGTCATCTCAACACATCAGCCAGGAAATAAAAGTTTGTGTCTTTTAATTGTACAATAATCCTAAACACACCTGCAAATCCTAAAACAGTCCCAAAGTAAGAACCTGATCAAAATATGATGATTTAATGTGCTGACAAAGCAGCGTATGAAAAGGTACAGTACATTGAATATTGCATTTAAGTTAATTGTGATGACATCAGATAAATGATTGATTGGATTGATGATTTTATTAGACCTGGTGTCAGTGGTTCATTTGCATGCTTTGTTTTGGGTCGTCACCCAGGTGCTTGATCTCTAGGTCGAAGCGCCACCCCTAAATGTATAGAAAGTACGATGTATCCTTGTCTTAGACGACTTTTTGATGATTGCAGTGCCAAGCAGCGAGAATATGAATAAAGAGAATCTTCTTCAAGATATCCAAAAACGTCACCTGGCCTCTAAGGAAAAATTCACAACACATTATAAATGATTTTGGTAATCCTAACTGACCTAAAGCAAGAAAAGTTTTGTCTGATTTCATGTTAGACTGTGGGGAAAAAAAATGTTGTGTGTTTTTTATACAGTAGGTGTTAACTTCTGGTTTCAGCTGTATATAAACCACTTCTTCCAATTTTGTGGGATACTCAAGTTATCCAGATATGATAACTCAGATATTGGCAGGTGGGTCTCCTCCCGTCACACAGAGCAGTTATGCATCCACAATAGGCTGGGGGAACGTTTGTCACCAGCACAGCATTTGGGGACTTGTTCATCACACATGGTTGAATGTGTTTGAATCCTCATGAAAACAAAAAGAAAAAAAAAACATAAGTAAGAATAACTACGTTCTGGCCAATAGAGTAAACTGAAAAGAACAGGTTGGTTGATCAGACCAACAAGACCCACCAGGGGGGACTTGGACTGTACAATATTTGCAAGACGAGGCCAATTCAACACAACCAAAGTAAGTATACACATGAACAGAACGTAGATGTATACACTAGATGTCGCGTTCAATATGGTCGTCTATGGGAGAGAACGAGTCAGTTGGGTCGCCATCTTGACACAGGATAGCGCTCTTTTTTTAAACGAATGAATGTCTATCAGGGCTAAAGTGGCATTCAGAAGGACCATAAACTGCCACATTTCACAAGCGATTTTTATTGTCTTGGTTCGTTTCAAATATCAGACATGTATTTACAACCGTGCCGAGAATACATTTACAGAGAAGCATTTTTTGAAAATCAAGCATAATTTTATGTTCAAAATGTGACCTACATGTATAAAAAAACTTAAAATACACTCCAACTACATGCAGAACAATGCAAATACAACAAAAGAGGCCAGCAATGCTCCCTGATCCGTCCTGTACAGTTACCACTCTTTTTTTTAAGTGAAGTGATTGTCATTGTGAAGCGCAGCAAAACGAAATGCGTTCTCTACATTGAACCCGTCACCTTTTTGTGCAGTGGGCAGCCATGAAAGGCGCCCGGGGAGATCTGTGTGTGGTGATACGGGTTTCAAACCGACTTCCTTCCGATTACCGTCCCGCTTCCTTATCACTGCTGCCCTCATGCGTTTATAGTTACGGTTTTATCCAAAGCAACAGGCATTTGTATGGATTTGTAGAGAACTATAAACAATTAACTGTATACTATGCATTTATTACAATTAACTGTATTACAATGCATTTCGTTTTTACTACTTTTAGTACTTTACTTTTTATATATATTATTAAAGATGAAAATCCATTTAGCTGCTTATTTGGAAAAAATCACTATGGACATTTCAGGTCCATACACAGGGGCATCTTGAATAGATTTATCAAGGAAAATAGATAATAAAGTCACTATGCAATATATACAGGTGTCAGTACAGATCCGGGCCTTTCCTCTGTGGTGGGGCTGGAAGGCGGGTGCTCTGGTCTGTAACATGAATAACGTTATTTGTCAAACACAACATTTTGTAACCTGCAGGATGATAAAATAAAACCTTACTAATGAAATGTTATGCCTTGATCCATCGTAAAAGTCCAGCATGTTCGCTCTACCGCCAGAGAAGTGCGGCTGAATGAGCGTGGGAGCCCGTTTAAATATGGCCGGCATTATTGACACATGCTGAGAGGCTGAATGTGGCATCTAGTGTTTATATATATATATATATATAAGTAATAAGTTCATGTAGGTTTATCTGTTGCAGGATATATTGAAGCTTCATGTTCACTGTCTCTTCCAGTAGTAAAAACTGCAGGGCGTCCAGTTGGTGTCCTGTAATACAATCAAACGTTTTCTTTAGTACTGGAAGTAATTATAATCATTATAATAGAGTGAATGTTATTACACAACGCATTAGAAGTGAGATATGACGTGTAACTAATCAGGACAAAGCAAGTTGGATGATCAGCGTTAGATGATCAACATTAGCAGAAATAAAGCAAAGTATTGTAGTCAGAAGAATATCAAAGTCCGTAAAAAAATTCAATCTACTTTATATGACAGTGAATGATGAAAAATAAAAGTGTTCCGCGAAAGAATCATTAATCCCTCCTAAAACGCGGGAAAAATGAGGATATAACGGTGAACCAATGAGGATGTGAGAGAGGGTAGCTTCTGACCAATCAAGATTGAGTGGGCGGGACAGCATTTGACGTTCATATACAGACGTCATTGTCAAAGCAAGTTGGATGATCAACATTAGAAGAAATAAAGCAAAGTATTGTAGTCAGAAGAATATCAAAGTCCATAAAAATGTATGTCTGTAAACTAAAAGTACTTTATATGACAGTAAATGATGAAAAATAAAAGTGTTCCGCGAAAGAGTCAACAACCGTCACTAAAACGCGGGGGGAGGGTGGATAAAGGGGTGAACCAATCAGAATGTAAGAGAGGTGAGCTTCTGACCAATCAAGAATAAGTGGGCGGGACTTAAATACATATGCCGGAAGGATCATATGCAAACTTCAAATGATAACCCAATCGTGGGCAGTGGTGGCCTAGCGGATAAGGGAGCGAACGCTTTAAAGTAGCGGAAGAGGTTACGGGTTCGAATCCCGGGCCAGGTCACCGCTGAAGTACCGAGGAGCAACGGTACTGCACCCACATTGCTCACCAAAGTTTTTTTTTTTTTTTTTTTCCCCCTCCTTCTTGGTCTTTGTTCGTTTCAAATGTCAGACATGCATTGCTGTTTCAGAAAAACGGAGCACATTTCCCCAATGGAGGGACTTAAAATAGCGTGAGAAACGGCTTTTTGCCGAAGCGCTTTGGGGTCGAGGGAGGAGCTGGCTGCATTTCCGTAACAACCCGGAGTTGTAGCTGTAGCCCGCAGCTCGCTGCTACGCGTCCAAACATCGAGCGCAGGAGTAAGTAGCGCCGGCTGAATACTGAATACCTTCCAACCTGGTTGGAATTGACTGCAGAGTTGTCCTGGGTGACACACTTCATTATGTGACTGCGTGACGGGTTAAGGCTTTGTGATCTCTTAATCTTCTCATGTAGCGCACAGCCATTTCCCTTCAACCCTGAGGATCTAGCTCTCTGTAACATACTGCTCAGCCCTTGGACAGTGTAACCTTTTTTTTTTTTTTTTTTTTTTTTTAATGCATTTTATAATGATACTACTAATAATAATAATACATTTTTGTTCTCTTCCATTTACAGAAATAAACAGATATAGCACGAAAGTGTTGCTTCAGAGTATTTGTATTTTGTTATTTAACACCCCCAATTATGCTTTAGCATACAATTACTGGTTATTCTGTGTGCTCAACAGTAGGAGTAGTCTTCCATTCATTTTGGCTTTCAGGCACATGTGACACACCCTGCATTATTTTATTTGCGTTGATGCCGCGCCATCTAGCGGTGAATATGGGAACAGCCCAAAAAGCGGGGGCCTGAACTGGAAACTTGTGTGGACTCTGCTAACAGGGAACGTACGGAAGAGAAATCACGCTGTAAAAAACCAAACTCTTAGCTTGGTTAAAGAACTGTGCCGCTCATGTAATTAAATGACAGCCGCGAATATACAGATACAGCCAATATCACCCCCCCTCAATATAATAACATATTCCAAATAATAAACATATATATTAATATATATGTATGTATGTGTGTGTGTGTGTGTGTGTGTGTGTATATATATATATTAATGGTCTTGAATTAATAACGTGTTGATTTTCTTTATTCATTTCCCAGCAAAATAATAGTTTGTTTAATCACCTGTTAATGTTACTCACCCCCCATCGAATACTTGGTACCACCGGTACCACCTACCATGACCTGTCAGAAGTCATGGGCATCCTACATGCTTAATTGCAGTAGTGGATTTCAACGCCATTTATTGTTAAATGTCTTATATTATACTGCATATTTTACACCACTGTTTTAGAGAACGTGCTTCATAAGAGGCCACTTTCAGCCAGACCCCCCCCCCCCTATGGCTGATCGCACCATTAAAAAAGTAGGTTTCGTGTGCACCTAAGAGCCCTGTAAATGAAACATTATTATTTGCTGAATGCATAGGTCTGTACATGTGTAATGTGTTTAAACCATTTAAATGGCAGCAACTCTGCACTCCCCCAGTATCGCCAAAGGATTTACTAAAATCACCCTGCAGACTCTGACAGTAAAATTCTAATCAAATTCAATGCCCGTTTTTTTTTTTTTTTTTTTGGCTTTCCCATTAGTTCAGTTGGGCAACCTTTCCACCTAGGAGTTGATTCGGTGATGTTGCCAAAAATGCTGTGCAAATCATATCACATAGTGCCATGTATGTGCGCTATTTCCATAATGGGGAAAAAGACACACCCAGACACAATACAAGCATATTGCTCCTGGGTCTCAATTTGAAATGAATGTCAATGTGCAACGAAATGGGTCCTCTGCATTTAACCCGTCACCCTTGGTGAGCAGTGGGCAGCCATGAAAGGCGCCCGGGAAGTAGTGTGTGGACGGGGCTTTGCTAGCGATACCTTGGAGGATCGGGATTCAAACCGGCAACCGTCTGATTACGGGGCTTCTAAAATACACACAGGGACAAAGACAGCAATTTCTGGAGACATGTCCTGTGGTCGGATGAAACTAAAAATGAACTTTTCGGCCATAATGACCATTGTTACACGGAGGGAACAAAGGGGTAATCTTGAAAGCCTGAGAACACCATGACAACTTTGTATAGGGGTTGATGTCATCTCAACACATCAGCCAGGAAATAAAAGTTTGTGTCTTTTAATTGTACAATAATCCTAAACACACCTGCAAATCCTAAAACAGTCCCAAAGTAAGAACCTGATCAAAATATGATGATTTAATGTGCTGACAAAGCAGCGTATGAAAAGGTACAGTACATTGAATATTGCATTTAAGGTAATTGTGATGACATCAGATAAATGATTGATTGGATTGATGATTTTATTAGACCTGGTGTCAGTGGTTCATTTGCATGCTTTGTTTTGGGTCGTCACCCAGGTGCTTGATCTCTAGGTCGAAGCGCCACCCCTAAATGTATAGAAAGTACGATGTATCCTTGTCTTAGACGACTTTTTGATGATTGCAGTGCCAAGCAGCGAGAATATGAATAAAGAGAATCTTCTTCAAGATATCCAAAAACGTCACCTGGCCTCTAAGGAAAAATTCACAACACATTATAAATGATTTTGGTAATCCTAACTGACCTAAAGCAAGAAAAGTTTTGTCTGATTTCATGTTAGACTGTGGGGAAAAAAAATGTTGTGTGTTTTTTATACAGTAGGTGTTAACTTCTGGTTTCAGCTGTATATAAACCACTTCTTCCAATTTTGTGGGATACTCAAGTTATCCAGATATGATAACTCAGATATTGGCAGGTGGGTCTCCTCCCGTCACACAGAGCAGTTATGCATCCACAATAGGCTGGGGGAACGTTTGTCACCAGCACAGCATTTGGGGACTTGTTCATCACACATGGTTGAATGTGTTTGAATCCTCATGAAAACAAAAAGAAAAAAAAAACATAAGTAAGAATAACTACGTTCTGGCCAATAGAGTAAACTGAAAAGAACAGGTTGGTTGATCAGACCAACAAGACCCACCAGGGGGGACTTGGACTGTACAATATTTGCAAGACGAGGCCAATTCAACACAACCAAAGTAAGTATACACATGAACAGAACGTAGATGTATACACTAGATGTCGCGTTCAATATGGTCGTCTATGGGAGAGAACGAGTCAGTTGGGTCGCCATCTTGACACAGGATAGCGCTCTTTTTTTAAACGAATGAATGTCTATCAGGGCTAAAGTGGCATTCAGAAGGACCATAAACTGCCACATTTCACAAGCGATTTTTATTGTCTTGGTTCGTTTCAAATATCAGACATGTATTTACAACCGTGCCGAGAATACATTTACAGAGAAGCATTTTTTGAAAATCAAGCATAATTTTATGTTCAAAATGTGACCTACATGTATAAAAAAACTTAAAATACACTCCAACTACATGCAGAACAATGCAAATACAACAAAAGAGGCCAGCAATGCTCCCTGATCCGTCCTGTACAGTTACCACTCTTTTTTTTAAGTGAAGTGATTGTCATTGTGAAGCGCAGCAAAACGAAATGCGTTCTCTACATTGAACCCGTCACCTTTTTGTGCAGTGGGCAGCCATGAAAGGCGCCCGGGGAGATCTGTGTGTGGTGATACGGGTTTCAAACCGACTTCCTTCCGATTACCGTCCCGCTTCCTTATCACTGCTGCCCTCATGCGTTTATAGTTACGGTTTTATCCAAAGCAACAGGCATTTGTATGGATTTGTAGAGAACTATAAACAATTAACTGTATACTATGCATTTATTACAATTAACTGTATTACAATGCATTTCGTTTTTACTACTTTTAGTACTTTACTTTTTATATATATTATTAAAGATGAAAATCCATTTAGCTGCTTATTTGGAAAAAATCACTATGGACATTTCAGGTCCATACACAGGGGCATCTTGAATAGATTTATCAAGGAAAATAGATAATAAAGTCACTATGCAATATATACAGGTGTCAGTACAGATCCGGGCCTTTCCTCTGTGGTGGGGCTGGAAGGCGGGTGCTCTGGTCTGTAACATGAATAACGTTATTTGTCAAACACAACATTTTGTAACCTGCAGGATGATAAAATAAAACCTTACTAATGAAATGTTATGCCTTGATCCATCGTAAAAGTCCAGCATGTTCGCTCTACCGCCAGAGAAGTGCGGCTGAATGAGCGTGGGAGCCCGTTTAAATATGGCCGGCATTATTGACACATGCTGAGAGGCTGAATGTGGCATCTAGTGTTTATATATATATATATATATATAAGTAATAAGTTCATGTAGGTTTATCTGTTGCAGGATATATTGAAGCTTCATGTTCACTGTCTCTTCCAGTAGTAAAAACTGCAGGGCGTCCAGTTGGTGTCCTGTAATACAATCAAACGTTTTCTTTAGTACTGGAAGTAATTATAATCATTATAATAGAGTGAATGTTATTACACAACGCATTAGAAGTGAGATATGACGTGTAACTAATCAGGACAAAGCAAGTTGGATGATCAGCGTTAGATGATCAACATTAGCAGAAATAAAGCAAAGTATTGTAGTCAGAAGAATATCAAAGTCCGTAAAAAAATTCAATCTACTTTATATGACAGTGAATGATGAAAAATAAAAGTGTTCCGCGAAAGAATCATTAATCCCTCCTAAAACGCGGGAAAAATGAGGATATAACGGTGAACCAATGAGGATGTGAGAGAGGGTAGCTTCTGACCAATCAAGATTGAGTGGTTGGGACAGCATTTGACGTTCATATACAGACGTCATTGTCAAAGCAAGTTGGATGATCAACATTAGAAGAAATAAAGCAAAGTATTGTAGTCAGAAGAATATCAAAGTCCATAAAAATGTATGTCTGTAAACTAAAAGTACTTTATATGACAGTAAATGATGAAAAATAAAAGTGTTCCGCGAAAGAGTCAACAACCGTCACTAAAACGCGGGGGGAGGGTGGATAAAAGGGTGAACCAATCAGAATGTAAGAGAGGTGAGCTTCTGACCAATCAAGAATAAGTGGGCGGGACTTAAATACATATGCCGGAAGGATCATATGCAAACTTCAAATGATAACCCAATCGTGGGCAGTGGTGGCCTAGCGGATAAGGGAGCGAACGCTTTAAAGTAGCGGAAGAGGTTACGGGTTCGAATCCCGGCCAGGTCACCGCTGAAGTACCGAGGAGCAACGGTACTGCACCCACATTGCTCACCAAAGTTTTTTTTTTTTTTTTTCCTTGGTGTTTGTTCGTTTCAAATGTCAGACATGCATTGCTGTTTCAGAAAAACGGAACACATTTCCCCAATGGAGGGACTGAAAATTGCGTGAGAAACGGCTTTTTGCCGAAGCGCTTTGGGGTTGAGGGAGGAGCTGGCTGCATTTCCGTAACAACCCGGAGTTGTAGCTGTAGCCCGCAGCTCGCTGCTACGCGTCCAAACATCGAGCGCAGGAGTAAGTAGCGCGCCGGCTGAATACTGAATACCTTCCAACCTGGTTGGAATTGACTGCAGAGTTGTCCTGGGTGACACACTTCATTATGTGACTGCGTGACGGGTTAAGGCTTTGTGATCTCTTAATCTTCTCATGTAGCGCACAGCCATTTCCCTTCAACCCTGAGGATCTAGCTCTCTGTAACATACTGCTCAGCCCTTGGACAGTGTAACCTTTTTTTTTTTTTTTTTTTTTTTTAATGCATTTTATAATGATACTACTAATAATAATAATACATTTTTGTTCTCTTCCATTTACAGAAATAAACAGATATAGCACGAAAGTGTTGCTTCAGAGTATTTGTATTTTGTTATTTAACACCCCCAATTATGCTTTAGCATACAATTACTGGTTATTCTGTGTGCTCAACAGTAGGAGTAGTCTTCCATTCATTTTGGCTTTCAGGCACATGTGACACACCCTGCATTATTTTATTTGCGTTGATGCCGCGCCATCTAGCGGTGGATATGGGAACAGCCCAAAAAGCGGGGGCCTGAACTGGAAACTTGTGTGGACTCTGCTAACAGGGAACGTACGGAAGAGAAATCACGCTGTAAAAAAACAAACTCTTAGCTTGGTTAAAGAACTGTGCCGCTCATGTAATTAAGTGACAGCCGCGAATATACAGATACAGCCAATATCACCCCCCCTCAATATAATAACATATTCCAAATAATAAACATATATATTAATATATATGTATGTATGTGTGTGTGTGTGTGTGTGTGTGTGTGTATATATATATATTAATGGTCTTGAATTAATAACGTGTTGATTTTCTTTATTCATTTCCCAGCAAAATAATAGTTTGTTTAATCACCTGTTAATGTTACTCACCCCCCATCGAATACTTGGTACCACCGGTACCACCTACCATGACCTGTCAGAAGTCATGGGCATCCTACATGCTTAATTGCAGTAGTGGATTTCAACGCCATTTATTGTTAAATGTCTTATATTATATTGCATATTTTACACCACTGTTTTAGAGAACGTGCTTCATAAGAGGCCACTTTCAGCCAGACCCCCCCCCCCCTATGGCTGATCGCACCATTAAAAAAGTAGGTTTCGTGTGCACCTAAGAGCCCTGTAAATGAAACATTATTATTTGCTGAATGCATAGGTCTGTACATGTGTAATGTGTTTAAACCATTTAAATGGCAGCAACTCTGCACTCCCCCAGTATCGCCAAAGGATTTACTAAAATCACCCTGCAGACTCTGACAGTAAAATACTAATCAAATTCAATGCCCGTTTTTTTTTTTTTTTTTTTGGCTTTCCCATTAGTTCAGTTGGGCAACCTTTCCACCTAGGAGTTGATTCGGTGATGTTGCCAAAAATGCTGTGCAAATCATATCACATAGTGCCATGTATGTGCGCTATTTCCATAATGGGGAAAAAGACACACCCAGACACAATACAAGCATATTGCTCCTGGGTCTCAATTTGAAATGAATGTCAATGTGCAACGAAATGGGTCCTCTGCATTTAACCCGTCACCCTTGGTGAGCAGTGGGCAGCCATGAAAGGCGCCCGGGAAGTAGTGTGTGGACGGGGCTTTGCTAGCGATACCTTGGAGGATCGGGATTCAAACCGGCAACCGTCTGATTACGGGGCTTCTAAAATACACACAGGGACAAAGACAGCAATTTCTGGAGACATGTCCTGTGGTCGGATGAAACTAAAAATGAACTTTTCGGCCATAATGACCATTGTTACACGGAGGGAACAAAGGGGTAATCTTGAAAGCCTGAGAACACCATGACAACTTTGTATAGGGGTTGATGTCATCTCAACACATCAGCCAGGAAATAAAAGTTTGTGTCTTTTAATTGTACAATAATCCTAAACACACCTGCAAATCCTAAAACACTCCCAAAGTAAGAACCTGATCAAAATATGATGATTTAATGTGCTGACAAAGCAGCGTATGAAAAGGTACAGTACATTGAATATTGCATTTAAGGTAATTGTGATGACATCAGATAAATGATTGATTGGATTGATGATTTTATTAGACCTGGTGTCAGTGGTTCATTTGCATGCTTTGTTTTGGGTCGTCACCCAGGTGCTTGATCTCTAGGTCGAAGCGCCACCCCTAAATGTATAGAAAGTACGATGTATCCTTGTCTTAGACGACTTTTTGATGATTGCAGTGCCAAGCAGCGAGAATATGAATAAAGAGAATCTTCTTCAAGATATCCAAAAACGTCACCTGGCCTCTAAGGAAAAATTCACAACACATTATAAATGATTTTGGTAATCCTAACTGACCTAAAGCAAGAAAAGTTTTGTCTGATTTCATGTTAGACTGTGGGGAAAAAAAATGTTGTGTGTTTTTTATACAGTAGGTGTTAACTTCTGGTTTCAGCTGTATATAAACCACTTCTTCCAATTTTGTGGGATACTCAAGTTATCCAGATATGATAACTCAGATATTGGCAGGTGGGTCTCCTCCCGTCACACAGAGCAGTTATGCATCCACAATAGGCTGGGGGAACGTTTGTCACCAGCACAGCATTTGGGGACTTGTTCATCACACATGGTTGAATGTGTTTGAATCCTCATGAAAACAAAAAGAAAAAAAAAACATAAGTAAGAATAACTACGTTCTGGCCAATAGAGTAAACTGAAAAGAACAGGTTGGTTGATCAGACCAACAAGACCCACCAGGGGGGACTTGGACTGTACAATATTTGCAAGACGAGGCCAATTCAACACAACCAAAGTAAGTATACACATGAACAGAACGTAGATGTATACACTAGATGTCGCGTTCAATATGGTCGTCTATGGGAGAGAACGAGTCAGTTGGGTCGCCATCTTGACACAGGATAGCGCTCTTTTTTTAAACGAATGAATGTCTATCAGGGCTAAAGTGGCATTCAGAAGGACCATAAACTGCCACATTTCACAAGCGATTTTTATTGTCTTGGTTCGTTTCAAATATCAGACATGTATTTACAACCGTGCCGAGAATACATTTACAGAGAAGCATTTTTTGAAAATCAAGCATAATTTTATGTTCAAAATGTGACCTACATGTATAAAAAAACTTAAAATACACTCCAACTACATGCAGAACAATGCAAATACAACAAAAGAGGCCAGCAATGCTCCCTGATCCGTCCTGTACAGTTACCACTCTTTTTTTTAAGTGAAGTGATTGTCATTGTGAAGCGCAGCAAAACGAAATGCGTTCTCTACATTGAACCCGTCACCTTTTTGTGCAGTGGGCAGCCATGAAAGGCGCCCGGGGAGATCTGTGTGTGGTGATACGGGTTTCAAACCGACTTCCTTCCGATTACCGTCCCGCTTCCTTATCACTGCTGCCCTCATGCGTTTATAGTTACGGTTTTATCCAAAGCAACAGGCATTTGTATGGATTTGTAGAGAACTATAAACAATTAACTGTATACTATGCATTTATTACAATTAACTGTATTACAATGCATTTCGTTTTTACTACTTTTAGTACTTTACTTTTTATATATATTATTAAAGATGAAAATCCATTTAGCTGCTTATTTGGAAAAAATCACTATGGACATTTCAGGTCCATACACAGGGGCATCTTGAATAGATTTATCAAGGAAAATAGATAATAAAGTCACTATGCAATATATACAGGTGTCAGTACAGATCCGGGCCTTTCCTCTGTGGTGGGGCTGGAAGGCGGGTGCTCTGGTCTGTAACATGAATAACGTTATTTGTCAAACACAACATTTTGTAACCTGCAGGATGATAAAATAAAACCTTACTAATGAAATGTTATGCCTTGATCCATCGTAAAAGTCCAGCATGTTCGCTCTACCGCCAGAGAAGTGCGGCTGAATGAGCGTGGGAGCCCGTTTAAATATGGCCGGCATTATTGACACATGCTGAGAGGCTGAATGTGGCATCTAGTGTTTATATATATATATATATATATAAGTAATAAGTTCATGTAGGTTTATCTGTTGCAGGATATATTGAAGCTTCATGTTCACTGTCTCTTCCAGTAGTAAAAACTGCAGGGCGTCCAGTTGGTGTCCTGTAATACAATCAAACGTTTTCTTTAGTACTGGAAGTAATTATAATCATTATAATAGAGTGAATGTTATTACACAACGCATTAGAAGTGAGATATGACGTGTAACTAATCAGGACAAAGCAAGTTGGATGATCAGCGTTAGATGATCAACATTAGCAGAAATAAAGCAAAGTATTGTAGTCAGAAGAATATCAAAGTCCGTAAAAAAATTCAATCTACTTTATATGACAGTGAATGATGAAAAATAAAAGTGTTCCGCGAAAGAATCATTAATCCCTCCTAAAACGCGGGAAAAATGAGGATATAACGGTGAACCAATGAGGATGTGAGAGAGGGTAGCTTCTGACCAATCAAGATTGAGTGGTTGGGACAGCATTTGACGTTCATATACAGACGTCATTGTCAAAGCAAGTTGGATGATCAACATTAGAAGAAATAAAGCAAAGTATTGTAGTCAGAAGAATATCAAAGTCCATAAAAATGTATGTCTGTAAACTAAAAGTACTTTATATGACAGTAAATGATGAAAAATAAAAGTGTTCCGCGAAAGAGTCAACAACCGTCACTAAAACGCGGGGGGAGGGTGGATAAAAGGGTGAACCAATCAGAATGTAAGAGAGGTGAGCTTCTGACCAATCAAGAATAAGTGGGCGGGACTTAAATACATATGCCGGAAGGATCATATGCAAACTTCAAATGATAACCCAATCGTGGGCAGTGGTGGCCTAGCGGATAAGGGAGCGAACGCTTTAAAGTAGCGGAAGAGGTTACGGGTTCGAATCCCGGCCAGGTCACCGCTGAAGTACCGAGGAGCAACGGTACTGCACCCACATTGCTCACCAAAGTTTTTTTTTTTTTTTTTTCCTTGGTGTTTGTTCGTTTCAAATGTCAGACATGCATTGCTGTTTCAGAAAAACGGAACACATTTCCCCAATGGAGGGACTGAAAATTGCGTGAGAAACGGCTTTTTGCCGAAGCGCTTTGGGGTTGAGGGAGGAGCTGGCTGCATTTCCGTAACAACCCGGAGTTGTAGCTGTAGCCCGCAGCTCGCTGCTACGCGTCCAAACATCGAGCGCAGGAGTAAGTAGCGCGCCGGACTGAATACTGAATACCTTCCAACCTGGTTGGAATTGACTGCAGAGTTGTCCTGGGTGACACACTTCATTATGTGACTGCGTGACGGGTTAAGGCTTTGTGATCTCTTAATCTTCTCATGTAGCGCACAGCCATTTCCCTTCAACCCTGAGGATCTAGCTCTCTGTAACATACTGCTCAGCCCTTGGACAGTGTAACCTTTTTTTTTTTTTTTTTTTTTTTTAATGCATTTTATAATGATACTACTAATAATAATAATACATTTTTGTTCTCTTCCATTTACAGAAATAAACAGATATAGCACGAAAGTGTTGCTTCAGAGTATTTGTATTTTGTTATTTAACACCCCCAATTATGCTTTAGCATACAATTACTGGTTATTCTGTGTGCTCAACAGTAGGAGTAGTCTTCCATTCATTTTGGCTTTCAGGCACATGTGACACACCCTGCATTATTTTATTTGCGTTGATGCCGCGCCATCTAGCGGTGGATATGGGAACAGCCCAAAAAGCGGGGGCCTGAACTGGAAACTTGTGTGGACTCTGCTAACAGGGAACGTACGGAAGAGAAATCACGCTGTAAAAAAACAAACTCTTAGCTTGGTTAAAGAACTGTGCCGCTCATGTAATTAAGTGACAGCCGCGAATATACAGATACAGCCAATATCACCCCCCCTCAATATAATAACATATTCCAAATAATAAACATATATATTAATATATATGTATGTATGTGTGTGTGTGTGTGTGTGTGTGTGTATATATATATATTAATGGTCTTGAATTAATAACGTGTTGATTTTCTTTATTCATTTCCCAGCAAAATAATAGTTTGTTTAATCACCTGTTAATGTTACTCACCCCCCATCGAATACTTGGTACCACCGGTACCACCTACCATGACCTGTCAGAAGTCATGGGCATCCTACATGCTTAATTGCAGTAGTGGATTTCAACGCCATTTATTGTTAAATGTCTTATATTATATTGCATATTTTACACCACTGTTTTAGAGAACGTGCTTCATAAGAGGCCACTTTCAGCCAGACCCCCCCCCCCCCTATGGCTGATCGCACCATTAAAAAAGTAGGTTTCGTGTGCACCTAAGAGCCCTGTAAATGAAACATTATTATTTGCTGAATGCATAGGTCTGTACATGTGTAATGTGTTTAAACCATTTAAATGGCAGCAACTCTGCACTCCCCCAGTATCGCCAAAGGATTTACTAAAATCACCCTGCAGACTCTGACAGTAAAATACTAATCAAATTCAATGCCCGTTTTTTTTTTTTTTTTTTTGGCTTTCCCATTAGTTCAGTTGGGCAACCTTTCCACCTAGGAGTTGATTCGGTGATGTTGCCAAAAATGCTGTGCAAATCATATCACATAGTGCCATGTATGTGCGCTATTTCCATAATGGGGAAAAAGGTGAGTCCAGTAAAAAGACACACCCAGACACAATACAAGCATATTGCTCCTGGGTCTTAATTTGAAATGAATGTCAATGTGCAACGAAATGGGTCCTCTGCATTTAACCCGTCACCCTTGGTGAGCAGTGGGCAGCCATGAAAGGCGCCCGGGAAGTAGTGTGTGGACGGTGCTTTGCTAGCGATACCTTGGAGGATCGGGATTCAAACCGGCAACCGTCTGATTACGGGGCTTCTAAAATACACACAGGGACAAAGACAGCAATTTCTGGAGACATGTCCTGTGGTCGGATGAAACTAAAAATGAACTTTTCGGCCATAATGACCATTGTTACACGGAGGGAACAAAGGGGTAATCTTGAAAGCCTGAGAACACCATGACAACTTTGTATAGGGGTTGATGTCATCTCAACACATCAGCCAGGAAATAAAAGTTTGTGTCTTTTAATTGTACAATAATCCTAAACACACCTGCAAATCCTAAAACAGTCCCAAAGTAAGAACCTGATCAAAATATGATGATTTAATGTGCTGACAAAGCAGCGTATGAAAAGGTACAGTACATTGAATATTGCATTTAAGTTAATTGTGATGACATCAGATAAATGATTGATTGGATTGATGATTTTATTAGACCTGGTGTCAGTGGTTCATTTGCATGCTTTGTTTTGGGTCGTCACCCAGGTGCTTGATCTCTAGGTCGAAGCGCCACCCCTAAATGTATAGAAAGTACGATGTATCCTTGTCTTAGACGACTTTTTGATGATTGCAGTGCCAAGCAGCGAGAATATGAATAAAGAGAATCTTCTTCAAGATATCCAAAAACGTCACCTGGCCTCTAAGGAAAAATTCACAACACATTATAAATGATTTTGGTAATCCTAACTGACCTAAAGCAAGAAAAGTTTTGTCTGATTTCATGTTAGACTGTGGGGAAAAAAAATGTTGTGTGTTTTTTATACAGTAGGTGTTAACTTCTGGTTTCAGCTGTATATAAACCACTTCTTCCAATTTTGTGGGATACTCAAGTTATCCAGATATGATAACTCAGATATTGGCAGGTGGGTCTCCTCCCGTCACACAGAGCAGTTATGCATCCACAATAGGCTGGGGGAACGTTTGTCACCAGCACAGCATTTGGGGACTTGTTCATCACACATGGTTGAATGTGTTTGAATCCTCATGAAAACAAAAAGAAAAAAAAAACATAAGTAAGAATAACTACGTTCTGGCCAATAGAGTAAACTGAAAAGAACAGGTTGGTTGATCAGACCAACAAGACCCACCAGGGGGGACTTGGACTGTACAATATTTGCAAGACGAGGCCAATTCAACACAACCAAAGTAAGTATACACATGAACAGAACGTAGATGTATACACTAGATGTCGCGTTCAATATGGTCGTCTATGGGAGAGAACGAGTCAGTTGGGTCGCCATCTTGACACAGGATAGCGCTCTTTTTTTAAACAAATGAATGTCTATCAGGGCTAAAGTGGCATTCAGAAGGACCATAAACTGCCACATTTCACAAGCGATTTTTATTGTCTTGGTTCGTTTCAAATATCAGACATGTATTTACAACCGTGCCGAGAATACATTTACAGAGAAGCATTTTTTGAAAATCAAGCATAATTTTATGTTCAAAATGTGACCTACATGTATAAAAAAACTTAAAATACACTCCAACTACATGCAGAACAATGCAAATACAACAAAAGAGGCCAGCAATGCTCCCTGATCCGTCCTGTACTGTTACCACTCTTTTTTTTAAGTGAAGTGATTGTCATCGTGAAGCGCAGCAAAACGAAATGCGTTCTCTACATTTGTGTGTGGTGATACGGGTTTCAAACCGACTTCCTTCCGATTACCGTCCCGCTTCCTTATCACTGCTGCCCTCATGCGTTTATAGTTACGGTTTTATCCAAAGCAACAGGCATTTGTATGGATTTGTAGAGAACTATAAACAATTAACTGTATACTATGCATTTATTACAATTAACTGTATTACAATGCATTTCGTTTTTTTACTACTTTTAGTACTTTACATTTTATATATATTACTAAAGATGAAAATCCATTTAGCTGCTTATTTGGAAAAAAACACTATGGACATTTCAGGTCCATACACAGGGGCATCTTGAATAGATTTATCAAGGAAAATAGATAATAAAGTCACTATGCAATATATACAGGTGTCAGTACAGATCCGGGCCTTTCCTCTGTGGTGGGGCTGGAAGGCGGGTGCTCTGGTCTGTAACATGAATAACGTTATTTGTCAAACACAACATTTTGTAACCTGCAGGATGATAAAATAAAACCTTACTAATGAAATGTTATGCCTTGATCCATCGTAAAAGTCCAGAATGTTCGCTCTACCGCCAGAGAAGTGCGGCTGAATGAGCGTGGGAGCCCGTTTAAATATGGCCGCCATTATTGACACATGCTGAGAGGCTGAATGTGGCATCTAGTGTTTATATATATATATATAAGTAATAAGTTCATGTAGGTTTATCTGTTGCAGGATATATTGAAGCTTCATGTTCACTGTCTCTTCCAGTAGTAAAAACTGCAAGGCGTCCAGTTGGTGTCCTGTAATACAATCAAACGTTTTCTTTAGTACTGGAAGTAATTATAATCATTATAATAGAGTGAATGTTATTACACAACGCATTAGAAGTGAGATATGACGTGTAACTAATCAGGACAAAGCAAGTTGGATGATCAGCGTTAGATGATCAACATTAGCAGAAATAAAGCAAAGTATTGTAGTCAGAAGAATATCAAAGTCCGTAAAAAAATTCAATCTACTTTATATGACAGTGAATGATGAAAAATAAAAGTGTTCCGCGAAAGAATCATTAATCCCTCCTAAAACGCGGGAAAAATGAGGATATAACGGTGAACCAATGAGGATGTGAGAGAGGGTAGCTTCTGACCAATCAAGATTGAGTGGGCGGGACAGCATTTGACGTTCATATACAGACGTCATTGTCAAAGCAAGTTGGATGATCAACATTAGAAGAAATAAAGCAAAGTATTGTAGTCAGAAGAATATCAAAGTCCATAAAAATGTATGTCTGTAAACTAAAAGTACTTTATATGACAGTAAATGATGAAAAATAAAAGTGTTCCGCGAAAGAGTCAACAACCGTCACTAAAACGCGGGGGGAGGGTGGATAAAGGGTGAACCAATCAGAATGTAAGAGAGGTGAGCTTCTGACCAATCAAGAATAAGTGGGCGGGACTTAAATACATATGCCGGAAGGATCATATGCAAACTTCAAATGATAACCCAATCGTGGGCAGTGGTGGCCTAGCGGATAAGGGAGCGAACGCTTTAAAGTAGCGGAAGAGGTTACGGGTTCGAATCCCGGCCAGGTCACCGCTGAAGTACCGAGGAGCAACGGTACTGCACCCACATTGCTCACCAAAGTTTTTTTTTTTTTTTTTTCCTTGGTGTTTGTTCGTTTCAAATGTCAGACATGCATTGCTGTTTCAGAAAAACGGAGCACATTTCCCCAATGGAGGGACTGAAAATTGCGTGAGAAACGGCTTTTTGCCGAAGCGCTTTGGGGTTGAGGGAGGAGCTGGCTGCATTTCCGTAACAACCCGGAGTTGTAGCTGTAGCCCGCAGCTCGCTGCTACGCGTCCAAACATCGAGCGCAGGAGTAAGTAGCGCGCCGGCTGAATACTGAATACCTTCCAACCTGGTTGGAATTGACTGCAGAGTTGTCCTGGGTGACACACTTCATTATGTGACTGCGTGACGGGTTAAGGCTTTGTGATCTCTTAATCTTCTCATGTAGCGCACAGCCATTTCCCTTCAACCCTGAGGATCTAGCTCTCTGTAACATACTGCTCAGCCCTTGGACAGTGTAACCTTTTTTTTTTTTTTTTTTTTTTTTAATGCATTTTATAATGATACTACTAATAATAATAATACATTTTTGTTCTCTTCCATTTACAGAAATAAACAGATATAGCACGAAAGTGTTGCTTCAGAGTATTTGTATTTTGTTATTTAACACCCCCAATTATGCTTTAGCATACAATTACTGGTTATTCTGTGTGCTCAACAGTAGGAGTAGTCTTCCATTCATTTTGGCTTTCAGGCACATGTGACACACCCTGCATTATTTTATTTGCGTTGATGCCGCGCCATCTAGCGGTGAATATGGGAACAGCCCAAAAAGCGGGGGCCTGAACTGGAAACTTGTGTGGACTCTGCTAACAGGGAACGTACGGAAGAGAAATCACGCTGTAAAAAACCAAACTCTTAGCTTGGTTAAAGAACTGTGCCGCTCATGTAATTAAATGACAGCCGCGAATATACAGATACAGCCAATATCACCCCCCCTCAATATAATAACATATTCCAAATAATAAACATATATATTAATATATATGTATGTATGTGTGTGTGTGTGTGTGTGTGTGTATATATATATATTAATGGTCTTGAATTAATAACGTGTTGATTTTCTTTATTCATTTCCCAGCAAAATAATAGTTTGTTTAATCACCTGTTAATGTTACTCACCCCCCATCGAATACTTGGTACCACCGGTACCACCTACCATGACCTGTCAGAAGTCATGGGCATCCTACATGCTTAATTGCAGTAGTGGATTTCAACGCCATTTATTGTTAAATGTCTTATATTATACTGCATATTTTACACCACTGTTTTAGAGAACGTGCTTCATAAGAGGCCACTTTCAGCCAGACCCCCCCCCCCCTATGGCTGATCGCACCATTAAAAAAGTAGGTTTCGTGTGCACCTAAGAGCCCTGTAAATGAAACATTATTATTTGCTGAATGCATAGGTCTGTACATGTGTAATGTGTTTAAACCATTTAAATGGCAGCAACTCTGCACTCCCCCAGTATCGCCAAAGGATTTACTAAAATCACCCTGCAGACTCTGACAGTAAAATGCTAATCAAATTCAATGCCCGTTTTTTTTTTTTTTTTTTTGGCTTTCCCATTAGTTCAGTTGGGCAACCTTTCCACCTAGGAGTTGATTCGGTGATGTTGCCAAAAATGCTGTGCAAATCATATCACATAGTGCCATGTATGTGCGCTATTTCCATAATGGGGAAAAAGACACACCCAGACACAATACAAGCATATTGCTCCTGGGTCTCAATTTGAAATGAATGTCAATGTGCAACGAAATGGGTCCTCTGCATTTAACCCGTCACCCTTGGTGAGCAGTGGGCAGCCATGAAAGGCGCCCGGGAAGTAGTGTGTGGACGGGGCTTTGCTAGCGATACCTTGGAGGATCGGGATTCAAACCGGCAACCGTCTGATTACGGGGCTTCTAAAATACACACAGGGACAAAGACAGCAATTTCTGGAGACATGTCCTGTGGTCGGATGAAACTAAAAATGAACTTTTCGGCCATAATGACCATTGTTACACGGAGGGAACAAAGGGGTAATCTTGAAAGCCTGAGAACACCATGACAACTTTGTATAGGGGTTGATGTCATCTCAACACATCAGCCAGGAAATAAAAGTTTGTGTCTTTTAATTGTACAATAATCCTAAACACACCTGCAAATCCTAAAACACTCCCAAAGTAAGAACCTGATCAAAATATGATGATTTAATGTGCTGACAAAGCAGCGTATGAAAAGGTACAGTACATTGAATATTGCATTTAAGGTAATTGTGATGACATCAGATAAATGATTGATTGGATTGATGATTTTATTAGACCTGGTGTCAGTGGTTCATTTGCATGCTTTGTTTTGGGTCGTCACCCAGGTGCTTGATCTCTAGGTCGAAGCGCCACCCCTAAATGTATAGAAAGTACGATGTATCCTTGTCTTAGACGACTTTTTGATGATTGCAGTGCCAAGCAGCGAGAATATGAATAAAGAGAATCTTCTTCAAGATATCCAAAAACGTCACCTGGCCTCTAAGGAAAAATTCACAACACATTATAAATGATTTTGGTAATCCTAACTGACCTAAAGCAAGAAAAGTTTTGTCTGATTTCATGTTAGACTGTGGGGAAAAAAAATGTTGTGTGTTTTTTATACAGTAGGTGTTAACTTCTGGTTTCAGCTGTATATAAACCACTTCTTCCAATTTTGTGGGATACTCAAGTTATCCAGATATGATAACTCAGATATTGGCAGGTGGGTCTCCTCCCGTCACACAGAGCAGTTATGCATCCACAATAGGCTGGGGGAACGTTTGTCACCAGCACAGCATTTGGGGACTTGTTCATCACACATGGTTGAATGTGTTTGAATCCTCATGAAAACAAAAAGAAAAAAAAAACATAAGTAAGAATAACTACGTTCTGGCCAATAGAGTAAACTGAAAAGAACAGGTTGGTTGATCAGACCAACAAGACCCACCAGGGGGGACTTGGACTGTACAATATTTGCAAGACGAGGCCAATTCAACACAACCAAAGTAAGTATACACATGAACAGAACGTAGATGTATACACTAGATGTCGCGTTCAATATGGTCGTCTATGGGAGAGAACGAGTCAGTTGGGTCGCCATCTTGACACAGGATAGCGCTCTTTTTTTAAACAAATGAATGTCTATCAGGGCTAAAGTGGCATTCAGAAGGACCATAAACTGCCACATTTCACAAGCGATTTTTATTGTCTTGGTTCGTTTCAAATATCAGACATGTATTTACAACCGTGCCGAGAATACATTTACAGAGAAGCATTTTTTGAAAATCAAGCATAATTTTATGTTCAAAATGTGACCTACATGTATAAAAAAACTTAAAATACACTCCAACTACATGCAGAACAATGCAAATACAACAAAAGAGGCCAGCAATGCTCCCTGATCCGTCCTGTACTGTTACCACTCTTTTTTTTAAGTGAAGTGATTGTCATCGTGAAGCGCAGCAAAACGAAATGCGTTCTCTACATTTGTGTGTGGTGATACGGGTTTCAAACCGACTTCCTTCCGATTACCGTCCCGCTTCCTTATCACTGCTGCCCTCATGCGTTTATAGTTACGGTTTTATCCAAAGCAACAGGCATTTGTATGGATTTGTAGAGAACTATAAACAATTAACTGTATACTATGCATTTATTACAATTAACTGTATTACAATGCATTTCGTTTTTTTACTACTTTTAGTACTTTACATTTTATATATATTACTAAAGATGAAAATCCATTTAGCTGCTTATTTGGAAAAAAACACTATGGACATTTCAGGTCCATACACAGGGGCATCTTGAATAGATTTATCAAGGAAAATAGATAATAAAGTCACTATGCAATATATACAGGTGTCAGTACAGATCCGGGCCTTTCCTCTGTGGTGGGGCTGGAAGGCGGGTGCTCTGGTCTGTAACATGAATAACGTTATTTGTCAAACACAACATTTTGTAACCTGCAGGATGATAAAATAAAACCTTACTAATGAAATGTTATGCCTTGATCCATCGTAAAAGTCCAGAATGTTCGCTCTACCGCCAGAGAAGTGCGGCTGAATGAGCGTGGGAGCCCGTTTAAATATGGCCGCCATTATTGACACATGCTGAGAGGCTGAATGTGGCATCTAGTGTTTATATATATATATATAAGTAATAAGTTCATGTAGGTTTATCTGTTGCAGGATATATTGAAGCTTCATGTTCACTGTCTCTTCCAGTAGTAAAAACTGCAAGGCGTCCAGTTGGTGTCCTGTAATACAATCAAACGTTTTCTTTAGTACTGGAAGTAATTATAATCATTATAATAGAGTGAATGTTATTACACAACGCATTAGAAGTGAGATATGACGTGTAACTAATCAGGACAAAGCAAGTTGGATGATCAGCGTTAGATGATCAACATTAGCAGAAATAAAGCAAAGTATTGTAGTCAGAAGAATATCAAAGTCCGTAAAAAAATTCAATCTACTTTATATGACAGTGAATGATGAAAAATAAAAGTGTTCCGCGAAAGAATCATTAATCCCTCCTAAAACGCGGGAAAAATGAGGATATAACGGTGAACCAATGAGGATGTGAGAGAGGGTAGCTTCTGACCAATCAAGATTGAGTGGGCTGGGACAGCATTTGACGTTCATATACAGACGTCAGTGTCAAAGCAAGTTGGATGATCAACATTAGAAGAAATAAAGCAAAGTATTGTAGTCAGAAGAATATCAAAGTCCATAAAAATGTATGTCTGTAAACTAAAAGTACTTTATATGACAGTAAATGATGAAAAATAAAAGTGTTCCGCGAAAGAGTCAACAACCGTCACTAAAACGCGGGGGGAGGGTGGATAAAAGGGTGAACCAATCAGAATGTAAGAGAGGTGAGCTTCTGACCAATCAAGAATAAGTGGGCGGGACTTAAATACATATGCCGGAAGGATCATATGCAAACTTCAAATGATAACCCAATCGTGGGCAGTGGTGGCCTAGCGGATAAGGGAGCGAACGCTTTAAAGTAGCGGAAGAGGTTACGGGTTCGAATCCCGGCCAGGTCACCGCTGAAGTACCGAGGAGCAACGGTACTGCACCCACATTGCTCACCAAAGTTTTTTTTTTTTTTTTTTCCTTGGTGTTTGTTCGTTTCAAATGTCAGACATGCATTGCTGTTTCAGAAAAACGGAACACATTTCCCCAATGGAGGGACTGAAAATTGCGTGAGAAACGGCTTTTTGCCGAAGCGCTTTGGGGTTGAGGGAGGAGCTGGCTGCATTTCCGTAACAACCCGGAGTTGTAGCTGTAGCCCGCAGCTCGCTGCTACGCGTCCAAACATCGAGCGCAGGAGTAAGTAGCGCGCCGGCTGAATACTGAATACCTTCCAACCTGGTTGGAATTGACTGCAGAGTTGTCCTGGGTGACACACTTCATTATGTGACTGCGTGACGGGTTAAGGCTTTGTGATCTCTTAATCTTCTCATGTAGCGCACAGCCATTTCCCTTCAACCCTGAGGATCTAGCTCTCTGTAACATACTGCTCAGCCCTTGGACAGTGTAACCTTTTTTTTTTTTTTTTTTTTTTTTAATGCATTTTATAATGATACTACTAATAATAATAATACATTTTTGTTCTCTTCCATTTACAGAAATAAACAGATATAGCACGAAAGTGTTGCTTCAGAGTATTTGTATTTTGTTATTTAACACCCCCAATTATGCTTTAGCATACAATTACTGGTTATTCTGTGTGCTCAACAGTAGGAGTAGTCTTCCATTCATTTTGGCTTTCAGGCACATGTGACACACCCTGCATTATTTTATTTGCGTTGATGCCGCGCCATCTAGCGGTGGATATGGGAACAGCCCAAAAAGCGGGGGCCTGAACTGGAAACTTGTGTGGACTCTGCTAACAGGGAACGTACGGAAGAGAAATCACGCTGTAAAAAAACAAACTCTTAGCTTGGTTAAAGAACTGTGCCGCTCATGTAATTAAGTGACAGCCGCGAATATACAGATACAGCCAATATCACCCCCCCTCAATATAATAACATATTCCAAATAATAAACATATATATTAATATATATGTATGTATGTGTGTGTGTGTGTGTGTGTGTGTGTATATATATATATTAATGGTCTTGAATTAATAACGTGTTGATTTTCTTTATTCATTTCCCAGCAAAATAATAGTTTGTTTAATCACCTGTTAATGTTACTCACCCCCCATCGAATACTTGGTACCACCGGTACCACCTACCATGACCTGTCAGAAGTCATGGGCATCCTACATGCTTAATTGCAGTAGTGGATTTCAACGCCATTTATTGTTAAATGTCTTATATTATATTGCATATTTTACACCACTGTTTTAGAGAACGTGCTTCATAAGAGGCCACTTTCAGCCAGACCCCCCCCCCCCCCCTATGGCTGATCGCACCATTAAAAAAGTAGGTTTCGTGTGCACCTAAGAGCCCTGTAAATGAAACATTATTATTTGCTGAATGCATAGGTCTGTACATGTGTAATGTGTTTAAACCATTTAAATGGCAGCAACTCTGCACTCCCCCAGTATCGCCAAAGGATTTACTAAAATCACCCTGCAGACTCTGACAGTAAAATACTAATCAAATTCAATGCCCGTTTTTTTTTTTTTTTTTTTGGCTTTCCCATTAGTTCAGTTGGGCAACCTTTCCACCTAGGAGTTGATTCGGTGATGTTGCCAAAAATGCTGTGCAAATCATATCACATAGTGCCATGTATGTGCGCTATTTCCATAATGGGGAAAAAGGTGAGTCCAGTAAAAAGACACACCCAGACACAATACAAGCATATTGCTCCTGGGTCTTAATTTGAAATGAATGTCAATGTGCAACGAAATGGGTCCTCTGCATTTAACCCGTCACCCTTGGTGAGCAGTGGGCAGCCATGAAAGGCGCCCGGGAAGTAGTGTGTGGACGGGGCTTTGCTAGCGATACCTTGGAGGATCGGGATTCAAACCGGCAACCGTCTGATTACGGGGCTTCTAAAATACACACAGGGACAAAGACAGCAATTTCTGGAGACATGTCCTGTGGTCGGATGAAACTAAAAATGAACTTTTCGGCCATAATGACCATTGTTACACGGAGGGAACAAAGGGGTAATCTTGAAAGCCTGAGAACACCATGACAACTTTGTATAGGGGTTGATGTCATCTCAACACATCAGCCAGGAAATAAAAGTTTGTGTCTTTTAATTGTACAATAATCCTAAACACACCTGCAAATCCTAAAACAGTCCCAAAGTAAGAACCTGATCAAAATATGATGATTTAATGTGCTGACAAAGCAGCGTATGAAAAGGTACAGTACATTGAATATTGCATTTAAGTTAATTGTGATGACATCAGATAAATGATTGATTGGATTGATGATTTTATTAGACCTGGTGTCAGTGGTTCATTTGCATGCTTTGTTTTGGGTCGTCACCCAGGTGCTTGATCTCTAGGTCGAAGCGCCACCCCTAAATGTATAGAAAGTACGATGTATCCTTGTCTTAGACGACTTTTTGATGATTGCAGTGCCAAGCAGCGAGAATATGAATAAAGAGAATCTTCTTCAAGATATCCAAAAACGTCACCTGGCCTCTAAGGAAAAATTCACAACACATTATAAATGATTTTGGTAATCCTAACTGACCTAAAGCAAGAAAAGTTTTGTCTGATTTCATGTTAGACTGTGGGGAAAAAAAATGTTGTGTGTTTTTTATACAGTAGGTGTTAACTTCTGGTTTCAGCTGTATATAAACCACTTCTTCCAATTTTGTGGGATACTCAAGTTATCCAGATATGATAACTCAGATATTGGCAGGTGGGTCTCCTCCCGTCACACAGAGCAGTTATGCATCCACAATAGGCTGGGGGAACGTTTGTCACCAGCACAGCATTTGGGGACTTGTTCATCACACATGGTTGAATGTGTTTGAATCCTCATGAAAACAAAAAGAAAAAAAAAACATAAGTAAGAATAACTACGTTCTGGCCAATAGAGTAAACTGAAAAGAACAGGTTGGTTGATCAGACCAACAAGACCCACCAGGGGGGACTTGGACTGTACAATATTTGCAAGACGAGGCCAATTCAACACAACCAAAGTAAGTATACACATGAACAGAACGTAGATGTATACACTAGATGTCGCGTTCAATATGGTCGTCTATGGGAGAGAACGAGTCAGTTGGGTCGCCATCTTGACACAGGATAGCGCTCTTTTTTTAAACAAATGAATGTCTATCAGGGCTAAAGTGGCATTCAGAAGGACCATAAACTGCCACATTTCACAAGCGATTTTTATTGTCTTGGTTCGTTTCAAATATCAGACATGTATTTACAACCGTGCCGAGAATACATTTACAGAGAAGCATTTTTTGAAAATCAAGCATAATTTTATGTTCAAAATGTGACCTACATGTATAAAAAAACTTAAAATACACTCCAACTACATGCAGAACAATGCAAATACAACAAAAGAGGCCAGCAATGCTCCCTGATCCGTCCTGTACTGTTACCACTCTTTTTTTTAAGTGAAGTGATTGTCATCGTGAAGCGCAGCAAAACGAAATGCGTTCTCTACATTTGTGTGTGGTGATACGGGTTTCAAACCGACTTCCTTCCGATTACCGTCCCGCTTCCTTATCACTGCTGCCCTCATGCGTTTATAGTTACGGTTTTATCCAAAGCAACAGGCATTTGTATGGATTTGTAGAGAACTATAAACAATTAACTGTATACTATGCATTTATTACAATTAACTGTATTACAATGCATTTCGTTTTTTTACTACTTTTAGTACTTTACATTTTATATATATTACTAAAGATGAAAATCCATTTAGCTGCTTATTTGGAAAAAAACACTATGGACATTTCAGGTCCATACACAGGGGCATCTTGAATAGATTTATCAAGGAAAATAGATAATAAAGTCACTATGCAATATATACAGGTGTCAGTACAGATCCGGGCCTTTCCTCTGTGGTGGGGCTGGAAGGCGGGTGCTCTGGTCTGTAACATGAATAACGTTATTTGTCAAACACAACATTTTGTAACCTGCAGGATGATAAAATAAAACCTTACTAATGAAATGTTATGCCTTGATCCATCGTAAAAGTCCAGAATGTTCGCTCTACCGCCAGAGAAGTGCGGCTGAATGAGCGTGGGAGCCCGTTTAAATATGGCCGCCATTATTGACACATGCTGAGAGGCTGAATGTGGCATCTAGTGTTTATATATATATATATAAGTAATAAGTTCATGTAGGTTTATCTGTTGCAGGATATATTGAAGCTTCATGTTCACTGTCTCTTCCAGTAGTAAAAACTGCAAGGCGTCCAGTTGGTGTCCTGTAATACAATCAAACGTTTTCTTTAGTACTGGAAGTAATTATAATCATTATAATAGAGTGAATGTTATTACACAACGCATTAGAAGTGAGATATGACGTGTAACTAATCAGGACAAAGCAAGTTGGATGATCAGCGTTAGATGATCAACATTAGCAGAAATAAAGCAAAGTATTGTAGTCAGAAGAATATCAAAGTCCGTAAAAAAATTCAATCTACTTTATATGACAGTGAATGATGAAAAATAAAAGTGTTCCGCGAAAGAATCATTAATCCCTCCTAAAACGCGGGAAAAATGAGGATATAACGGTGAACCAATGAGGATGTGAGAGAGGGTAGCTTCTGACCAATCAAGATTGAGTGGGCGGGACAGCATTTGACGTTCATATACAGACGTCATTGTCAAAGCAAGTTGGATGATCAACATTAGAAGAAATAAAGCAAAGTATTGTAGTCAGAAGAATATCAAAGTCCATAAAAATGTATGTCTGTA
Organism: Denticeps clupeoides; assembly: GCF_900700375.1. NCBI lineage: Eukaryota > Metazoa > Chordata > Actinopteri > Clupeiformes > Denticipitidae > Denticeps > Denticeps clupeoides. The sequence goes on from NC_041715.1 coordinate 20,567,093, forward strand.
AACTAAAAGTACTTTATATGACAGTAAATGATGAAAAATAAAAGTGTTCCGCGAAAGAGTCAACAACCGTCACTAAAACGCGGGGGGAGGGTGGATAAAAGGGGTGAACCAATCAGAATGTAAGAGAGGTGAGCTTCTGACCAATCAAGAATAAGTGGGCGGGACTTAAATACATATGCCGGAAGGATCATATGCAAACTTCAAATGATAACCCAATCGTGGGCAGTGGTGGCCTAGCGGATAAGGGAGCGAACGCTTTAAAGTAGCGGAAGAGGTTACGGGTTCGAATCCCGGGCCAGGTCACCGCTGAAGTACCGAGGAGCAACGGTACTGCACCCACATTGCTCACCAAAGTTTTTTTTTTTTTTTTTTTCCTTGGTGTTTGTTCGTTTCAAATGTCAGACATGCATTGCTGTTTCAGAAAAACGGAACACATTTCCCCAATGGAGGGACTGAAAATTGCGTGAGAAACGGCTTTTTGCCGAAGCGCTTTGGGGTTGAGGGAGGAGCTGGCTGCATTTCCGTAACAACCCGGAGTTGTAGCTGTAGCCCGCAGCTCGCTGCTACGCGTCCAAACATCGAGCGCAGGAGTAAGTAGCGCGCCGGCTGAATACTGAATACCTTCCAACCTGGTTGGAATTGACTGCAGAGTTGTCCTGGGTGACACACTTCATTATGTGACTGCGTGACGGGTTAAGGCTTTGTGATCTCTTAATCTTCTCATGTAGCGCACAGCCATTTCCCTTCAACCCTGAGGATCTAGCTCTCTGTAACATACTGCTCAGCCCTTGGACAGTGTAACCTTTTTTTTTTTTTTTTTTTTTTTTAATGCATTTTATAATGATACTACTAATAATAATAATACATTTTTGTTCTCTTCCATTTACAGAAATAAACAGATATAGCACGAAAGTGTTGCTTCAGAGTATTTGTATTTTGTTATTTAACACCCCCAATTATGCTTTAGCATACAATTACTGGTTATTCTGTGTGCTCAACAGTAGGAGTAGTCTTCCATTCATTTTGGCTTTCAGGCACATGTGACACACCCTGCATTATTTTATTTGCGTTGATGCCGCGCCATCTAGCGGTGAATATGGGAACAGCCCAAAAAGCGGGGGCCTGAACTGGAAACTTGTGTGGACTCTGCTAACAGGGAACGTACGGAAGAGAAATCACGCTGTAAAAAACCAAACTCTTAGCTTGGTTAAAGAACTGTGCCGCTCATGTAATTAAATGACAGCCGCGAATATACAGATACAGCCAATATCACCCCCCCTCAATATAATAACATATTCCAAATAATAAACATATATATTAATATATATGTATGTATGTGTGTGTGTGTGTGTGTGTGTGTGTATATATATATATTAATGGTCTTGAATTAATAACGTGTTGATTTTCTTTATTCATTTCCCAGCAAAATAATAGTTTGTTTAATCACCTGTTAATGTTACTCACCCCCCATCGAATACTTGGTACCACCGGTACCACCTACCATGACCTGTCAGAAGTCATGGGCATCCTACATGCTTAATTGCAGTAGTGGATTTCAACGCCATTTATTGTTAAATGTCTTATATTATACTGCATATTTTACACCACTGTTTTAGAGAACGTGCTTCATAAGAGGCCACTTTCAGCCAGACCCCCCCCCCCTATGGCTGATCGCACCATTAAAAAAGTAGGTTTCGTGTGCACCTAAGAGCCCTGTAAATGAAACATTATTATTTGCTGAATGCATAGGTCTGTACATGTGTAATGTGTTTAAACCATTTAAATGGCAGCAACTCTGCACTCCCCCAGTATCGCCAAAGGATTTACTAAAATCACCCTGCAGACTCTGACAGTAAAATGCTAATCAAATTCAATGCCCGTTTTTTTTTTTTTTTTTTTGGCTTTCCCATTAGTTCAGTTGGGCAACCTTTCCACCTAGGAGTTGATTCGGTGATGTTGCCAAAAATGCTGTGCAAATCATATCACATAGTGCCATGTATGTGCGCTATTTCCATAATGGGGAAAAAGACACACCCAGACACAATACAAGCATATTGCTCCTGGGTCTCAATTTGAAATGAATGTCAATGTGCAACGAAATGGGTCCTCTGCATTTAACCCGTCACCCTTGGTGAGCAGTGGGCAGCCATGAAAGGCGCCCGGGAAGTAGTGTGTGGACGGGGCTTTGCTAGCGATACCTTGGAGGATCGGGATTCAAACCGGCAACCGTCTGATTACGGGGCTTCTAAAATACACACAGGGACAAAGACAGCAATTTCTGGAGACATGTCCTGTGGTCGGATGAAACTAAAAATGAACTTTTCGGCCATAATGACCATTGTTACACGGAGGGAACAAAGGGGTAATCTTGAAAGCCTGAGAACACCATGACAACTTTGTATAGGGGTTGATGTCATCTCAACACATCAGCCAGGAAATAAAAGTTTGTGTCTTTTAATTGTACAATAATCCTAAACACACCTGCAAATCCTAAAACACTCCCAAAGTAAGAACCTGATCAAAATATGATGATTTAATGTGCTGACAAAGCAGCGTATGAAAAGGTACAGTACATTGAATATTGCATTTAAGGTAATTGTGATGACATCAGATAAATGATTGATTGGATTGATGATTTTATTAGACCTGGTGTCAGTGGTTCATTTGCATGCTTTGTTTTGGGTCGTCACCCAGGTGCTTGATCTCTAGGTCGAAGCGCCACCCCTAAATGTATAGAAAGTACGATGTATCCTTGTCTTAGACGACTTTTTGATGATTGCAGTGCCAAGCAGCGAGAATATGAATAAAGAGAATCTTCTTCAAGATATCCAAAAACGTCACCTGGCCTCTAAGGAAAAATTCACAACACATTATAAATGATTTTGGTAATCCTAACTGACCTAAAGCAAGAAAAGTTTTGTCTGATTTCATGTTAGACTGTGGGGAAAAAAAATGTTGTGTGTTTTTTATACAGTAGGTGTTAACTTCTGGTTTCAGCTGTATATAAACCACTTCTTCCAATTTTGTGGGATACTCAAGTTATCCAGATATGATAACTCAGATATTGGCAGGTGGGTCTCCTCCCGTCACACAGAGCAGTTATGCATCCACAATAGGCTGGGGGAACGTTTGTCACCAGCACAGCATTTGGGGACTTGTTCATCACACATGGTTGAATGTGTTTGAATCCTCATGAAAACAAAAAGAAAAAAAAAACATAAGTAAGAATAACTACGTTCTGGCCAATAGAGTAAACTGAAAAGAACAGGTTGGTTGATCAGACCAACAAGACCCACCAGGGGGGACTTGGACTGTACAATATTTGCAAGACGAGGCCAATTCAACACAACCAAAGTAAGTATACACATGAACAGAACGTAGATGTATACACTAGATGTCGCGTTCAATATGGTCGTCTATGGGAGAGAACGAGTCAGTTGGGTCGCCATCTTGACACAGGATAGCGCTCTTTTTTTAAACAAATGAATGTCTATCAGGGCTAAAGTGGCATTCAGAAGGACCATAAACTGCCACATTTCACAAGCGATTTTTATTGTCTTGGTTCGTTTCAAATATCAGACATGTATTTACAACCGTGCCGAGAATACATTTACAGAGAAGCATTTTTTGAAAATCAAGCATAATTTTATGTTCAAAATGTGACCTACATGTATAAAAAAACTTAAAATACACTCCAACTACATGCAGAACAATGCAAATACAACAAAAGAGGCCAGCAATGCTCCCTGATCCGTCCTGTACTGTTACCACTCTTTTTTTTAAGTGAAGTGATTGTCATCGTGAAGCGCAGCAAAACGAAATGCGTTCTCTACATTTGTGTGTGGTGATACGGGTTTCAAACCGACTTCCTTCCGATTACCGTCCCGCTTCCTTATCACTGCTGCCCTCATGCGTTTATAGTTACGGTTTTATCCAAAGCAACAGGCATTTGTATGGATTTGTAGAGAACTATAAACAATTAACTGTATACTATGCATTTATTACAATTAACTGTATTACAATGCATTTCGTTTTTTTACTACTTTTAGTACTTTACATTTTATATATATTACTAAAGATGAAAATCCATTTAGCTGCTTATTTGGAAAAAAACACTATGGACATTTCAGGTCCATACACAGGGGCATCTTGAATAGATTTATCAAGGAAAATAGATAATAAAGTCACTATGCAATATATACAGGTGTCAGTACAGATCCGGGCCTTTCCTCTGTGGTGGGGCTGGAAGGCGGGTGCTCTGGTCTGTAACATGAATAACGTTATTTGTCAAACACAACATTTTGTAACCTGCAGGATGATAAAATAAAACCTTACTAATGAAATGTTATGCCTTGATCCATCGTAAAAGTCCAGAATGTTCGCTCTACCGCCAGAGAAGTGCGGCTGAATGAGCGTGGGAGCCCGTTTAAATATGGCCGCCATTATTGACACATGCTGAGAGGCTGAATGTGGCATCTAGTGTTTATATATATATATATATAAGTAATAAGTTCATGTAGGTTTATCTGTTGCAGGATATATTGAAGCTTCATGTTCACTGTCTCTTCCAGTAGTAAAAACTGCAAGGCGTCCAGTTGGTGTCCTGTAATACAATCAAACGTTTTCTTTAGTACTGGAAGTAATTATAATCATTATAATAGAGTGAATGTTATTACACAACGCATTAGAAGTGAGATATGACGTGTAACTAATCAGGACAAAGCAAGTTGGATGATCAGCGTTAGATGATCAACATTAGCAGAAATAAAGCAAAGTATTGTAGTCAGAAGAATATCAAAGTCCGTAAAAAAATTCAATCTACTTTATATGACAGTGAATGATGAAAAATAAAAGTGTTCCGCGAAAGAATCATTAATCCCTCCTAAAACGCGGGAAAAATGAGGATATAACGGTGAACCAATGAGGATGTGAGAGAGGGTAGCTTCTGACCAATCAAGATTGAGTGGTTGGGACAGCATTTGACGTTCATATACAGACGTCATTGTCAAAGCAAGTTGGATGATCAACATTAGAAGAAATAAAGCAAAGTATTGTAGTCAGAAGAATATCAAAGTCCATAAAAATGTATGTCTGTAAACTAAAAGTACTTTATATGACAGTAAATGATGAAAAATAAAAGTGTTCCGCGAAAGAGTCAACAACCGTCACTAAAACGCGGGGGGAGGGTGGATAAAAGGGTGAACCAATCAGAATGTAAGAGAGGTGAGCTTCTGACCAATCAAGAATAAGTGGGCGGGACTTAAATACATATGCCGGAAGGATCATATGCAAACTTCAAATGATAACCCAATCGTGGGCAGTGGTGGCCTAGCGGATAAGGGAGCGAACGCTTTAAAGTAGCGGAAGAGGTTACGGGTTCGAATCCCGGCCAGGTCACCGCTGAAGTACCGAGGAGCAACGGTACTGCACCCACATTGCTCACCAAAGTTTTTTTTTTTTTTTTTTCCCTTGGTGTTTGTTCGTTTCAAATGTCAGACATGCATTGCTGTTTCAGAAAAACGGAGCACATTTCCCCAATGGAGGGACTGAAAATTGCGTGAGAAACGGCTTTTTGCCGAAGCGCTTTGGGGTCGAGGGAGGAGCTGGCTGCATTTCCGTAACAACCCGGAGTTGTAGCTGTAGCCCGCAGCTCGCTGCTACGCGTCCAAACATCGAGCGCAGGAGTAAGTAGCGCGCCGGCTGAATACTGAATACCTTCCAACCTGGTTGGAATTGACTGCAGAGTTGTCCTGGGTGACACACTTCATTATGTGACTGCGTGACGGGTTAAGGCTTTGTGATCTCTTAATCTTCTCATGTAGCGCACAGCCATTTCCCTTCAACCCTGAGGATCTAGCTCTCTGTAACATACTGCTCAGCCCTTGGACAGTGTAACCTTTTTTTTTTTTTTTTTTTTTTTTTAATGCATTTTATAATGATACTACTAATAATAATAATACATTTTTGTTCTCTTCCATTTACAGAAATAAACAGATATAGCACGAAAGTGTTGCTTCAGAGTATTTGTATTTTGTTATTTAACACCCCCAATTATGCTTTAGCATACAATTACTGGTTATTCTGTGTGCTCAACAGTAGGAGTAGTCTTCCATTCATTTTGGCTTTCAGGCACATGTGACACACCCTGCATTATTTTATTTGCGTTGATGCCGCGCCATCTAGCGGTGGATATGGGAACAGCCCAAAAAGCGGGGGCCTGAACTGGAAACTTGTGTGGACTCTGCTAACAGGGAACGTACGGAAGAGAAATCACGCTGTAAAAAACCAAACTCTTAGCTTGGTTAAAGAACTGTGCCGCTCATGTAATTAAATGACAGCCGCGAATATACAGATACAGCCAATATCACCCCCCCTCAATATAATAACATATTCCAAATAATAAACATATATATTAATATATATGTATGTATGTGTGTGTGTGTGTGTGTGTGTGTATATATATATATTAATGGTCTTGAATTAATAACGTGTTGATTTTCTTTATTCATTTCCCAGCAAAATAATAGTTTGTTTAATCACCTGTTAATGTTACTCACCCCCCATCGAATACTTGGTACCACCGGTACCACCTACCATGACCTGTCAGAAGTCATGGGCATCCTACATGCTTAATTGCAGTAGTGGATTTCAACGCCATTTATTGTTAAATGTCTTATATTATATTGCATATTTTACACCACTGTTTTAGAGAACGTGCTTCATAAGAGGCCACTTTCAGCCAGACCCCCCCCCCCTATGGCTGATCGCACCATTAAAAAAGTAGGTTTTGTGTGCACCTAAGAGCCCTGTAAATGAAACATTATTATTTGCTGAATGCATAGGTCTGTACATGTGTAATGTGTTTAAACCATTTAAATGGCAGCAACTCTGCACTCCCCCAGTATCGCCAAAGGATTTACTAAAATCACCCTGCAGACTCTGACAGTAAAATGCTAATCAAATTCAATGCCCGTTTTTTTTTTTTTTTTTTTGGCTTTCCCATTAGTTCAGTTGGGCAACCTTTCCACCTAGGAGTTGATTCGGTGATGTTGCCAAAAATGCTGTGCAAATCATATCACATAGTGCCATGTATGTGCGCTATTTCCATAATGGGGAAAAAGGTGAGTCCAGTAAAAAGACACACCCAGACACAATACAAGCATATTGCTCCTGGGTCTCAATTTGAAATGAATGTCAATGTGCAACGAAATGGGTCCTCTGCATTTAACCCGTCACCCTTGGTGAGCAGTGGGCAGCCATGAAAGGCGCCCGGGAAGTAGTGTGTGGACGGTGCTTTGCTAGCGATACCTTGGAGGATCGGGATTCAAACCGGCAACCGTCTGATTACGGGGCTTCTAAAATACACACAGGGACAAAGACAGCAATTTCTGGAGACATGTCCTGTGGTCGGATGAAACTAAAAATGAACTTTTCGGCCATAATGACCATTGTTACACGGAGGGAACAAAGGGGTAATCTTGAAAGCCTGAGAACACCATGACAACTTTGTATAGGGGTTGATGTCATCTCAACACATCAGCCAGGAAATAAAAGTTTGTGTCTTTTAATTGTACAATAATCCTAAACACACCTGCAAATCCTAAAACACTCCCAAAGTAAGAACCTGATCAAAATATGATGATTTACTGTGCTGACAAAGCAGCGTATGAAAAGGTACAGTACATTGAATATTGCATTTAAGGTAATTGTGATGACATCAGATAAATGATTGATTGGATTGATGATTTTATTAGACCTGGTGTCAGTGGTTCATTTGCATGCTTTGTTTTGGGTCGTCACCCAGGTGCTTGATCTCTAGGTCGAAGCGCCACCCCTAAATGTATAGAAAGTACGATGTATCCTTGTCTTAGACGACTTTTTGATGATTGCAGTGCCGAGCAGCGAGAATATGAATAAAGAGAATCTTCTTCAAGATATCCAAAAACGTCACCTGGCCTCTAAGGAAAAATTCACAACACATTATAAATGATTTTGGTAATCCTAACTGACCTAAAGCAAGAAAAGTTTTGTCTGATTTCATGTTAGACTGTGGGGAAAAAAAATGTTGTGTGTTTTTTATACAGTAGGTGTTAACTTCTGGTTTCAGCTGTATATAAACCACTTCTTCCAATTTTGTGGGATACTCAAGTTATCCAGATATGATAACTCAGATATTGGCAGGTGGGTCTCCTCCCGTCACACAGAGCAGTTATGCATCCACAATAGGCTGGGGGAACGTTTGTCACCAGCACAGCATTTGGGGACTTGTTCATCACACATGGTTGAATGTGTTTGAATCCTCATGAAAACAAAAAGAAAAAAAAAACATAAGTAAGAATAACTACGTTCTGGCCAATAGAGTAAACTGAAAAGAACAGGTTGGTTGATCAGACCAACAAGACCCACCAGGGGGTACATGGACTGTACAATATTTGCAAGACGAGGCCAATTCAACACAACCAAAGTAAGTATACACATGAACAGAACGTAGATGTATACACTAGATGTCGCGTTCAATATGGTCGTCTATGGGACAGAACGAGTCAGTTGGGTCGCCATCTTGACACAGGATAGCGCTCTTTTTTTAAACAAATGAATGTCTATCAGGGCTAAAGTGGCATTCAGAAGGACCATAAACTGCCACATTTCACAAGCGATTTTTATTGTCTTGGTTCGTTTCAAATATCAGACATGTATTTACAACCGTGCCGAGAATACATTTACAGAGAAGCATTTTTTGAAAATCAAGCATAATTTTATGTTCAAAATGTGACCTACATGTATAAAAAACTTAAAATACACTCCAACTACATGCAGAGCAATGCAAATACAACAAAAGAGGCCAGCAATGCTCCCTGATCCGTCCTGTACTGTTACCACTCTTTTTTTTAAGTGAAGTGATTGTCATTGTGAAGCGCAGCAAAACGAAATGCGTTCTCTACATTGAACCCGTCACCTTTTTGTGCAGTGGGCAGCCATGAAAGGCGCCCGGGGAGATCTGTGTGTGGTGATACGGGTTTCAAACCGACTTCCTTCCGATTACCGTCCCGCTTCCTTATCACTGCTGCCCTCATGCGTTTATAGTTACGGTTTTATCCAAAGCAACAGGCATTTGTATGGATTTGTAGAGAACTATAAACAATTAACTGTATACTATGCATTTATTACAATTAACTGTATTACAATGCATTTCGTTTTTACTACTTTTAGTACTTTACTTTTTATATATATTACTAAAGATGAAAATCCATTTAGCTGCTTATTTGGAAAAAATCACTATGGACATTTCAGGTCCATACACAGGGGCATCTTGAATAGATTTATCAAGGAAAATAGATAATAAAGTCACTATGCAATATATACAGGTGTCAGTACAGATCCGGGCCTTTCCTCTGTGGTGGGGCTGGAAGGCGGGTGCTCTGGTCTGTAACATGAATAACGTTATTTGTCAAACACAACATTTTGTAACCTGCAGGATGATAAAATAAAACCTTACTAATGAAATGTTATGCCTTGATCCATCGTAAAAGTCCAGCATGTTCGCTCTACCGCCAGAGAAGTGCGGCTGAATGAGCGTGGGAGCCCGTTTAAATATGGCCGGCATTATTGACACATGCTGAGAGGCTGAATACGGCATCTAGTGTTTATATATATATATAAGTAATAAATTCATGTAGGTTTATCTGTTGCAGGATATATTGAAGCTCCATGTTCACTGTCTCTTCCAGTAGTAAAAACTGCAGGGCGTCCAGTTGGTGTCCTGTAATACAATCAAACGTTTTCTTAAGTACTGGGTCTAATGAAAATCCTTATAATATAGTGAATGTTATTACACAACGAATTAGAAGTGAGATATGACGTGTAACTAATCATTGACAAAGCAAGTTGGATGATCAGCGTTAGAAAAAAATTAAGCAAAGTATTGTAGTCAGAAGAATATCAAAGTCCATAAAAATGTATGTCTGTAAATTAAATGTACTTTAAATGACAGTAAAACCAATCAGGATGTGAGAGAGCGTAGCTTCTGACCAATCAAGAAAGAGTGGGCGGGACAGCCTGTAACTTTTTTTCATATACGGACTTCATTGTCAAAGCAAGTTGGACGATCAGCGTTAAATCATCAACATTAGAAGAAATAAAGCAAAGTATTATAGTCAGAAGAATATCAAAGTCCATAAAAAATGTATGTCTGTAAATTAAATGTACTTTATATGACAGTAAATGATGAAAAATAAAAGTGTTCCGCGAAAGAATCACCAACCTTCACTAAAACGCGGGGGAAAGGTGGATAAAACGGTGAACCAATCAGGATGTGAGAGAGGGTAGCTTCTGTCCAATCAAGAATGAGTGGGCGGGATAGCTTGTAACGTTCATATACAGACTTCAAATGACTAACCAATCGTGGGCAGTGGTGGCCTAGCGGATAAGGAAGTGATCCCTGTAAGGAAGCGGATAAGGAATCGAGAGGTCGTGGGTTCGAATCCCGAGTCCGCCAGGTCGCCGCTGAGGTACCGAGGAGCAACGGTACTGTTCCCACACTGCTCACCACGGCTACCAGGCTCCCGTTTAAGAGCTTGACCCAACCTCCCTTGAGAGCTTGGGTAGCACGTAGACAGACACGTCATCACGTTGAATTGGGGCGCTTACGGGAGTAAATGCGTAGTTCCGCCAGTGGGACTGGGTGGGATGTAGGAATACTCAAAATGTATTTTTTTTTTTTTCAAATATCAGACATACATTCCTGTTTCAGAAAAATACATTTCCCCAATGGAAAGACTGTAAATAGCGTGAGAAACGGCATTTTGCCGAAGCGCTTCCAGGTCGAGGGAGGAGCTGGCTGCGTTTCCATAACAACCCGGAGTTGTAGCTGTAGCCCGCAGCTCGCTGCTACGCGTCCAAACATCGAGCGCAGGAGTAAGTAGCGCGCCGGCTGAATACTGCTAGACGAGCCACTTTACCTTTGCGTGCTTCTCGGACGTGACGTGCTTCTCGGCTGCGGCGCCATTTAATGTCTTTCCGCTCCCACGCAGCCCTGCAGGTCAGCACGGGATGTCGGGGGACCTGGTGGGCGTGTGGGAGGTGGCTCTGAGCGATGGGGTGCACAGAATCGAGTTCGAGCACGGCACCACCACGGGGAAGCGGGTCATCTCTGTCGATGGCAAGGTGAGCGGTGGCATGAGGGTGGCATAGGGGGGTAGTAGCCTAGTGGGTAACACACTCGAGCCAGGTTCAATCCCCACTTACCACCACCGTGTCCCGATCAAGACACTCTCCAGGGGGACTGTCCCCGTCACTACTGATTGTTAGGCGCTCTGGATAAGGCCGTCTGATAAACACCATAAATGTAAATACTGAAATGCTGTAATAATGAAAACTGGTTGTGTTGTGCACAGATTGGGCAGTTTTCCATCAGTATTAGTTAAAATTGGCTCTTTTTTTTCCTGCTCCCTTTCTGCACGGTCCCTGAAGGAATACCAGACAGAGTCCAGCCATTAGGATAATTGTTGATTAGGCAATGTTCATGGAGCTCCAGATAGAAAACCATGCATTTAGCAGCATTTTATTAGTCAGGTCTAATTGTAATGTGTGGGCTCCACCTCTTACAGGAAGTCATAAGAAGGGACTGGATGTTCAAACTGGTGGGGAAAGAGACATTTGTTGTGGGAACAACAGACGCCAAGGCCACCATTAACATTGACGCAGTCAGTGGATTTGCCTATGAATACACTTTAGAGATCAATGGGAAAAGTCTGAAGAAGTACATGGAGAACCGGTCCAAAGTAACCAGCACCTGGCTACTCAACCTGGATGGAATTGACTGCAGAGTTGTCCTGGGTGAGACACTTCATTATGTGACTGTGTGACGGGTTAAGGCTTTGTGATCTCTTAATCTTCTTATATAGTGTACAGCCATTTCCCTTCAACTTTGAGGATGTAGCTCTCTGTAAGATACTGCTCAGTCCTTGGACAGTGTAACCTAACTTTTTTTTAAATGCATTTTTTTTAAATGCATGATACTAATAATAATAATAATACATTTTTGTTCTCTTCCATTTACAGAAATAAACAGATATAGCACGAAAGGGCTGCTTCAGAGTATTTGTATTTTGTGATTTAACACCCCCAATTATGCTTTAGCATAAAATTACTGGTTATTCTGTGTGCTCAACAGTAGGAGTAGTCTTCCATTCATTTTGGCTTTTAGGAATACGTAGAATGCCTTTACTGAGATGCGAATAACTGAAGAACCATTATTACAATGTTTAGAGTCCCTGCATTACTAGGATAGGCAGATTTTATTGATTATTTTACAGTTACTTGATTCATTTTATTTAGTGAGTTCCTAAGATAAATCTAGTCAGTGGCAAAAATCAGCACTGCCCAAAAGCTCCCAAAGCTGCATGCTGTAGTCACAGAACTAATCTATCACTGAAAGCTTCTTATTAAATTAAAATGTAATAATTCAACTTGTTATTTCACAGAGAAGGACACCATGGATATATGGTGTAATGGCCAGAAGATGGAAACCGCAGTAAGTATCTGCCAATGTATCAAGTCTTTTTTTTTTTTATAAATGTTATTTTGTGTTATTCCAGTGACAGCACAGCGTAATGATTGTCGCTATATATTTTTTTACAATGATTTCTTGCCACTTCCCTTAGGGTGAGTTTGTGGATGATGGCACTGAGACACACTTTACTTTGGGTGACCACGACTGCTGTGTCAAAGCAGTGAGCAGTGGGAAGAGAAGAGATGGCATCATCCACTTGCTTATGGTTGACGGAACTGAAGTGGCTGAGATTTCAGAGTGAAATGTATCATTTTGCAAGGTTACTCTTATCTGCCAGATCACAGAGAAGAAAGAAAATGGCCTCAAGACGAACAGAAAGTATATGATTGGGTTTTTTTCCCTAATTGCATCAATGATGAGGTAAAACAGCACATCTAGTGCACATTTAATTAGTGTACATGGAGTGTTCAAGCTAATAGCTTTTAGAAGTGCTGTTCTTTCTCCTTTTTCCACTTTTGTGACAAGTGCACCCCAGCCAGGTTCAAATCAATGGCCTGTGAATTGCAATCATTACAAAGTGCCAGCCTGAGAATTTTGTCCCGGTGTGTCAGTTTGTGCGGTGTGTCTGGGTTGTCAATTTAATTACCATCTTAAAGTGAAGGTTACAGAATTATTTAAAATCTCTAAGTCAGTAGTAAAACACTGTTTTTACAGTTTATTGTGTGACATTTTTTTTTTAAGTGACATTCTTATGTTGCAAGTGCGGCAGAAGAACTATGTGTGCAAAGTGGTGTATGTGCAAGCTTTTCTTGCTATATGGTCTAGGGGGCGCCTCATAGATACCTGCTCAATTTAGAATAGAGAAATTATTGTTAATTCTATATTTTCAGTACATCATTAAGCTGTAATACAGAGTCAGAATTTTTTTTTAAAAACCATTGTTCCCAAATGTTATTTATTTTGATATAAAATACCCAATTTTCTATTTGTACTGTTAGCCAGTTAAGTTGTAACAGTGTATAATAAAATGAACTCTATTATTATTTTCTTTTTTCTATTTTCAATACATATATTTGAGAAATAACATGTCATTTTATGTGCAATAGGCATAAACTGTAAAGCATGATGTTTTTTGAGCAAAAACAGCAATGACAGAGTACTGAATAAAAAAAAATGATATAAAAAAAGCAATAAACCCTGAATCAAATGTTGGTTAAATTAATTTTCACACACCATATAGGCCCATGCTTACTACTAGAAAACCTTTCAGTGTCTGGTTACAGGCTATGGATTAATAATGCCAAAAGGACCAAAAGCCCACTAAACTAAAGAAAAAGTAAAAAGAATGCAATGGTGCCATCATTACAACATAACATGATTGACCTACTAAATGTCACGGAACCAAGAACATACGTTGTAAGCCTCACTATTATCATGACATTCTATCTTAAATGGAGAGATTCATATTTGGACCCTTGCAGTCTTTTACATGTGTACAAGCATGTAGGCAGAGCCTGGTGGGTGTTGAAGATCACATGGGTATCTTTACCCCCTTTTAGACTATCATATAGCACAAAGGGGTCAGGTCCACACTGAGGAGGCACAATAAGCCCTGGTGATCCGGGCACCGACTTCCCCGTAAACACCTTCGCTTCAAGGATGTAAACGTACTCGTCATCCGTGTCTTCCCACAACTTCATGGTCTCTTCCACACTGCCTGTGAAATATATGCCCTCCCCTAAGAGCTGATCTAAGAGCAGAGGGAACATGGTTGAATTAGCTTTAGGCCCATTTCGGCATAATATATAAATTGCTCCAGTAATAATTTATTTGTATATGACACCTTTACCTCGAGGAGGAGCATAGTCCCTCTGAACGCCCACTTTACAGACCAGGCTGCAGAACTGTGCTGGTACACGTTGGTATAGAGTGTTACACTCTGCACCGTCTGAGAGACGTCTCCTCAGGTCAAAAAGAATCGCCAAGGCGACATTCTCCACCCTCTCTGCCTGATGACAAGTTAACATCATAGGCATTCACACAAACAAATTCATTAATGAGGTTAAATGTTAAACTTACCTTCTCTATATTCAAGCCACTTTGTTTAAAACAAATACATTTTGCAGAGTCTATTTGTTCAGGGATCCTTTTAAAATCGTTAATGGGAGGGTCAAGAGTCACGTTGTTGCCCAAATCTCTCAAGGTCTGTAGCATGGATCTTTCATTTTCTTGAGCAGATTCGTTCTGCATCTTACAGCACAAGGCCTCCACCTCCAGCCCCGCAATGCTGACACTGTCTGCAGACCCTCTAATGGTAATGCCGGACTGGCCCTTTTGGAAGAACTCCCGCATCTTCACGTTGTGTATTTCTTCGACAGACATCAGGTTTTCATGAGCCCTCTGACCAAAGTGCATGATATGATTGTTTTTTATTGTAAGCACATGAGCTCCATTGAACCTATCAGGGTTCAATATCTTGTATATGAACTTCTGGGCTTCTTTAACCGCCTGTTTACATGAGGCTCTGAGCTCAATGCACGGTTTCGGTTGGCTAGCATGACCAAAACCAACGTCTGGAAAAAAGAAAAGGTCATGTAGGCAGACCGGTCTTCATGTCACATAACTCAAAGCAACAATTTATTCTCAAAGGACAATTAATATCCATACATTTCATTGATATATACATACATTCATGTGTCGCGTTGTGTACGTGGAGCTTAATGGAATGTAGTTCCTTGTCAAACGCCTGTAAAAGAAGTGCAATTACAATAAACTGAAAGTGAAGTGATTGTCATTGTGAAACACTGCAGCACAGCACATGGTGACACCGAAATGTGTCCTCTGCTTTTAACCATCACCCTTGGTGAGCAGTGGGCAGCCGTGAAAAGCCCCTGGGGAGCAGTGTGTGGGGACGGTGCTTTGTTCAGTCTCTCCTCAGTGGCACCTTGACGGCTCAGAATTTGAACCGGCAACCTTCAGATTACAGGTCCCGCTAGGCCACCACTGCCCCAATGAAAGCAGTTCCATGTTCTAACAGCCAAACAGAAACATTGGAAGTACTGTACATACAGAAATGATATTTTTGCTCCTTTTGTACCTCACCTTCAGCGTGTCACTGTCTCTTGGAAAGATGACTAAATAGATGTCCATTTTCTTCTGAGTGGCCTGAGCAAACTGCACTGCTGCACGTGTCATGGCTCTGGCAACCTGTCCCTTGTCAATGCCCAGATTGCCGGTTCCAATTGCAGGAAAGGAAATGGATGAAACCCTTCTGTCTGCAGCCATTCTCAAGCATTCTTCAACCAGCTTGTAAACCATCTACGACACACAATAGCCAGTGCAAATGTTATGTATCTGGAAATGTCCAACTCAAGGCATTTTAAAATGTGTATTTCTTATGTTCCAACCTCAAAGTCATTGGACTTGCATATAGTGTGATACACAAATGAGCAATTCAGGTTAAAGCCTCTAGTTTCCAGGACATCACCAAAAGTTGGATTAATATGACTACGAACTTCGTGTTGGATTTTATGTCCAGCTTTATTTAAAAGAGCTTTTGAAACTTCTCCGTAATCTAACCGAAGGTCAGGTGAAATTGTGTTGACTAGGACATCTACCTGTTTGGGAAAAAAAACACACCCTAAACTTCTGAACAGTGTAATTTCCAAAAATAATTTAAAAGAAATTATTTGTATGTATTTTATATTAAAGTATCTGTATGATTTGTATTAAATATTAGACAAGGCAAAGCCAGAAACTGCACCGTACCTTCTCTTCCTCAATGTGTCCTTTTTTCAGGTGCAATGTAACACTTCCTATCTGCACAGAGCTCACAGGCACTTCAGCTGTGCGTCTGTCACTTTTTGTTGATGTCACCGCTGCGGTAGGGTCAGAAGGTCCAAAGATGTCTGTGCATTGCCGCAGCATCGCATCAACTGAAGGGTCATCATTGTTCACCAAGCGAACCTCCACTGGCTGCCTTCTGGCAAACGGATACCTTTCCACAGCACAAACAATGACTTCTGCACACTTTCGCAGAGGGAAGTTAAAGAGTCCCGAGCTCAGTGCTGGGATTGCAACAGACCGCAGATCCTTTTCCTCAGTGCACTTTAATATGTTATTCACTGCTTTTGTAAGTAAAGGTGCCACCTTTTCGACATCTTTATTTGTGTGATTTTTTGGCACATGGGGTCCTACTGCATGAATAATGTAGTTGCAAGGAAGGGATCCTGCTTGGGTGACAACACAATCTCCAGTCTTCACCAGCCCTTTACTTTGAATGATTTCATTACACTTCATCTGGATCTGTGGCCCTCCAGCCTCACTTAATGCCAATGCAAGGCCCCCAAAATGTTGAAGGCCTTCGTTCGCAGCGTTGACCACCGCATCTACACGATGGGTTGTCAGGTCATCTTTCCAGACTGACACCAGGACGTTCTTATGACGCTTTACATACTTTTTTTCAGGACTGACAGGTTTCCTGGATGTGCTCCACTCTCTTGCCCTGGAAATGTCATTCAGCCCATGTGCCACAGCAATGCAGTCAAACTTGGTCTGTAAAATTTCAGACAAAGCAGGCCAACTTTCCTGTACGATGTGTGCCTTGTCCACCGCGACTGGGAGAATTTCCTGTTCATTCATAGCTGTGAAGTCTGCACACCTGCAAGAACAGTTATAACCACACAATCTTGGTCACACTTACTATGAATTTATGTTTCTGTATTTTACAGCACAATCTGAAAATCTGTTTCATTATAGTAATTTCTTCCTGTATTACTATAATCAAGGCAGTTATATTTACATACAATTCAATTAAACTGCCTGAATGGTTCACCGAACATCATGACCCAGTGTATAGAACAGTATGTGCCGAAGAGCCCACTGTCATGCCCTTCAATTAAACTTTTTTGACTGGACAGTGGTTGGCCTAGTGGGCAAGGAAGCAAGACCCATAATCAGAAGGTTGCTGGTTCAAGGTCCCTGTCAAGGTACCACTGAGCAAAGACACTGTCCCCACACTGCTGCCCACTGCTCACTGAGGGGAAATTTCTGTGTAACACGTTGTGTCACCGATGTGCTGTGTTTCATAAATTTGCTGTGATTTTCTCGCTGAACGACCCCCCCCCTGCAGGCGCAATATGGGTACTGAACCCTGCTGAGCAGCATTTAAGGTGGAACGGACAATTCCGTACTTCAGCCGAAACCAGTCATTTATACTGACTGTATACAGCCTTAAAACGCGAGTAAAAAAGTGAACTGATTTTAACCACGGATCATCTAATCGGTGTATGGGTGACGTTTAAATGCATTTAGGCGACATAGTCAACCCGAAAGGTCAAAGGTCGCGGTAAATTGGACTAGGTTGTTTTTTAAGGAAAATATTTTTTTTATTTTACAAACGAACCATACCATTGATCAATAATAACCGAATCAGTTTTTACATTAATATCGGCGACGTTTTGTCGAATCCAGAAAAAAAAGCTGTTTCAAATGATGTCCGCTTACCCGAGTTGTCTTGTCAAGTGACTGTGAAAGCTCGCTTTTTCAGAATCGAAACTAAAAGAACTTTAGCAACTTCCGGCTACGTCAGCAAGGTCGAGTAACACGGCCAGGAACAAAAGCTCCTCCCTTTATTATGATGAATAAAACGCAAACTTGCAATAATGAGACAGGTTCGTAATCTGTTGAAAGAGACTTTCCCCTTCCCATCATTTTGATGAACGAAATTTAAGAAAAAAACACTCACACATGTTTTATCTAGATACTTGCTTTCAATGGAGAAACAACAGAAAATACATACAGTACATACAGCTATAAAATACAGTTCTATCACACTGTAAAAGGCTGTGGTGCATTACAGTACATGCATGAACATCAAATATTTAAAGTAGGAAATGGCCCTGCAATAAATATCAAACCCACTGAAAACTGTACAACAATCCTTCTGCCACAGACAAGAAAACAGTTTAGTGCAGTAGCGCTTATTCATTAAACCTAGAGGTTCCTAAAGATCACTTGGAAGATGTCTTTGAAGACATTTGGTATAAAAAAACAACATCAAAATCATATGCAGAGAAACAACAGAGATTTGAAAGGTTTAGACTCACGTCTATAACATTTAAAATGCTATTGTAGTATTTATTTGACTTTAGAATTTCGGAAATAAACTAGTTTTGACCTTATCTGCAGAGACGACGCACAGAGCTCATCCCAGGAAAATATGACGGTTTTGTGTTAAGAGCGTTATGAAGATGCAGCGATTTCTCCTTCAGTATTTGTGTGCTTCTACATTCTTGTGTGACTGACCACACGGCAGCACTCCGATTCTTCTAGCTGGTTTTCTTCAGGCCAGGAAGGGTGAGTTCAAACCTATTCAGGGAAAGAGTTCGTGTTGATGGTCAGAGCTAATGATACGTTTTTTTTCCCTTCAGTCTGCCTGTAAAAGCGGCTTTGCTTACCATTCTGTTAAACCCTTGGCTAGTTCCACTTGGGATAAATCAACCAGAACCTGTCATAGAAAGAAGACAAAGAAAGTTTCAGAATTTTCTGAGTTTCTGAAGGAATTTCTGAAATGGAATTAGATCTTGTATTCCTACCATTCCGATATCTTTACGCTCTCTTGTGTGGAACATCCGATTGTTCTTAACAGACACGTCCAATTTTCTGGTCTTGGCATCCTCAATGGGCACAGTAAATTCAAATCTGGGGAAAGTGTTTCCATGCCATTAAAAAGTGGCTAAAAATAAAAATAATTCAAATTTTTACGCATTTGCATATGTAAAAGTGAGTGAGCTCATTTAATAGTAGAGGATTGTAAAAAAACTACCAGACCATATGAACTGGCATTAGGCTACTCAAGTTGCTTGGAACACATACCATAAAACATTAAAAATAAGGTCTGAACAACACCTTATTTAACATATTGTGTGCCGTATTGGTTTTGCCAGTAGCATTTCTTGAAATTCTGAGCTTTGGGGTCCAAGAAATTAGTATGGGACCTCGTTCAAATCGGATGTGCATCTCTATTTAAGTTTAGTGTGCAGAAATCCTGTCAAGGAGAGGGAGTTTCAAAGCACAGCAGAAAACTCTGCTGCCCAAAGAGCACAAAGGCACTTACTTCTCATCAAAGCTGGGGTTCACCGTCTTCTTCTTGACTTGCGTTCTCAATCGATGCCTCCAGGTCTGGTCAGGCAGCAGGTAAAGGCGTACATAGGAATCTGTGCCATTCTCACTACATGGGAAGAGGTTTCTGAAGAAGAGAGACCAGGCAGAGTGAAAAACATTTTGGATTGATAGACACACATTTTTTCTCAGTCTATCGCACATTTCACTTAACTGGAAATGCAATAAAGACAGATTTTTGTGCCTCACCTGCAGGAGTTGACCACAACAACAAGCTTGTTCCTTAAATTTGCATATCGCACAGTCAGACTGATCGCCCCAAAGCTGCCCTTGTGGTTAATAATGGCCCTGCAAGATTAGTTAAGAGCACAGCTAACATTTAAGATGGTCAAATTCAGAATTATATTTTTTAATGGATCAGAAGATTTCACTGTAATTTCACTGAAACTGTAATTAGCATTTAACCAAGCCAAAGTAAGATAGTAAATTAAAAAATAATCTGACATAATATATAAACCTATATTATAAATTGTAACATTGGAAGATTGCAGTTGTTTTGTGACTGAAGGTTTGCGCCTTCTGCTTGGAGGAAAACAACCAAATGACTAGTCAACCCAACTGATTTATACGGGTACAAACAATCTAGTCGTGAATTTGAATAACAGTTTCAATGGCATTTTGTAGATTTAGAATAGAATAACCACACTCACTCTGGGTAGGGAAGTCCATTAGTCAAGTCCAAGCGAGAGTGAGCAATGGCATTCTCAGATAAGAGGCTTTGGGAATCGTATCGTCTCAGCTGATTGGGGGTGGATGGTGCTGTCTGCTGCCCATCAAAAGCCAAAAGTGAGCCACGTCGATGAGGAGTGTATTTGGTCTGGGGCTCACTGGACGAGCTGGCTTGGTTCGGCATTGTGGATGTCAGATCAGGCTGTGAAACTTGGGACTGTTGCCGCTGTGGCTGAGACTGCAATATGGGCTGAGACTGCTCCTTCTGGGCCTGAGCTTGGGGTTTTGCTTCAGTCTTCGAGGGTGGTTTACTGAGGACTTTTGTCTCTGGTTTCTCTGGCTTAAGGATCTTGAATAAGCAGAAATAAAATTGAGGATGCAACAAAGTGAAGTGATTGTCATTGTGATACACAGCAGCACAGCACACGGTGCATCACCATCACCGTTAGTGAGCAGTGGGCAGCCATGACAGGCGCCTGGGGAGCAGTGTGTGCTTTGCTCAGTGGCACCTTGACGGATCGGGATTTGAACCGGCAACCTTCTGATTATGGGGCCACTTCCTTAACCAATTCCTTAACTACCTCTTCAAGTCTTTGTTCAAAATGCATTTAGCATAATAACATAAGAACAAAACAGAGGTGTGAACCTTAACTGGTGTCACCATTCAATTAGATTACGATTATCATTGCATTACATACATGTGATGTTTTCAAATACTACAGTTTAGGTTGGTTTTTGTGCACATACAAGTACTGCATGTATATGTATACAAATGCAGTACCTGCGTAATTTTAAAGGGGCAGTGTTGCGAGATCTGCACTGAACAGAAGAGGATTTTAAGATACAGGTATTCATTCATTTATTTGTTTTGGTCACACGGAAATACATCACATTTCGCAGCATCGGACGCATTTCTGTGAATTCCCGCTCAGCTTCTATAGGCCTCCTCGTCCTGCCTCATTAGCATTTAAAGCTACACTAAAACGGTGCGTCCTGGGAAATCGCATTGTGGGACTGGATGGAGAGCCTGTTATTCTGCACCAAGGCTGAATTTTGGAAAAAGATTTTAGATACAGTATTAGGGGACTGATATAAAAGCAAAAAAAAAAAAACAGTTAGGGGACCTTTAACTTTCCTTTTGTGAGCTGTTGGGGTGGAGAGTGAATAAGCTTTACTTTGTGTCTGAGTCCTCCAGTCGGCTCTAAGTAACAGACAGTGGTGCTTGTGGGAACAAGAAAGAAGCACTTCTCCACAATACTGAAACTGTGAGAAGAAGAATGGACTAGTCCCCCATTGTAAAAAATACATATATATTGTAGTTGTTAATTATCTCACCAGTTGCTAAGACTTTGAAGACAGATTTTCTGCTCCTCTAAGCCTCCCCCGCATTTACAATGTGCGATTTTTCCCGGTCGTTTCCTGTTGTAGGTTAAATCACAGGAACAAAGCATAAGCAAAAGCCCCGTCCCCACACACTGCTCCCCGGGCGCCTGTCATGGCTGCCCACTGCTCACTAACGGTGATGGTTAAAAGCAGAGGACACATTTGTGTGGCCGTGTGCTGTGCTTTCACAATGACAATCACTTCACTTTCACTTAAAAATTTGGCCTGTATACCTGACCAATGGCAGAGATCATAAAACTTCCTCTACAGGCCAGCACAATAGGGGCATGATGGGTGTGTTGCTTAATGCAATTTGGAATCAGATCACATGACCTTTCCCAAGGCTACATTTTCCAGTATTTGTAATCAATTCCAGTTTAACAAATGGCATAACTAAAGTGACTTTAATATGTGTATTCAGCTGTGTAGTCCCAGGATTTTTTTTTGTTACTAAACATTTTCTCCAAAGACTACGTGAGCATTGATGACAGCCATTCAAGATTGCTTTCAGATCACATTTGTTTTGCTTTGAAGATGTGTTGGACACTTTTGAGAAGGTATACACTGCATAAGGTTAAGATTAAATAACATGTTGCCAGCTGCAATAATTAACAGCCAAGCAACCATATCAAGCAAGCAATGTAAAGCATTAAAGCTCCAAACATGTCATCACCCTCATAGTGGCTTTCATCTTGAGCTGGCTGTTGGCTCCCGAACGCTCCAGGAGGAAGCTCTGGTCTAGGGTCATGTCAGGGGCGTTCAGCAGCCGGTTCAGGGGCAGCGTCACCACACCAAGCAATGTTTTCTTCTCATGCACCTTTACCTTAGATAACGAAGCAACACTTTGCACATTATAACCACATTAAACAGGACCAATTGGTGCATCCTAGTATATTGCATTTATTGTCTGTTTATGAATAAACTAAACTGATTAATTATTTTTAGATTTGGTTGAACAATAATAAGATAATAATAATTATTATTGATATTATTATTTTAATCAGTTTTGCAGTGTCACTGAAGAATCAAATTACAATGCTTCACAGTACAGAAACAAATAATTGAAAATTAAGTTATTAATAATTAATTGAATATGAAGTTTCTGTTGTACCTGGACCTTCAGTACTTGGTTGTTCACACTGTGAACAAAGAAAGTGAAGCACTCCTCCCATACTGGATCTTTGGAGGTAAACACCACCTACCACAGTTAAAGGATTTAAAACAATTAAACCCTACAGAAATCGTTCAGCAAAGGCAGCATATTAATAATAGAATCATACCTTGCTTTTCTTGCTCTGTTGGTCAATAGAGATTTCTGCATATGAACTGGGGTTGATCTGCTTCCTTTGCACCTGTTGAGCAAAAACATGTGCAGTATGACTAGTATGTATGCCGGTTTTTGACATTACCTTGAGGTCGTATAAAATGATGTCCACTGGATTTAAATATTGTATATTTGATATTAAATGTTGAATGCTCTGCTCAATGCATAAAATTAGACAATACAGGCAGTTACAGTATGATTATTTGTATTTATTTACATCCAATCAGGTGAAGACATCTGCCTGGCAATTAAGGGATTGCTGAGGGGTCGTTATAGTTCTGCTACAAAAAAAAATGTAACTTTTTGGACTAGTTTTATGCAAAAATAACCCCAAATTGTTAAATAAAAAAAAATGTAATGTTAAATTTTAACAATAGAAAAACACACACATAAAAACAAAAACTGTAAAATACAATAGAACCCCTAACCCACCCTACCCCGGCCCTATCCATCAAACCACAAAAGTGTGAAATGGTAAAAAACAAACAAAAAAAAAAAACATGTGGGTCAGGCTGCATGAAGATCTGTGCCACTTATCACCCTCTTCAGCCACATCCTGGTATATAGGGGAGAGTCATGATTTTGATAGGTGGGTCCTATGTACAACTTTGAATTGGATCAGACCGAGACGCGCACATGAAGTGGTCGATCTAATGTAATCAGCAGCTGCATCCCATATTTCCTCAATAAATTGCAGACCTAATTCATGTAACTTTAGTGAGTGGGAGGGTGTTCACGGCTAAAATAAAGTTGCAAGATTACTTCCTTACGATTAGGATTAATGGAGAACAAGTCTTCCCGAGGCTAGAGCTGCTACCTTTCTACCATGCACATGTTGTGGAAGAAAAGAACTGGTTCTGCAGGTGAAGAATGGTGTGAGAATGCAGACACACACCACACCTCCACTGGCTGAACAGGATTTTCCTGTTGCACTGCAGCTTGTTCAGACCGAGGCAACCAATTTGTTTAAGATGAAGTAACATAGTGTTTGCTATGTAAAAGATCCCTGACTCCCACAACGCTGTCTATTTCTGCTGTTTGAGCGGCGTGGCAGCAAGAGCCTCGCCTGAGCTTCATGCCTGTATAGACATGTCAGTGTAATCAATAATCGGCAATTTTGTTCATCAATACATTAGTAAACTTCATCAACTGCATTTCTGTCTGGGGCTTGTGTCCGAGCCTCTTTGTCACATAGAATGGATGTTTTTACAGAAAGTATTAAATGGGAGGGCATATGAAGATACAACTACATTCTAAAATTTAGGCACACCACCTTTTCTGCCAGTTGTATTCAGTGTAACTGCTGATGAATTAGCATACAATGTTAAAAAGAATGAATTGATGCTCACTGCTTCCAGACACTTACCTTGGCTTCTTTTGGGTGTTTTCCATGCTTGTCATTGTGGGTAAATTCACTGTTGTCTTTCTGTGTCCAAATAAATAAAACTGTGTGGTCAGGGCAGATATCACACGGTGGAGAACTTCATGACATGGCATTCATATACCTCCAGAACACATGTACTCACAGGCAGGTTGGATGCATTGTCCAGATACAATGCCAGCATGGCACAAGCACATCCATCTTGTGTCTGGAAGGTGGGTGGCATTGAAACCGCTAAGTAAACTTGACAGGTTTATGCACCATGAATTGTCCTGCATGATGGGTTAATAAGGACAAAGTGCAGTACCTCTACCAGGAGAGAAGTGTCTGTCTGCAGAGACAGCCATTGCAGGTTTAGATGCACTTCTCCAGACTCTATATCCTCAAGTTTGAACCACTACAACACAGGAGGGTTAATTGTGGAAATGGTTAAAAATCATAAAGCAGTAAAGGAAGGCAAACAAATGCAGTGTTTCAGCTTTATAGTTCATGGACTGTTCAACCCATCCAAACCACAAATTAAGATGTGAAAAAAGTATTGAAAAAAGGTGCAAAATACATGGAAAGCAATGCCATCAGCAATTAGAAGCTTATTCTGACACGTATTGCGAATTAATATCAGCTACTTGCTACTTCAATCCCAACTGATGATGGCATTGGTTACAGAAAAATTTACCACTGAAGGTTCCAGTGAGCACTGTTGGGACCATAATCCAGAAGTGGAAAGAACATTATTTCACCACAAACCAGCCAAATGAACTCTCAGTTTCTCCACACAGATTTTAGTATGATGTATTACTTTTCCCTGTGTCAATCCAGTTTATTACATACAACTTCATTTATGGATTTATGGTTTGATTTTGTTGCATGTGTGGATTGGATGAATCTGGTAAGAATATAATGTCCATAGCATCTTTAGGAAGATCCATTTAGGAAGGCACCTTGGCAGTTCGAGAATTAAACCTGCATTCAGTTATGAGTCCGCTACCTTAACCTTATTTTAAGTAATAAAATTGGTGACAAATGTGTAATATTTCTGGAACATACTCCAGCTATTAATTGTAAAAAAAATTAATAGCTGTCATCTTAAGTTCTCAAACTGTGTTATGTAGGATCAGTGGTATGCCCAGAGCCTACCACTGAATCATTAACATTCAGTTATTTTGAACTAAGGTGCAGTGTGAAAAGAGTTTTTATGAAAAGTTACCCAATTCATCCCATGTTCCATGAATTTTCATTCAGCACAAAGAATAAATGAAAGATTTCTTACATACCTTGTTAATTTTTTTCTCCCGTTTCACCTCCCCAAAATCCAAACTGAATCTAAAACAAAAAAATAATTATAATTATATAATTATAAAACAACTTTGTTGTAGTCAATTTAGCATCTTTTATTTTATGTAGTTTGGATGCATTATGTCATACAATGTAAACATGAAATAATAAATGAAAGAGGAAATGTGCATATGGACATTTTTTTTTGTTACCGTCCCAAGAAGTCATCGCTGTCCTTGTCCTCATCATAAACCTCTGCCTCCAGCTCTTGTCCCGGAGCCTCATGGACCACAAACTGCAACCAGACACTTACATAACTCAGATTTCAGAGCGATGACCATGGATAATTTTTTTTTAGCTCTATATGTGCAGGCACATTTTATTGGTACAGGGTGTGGACTGGCCAGGCCAGAGTCCGTACCTCATAAACTTCATGCCATTGTGGATTTAGATTCTCTTTGATTGTTTTGCTCTTAAACTGGTTATTTCCCACTCTCAATATCGCATAAGGGTCTGATTTACCCTTTACCAGTCCCATCATATAAGTGTCCTTGGCTACCAGATCTCTGGCCTCCAGTAAGCTGACCCGCACAACCCCCTGAAACAAACAAAAAAAAGCCATAAAGAATACCATACAAGGAAAATCCCTAAATAAGATGAAATGAGTACATTGGATCTTACAACAGATCGGCAGATAAGAAAATGAAGTTTTGCTCACTCTGGGGAGAGGGAACCGCATCTCGTCTACTTTGACCTGGTCTATGAGGGGAATGCACAGACGATTGGGCAGGACCATGATGGATGCGATGATGTCCACTATAGACGACTCAGAGAAGTGTCTTTAGGACAGAAAGAGGTGAAATATGTTGTGGTGGTGAAGTGTATGTATTAAATACAGGGGTGTGCAGAAGTATTTGCATTGTCACTGTGAAGATTTAAGATAGCAGAAAATGAAATGATCCCCAATAGGCATAAAGTTAAACCTGACATCTCTTTTCAGCATTTCATGCAATATATGAGCTTATTAGGGGAAAGAAGGAAAAAAGTTGGTTGAAAAAAGAAAAAAACACTATTCAAAAGGTTACCAGACCTTAATTATCTTATTGAGCAATGGTTCAAAATCATTTGGAAAGACCAGATGAAAGCAGTTACAAGCTGTGGTGTCGCAACAGCTGAACAAAAGTTCCACACGGTACAGTTATCTTGCACCCTAGACAGAAAAATCTCCATCTGAAGTTTGAAAGTGAACTTGATGCATGATGCATTTCAGAAACAAGTACTGCACATCCCAAATTCCAGGTAAAGAATCCATTTATTATCAAGCTATTAATTATGGGGGTGGGTGGATCATGCTTTGAACTTGTGTTGCAGCCAGTGGCTAGAGGCAAGAGGGAACTGGTAAGGGGAAGAATAAATTCAGATAAATACAAAAATTAAATAAAATGTAGAACCTCAAGAGGTAGCTGCAGTGCTTAACATAGCCCTTTTATTTAAGGAGTCCCACATAATAAAAATTGAAAAAAAGCCCAGGAATCCAGCAGAATAAGTATTTTGCGAATATTTATGGCTGAAAATAAGAATTGAATGCCTATTAAGTTAGAAAAGCATTCACAAGCTGTGACGCTTGTTAAAGTTATGAAGTACTGACCATGTTTTTATAATATTTAATTATGCTTAAATAGTAAAAACAGTATAAAAAATAAAAAAATTAAAAAGGTCTTCTTAAGTTCTTAAACTGTGTTACACAGGATCCCTCCAGTGGTATGCCCAGAGCCTACCGCTGAATCATTAACATTCATAGTTATTTTGAACTAAGGTGCAGTGCCATTATTAATATCTTCAATATAATACAAATTAACATCCTCACTTTCTTTGTGTTTGGCTGAAAAATTGGCAGTGGATGATAGTCAATAATAGATCATATTCATGTTAGGATAAAAATATTAACACTAATGTAAACTAGTTAAAGAGGTGATAATGACTGTTGCTGGCAGCATTTGGCAGTGTACCACCTCACTCATGTAATTTTTAGCAATTGAAAGTAATTGTTTTTGTCGTTGTGATGCACAGCATAGCACAGAACACGGTGACACAATGAAATGTGTCCTCTCCTTGGACCTCAGTGCTACCTTGTCAGTTCAGGATTTGAACCCGCAACCCTTCGGTTACGAGTTCGCTTCCTTTCCCAGGCCACCACCTCCCCATGTACAAAACGCTGCATGGAACTGTACGACAGATGTGAAATACAAAATGCATTCGCATGCCCAACAACGTAATACATAACAACTGACTAAACAGCCGTCAAGTCAGTTCTGAGAGTATGCAACCAAGTCAAACGTGAAACCCACCTTAGTGCAGGACTGTCCAGCAGATTGGTCATTCCTGTCCAGTTCACCTGAAAGGTCTGGAAATCACATAGATATTTTTAATCACCAATTTCATTTGGTTTTGGAGTAAATACAATGCAAAGTTCAGCTCAAAGTACTTACCGGACGGCGAATAAAAAACATGGTTATCCCACCCACTAAGGGGATCTGACCAACCAGAGGATCCAAAATCACACGTAGCATTCCTTCAATCTGGAATAATACAAATCTGATAGTTCTACCAAAACATGCCATATAAAGTTACATGAGTAAACACAAAAGTCTTATACTTCATACCGCATATGAATTCAACAGCAAAATCAGCAAAGTTCAGAACACCTTCATTTCTGATCACCTGAATATCTTTGACACCTGCTGTGATTGGTGGCTTCACGCTAGCATCAATCTGTAGGTCTCCCTCATAACTAGGAAACAGAACCTCAAAAACTTAGAACCCATTTACATTTATTTCAGTGTATCTTTCATTTCAACGACGAGAAAGCCATGACTTACACTAGGTTAAGGTCCAAAATAACCTCCATGTTTTCAACCTCATGTGTATAGACTCTCACCCCTGTGACCCTGGGTGCCTAGGACACAAATGCAGTGGAGGAATCAGAATTACATTTTTATATTTACATTTTACAGAATTA
This sequence comes from Denticeps clupeoides, assembly GCF_900700375.1. Classification (NCBI taxonomy): domain Eukaryota; kingdom Metazoa; phylum Chordata; class Actinopteri; order Clupeiformes; family Denticipitidae; genus Denticeps; species Denticeps clupeoides. The sequence goes on from NC_041715.1 coordinate 20,595,837, forward strand.
CATTTTATTGCTTAATACAAAATATGCTCAATAGGGATGTGTATTGCCAAGGATCTCACAATCTGATATGTATAACGATACTTATGTCATGATGCGATTTAATCAAGATATATTGCGATATTGTAGATAATCTACAATTTACTGAAAATGATGGGGTATACAATCTGTGTGGATCAGAATTGAATTTTGGATTAAATTTGTATACAAAAATATCAATATTTGATGTCCCTGTAACGATACAATATCACTATGTAAAATATCACAATATACTGCTGTATTTTAGATTTTATAACACCCCTAATGCTCAAGATAGATTCATATTCAACATGTTTACAAATTTAGATAAAGTATATATTAATGTGGGACTACATATCAATCTTAATCAACGTCCACCTAGGAAGGCAGATCAAATTCTCAGCCCATACAGTCATGGCCACTTTGAGGCCAGACATATTCTTTAAAGCAGCACAATATGAGACACCTAGAGCCCTGTAAGTGCTTAGAGTTCTCATAAAACCATAAAGAATTGAGACTTTTAATTTTGTGATACCTATTCCTCTCAATTTACATCTTCTGAAAGAAAATATTTCAACAAAAATGTTACCTCTATGCATACACTCTCACATGGTCAAAACCATGAAAGCCTGGAAGCACACAACAGCTGTAGCCTTTGATTTAAATGACTTACAACCTTTGTAACCATTATTAACAATGCTCCACCACTTGACTGATTCAGGTTTTCTGATGAAAAATTATTACTACTAAATGATTACTAACAATGCTGTCTGTTTATTAGTGCACACTTCACACTGTAGTATTTTGGTGTTTGTCCTGAAGCAGCATCTGAGGTGCAGCTTCTCTCTCTGTGCTCTTCTAGGTTTTGGCTTTTAACAAATCACCAGTGTTTTGCTGTGTGTTCTTTTCTTATCACCTAGTATTAATTGTCCTATTCTGTTTAGTGCTGGCCAATCTTAGCTGCAGTTTGTAATAGTTTGCGTCCGTGTGTCAGGTTGAATGAGGCAAGCCATGAAGAAAGACACTCCATCATTTCCATATTACTCGTCATTTATTAACTTCCAGTTTCAACCTTACTATGCCTGAGGGAACACTATCTGTCCATACATGAGTACATGTCACTATTCTGTTCAAATGAAGTGAAATAAGAGCACAACTGGAACTAAGCTATTCAGTCCCAGCTTGGCATATTGCAATAAAAGTAAATCATACCTTTTGTCCAAAATGGACCTTGGTGAAAGTAAAGGTCTTTAGGTGCACACTGGAGTTCCTAACAGACGCCTGGATGTTCTCCTTGAGGAGTTTCTCCATGTACATTCCGAAGAAAGGCCAAGCTTGCTGAAGGATCTAAGAAACACAACCATCTCAACTTGTTACATTAAATAGCCAAAAAAACAACAACATACATACACATTGTAGCAAAATGTCTATGTATGTTACACATGTTACCTTATTGATCCATTGAGCTTTCTCAACTTCAGAGAAATTAATCTGAAACAGGGAAAAGGGAGCATTTTGATATATTAGATCATTTAATTGGCTATAAAATAAAATAAGTTATGTACCATTACAATTTTGGCCACAATTGTTGTGGATAATGTAACTAGTATTTGTGATGTCACTGAAACATTTTATGACAAAACACATTTCTACATCATTTGCATGCTTTTAATGAATATTACAGAAATGATGGAGGTAAGGGCCAACTGACAGATTTATTTATTTATTTTTGACAGACCTTAAGAGAACTCACCAATTCAATTGGAAAAAAGTATGAGATTAAATATCATTTAATGAATTATTTTAATTAAATAAACCAATAAAAAAAATATTATTTTATAGACCTTTTGATGTTTTTTCCTGAAGTTATTCATTCTTATGTGGGTCCAGGTCAAAATTAAGAGTAATAAAAACAATCGTTTTATAGTTCTTATTTAATTCATAAAACTGCATGATCAAATTACACTTGTTTTTTTTACAGTTTACAGCCCTGTGGCTTGCGTTAATCCAGTATTCCTGAAGAGGGGTGGAACTGGCTGGGAAATGAGGAGCGTCTCCCCTTACACGACTGTTCCAAAGCAACACAACCCGTGGCCACACCCTGCTCGCTTCACATTAGAGGAATGCGGCCAGGTAGGCTGGGTTTTCATTCGAGACCTTGTGATTTCTACCACGACAAGTAAATAACTGTGATGGTTCCAAGTTAGAATGACACTGCCATTTTGACAACAACAAGAAAAGTAATGACGTGCAGAAGAACTGATTGCAACGTTGATGAGGCACCACAAATGGACCTGGTTACAGGTCATGTAGGGTGGACCACACATCATAACCTTCTGCCTTTTGTGTACAGGCACTGACTGTGTTGTGATGTAAATCTACCCATGCTGGCATGTTGAGGCTCTTTAATTCCTGATTGATCACGTGCTTCTCATTCTCCAGAAAGTCCACGGCCGTGTCCAAGCGGGCGTCCTTCCACTTGCGGTTGTTCTTCCACACCGTCCACATGGTGAGGATGAGCAGGACCCAGCTGATGCTCAGCCCGAGGGAACCCGTCAGGTACACCGGGTACAGGAACAGCACCGACCTGCCGAGGAAGATCAGGAACTCCATCAGGATGCGGTTCACATCCTTCGCGCTGATCTGTCCCGGCTTGTCCAGGTCGACGTCTGCCCCGGCGGGCTCTGCCGACTGCATGTTATGCGCGCTGGACACTTCGATCCGATGACCAACGGGAGGTCCGCGCTCCTTCTTTAGCGCCGCATCACGCTGCTTTATTCCAAAATGTCCACCCAGAATAACTTAATTGCTCCGACTGCCGCGCCTTGTCAATTTGCCCTTCACTTCCGTGTTAGGCTGCGCGAGCCAGTCCAGGTGAGCTCCGCCGCCACGCCCACCCCCACCTTCCAGCATCCTGAGCTCCACCCACATTCCAGGGAGAGAGACTCGTGGATTTGGGTTTATAGTGGAGGGTTTGGTATTCTGAGATGTGGATTGGGTGTGACAGCTCAGACCCTGATGTGGCAAATGGGGCATCTTACACGACATTTTCCAGGTGATTTCCGCCACGCCCACCCCCACCATCCAGCAGCCTGAGCTCCGCCCACAGCCCAGGGAGAGACAGTCTGGGATTTGGGTTTATAGTAGAGGGTTTGTTCAACCTCAACTATCATCTGTCAATGGATTTTCAGAAAGCAGAAATAAATGGTAACAAGTACTAAACAGGTTTTATGGAATATTCATTTTGCTCGATATTTATCCCCATAAACCCCATGACCATGACCATTTTGGTGTAGCTTCAACATTTCAGAGATACTACTCCTCTGCATTTGACCGATTGTTTAGTAACAAGTTGAGTGCCATTGCATCCTTATTCTGTGTAGCAGATAGAAACCTGTGAGAGACTCTCTACATTTACAGGTCTGAAGCACAGAGTCCGATCCTGCGGCACAGCCTTCAAGCGTTAAAATTTTATGTTCTGAATTAAACTGAACAGTGTCACTAAAGTAATCAATAGCAATCAGAAACAATTAACCGCTGCTGTTTCACTGTTCTGTTTGCTGAGTTTCTAAAACTGATCAAGGCAATTCTTTGTGACAATCCAGCTATGCCTTGAGATTAGTTTGTGGCACCTTGGCGGCTCGGGAGTTGAAACCGGCAACCTTCCGATTAGAGGTCTGTTTGCTTACAGGCTAGGCTATCCACTGTCCCAATGAAAAAGTCATTCGTTTTCAAACCATCATACTTTTCATGCATGTGTGCAAGTTGCTCTGGAGAAGTGTTGTGGCAAAACGCTGCTGCAGGTCTCCTCTTCCATCTCTGCAGGACATTTACACCAAGAAGTGGCCCTGTAATCACAAGGTTGCCGGTTTGAATCCCGATCCGCCAAGGTGCCACTGAGCAAAGCACCGTCCCCACACACTGCTCCCCGGGCGCCTGTCATGGCTACACACTGCTCACTCAGGGTGATGGGTTAAATGCAGAGGACAAATTTCACTGTGTGCATTGTGTGCTGTGCTGCTGTGACGTGAAAATTACTTCACTTTACTTTACTTACTTACATAGTTCACACTCTGGGCTTTGCACTCCTGGATACAGCTGGTTCTGTGGTTCTGTGTCAGGATGCTCTCCACAGCACCAGCGTAGAAATTTTTTAGGATGCCTGGAGACACTGTCCAACTTCCAGTGGCCAGTATGACAGAGTATGAGAGTAGCAACACCAAGTTTAAAACACCTGCTCCCCATTTACACCTGAGACCTTGTAACACTAACGCGTCACATGGCTAAAAATGGCTAATGGTGGACCAAGGCTTTAAAAAACAACACATTATCTTAAAATGAATCCTAAAATGTATGGGTAGTCAGTGGAGTGAGGCAAAAATAAGTGAATTTTTTTTATCTTTTACAATGGGCAAATTTTACATTTGCCCGTTAAAAGACGTGCTGCAGTATTTTCTTCCCTCTGAAGTTGAACAATTAAATAACCACTGAACCCCACATATAGTGCATTACACTAAGCTTGCTGAGTGACAAAGGTGTACTGTTTCAAAAAGCTGCCAAAAAAGAATTGGTTTTAATTTGTCCAGCTATCTAAGTTGGAAAAGGTTCGCTGATCGAAGGTTTGCTTGTTTCAAAGATTTTGAATGAGGATGCTAGCAATAGCTCCTTACAAATCTACCGCTATTTCTCCTCCTTTTTCCAACTTTGATAGAAAAGTTTGGTGAAGATGCTGGATTTTAATTTGTTAGAATTTACCAGCCCAATACTGGCAGGAACTGGCAAATCCGCATCATTAGCCATCTTAGGATCCCGACACAATGGCCTCAAGTTACCAAGATTTACTCCAAGGATTGCAGGTACAAGGATTGCAGGGGTTGCGGGCCAACGACAGGCACCAGTCAGGTGCCCACAGATCCCAGTGCGTGCTGGGAAATCAAATGATGAGGCACTGCTCCATAACCATCTGTGGTGTCTGCAATTACTGTCCAGCCCATTAGGTGTTGCTATGGTTCTGTATATAGATATACTGATAGATACATGTGCTGTAAATGAGTGAAGAAGGAATAGACGAAGAAGTACAAGATTGGCACCCCAGGTGTAAGGTGGAGACTACATTTATCAGAGAGCAAATGTCCTAGAAAACTAATTTCCCAGATTCTGGAAAAAGTAACAGTCCCATGAACAGAATGTGTAATGCTCTCCAGCTTCATAAAATAACGAATGTCCCATATCCATAGCCTTTGGTGGACTATATGTCACATATTGATAGTGTTCCTATCAATATGTAGTTTTCTTCAATATGATTGTGTTATTCACCCTCTTGAGTCATCTTGTCTTTGTTTCCTTTCTTCATTAATTCTATTTATTTTTGTACTTCTTGCTTCTCCTCCTGCTGCATACTTGACCCATCTATGAATTTTTTCTTCCACATCACCTTTTCCCTGCCTAAAATTGAAAAGAAGAAACAATACTAGAATGATAGAACTTACTCATTGATTCATTATGTCATTGCTCAAGATTGTATAATCTTGACCAGTACTGGTGGTAATGATCAATATTTGTTTTTTAGTTATTGTTGCCTCCCTGTCATTTAAGTTTAGTTTTTCAGGGTTGTCGTACATTTGGTTTAACAATATTTGGGATTTTTTTTTTCAAATTTGAACATAAATTTTCACACATAGAGTCATGAAAATTTGCCTTAAGAGTAACTGAAAATCATGGAAAACCACAGCGTGGTTGAAAAAATAATGCAAAATATGAAACTATATATAAACTCTATAAGTATAACTGGTGCATATATAGCACACAGAACAACAGTAAATAAAGCAACTTTAACATCTTTGCATTAAACACAATATATATATATATATATATATATATATATATATATATATATATATTTTTATTTTATTTTATTTTTTTTTTTTTTAACATTACCATGTAGTTCATGAGCCAGCTCTTGGTTAATTCTTGCAATATTTATCGCGGTGAAGCTAGTCATGCTTCCCAGGAACACGGTGTATCAAGCCGTGCTTTAAAAAGCCGCGCACAAGTTATAGGAGGTTTACGGTATCCTTTGAAAGCATAATTCTTTTTAATTGAAACCTTGTGTTCAGCTTAGTATTTCATTGCCGGACCTTGAAAAAAAGTACTCAGGTACTACAGCAATTCAAATGTAATTCAAAGATATAATTAATTCAATGTCATGTTTTAATTTGCCTGTGTACATATGCATCAAGTCAAATAAAGAAAGTGTTTATTTCAACCTCATGATTTTCTAAAAATGACATAATGACTGAACCAAACCAATACAGGTCCACTTACTAGTTCTCATACCTTGTTTATACCTAATATGGATTTTTTTTTGCTGTGGCACTTATGAATAAAAAACCATTCATATCTATCTATCTATCTATCTATCTATCTATCTATCTATCTATCTATCTATCTATCTATCTATCTATCTATCTATCTATCTATCTATCTATCTATCTACACACACACACACACACACATATATACATACACACACACACACATTTATATATATGTGAGTAACAAGAGTATGTGTGAGAGGTGTAGATGTGTTTGGATGGTCTCAAGTGTTTTAGTAAACTGACACTTGGGCAACTGATACTGATCACATTATTAGATGCAAAAGTTTTACTGTTTAGTGTACTCTTTGTCCAGCCTCTGTAAGTAAAAGGTTATGATTGATAATGTGATCAAGAATGAGAGGTGATGAGTGTATCTGTAGTGTTTTGGTTCTGAAACTATTTCAAATAATGTAAAAATGTGGTGTTAATATTGACATATGAATAGATGAATGGTAAAAGTGCGTATTTCAAAATTAACTTATTAATAAATGCCAGAGTAAAAAATTCCATATTAAACATGTCACAACCGTGAGTTGGGGGGAATGAAGCGCAGAAACAGGACATAATAGGAACAATGATTTATTAAACACAAATAAAACGGCACGAGGGCCAAAAACAGGGGGAAAGAAGGGGGGAACATAAACAAACCCGGAGGCATGTGGCGAACTGAAAACAACTACAAACACGAGTTGCACAGTCCACATAAAATGTCTCAGTGTTGTTCTGCTGCCCAACAAGTCCTTACAATAGGGCTCCAGCCATGTACCTAACTAGCCACACCTGACCATGGAGCCCTGCTGTCAAGCAGATTTGTGCCAGGTGCGTTTCCAGCTGCACGAAATTGTGACAGAGCCCCCCCCTCCTCCACAGGCTACGTCCTCGGAGCCCAAGCATCAACATCAGTGGTGACTGCTTACTGCACCCCTGTGTGGTGCATTCTGGGCATGTGCAGCCCCTACTGCTGCATGTCCCTGGTGATAGTTTTAAAACCAAACTACTACAGGTTAACTCATTGATATGGAATTTCTTTACTCTGGCATTTATCAATAAATTAATTTTGAAATCAGCACTTTCACAATTTGTCTATTTATGTCATTTTTGATACCGCATTTCTATCTTATAAGAGCTAGTTTTAAAACCAAACCACTGAAGGTCCACTCATCAGCTGTGATAGAAATATTTTACTCTGGAATTCATTTTGAAATCAGCACTTTCAACCTTGGCATCTACATGTCAAACTTTGACACCACATTTCTACCTTATATAGTTTCAAAACCAAACTACTACAGGTACACTCGTCAGCTGTCATACTTTGTGTGTGTGTTTGTGTGTGTATGTATGTGTGTGTGTGTGTGTGACACCACAGTTGTATGTAGATGTGTGAGGAATATATGGTGTATAGCTGAGATTGAGAACATTGAAATCATGGTGTGCCACAAGACTGTCTGAGTGCAGAAGAAGGGCCACAACCAGCCATTACTGTTCTATGCAGCAAAGCACAAGGCAAAATTCAACAAGAAATCTTGCTATGTGCAAGTTTCAGATGGAACTTTTGGTGAGATTCAGTTTTTTGAATCTCCAGGCTTTTCATCTTTCTGCGCCCCATGTGTGGCAGCCTGTTATGGCAGCTCTACTCATTTCTTTCTTATTTTTTTCTGCAACTTTTTTTGTAAATTTCTCACTTGTGGTGCTAATAAGCGATAATCTTATTGTATATTATCTTGTAGCACATTTACTGTAAATAATAGTTTTACTGTGGTAGACATCTTCCCAACTCCAGAAATTGATGAAGTACTTCTGCAAAAGGTGGGACGGGATTTAATCCAAATAAAAAAAAAATCATGTTGATGTGTGGGTGTGTTCATTAGGTGGAAAAGACATAGCCTCAGGATACACTCTGTGAACAGGTCGACAAAGGTCTACTGGAAAGATGTCGGCCCTGCATTCATGTGTAGCATATTTTGACAAGTACTATCTACCTCAGCACTGCTGCTTACCCAGTACACCCATCGGAAATTGTATTGCCTGATGGCAGTGCTCTTCACCAGCCACTACTTTTGAACCCAAGCCTGAGGTGTTTATCTGGCCTCCAAATTCTCCAGATAAGAATCTGGAAAATCAACTCAAATCCATGGAGACACCATATCACAGGACATAAAGGATCTACTTCTGATTGGTTGGTGCTAGGTACCAGCATAGTTCCCAATGTTTAGTGGCTCAACGGATCAGGACTGCTGGCAGGAAATGAGCTCCTACAAAATTAGGAACTTAAACTTACTTAAACAATGCTAGTTAAAAAAAAATATGAAAATTTTAAATCACATTTGAAATCTTAAACATTTAAAATCTTACAACACTCAAAACTCTAGTATAGGGGTGTCAAACATTTATATAGATCTTTCTTTACATAGAGTTATATAGACTCTTAGTTTATATAGATCTAGAATTATGAACCGGCAATATGAAGTGCTGATAACACATTAACTACAGATCCCATAAAGCAGTGCTTCACTTGCCTTGCTGAATGTGATCTTTATACTGCAGCTGAATCTGGACAGGAGCGGTTTCTACTTCAAAGGCAAATGGGTTGTGAAGCAGCTTGAAATTCTTTTTTGTGCTTCAAAATCACCAAAGCTCAAAGTCACCAAAACTCAGTGCCTAGGGCACTTATTTTGTCAGCAAAGTGTGCAGTGCATTATGGGATCTGTAGTTTGTGAAGATCTATATAAAGCTATAGATCTATATAAAGTGATGCGGGATGTGGCCCACGGGCAGCGAGTTTGAAACATGTACAATCTACTAAACTCTTAATGATATTTGCAGCTTGTAGCATCAATGTAGCATAAAGTGCAACATTTTTGTAAGTGTTCAGAACTGCGTTTTATAAATTGTATGATTTAGAGTGTTGCCTCAGATGATGAATACTTAATCCATGAATGCTGATGAAACATTATTGGAAGCCTTCTTGGAAATCTTTCCTGGAGGTCATTTAAAATTTATTGTTGTGAGCCAGCACAGTTAATCTTGGAAAATCCGATTTTGGTGAGCCTTACATGTAAATTTGATCTTAAATGTCCTGCTCTTACAAATGCTGATTCCTGATTCCTGCCAGGTTTTTACAGTTCAATCCCCCTCCCCTTCTCAACGCCTGCTGCCATAATGACGCCTACATGATTTCTGAACTGAACACTGCACACATTTAACAGAGAAACTGGATCTTGAAGTGTCTATTACCCTTGTTTCCTTCTTCTTAGGCAACCAAGTGGGGTGGTGGTGGCTTAGCGGGTAAGGTGCCACAAGGTGCCACTGAGCATTGGCGACTTTTATGGCTGCCTTTTGTGCACCAAGGACTAAATGGACACATTTTGTTGAGTCACCGTGTGCCATGCTACAGTGTTTCACAATGACAATCACTTCACTTTCACACTCAAAAATTCTTCTCCCTTTTAGGCCGAGCCAGAGCTGCACACCGTTGTGACCTGGACTGCTGAACCTTCCCGGGTCTGCACAAAAGCCTCCATATAACACATATCAACAACTGACATATTTTATATTACATATTATTTTAAATTGTTAATCATTGATGAACAATGAACATCAAGTTTTATTCTCCCCTGCTGTAAATAAACATCTGTTTATTCAGATGGCTTAGACAGACTAACTGGCCAAGCCCTCTATCCAGATGCTCTTGATGTAAGGGCAGCACAGAGCCCCGGGGAACAACAAAGAGCCTTTAACAACATTGAGAGGCTTTCTTCTCCCTTCTGCCAATCAATATGGGTGAAGGGGGTGTGTGGCTGCAGCACAAATGCAATTTTCGCTTTTAAAGCTGATGCACTGAGCAAATTAGATCTGGAGGAAATGCTGGGCAATGTGAACTTCTATCAAATGGCTAAATCTGCTTTTTCTAATAATTCGGTGTTTAAGTGGGGGTGATTTCAGTGTCTGAAGGGCACAATATGATTCAGTGGAGTTGGTGGAGCTTTTCCCTGAATATACACTACTCACAATAAGTTAGGGATATTGCAGGAGACTTAGTGGATGTCATACACACGGTGCTTGTTTTACTTCAGGTATTTTTGGGATAGGGAGGCAATTGTATTGGCGTGATAGACACACCTCATTTTGTGTTTTCCATGTAATGGTCTCATTGTGTGCAAGTGTGCCTTATATTGGGGCCAACACCAAGAGACAACCTTTCTCAATGTGGCATCAATTTTAACATTCTGTGGGTATAAAAAGCTGGTATTGTCAGTAAGTCATTCCACGTTGATCATTCAAACAGCCATGAACACACTTAATGGATGAACAGCGTCACCTAGATATGGCACACCTTCGGGCCGGTGGCAGGTGTTGCTCATGAACTTGGTGTGTCTCAAAGTGTCATCGGTAGACTTGCATCAAGACACAGAACTACTGTCAGAGGTCATGACAGACCCAGGAGTGGAGCCCCACAAGTGACAGACCGCAATGATGACCAGAACCTAAGGACCTATGCACTGAGACATTGTTATTCAACTGCCTTACAGCTGCAGGCACGTTTACGAGATGCAAGTGGTACTAGGGTTTGAAATTTAAATTTACAGCATTTATCAGATGCCCTTATCAAGAGGGACTTACAATCAGTAGTGACAGGGACAGTCCCCCTGGAGACACTCAGGGTTAAGTGTCTTGCTCAGGGACACAATGGTAGTAAGTGGGATTTGAACCTGGGTCTTCTGGTTCATAGGCGAGTGTGTTACCCACTAGGCTACTACCATCCCAGTTTCCAGACAAACCATTCGAAGTCGACTCCACGGGTTTGGCTTGAATGTCGGACGACATTCAGTGTTGCTTCAGTGTTAGGGTTAGGGTGAGAGAGAATAAGACTCCTGTTCGTTGGCCTTAGTGCTGGGTACGTGAATTGTATGTGGGTGTTGGCCTTGGGGTTGAGCCTGGTGTTTTTTCCAAAAAGCCAATTGTTTGAAAAGTGAAGTGATTGTCATTGTGAAACACTACAACACCGCACACGATGACACAATGAAATGTGTCCTCTGCTTTTCACTCATAATCCTTGGTGAGCAGCCATGAAAGGCACCCAGGGAGCAGTGTGTGGAGATGGTGCTTTGCTCAGTGGCACGTTGGCTACTCGGGATTCAAACCGGGAACCTACTGATTACGGGGTCGCTTTCTTAACCGTTAGGCCACCACTGCCCCAGGTGATCAGTGGGTGGCCATGAAAGGTGCCCGGGGAGCAGTGTGTGGGAATGGCTAACAGAAATCTGCCATTTAGGGCTTCTTCTTATGAAAGTAGAAGAATCTGATGATATTCTTGTGAACATGATGTTTACTGCAGAGGAAGTGTGAGAACACAACAGTGCGCTTTCTGGCCACTGATTTAACCATAAACCATTATAAACCATAAACTGTGCCGAAGCACATAATTGGGAAAAAAAAAAAAAGTATTTATGAGAGACCAGAGTATGAAGCAGAAAAAAATGTGTTTATTGTACCCAGCAGAGATTACAAACTGAACAGTGTGGGGAAGAGGCGGTCCCTCTGTGGTTATCAGGAGGATAGCAAAATGTCACCTATACTTGCATTTTCTGAAGCCTGCATTTCATAGCCAAAAAAAAGCATTTGTGAAACCAGGATGTTAGTTGCACCTCCTGAACCAAGGCACAGTTAATGTAGTCAACAAGAAACAGAACGAGTTCAAGCACACCAGATGGCATCATGGGACATTGTTGTTTTGGTGGACAAGTGGCCTAAACAGTTCTATATAGCTCATACAATAAAATCAAACAAAAGCAGAGTTTTGTAAAAATATATTTATGAGTTCATCTCAGAAAAGAAAAAGATGCACAAAAACAAATTACTGTTTAAGATGAAGCATTCATTGAATGGACAGTCGCCATTTGTGTACACAATGCAAGAGAAAGTAACAGAAGTGGTCTCTTAGTCAGTCAATCTAAGAAAAAGTTGGATTGCATGCAAAATGTCAATGCTACTGCCTGCCATCCTGGTGATTTATTATAGTGGAGTAGAGCAATGAGGCATCCGTTGCCCATCACAGTGAATCTAGTCCTATTCGGAGGCATCAGTAGGCTCTAGTAAGATCCAGTTACCCCTCAGCGCAATTACTACTATGAGGAAAAGAATTATGGCAAAATGGACGACATGGGCTAACAGTCCCAGTAATTATCCTCACCCCACACAAAAGGGCAAATATGTCTTTAAAAAATCTGACTTATGCCTACTCAAAATTTCAATATTAGGAAGGTCTACATTAAGTGTTGTAAAATATGTAAGCCAGCTTTTTAAGCAATATGACCAAACAGTACCTCATTTATTTTTTTTGCTAAATAAAGCCCTTTTATTTTTTTTCTCAGATAGGCTTTAGGTTTCAAAATGTGGAACCAGAAAGGCAGAAGTGCGCTGCATTTGTCACTTAGAGTAAATCAAATGTTTCACACTTTATATCATTAAGATTGTCAGAATAGCTACACACGACCACCATCATAGCTGTCCTTTCTTTGCTCACTCTGTTCGCTACTTTCATTGGCTAATACCAGAGAAAGCAGGCGATCCCAACTCCCATCGCATAAAAGAAAACAGGCCACCCTGTCTGCTGTTCGGACATCACGGTGGAGGTTTCCATTGATTGGATGGGAAAGTTAGTTGGGCATGTGGAGTTAACCTCTAACAGGACCATAGAACACTGAATCAAAGCAAGGAAGAAAGGGTTTGTGGTGGTTGCGGGGAGGTCAAACATGACCCAGTCTGCTTTGCAGTTCAGGTTTCGGACTTCGTGGGGCAGGGAAAGTGGAGAGAAGAGGGTACTGGAATGGACATCAGTACACATTGCAATCGGGAAAGAGCATCCCAGCCATGCATTGCTCCCCTCCATCCAGCAGGAATGGCGCTCCATCATCATATTGAATCAGGGGCAAGGCGTCGTCCTCCAAACCTGCCAGGCCATCAGAGTCAGCCTTCGGGTTGGGCCTCGTGGTGTCGGAAAAGGCCATGGAGAACAGTGCCTCAGGGTCACAAACAAATTTATACACATACCGCTCACCAGCAACCTAAGAGAGACAAAGACCAGTTTCAATTTGTAGATTTCTGCATGATGCTCCGTTTCACACCCAGGGAACATCAGATGACAAGGCGTTATTACCTTCTGCATGATCCCTTTCTCATAATAGTAGCGCAAGGACCGGCTAAGCTTGTCGTAATTCATGGCTGGACGGTTTTTCTGGATTCCCCAACGTCGTGCAACCTGAAAAAAAAAAAAATAAATACATTCAGACACCTTTTTCTTCCAAAGCAAACCAGGTGCGAGTTCCAGGCTGGTGTCACTCTCTAACATAAGAATTTATTTGCATTTACATGAGCCCAAAAGACACAAGCAAGTGTAATTTCATGTTAATACAAATTTGGGTGTTTATGAAATTATATTTTGGACACACAAAAACTTAACAATATACATTATTACAATATACATTTAACTACAGTATAAAAGATGTCCAGTTCTTGCTTATTCTTTGATTGCCGAAACAATCGATTCAGGAAGAAGCACCATCTTATATACTTTACTAAACGCGAAAGATCCACAAAAAATTTAAACCCACTTCTTCTGGTTCAATAAGCTTGAACTCCATCCCTCGTCCTGTCCAAGCAATAAAGTGGCCATTAGCAGGTTCATCCAGCAAAGTGACCAGGAACTGCCAGAGCTGCAGAGAACCCCGTCGCTGGTACGGCGGGCCCTCACGGTACACAGAGGGCTCCTTCTTCATTTTCCCTGTAAGGGACAGCAGAGGGCAGATGTGGATGGATGTACATGGTCAGTGGGAAGGAGTGAAATCAATCTCTTTCTTTACAAATTCAACTAATCGAGGAGGGACATGTATGCGCCCAACTCACCTTCTAATCGTTCTGGAACAACGCAGGCGTCATCGTAGTACATCTGCAGCTCCCTATCGAAGCTGAAGCCTGGTGAGGTGAAGAGAGGAAGGGTCAGGTATATTTGCTTTCGGATTAGCAGAAAAAAACTATTGCTTTGTACAGCCTGCCTTTGTCAGCGCTATTAATATTAATAAAACAAACACTCACTTTCATGGTTTTGGTAGAAACTTGCAGCCCTTGCAAATGAGGGCTGGCAGTTAGGCACTTCTGCAAGAAGACATACAAGGTTGTGACACCACCACAATGTTTTCACTATTCAACTGAGCTAAAAAGAAATCTTTGGACTGATTGTCTAAGCACAAGATAAATATTCCAGCAGTAGACTGCAGGGGATGGATGTTGACCACAGTCACTCACTAGTGCTTACACAACCAGTAAGGACACACTAGCTGGGCTGCTAATGTCCCAGCCCACACACATCCAATGATGCAACATACGCCCACGAAAAACATGTTTTAGTGAGACAAGCAAATTACTTCATCATGGCTAGATATCAATTCATGACTGTCAAAAAATGTTTGGCCCAGTAAGGTTACGTGCATGCAATTGAAGGGACACGGAGCACCGTGGCAGTGCAAAACTTCCATGTGCTCCCACCAATCAATAGAACCACCAGCAGCTATCACAGACCATAGAGTGCACCGGTCGATCAATCTGCCAAATTCCCATACACGCTACCGCATGTGCTTTATGAAGCCAAGGGTATTTATGCTACGGGTTAAGAGGATTTTGCATTACGTCATGGAACACAAAGCTATGCAGTAGGGCACAGTGCTGAGTGTTGAGTGGGCAGAACATGAGGACATAGGAACAAACTATATTTGAAATTCTGTGTGGTTTAAAGTGTAATTAGATAAAAAAATTTAAAAAAAAAATCTGATGCGTACATTTATTTAAACATTTTATACATAAAAAAAAATGGCAGCAATTGAAAGTACTAGATAATAATATTTTTTAAAAATCTATTGATATTCACATATGATGTGAAAATGAAATATAAGTTTGGCCCTGCACTGCGAAAGAAGAGGACTGTTGTTCCATCAGAAGGTTTCATGGGAAAGCGTTTTAAGTGCCTTCTTCCTTTATTTGCTTGCGCTTGACTGTGTGGTGTGAAAGCTTTCATGCCAATGCCAGCACACACAGCACATTCCATTAAACAGTCTTTCCCCTTCAACACCCATTTGTTAAACCTTCAAGGTGGAATTGAGTGGAATCTTGATTCACAATATTTTGTCAAGTATAGCACAAACTGCAGAGCTCCAAACCAAAGTCTCACGTTTATTGGGCTGTTCTCTTCCAGATCTTACCAGAGTCAAAGCCGAAATCTCTGGGCTCCTGCTTGATTGCCATGGGACGGCAGGCTGGCTGAGGGGACACCATACTAGCGACTCCACAAGGATCCACGATCTCCTGTTTAAACCTCTGGGGGGGACCTGGTACGAGGGGTTCAGACATCTGACGATGGTATGTGGGTTTCCCATCGCGGCTTAAAGTGCTGGGGGTGTGAGGCAGGTAGGCTACTTGACCTTGAGTCTTATTTGGAGGAAAGGGCAGACAGGGCTCTGAGAGCTGTCGCTGGAATCTGGAAGACAGACAGTAGGGACGTAGGGATTTAATACAATACAGGGTAGCTCCATCTACTGGGGATTCCGTACAAGACACAAATACAGTTGCAGCTCACATCTAAGGTTCAGTTTATTCAATATTTGTAATATTAATAAAATATTATTATTTCATTATTTTCATTTGACCATCATCTTCAATCAAAACATTACCGTAAAGTCAGCAATAGCTAAAAATTCTCATTAGAAGTTCCAAGAGTAGAACCCCGTGGGTTTCAGGAAGCTTTTATCAGATGCCCTTGTGGTCTTGTGTGTTACCCACTAGGCCAATACCACCCATACATGATACACATTTTTAAGAAAAGCTATAGAACTCCATGAGCTTCTTAGCAGGACAAATATCACCTGTGTTCTGAGCTGAAAGGTCCCTCATGGTCCAAGTTTGGACACAGCATGGAAAAACGTGGGCTCTGGCAATGGGCAGGAAGTGCCCTCTGGTTGTGACTGGAACCTGGCATGGCCCGCGGCCCCATGGTTTGTGCCAGGGGAGCATTAGGGCTGTGTTTCAGCATGGGGTTCATGGCTGGAGTACTGGTGGATGCACATGGTGAGACAGGAGTTGATGGGGGAGTCAATGGCTTAAACCCAGGGGTGGGCTTCCTTTCGTAGGCACTGCCGAGACAGGCAAATAGTCTGGTCAAAGTGGTGTAACGGTTTAGGAGAGACATTTCTAAAGCATTAACAGTCCAGAAGACACACAATAAAGACAATAAGGGCGCTTTCACACCCTGCTTTGGCCAGACCAGTCGGTGAGTTTTCCTCTGGGTTTGGTCCCCTTTTACACAGGGAATAAAAAAAAAAAAAGTCTAAGCCAACCAAAATATGTCACTTCAAATCACCTGAGAACTTTCTTTCTGCATGTATTGCTGAGGGAATAGAAGTTAATAAAGGAAGCGTTCACACCAGACTAAACGAACTGCACCAAGACGGGAAACAAAGTTGAATTTAAGTCAAGCGCACATAACCTGTAGGTGTGAAAGCGCCCCGAAGGCCACAGAGGTAAATTAAAGGCTTACTGGAGTGGACATTCATAATTAGTGAAAGTGAAGTGATTGTCATTGTGATAAATTGCAGCACAGTGTGACACAATGAAATATGTCCTCTACTTTTAACCAATCACCTTGGTGAGTGGGCAGCCATGAAAGGCACCTGGGGAGCAGTGTGCGGTGGTGGTACCTACAGCTGTAACGTTTTAGGCCTGACCCCACCCAGCAGAATTCGGCTCAACCCTGACCAACCTCAGTGCTACCTTAGCAGTTTGGGATTTGAACCCACAACCCTTCAGTTACAAGTCTGCTTCCTTACCTGCTAGGCACTGAACACTGACAAGCATTAACAATTAGGATTAATCCACTTATTTTGATCAGAAAAATGCAGGTCACATCTAATCAGGGGCAAAATTTACAATCAACCCTAAACCTAGTGAATATTTTGCAGCAAGGCAGAGTACTTTGGGTACCTGAAGTCGTAAAGGCAATTCTCTCCATAGGGCACAGGACTGTAGTCCTGGCTGCAGTGGGAGAGATCTTTGGAGGGGCTCATTTCCCGTTTAATCTTGGCCGGCGGTGGTCCATGGAATATCACTGTGGAAAATTAAATAAAAGCATCTCAAATCATTAGACACGAAAAAGCACCATTTAAAAAAGTTCTTTTGTCTGAGATATTAAACACCCACCCTTCCTAAGTTGACAACTGAGAGTAGGGTGGTGGTAACACACTTACTATCATAATCCCAC
Organism: Denticeps clupeoides; assembly: GCF_900700375.1. Taxonomy (NCBI): domain Eukaryota; kingdom Metazoa; phylum Chordata; class Actinopteri; order Clupeiformes; family Denticipitidae; genus Denticeps; species Denticeps clupeoides. The sequence continues at coordinate 20,613,531 of NC_041715.1, forward strand.
TTACTACCATTGTGTCCCTGAGCAAGAAACTTCAGTTGCTCCAGGGGGAGTACCTGTAACTACTGGATATATGTCACTCTGGATAAGGGCATCTGATCAATGCCATAAATGTAAATGTAAACTGACAATAAAAGTGGCCCACCCACCCATCAGTAGAATGGTGTGTTACCCACTAGGCTACTACCAAACTATGAACCAGACAACCACAAAATCACAAGTTCAAACCCCACTTACTACCATTGTGTCCATGAGCAAGACACTTAAACCTGAGTGTCTCCTGGGGGGGACTGTCTCTGTCACTACTGATTGTAAGTTGCTCTGGATAAGGGCGTCTGATAAAAGCTGTAAATGTAATCATAATAAGTAATACAATGCCATCAGCAGCACATGCAATCACAGCTCTGCCCACAGTTTTTTACTGCCCTGGTCAAGTCAATACTCATGAATCAGTGAGTAATTCAATGATTCTGAAAATCACTCCCCTATATCACCCGATCCTCCCTGCACTGTAACCATTAGCTTCTGGCTCTCTGCATCATCTCCCATTTCCGGCGCCACATAATTGGCAAGGGAGAAACCCAATCCCCGGAAATAGTGCAAAGGGAGCCAAATATATAGCACCAGAGCTGTGGCAGGGCAGCAGAGGCTAAGAAAAAAAAAGTGCAAAGGCAATACCAGAGGACCAATACATGGTGGCAGTGGTCTAGTGAGTAAGACACTCGCCTATAGACCAGAAGGCCACAAAGTCACAGGTTCAAACCCCACTTACTACCATTGTGTCCACTAAGGAAGTTAAATAAAATGCAGCTGCGTTAATAAATTAATATTTTACAGAAGTATAAATTCTAACAAGTTAATTTGTGGCAGGTAGCTGGTGCGCAAAAGCTCTGAAAGTTCAAAAAGTAAATAAGACACAAAGAGTTGTTTTTTTTTTTTTTTTTTGAGCTGGCAGGCTCCTGGATGTGAGTCGTGGGAAGAACAAGTCTTCAACTGCATGATCAGGCCAGAGCAGCAGCTCAGTGCAGGAGTGTGTGAAATCAGATTAGCCACAAAGATCATGTGATGTCTGATACCAATCAGTTCATTTAAAGGAGACATGGATGGGATGGATATTTGCAAAATAAATAAAAACACATTTGTGTGTGTGTGTTCATAAAATGGCTTCAGAACAAATAGTCACGCTATGAGAGTAAACCATTGAGAGGTATAGCTTCCATACATTTCCAATGTCTTAATGCACCATGCAATCCCTCCAACTGACTACTCCGTAATCTGACACTATTGTTGGACCCCGGCATCCAGTGTTCCCCACAGAGCCAAACGTAGACTGGAGTGTGCAATGAATAATAAATGTTTCTAGAATGTGGGGCTGTGCCGGGTACTCACAGCTCTCCGATTGAAAATCCGGAACAAACTGCTCATCATCGGGAGCCTGGGCTGTGAGGAGAGAGGGACAATGGCCATTTGGTGTCCCGTTGTAAAATCACACATATAGTGATAATATGCAAATCAGTCTTTATATTAATAGTTGCGTCCATTTCTGGAGCGCAGTGAGGCATTACTCACCTTCTGCAATCCAGATCTCCTGAAGCTGGCTTAAATCCTGAAACAGTTCTGAAGGGGAGAGCGAGGGAGATCAGTAGAAATTAACCTCACGCGGGGCAAATTGATAATAATGCTAAATTGTTAATTGTAACAGACTCTGTTAATGAATTTTGGCAGAAATTAAGATATTCATCTTATCACGTAAGAGTGCCCTTTTGTTTAAATATTCATGACACAATTACCCTCTGTGTCTTGAGCAAGTTCAGGATCCACACACTTCCTTTTCTTCTCGTTACCTGGTCTGGTGTAAGATTCCTCCGCACGAGAAGACTTCTGCGGTCAGAGAAAAGACAGAGATGAAAAACAGTAGACAGACCTTGCAGGACCGAGGCAAAATGTGATGTTTACTTACACTGACTGGGATACTAAATGGAACTTGCTGGTCGTAAAATCCATCCATGTTCTTCAGACCTTCACAGGGCTTTCCCAGTAAAGGGGAACCTATAAGTTGCGGGAGATGTTTGCACTCCGGTCCTCTTTCCTCTTTGATAAAGACAAAGTGGGAGAGAGAAGGAAAAAAAAAAAAAAAAAAAGACTGATGTGAGCCGACTGTCTTCTACGGATCCCGCATCAGACGCAGAGTTGACATGCTGAATAGTCTCTGGCCCAGAGAGCTTTCTGTTTATTGCAGCCTCCAGCGTCTGTTGCCTGTTCTAAAAGCCTGTCAGACGGGCATCACGGCATCCTACACCATACCAGTATTATAGAGGACATACTATGAGTATTTATGAGCTTTAACTTCTTTCTGAAACATTTTAAAACTACTGCAATAATATAAAATACAACCAATGTATTTCTAACATGCTTAATAAAAATAAAATAAATAAAAGAAAATCTTTGCAAAAGCGGAATTGCCAGTCCAACTGAAATATAAATATTAGCGGTTTGATGTACCTAAAAAAAAAGGAGGCCTAAAATAAGAACAGAAAGGGCTTCTGTACACTGGGTTGCCAGGTCACTTAAAAAGTTCCAGCAGAAATGTTTCTCAAGAGACTGCAATCAACCAGAATAGGGTCAGTGAAAAAAAAAAAACATATTTGCTTTCAGTTTTTTTTAATTGCGAGAATAAAAAAAATTGCACATCAGAGAGCGTACTGCTCATCAAACCCATCTACGCACATGAAGAAAACGTTTTAAAAAACGACCAGAATTAAACGAAGGAATTAATCCGCGTGAAAACTGCGATTCTGGCAACTAATTTTGCTGAAGTGAGTCAGCGCCTTTGTCCTTAATACAACGCTTGGCTATTTTACATTATTCAATTAAAATACGGAACGTGGAGTGACATACAAAAACAACATGATGTACAAGGAAAATAAAGACATTAGCGACATGTTACTGAGATGGCAGAAAACATAAGAGCTTCAGCCCCATGAAGGGGAAAACAGATACATCCTGACACAGAGGGATGGAAAAAAAAAAAAAGTCTCTCACAGGCGTTGATTAAATTGTGTATGATTTTGTGTTCAAGGAACGCAAGCGTTCAGAATGAAAAGAGTGTGAATATACATTTTCATATTTATATTACACACCCACCCACACACACACACTTCGCAGCACCATCTTCATCAAACCGTTTGAAAACCAGTGAGGAGATGCTGAACGTGAAATTATAATATGAATAATCGGGGTGTCCGTCACGACACCCCGCCCCGCCCCACGCGTCCCTGCTTCTCCTCAATGGAGTGAAAGTTGGATCCGTGCGCAGAGTGCAGCGCCAGCCTCGCCATTCATAAAAAATACCCCACGCATTTAGCCGACGTCGCATCCGCATGCAAAGCAGCAGAAAATGGTTCCCATCGGCAGAGCCTCGCGGGGAAAATGGCGCTTCTGTTCGCTGCGCGACTCTTGTGCTTGCAGGTAAAGTTAAGACGGAGCGCAGCTTCAGTGTCTCCAGCGCACCATTTTGAATGTGATGAATTACGCGCATCGCGCATAAACTCACCGAGTGTCGCCGGCAGCCTCCTTAACAATAAGACAAAACCCGCACAAAAAAAAGATAAGATCCCAGAGATATGGAAATAAGCGACGTCTCCGGCACGGATCGATAGATGCTTTCTCTCGGACTCCCACGATTTGAATGAGCCTTGTGGTAAAGGGACCTGCTGCTTTTCCCTGGGGGCACAGAACACGCACTCCCATTGGCTCACAGTCCCCGTCCGTCCACAATCTGACCAATGGTTGCGCACCAACTGATGCAATATTCAGAAGGTGAAAGCGGACCAATCGCGGAGGAGACTGGACCTATTTTTATGAATGACCGGGTTTCATTCACGATCGCGTTCAACATTTTTTCAGTCATCTCCAGAGAGCTTCTTAAAAGGCCACCAAGAAATACCGAAACAAAGAGCAGAGGCAATATTTGAAAAAAAATAACAAATAAAAATAATAAAACAGATTCCTTTACATATGTATATGAATAAAGGAATCTGTTTTATTATTGTTATTCATTAGTGAAGTAGACGTGAAATTAATATAAAGGAGTAACTGAATACGTTTTGGTTTTTAAGATGAAAATCCCTCACACTATATTTACAGTACATGCAACACAGATTTGAAATAACAATGTCATAGTGAAAGCATATTAACTTGAAGACCTTATGTCAACACTTCTGTTTTTGGTTCTATTTTGGGGCCTAGCGGGTAAGGAAACGGTCTCCTAACCGGAAGGTTGCTGGTTTGATGCCAGTCACCTTTCATGGCTGCCCACTGCTCACTAAGGATGATGGTTAAAAGCAGAGGACACATTTTGTTGTGTTACTGTGTGCTGCAGTGACAATCACTTCAATTTTTCATGAGCTGAACTAAATGATCTGAAACATTTTTATTGTCACAACACCAAGGAAGGGGAGGACCAAGTGCAGGTGCTTTAACAAAATACTGTTTATTGTAATGAAGGACAAACATATATGAATCTACTTGGGGAAAAGGCGTGAAGACCATGGAACAGCCAGAGTCCCACCTACTCTGACAAGACACAGTAAAACCTCTCACCAATCACACACACACACACACACACACACACACACACACACACACACACACACACACACACACACACAGTGAGAGACAGACAACAATACTGGACCCTGAACACTGGTACTCCTTTAAAGGAAGGGAATCAGGATGGGACAGAGCCTGCAGTACCCCATGACCAGCAATTGCGCCCAGGTAACGTTGCATATCCCCACGCACTGCTCCCCTGGCGCCTGTCATGTCTTCCCACTGCTCACCAAGGGTGATGGGTTAAAAGCAGAGGACACAATTCGTTGTGTGCATGTGTGCTGTGTTGCAGTGTATCACAATGAAAATCACTTCACTTTCACTTTCACTTAGATGCCAGGGAAGATTGTTTCATCTTCATATACAAAAGACCCATTGTGAACATTATTGTTCACAGAAGCCGAGATAATCCATCCCACACAGGCCTGGCATATAAAGTGCAGATTAGGCAGCATGAATACATGCTTTCTGTCATCTGCCCTGAACAGTGAAAACCGGGACTCATCCGTGAACATAATGCCTCCCTTACATGGCAGATGCCATCGCATATGACACTGATGAAGATGATGAGCATGAGATGAGCTTCCCTGAGTCAGTTTCTGATAGTTTGTGCAGAAATTCTTTGGTTATGTAAATTAATTGTTGCTGCAGCTGTCCGATCATGGAGGTGAATATACTGGATGTGGAGGTCCTGGGCTGGTGTGGTTACACATGATCTGTGGTTGTGAGGCCGATTGGATGTACTGCTAAATTCTCTGAAATGCCTGTGAAGATGGCTTATGGTAGAGAAATTAACATTCATTTCACAAACAGCTCTGGTAGACGTTGCTGCAGTCAGCATGCCAATTGCACACTGTGTGGCATTGTGCAGTGTGATCAAACTGCATATTGGCCTTTTCTTGTGGGCAGTCATATGCACACCTGAGCAATATTTATGCTGTTTTATCAGCACCTTGATATGCTAGACCTGTGAGGTGGGATGGATTATCTTGGCCAAGGAGAAGTGCTCACTAACACAGATTCAGTGAATGTACACAGTCTATTTGGCCAGGGGTTAGTTTGATTGGACGTATCGCTACATCGGTTTTAGAAAAGGTCATTTGATGTGCTGATTGTCCCTTCAGTCCTTTAGTGTATATTTTTTTATGTTTTTGTAGACCAGTAAATCTACAAAATCTGGAGCACTTTAATTCAAACATGTCAGTGGGCATGGACCACTGTTTTTTTGGTAAAGATAAAGAGCCTTTCTTTTAAGCTGATAATCATTAGTTTGTCTGATAAGAGAAAGTGACACCATTGCATTCTCTGTATTATACCATTTCCTGTTTCTCTTCATGTATAATTTCTTGCCTGAGTAGTGACTGTAAAATTGACTCATAGTTGCCTTGACTACGGAGCCTGAACGCTCGAATCAGTTTCTGTCCAGCTGGGTTGCTAACTCCTGGACAATATAAGCCTACAATTATAGAACAGTTTAAAGCACAAGGATGGCACGAAGGGCCAGGTGTCATTTCTACACCTCAGAGCAGGGGAGGCTCTTTTTTATAGCACCCTTGGCCAAGCTGGTGCAGATGAGGTGGGAGAAAGGGGGTGGCATTTCTATTCCAGTCCTTTCCTTAAATAACCAGGACATCAGTGACTCACACACATTGTGCCACTGCAGCGCATTTTTTGCCAGAGGAGAGGCTTCCTCCATGGGACTAGGTCATTGTGATACCTCTGATGGTTTGACCACTAATTCAGCATCTCCCAGCCTTAAGGAATTAGCACTAAAATTCATGACCGTCTCTTACCCTACATTATCATTTTAACAAAACTCTCAAAATGGAAAAACCCTGGGAAAGTGCAAATGTGCAGATAATCTTAATGAGGTTATTTGATGAGATGGAAGTTGATGGAAGGCTCATTCCTGACTTGTTATCTGCCCTTGTGGTCCTTCAGTATCTAAATAGCAGTATCCGTAATCACTGTCATCTGCAAGCAAACCCTCTTCTACTGCCAAACACACCATGGTGTATTGATCGGGTTCACAGCAGCTGACCGAGCAACTGAGAAATGAAACGGATACGTATTTCCTAAGAGTCAGGACTTTGTAGTGGCACAACGCTTTCAGCAAACCAGGTCTGGATGTCAATGGTGTGTGTGTTGTGTATGTGCAAAAGAGACACTATGTTTTCATGCACTGTTTAGTCAAGTTATGGTTATAGGTCAGTTTTCCAAAGGAATAATCTCAGTATACAGACCACTGTTCTATGCTCTGGTTCTGTGACTTCATGGGCATTGCTTTGATTTTGTCTTGATTCCCCCGATTACCTTCATTACTCAGGTCTGTAGTATTAGTACTCAATGCCCATCCTTTTCTCTACCATACATTAATGATACATGGGATCTAGTGACTCATTGAGCAATGCAAACACTATGCAATATAAATTTGTAAATTATAAAAATGGGAGAGATTTTGATTATACCGCCTACTGCGGAAATATCTGCTCCTCGCAAAAAAATGACAAAGTTGCTTCGCCATCACTGAATATCGGGCTCTTCTGAGTTTTCGAAGTGCAGTGTGTGCATGGAAATGACCCGGGATGGTCCTAGCCTGTTTGGTGCCCTTTGCGAGGCAGAAAAATAAATATAACAGCAACTGCATGATAAAGTATGAACATGCATAGTGTTATTTAAATATTTTTTAATGTAAACTCTACATCTGAATACAGAGTATCCTAAAATGTAATAAAATCGCATTGTAGAAATCCCTGATATTTTACTGGCCATATTGTGGGACAGAAAATCCACTTTAAGAAATTATGTATCTGTAAAACGTTTATTATACAACTACCTGCTGCAGTTCCTATGCTATGGACATGTTACCCTTTCTGTTACACTTAAATTTTATCACACATCACTATGTCCAACTTTTCTGTGATTTCACAATAAAGTACACAGAGAGACGAGTTTGCAAAGCTTTGGGGATTCACAGTGTGCAACAAGACACAACACAAAAACATGACAAGGACATTGTGCACTGACCCATAATATAATGCAGGTCGAAACAACTAGAGAAACCAGATGGACAAGTAGCAGCAATATGACAATATATCAGTGTATGGTTATATTTAGTATATATAAAGTAGTGTATACAGTATATAATAATAATAGTAGCGATAGTAATATGACATGATAGTATGATGGTGATAATAATCACAGACCCGAACAACTGAGACACTGTCGATTTTGCCTTATAATTTCATTATAATACTATCCCACAGGCAGACAATGGCCGAGTCAAAGGAAAGGACACTTTGGACCATGTGGGGTTTTCAGTTTAACATACAGATGCAGAATAATCTAGACTACCATTCACATTGTCTGGGTGTGTAAATCTGACACACCCATCTCTTCATCCCAATATCATAGAACTCAAATATTATATTAACATGACGTCAAAACCTGTAAAAGTAATAGATTTTTTAGAACCTAAAAAAGTATTAAAGTATTTTTTAAGTATAAAGTTTATATTGAACATTAAAGAATTAGCAATTAAACTAATACTAAGGACAGTACTGAAAATGCCTTTTTTATGAACAGGACAAAGCACAAAAAAACACAAAATAAAAAACATACATCACAAATAACCCCCCCCAAAAAAAAAAAAAATCCTACTCCAATCATTATACAAAAGACCATCATAAAACACATTTATATGACAGAGCATTACTTCCATCCACTTTACTCTCCAAGGTCCCCAAGCATTTGGAAATAAAGTAAAAAAAGTTGTCGCATTTCATTTGGGACTCACGCACATCTCTGTTACATATATAAAATAGAGACTTATACATTAGATCTATGTTATATTTCAATAAATCATATTTCTCCATAAAAATGGGTGGCAAGAGATCACGGAGAAGGGTGAGAGTGCAGGGCCAGACAGGGAACTGTAAGGCCATTGGCCCACCTTTCTGACCTTGCCCTTTGCCACTAGACACAGACAAATGGCTGTAAACCACACTAAGTACAGCCTCTGCCCAGTATGGGCACACATGTACAACACACTTACGGATGATATGGCCTTCACTATATCTGTGCAAATGATGACACTCAATACTGTTTATTTGGTCCTGTGAGCTAAGAATAGCTCACATGGAACACATACCAAGGTCAAAACGGACAGACGCAAACAGTGTAGAGTGAGAGCGAGGTAGTTACTTTACAACTGATTTAAGATGCTAACTTAAAAATACCTGAGTTGGTTGGCAATGCAAAGATGATCTGGGATATGTCAGCATAATCACACCAAAGAGAGAAAGCGATTATGCATCACCCACTCTGACCTCTGCTACCTTCTTTTAAAAAAAAGCAGCATGGTTAACAAATCTGTCACCCTGCACTGCTGTAAGCAATGATGGCAAAGACAGTGCTGGGGCAGGCAGATATGAAAAACTTGTCATATGGGAAAAATGAGAAGGCCTGAAAACGTTTTGAAAATGTTTTGTTAATTTACGTCATTATTATTGCACGTTATTGCAACACTGTGAAAATAAATCTTCCCTCTCATTTCCCCCGTTGCTCACAGACACATGAAATGGGTATTGGTGATCATCAGGCAACATTCAGCTCGCCTGTTATTAGGAGTCAGTGTTTCAGCCCAGGCAAACAGTACACCTTCGACAGTATATAACAAACTGAGGGTTAGGGTTCGAGACACCATAATTGCAATGCTGATGGGCATTCCGCACTGGTTCAGGTCCTACTTGACAGGGCAAAATTTTGTGTCAGTCTTGGTGACTATGTTTCGTCTTCTGCTTCTGTCTTGTGTGGTGTCCCCCAGTGCTCAGTTCTTAGCCCCTTCCTCTTTTCTTTGTATTTAGTCACTCTTGGTTTATACTCACAAAACATGGCATCAAATTTCACTTTTATGCTGATTATTTTCATATCTATGTCCCTGTCAAGAAAACTCTGCACTGCTTAGCCATTACTTGATATAAAAGCCTGAATAGGTCTTAACTTCCTTGATTCCTTGACCCAGTATTATAAACCAATTGCCACGAATGTGGAGGTCAACACAAATGCTGAACTTAAGCTTGTCAAAATAATCAAATTCCATCCAACTGGGGCATCTGGCTAAAATAAAGCCTATTCTCTGCCGCATTTTGAGACAGTAATACACACCACTATTTTGTAGCACTTTATATAGGGGTCAGTGCTACTTCCATCATGCATCTCCAGAGTGTTCAAAATGCTGCAGCTTGTTTTTTATCTGGCACTCAGACATTTGGCACATTACCCCCTATTTTAGCTTCATTGCACTGGCTGCCCATTTCCTTTAGAACTCATTTTAAAATTATTTTATTTGCTTTTAAAGCCCTCCATGGCCTTGCCCCATCCTATCTATCTGGTTTGCTCCTGCTTCATTTTTCTTTATTGAGAATTAAGTTTTGGTTTCTGCTTTGTGGGGTGCGTCCACCAAGTAGGTGTGCCTGCCTTCATTTTGACCATTTCTTTCCTTCCAAATTAATTTTGTCTTTGTCCTTGATAAGGATCATCTGTATTGATGTCCATGCCACAAATGTCTTGGTTATTAGCCATCACTGGTCTACACCATCAGGTTAGATCCTCCGCAGGGATTTCTGTTTGATTATCTGCTTAACACTTTCTGCCCCATTGAGGCACTTTTTCAATGCGCTAACCAATTAATGCAACTATATTTAGGCTATTGTTGCTGTTCCTTTATTACACTCATTTGCCTGCTACTTTCCTTCATTATGATATGTTCACATACGCAGCCTTGATTTTATGTTTGTTAATAGTCAACAACAATATTTTGAAGCTACATGTAATGACAGCACAGACACACACACACACACACACACACACACGTGTCAACTGATTTACTGACAGGCCGCAATAAAAAAAAAGGGAAAAGGCAATATCTAAGAAACAATTTTTGTAAGCACTATGCTAGACTATTCACAGTCTTTGTTCCATTAGTGACTGAAAGTCACAGTGTTGATGGTAATTTGATTCAGCCCCCTGTTTTAACAAGGACTTCACTCCTTCTAGTTTGATTAAGAGTAGCGTTTCACATGAATGACACCTCCTAAAACAGCTAGATAAATTTAGACTGTTCATGTAACAGTAAATCAAACAACTCTTCCCCCACCCAAATCTCACACACCTGTGACAGTTAGTTAAAAATATATAAAATAAAAGTGAAGTGATTGTCACTTGTGATACACAGCAGCACAGCACACGGTGGACACAGTGAAATTTGTCCTCTGCGTTTAACCTATCACCCTGAGTGAGCAGTGGGCAGCCATGACAGGTGCCCGGGGAGCAGTGTGTGGGGACGGTGCTTTGCTCAGTGGCACCTCAGTGACACCTTGGAGGATCAGGATTAAAACCGGCAACCTTCTGATTGCGGGGCTGCTTCCTTAACCACTAGGCCACCACTGCCCCTTTGTGAGTTGAGCCCAATTAAATGTTTGTAAAGAAGGACAGTCCACATTATTAAGCAGACTCCTTGATAGAAATGTAGTGAAGGGGAAGTCATAAATACCCCCCAAAAATATGACTTAAGTGAAGTACAGACACTCAAATAAATCTACTTTATATCTTAACATCCTACTTTATATCTTAACATCCTAACACAATTGTCCAGACACCCATTCCATGTGTTTAATGCATGTTGTTATGCATTATATCTGAGTACAGTCTACATAATGAATAATAAAGACATGCTGTCTAAAGTTTTAAGGGTTATTTTAACAGAAACTTTGCTCTCATGTCAAACATCATGTGAATATTTTGTTTCTGTTTCCTGTGTTGAAGAAATACAAGCTATGAATAAAATATAATTTGGGAAAAGTCGTTGGTAAATATTTCAGTTGGCAAATTTCATGGTGCATATAACAGCTCTTTTGGGGGAACACAGGCACACTTTGCAAAGATACTTAAGGGCAGGGATGCTTTCTGGGGCAATGGGGTGATTTACTGCAAAACAATCTAGAATACATGTGAACACATACAGATTTGTTTGCTCCACACTATTATCATTATTGAAATCCATAATCCATAATTTTTTTAGCAGTTTCAGTTCTTTGGCCATGTTCTGCTCTTCCTTGTAAGGTCCAGCAATCCTTGTTGTGTCATTTGTTGTGTTGACCTATTTTAGGAGGACTTATGAAGATTTACTTTTTATTTACATTTACATTTACAGCATTTATCAGACGCCCTTATCCAGAGCAACTTACAATCAGTAGTTACAGGGACAGTCCCCCTGGAGCAACTTAGGTTTAAGTGTCTTGCTCAGGGACACAATGGTAGTAAGTGGGATTCGAACCCGGGTCTTCTGGTTCATAGGCGAGTATATTACCCACTAGGCTACTACCTGTAAAGGCCTGTTTTTGAACAGTTATGAGAACAGACTCTGGATGTGTGATGCCCTGGGACCATGGGGCTGTCACAGCAGGAGCCCATACACCTGATTACGGAGTCTCGATCCACTGCACCTGGCACCGATTGGGCTTAATAGATCGGGACTCCCATAAAACTGGAATGCAGCTGGCAGTCCAACGGTGCGACATTTTACAGTGGATTCTGTTACGTACTTTATGTATGTTTTCAGCTCCTGGCAACCGCCACATGCCTGCGGGTTTGCTTGTGTTTTTTCCTTTGTTTTGGCCCTCGTGCTGTTTTGTGTTTAATAAATCCCTTGGTCCAGATGTCCTGTTTCTGCACTTCCTTCCCCTGTCAGCCTGCAGACATGACAGGAGGAGTTTTGAATGTGAATGTCATCATCCCAAGATTCTTGATTGTTTGCACAAGTGTTGCTATTATAAATGGTTGCCTCTTGTTTCTTGTCAGGTAGTTCATTGTCTACCTGTCCCTTTAAGTCATGTTGTGTATTAAATGCCCCTTGTATTAGTTGTGCATTTGTGTCTATCCACCTGCCTAGTTTAGCCATGCTACCATGACATCCATGAATGCTATACCCCCAAAATGAAAAAAAAATATATTATTGGGGAAATATTTCTGCACTGAAAGATTGGTCACTATTCAAGACAAAAGGATGGATGAAGATGATCTAATGAGAAACTGTTCTTTTGCAAATTGTTTTGAGCTTTTCATGAATCCTGACCTGTTATTCCTTCACATTAAAATAAAATTAAACCTCCACTGTTAACAATAATTTAAGTACATGTACTCCTAGTGATTAACTTAATCCAGCTGGGGCTCAACACCTTACTGTGTAACTGGCTGTTGGACTTCCTCACAGGAAGACCACAAGCAGTACGGGTTGGCAGTAGCACATCCAGCACCATCGTCCTTAACACGGGGGCTCCTCAGGGATGTGTGCTGAGCCCCCTTCTCTTCACTCTGCTGACCCACGACTGCACTCCGTCACACTGCTCCAACCTCTTCATCAAGTTTGCGGATGACACGACTGTGGTGGGACTCATTAATAACAGGGATGAGTCTAACTACAGAAGCGAGGTGAGCCGCCTGGCCACGTGGTGCGGAGACAACAATCTCTCCCTGAATGCGGAGAAGACGAAAGAGATTGTTGTTGACTTCAGGAGAGGAAACACTCAGCATGCTCCTCTGACCATCAACGGTGCATCTGTGGAGAGAGTGAGCAGCACCAAGTTCCTGGGTGTGCACATTACTGAGGATCTCTCCTGGACAAATAACACCACTGCACTGGCCAAGAAAGCACAGCAGCGTCTCTACTTCCTCCGCAAACTTAGAAGAGCAAGAGCACCAGCCCCCATCATGTACACATTCTACCGGGGAACCATCGAGAGCATCCTGTCTAGCTGCATCACTGTGTGGTTTGGAGCCTGCAATGCGTCCTGCCAAAAAACTCTCCAACGCATAGTCAGAGCAGCTGAGAGAATCATCGGTGTCCCTCTCCCCTCCCTCCAAGACATCTACAGCACACGCCTCACCAAGAAAGCCCTCGGCATAGCAGCTGATCCTACCCACCCAATGCAAACCTTCTTCAGCCTGCTGGCATCAGGGAGGAGACTGCGGAGTCTCCAGGCCAGGACCAGCAGACTGAAGGACAGCTTCACCCATCAGGCTGTCAGGAAACTCAACTCCCTCCCGGCTCTGCCCCCACTCCCCTCACTCCCCTCTTCTGCTCCACAAACTTTCTGAACCCTAAAACACACAAACTGACCATGCACCAGTCACTCTGTGCAGCTTTGGTCTGCCAACTACCTCACTTGTCACTTTGTCACTTACCTCTTTGTAAACTTACCTCTGTTGCACTACATGGGTTTGCACTCTCCACCATGTGCCCTTATTTGTATATGGTGTTTTTAAAATTGTATATTGTGTTTTTTAAAATTGTATTTATACCTTTGTATTCAATGTTACTGTTTTGTATTTAATGTTACTTGTATGGGTCTGAGAGTAACATAATTTCAATTCTCTGCATGTCCTGTACATGTGGCAGAATTGACAATAAAGCTGACTTTGACTTTGACTTTGACTGATGAATCAAGTGTTTTAGGTGGCATGGAGGTGAGTTGTGAGTTTGAATTATGGCTTGGACCTTGTGTGTGAAGTTTGCATGCTCTCTCCATTTTGGTGCAGGTTTCCTATCACTGTCCAAAGGCATCGAACTAAGTGCACTAGCAACACAGAATTGTCAGTAGGGGTGAGTGAATGGTGTATGTGTGTGCGGGCACCCTGTGGTCAGCTGGCCCTGCATCCAGTGTCCCAGGATAGACTCCAGCAGCCATGAACTGGAGTAGGACTAAATGGTTATGGAAAGAGAGTGATCAAGTGTTTCCTGATAGAATTTTTTTCCTCAGCAGGCCTTGCTAATAATAGATCTCCAATTGCCACTTGCATAACACAGATGACGTGCTTTATGGGACTTATGGTTGAATTCTGCTGACTCTCACACTGTGATCAGGAGCAGCCAAACAGGTGCTGAGTGTCAGCCAGACCATAAGGCCACCTTCAACTGATTTTCTAACCACACACACAAACCTCAAGGCTCTTTTTCAGAGCTTTATGAATTTGAACGGATAAGGAGGTGTGTGTGTAAAGTAAGTAATTGAATAAGGAGTAAAAAATGAGCTGCCCCTGTCTCCAGTTCTCCTGGATTTGTGTATCTTGCATGCAGGTCTGTTACTGTCTGGTGTAGACTGAAGAGGTGGCAGATGGCTGAGAGGAACAGAGTGGGTGGAGGACTTATGCTGTAGGTGTGGGGATGGCCAATATCCACGTTACAGGCAGAACACAAACAACCAAAAGTGTTCACTCAGGATTTTGACAGGAAAAAGGTATGGAACTCATACCTAAATTAAACACATAAATATGACAATGAAATAAATAACTAGGTGAATGAATAGAAATATAATATTAAAATGAAATTGTGAAATATATACACATTTTGATAGACAGCTCATTCTTGTGAAATATATTGCTTCTGCTATTAAATGTACTTATGATCGTGAAATAATTTCTAAGTCATTATTTTCCCCCAACAACATAGATTATTGCAGAGGCCTTTTATTTTATTTTAGCAGTGTTTATGTCCTTTTTCAGAGACAGCCTTTATTTCATAATGCGAATTTTCAGCAGAAAGCAGGAGCCCTATGAGCTTTCTCAGCACTATAAAACTTATAAGCATTCATAGAGCCATTAATAAACATTTGAGCCTATACACATGAGTTGTCCTGCGGCTGCTCTCTGTGTTTAACAGGTCCTAATCGCTCTGCTCCATAAGCCTCAGGTGCGAGCGAACAGGACCTGTTAGTAAGCCTCAAGAGCGGCAGCTGCGTGAGCTTAGCCCCTGGGCGTCACACTGAGCAAGACGAGCAAATAGCATAAATCTCTCCCACACTATAATCTACTTCTCAATGACATCAACAATGTAAATACAAATGCATTGCACCAATATGAAGGAACCAATCACATGCCTACTTGTCTCTTTAGGAAACAAATTGCTACCACATTTCTCTTAAAACAATACAGGCCCATCTGTTCTGGTGGACATGGGAAAACAAAGTGTAGAAAGTCATCCAGTGCTACTGATTAAACACCGTAGCCCTTTATTAACTTTACACTTCTCATTCATTATTTTGTAGTGTAATTGATTATAGGCCTAACCTGTGTCATTTTAAACTTTCCAGTTTCAAATTCAAAAGAAAACAGAAAAATAGCAATATTATCTAAAAACATTTTATAGGATTTTATTAATAATATAATAATATTTCATATAATAAGCTTGTATTCCCTGATTACCGCGATAGTTTTCACCTGCGTGTAAGGTATAAATATATCCTGAATGTGTTTAGTCAGCAAATGAGCATTGATGTTACTTGTTATGTGGTCCCTGGTCATGTCATATGTTGCTTTTTGTGATTTAAACCCTTCTCTATTCCCTGGAGTTGTGTGACTGCATCCTTCCCTGCAACATGACAACTTCTGAAAAACCTGTTCTTACAGGTTTAATGGACAGAACGTCATGCTTATTTGGTTGATGGCTGATGCAATTTCAGATGGATAAGAGCATTGCCAAGGAACAGTATGCAATGCTTATCTAAATAACAAAGATTTGACAAGCCACGTCTGATTTATGATCAAGTGAGATTCAAGTGAAAATCATAAACTGCAAGTGATTGTCATAAACTGCAGCACAGCATACGGTGACACAACGAAATGTGTCCTCTGCCATGACAGGCGCCCGGGGAGCAGTGTGTGGGGACGGTGCTTTGCTCAGTGGCACCTCAGTGGATCAGGATTCGTACCAGCAACCTTCTGATTACAGGGGCTATTCCTTAACCACCAGGCCACCACTGCCCCCTAATCTGTGGTAAAACAAGTGAGACGATTAGATGTTTAGCTTTGATGGTGCTGGCTCTGAAGCACTGTTGCACAACATCATGGCTCAAGGATGTGTTTAAGATGTCCACTAGGGCTTCAGTCATCTGGCCAGCACACATCTGCTGGGCAATGTCAGATCAAACAGCCTTGCCTACATTCACTGCACACCCATAGCATTTTGTAGTTTGTGATGTTTAGATCCCTTCCCACAAGCATTGTGTCTCTCTCGGACGAATTAAGTAGTTGTTGATTTTCTTTGTGTTGTTCAATGACACTTCGTTGTTGGCTCTGAAAGCAGAATCCTGCATTTTCCATAGTTCTACTTTGAATCCCTGTGACGTCACAAGAACCTTGGTGGCCTTCTGATTAAAGTTATTTAATTTAGAAATTTCCTTTGAAAAAAAAAAAAGGGATCAAACATACTTTTATTTTAAAGTCAAGGTTAAAGCCACAACTGAAGCAGTAAGCAAATTCAGATCAGAGCTCAGATTACGAAAGAGAAGCATTTCTCCAATAACATCCTTCTGTTTATCCAGGACACCACTGGTGCAGGTCAGGCACACTGGTGGGTGGAGAAGGGTGGATGATAAAGGCAGCTGAGTCATGTGGACCATAGCAGCTGTCACTGTTCTGTGGCTTCTTGAATATGTTAGGTTTAGTAGATCATGGGGGTATCTATGACAACTAGATTGAGTTCAATTCATTGAATAGATGAGTCTTCACAGATAAATGTATGAGAAACAGGAAAGCCTAAAAACCCATAGTTAAAACAGATCTGTCATATCATACCAAAAATATATTGGAAAGAGGTAGGAATACTGCTACTATAGTAAAATTCTACTTAGTAAAATGAAAATACAAAGCAGTTAAGTAAAGATAAGGAAAAATGCTTTGGTCTCACTGTATCAATCACCCAACTATTAATCAATGCCTAGACCACACCACATCAAACTCCATAAAAAGACTCTTATCGGCACAGACCTGACATTTTGTACTTCCTAATTTCCAAATTAATCCTAAAGTACATGCATATGTTTTTTCTTGATTTTCTGTGCTGTTTTTTTTTTGTTTAATAAATCAATGTTTAATAAATCATATACAGCATTTGAGACCAACCTATTCCTCACCTTGTGACATGCTGGATACTGGGTTATTCCTTTTGTTCCTCCCTCAATATTGTATCATAAAAAAACAATAAATATTTGATAGATATTTTTTAACAATTAAACTGACATTAAGTGAACAACGAGCTCAAACACACAACACAGACCGCCCATATTATTATCCCAACATGTACATCATCATTAAACAGTATGAATCTAAATTTATACTCATTATTCTAAAGGGCTTCAGATGGCATTGGAAGGCCCCTAGTGAAGATCCAGAGTTGGACCCTGGGGTGAAAAAACAAGCACACGGTGGACTTGGGCCCAAGTGTTACACAGCTGGCATAGCCGAAGATTGACCTTCTGTCCTTGCTCGAAAGCTGAGGAAAAGTCTGTGGCTGAGGAAATGTGCTGGTTTCTTGCTAGCTCAGCATGGAAGAGGTGAGTGGACCAGGTGGTGGGATGGAGCAGTAATGTTGCAGGTACTTTTCAACTTCCTGATTTGTTTGCTCTGTTGTTTGGCTGTTGGATTTTGGGTGGTAGGCAGACGTCAGCCTGACTGACATGCCCAGTTGTCCCCAGAAATGGTACCAGAACCCGGCTACAAACTGTGGCCCATGATCTGACTGGAGTCTGTAGTGTCTCACCATCTCCTGGACTACTATGTTGGCCATCAGGGCCATGGGAAGACTGGGTAAAGCAGACGGCCATGGTTAAGCGGTCCACCAGTACTAAGATGGTGGTCTTGCAATGGTGGTGGGTAGCCTGGTTACAAAGTCCAGGGAGACATGGGGCCAAGGGCAGTGAGAGTGAGGTAAGGGCAGGAGCAGGCCTTGGGGTCTCTAAATATTCACTTTGTGCCCTACTCAGGTGGGGCTGGAGGACACTTATTCAGTGACATCACTGGGAAGCCCAGGCCACCAGAAGGTTCTCTGAAAGAGTTCCTTGTTCTGGTGGCATCCCAGATAGATGGCCAGGGAATCGCTGTGACCCAACAGTCCCACAACAACACCCAGTTACATAACCTCACACATCCCCTTCCTAGATTTAATACTCATGCCTACCATATAGTGACTGGATGGGCCAGAAAACACTACCATAATAGATTGTCCTCAACTACACTACACACAGTACAACAACTTTTAGCTTCTACCATCAATAAGATCTGATGGTAGAATTCACACACATCGCCCACACACTCCCTAAAGACATCTCTTCCTCTTCTAGACACTTTGAAAGAGACTGTGTCCTGCCTCAATATTTAGAAACCAATACCACTACTCTTATCCCAGGAAATTCTCTATCCTCTCTTTCAATTCCACCCCTGTAATCACTAGAACCTCTTCGATCTAACAGCACACAGAAGGAACTAGGCACTACAAAACCCACAATAACAATACAAACCCAGGTACATCACACTTTCAATAGTCAACCTACACACCCCTCCATAATGTGTATCTAGTCTTAGTAATCCTCCACCACATCTAGAAGTTTGTCTCTTTCTGAAAGCATGGGTGACTCCACCTCTGGACAGCCATTAACACAGCTGCATAATGTACAATCCCCACAAGTCCACAAATATCAGCAAAAAAGGCAGCAAAACAGGCTCTCACATCAAGACCAATCCAAGGAGATTCGAATCTCAACAGGAGGTCATCTGAACACCATCATGCCAACATTCAACCACACACCATTTTATTTAGAATATTGGAGAGAACTCAACCATTCATGTTAGCTCAGAATATTATGAACTCAACAACAAAGATAATTGTCATGATCCGGTCTGGAAGGGGTTTCTCTGGGTCTGGTTGTGTGATGCCCAGGGGGCTCTGAGCTCATACAGTGGGTGCAGAAGCAGCTGAGTCTTGATCACTCCCAGCTTACGGCAATTAACCAGAGTGATCAGGACTAATTAAATACCATGCTGCACCATTGAAAGGCAGCATTATTCTTCACCACACATTCCAAGGTGTTCCCCAATCCAGTGTTTCCCCCAAAAACAGATTGTGCTGTGAGTGTATGCAGGATTGTATAACAGGGTTCCCTGGGCCATACTTCTACCAGCAAACTGGGACCATCTCATCACCTGTTGAAGGCGGAGGACTTGTGGCGGTTGACAAGATGGCAGAAGAGGTCTGCTGCCCTGACTGACTCATACCAGGGCACATGAGTGGGACATTGTTCAAGCGGGTCCCCACGTTGGTGAATCCGTCCAAACACAAAATACCATGCCTGAAGTGGTACCAGTGAGAGAAGCTCCCGCGACGGCAGGTGCTGAATCTGACCGAACACTTCTCAGGAGGAGCAGGTAATGGCTAGAACCTTCTGCTAGGATGTGACCTGTACTTTGTTGGTGTTCCCATCCTCACAGAAAAAGAAAACACAAATCTCCTGCTTCTGATGGGATGGCTTGGAATTGGGGTGGAGTAACATGGAGGTGGGAAGGTGGGGATGTCAGTTAGCTCTTTAGGGCAGAGTTCGATCAGCCGGAGCAGGCAAAGTCAGACAGACAATGTAGTGACAGCAAGAGAGAAGGAAAACTGCTACTCCTGGGTAAACTGAGGGAAGACTGCCTGACCATCTATAAGCAGAATGTGTTCATGTGTTTTTATAAACTGCAAAATTTCATTTACATTTAATTCAGATCAGAGTTATATTAATTAATTTGTGATTTTGTGTTGAGAGCAGGAGACTTCAATACATCCCAAAGACTTTCATTGGAGTAAAGATCACGGGCCCGTTTCAGAAAGCGGGTTTAGTGAAAAACCTGAGTTAGTTAAGCCTGAGATGAGGGGAAACTCTTGAGTCGGTTACCTGGGCAACACAGTCAACACAGCACCGAGCAAATTCTGAGTATAGCACTTTGTTTTTTTCCGAATGGCAGTTTTTTTTGTACAATATCAGTGATGAGGAGCATGTGTCCAAGGCAACCGTCTGTCGGGCTGTCAGAAATGTGGCCCTTGCACTGAAAAGACTTCTGTGCACCTTTGCAGTGTTCCCAGGTCACAGAACAACCAGACATCTCAAGGAAGCGTTCCACAGAATTGCAGGTATCAGTATAAGCAATAATTAATGTGGGTTCTAAAGCTTTGAGACTGGAAGCACTCATCAATGTAACATTTCAAGGTTTCCAGGCTGCATTTATGGAACTCACATTCCCATCATAGCTCCTTCAATAAATGAAGGAGATTATGTGAATAGGAGATCTGTCCACAGCTTTAATAGCCTTTAACTTTCCAAATGAAATATACTTTACCATACAGCTGCTGCAGCTAATTATTTTTCTCCCCTTGAAGATCATAAGTGATGCTGAATACATGATTAGCAATGGGGAAGCAAAGTGGCCTGTGTCCTACAATGTCCTACCCCTTTCCCTGATGATGCAGACATTAATCCCAACCACCCTGCTGATGTACAAGACAGGAGAGCTGTTCGAGACATGGTCTGCCACAATCTTTTCAAAGTACAGATTACAAATGTTGTATAGTTAATCCTTTGTTTATACAATTAAACATCACCCACCTGGTGGCACAACACCCACCTTTAACTGATGATCCAGCAGTTGTATTTCTCTTGTGTTTTTTTTTTTTAATTTGCAGCTTGATGTGTTCCATTTCCAAATTAGACTTCTCAATTTGGTTTTGTAGGTACACCTTATATAGTTGTTTCACAGGGAGCTATAGGAACACAAATGAAGTTGAATTTTAGTGCCATGTCTACGTAATGTCATAGTAAGTGGATGCTGAACAATATTCCTACTGAGTTAAGCTGTGCTGTGGAGGTTGATGGACCCTCTTCCTCATTAATGGACCCTGTATCATTTCCAGCATTGCTCTGTTGTAGAGAAAGAAGCTGTAAGTTGGATTGCAGAACAACACTATTTACTGAAACCAAGTTATTCTACATAAGTGTAGACCTCAACAGGCCTCTATGCATCTTCCCTTTCGGTGGCGGCTGATAAGGCGTCTTCATCAGCCCCCTGTAGTGAAACTGAATTTCTCCTTTATATTCCACCCATTATTAACACATTGGAATAATAAGTGTAGCTACTTACAACAGCATGGAGGTCGGTTATAGTAGAGGGCTCCACAAGACAGATTACACCATCACTAACTGGTAGAAGAAGACAAATCAGCTGATGATTTCCCAGAACAGTGCCCCATCTAATGTTTTGTTTAAATACAGTGCATGTCTCATCACATTTTTTCTGAGTCACCTTAGAATAGATTGATATCTGAGAGCAACAGCAGCCAATTACAGAGAACTGTAGCCTATAATTGAGTCGATAGCCTTTACATCTAACATATGCATTGCATTAATTTGAATTACTTACCTCTTATGTAGGCCCTTGTGTCCTGAGGTGCGGCTGGATCTGATGAGCTCCCTCCAGGGATGCCCTCAGCAATAGGTCGGCCACTGTTTTGACTGAGGGCCATCTTTTCAGCCTCTGTGAGCGGGAGTGGGCGTGGTCCACCACCTGTTTTACGGGCCTCAGCCTTCTTTCTGTTGGCTATAATGGGGGGGTCAGATTTGAACATATCCAGAAAACTCACATTTTGAGAGATGCATATCTAACAGGCAGTTACGTGTGGCTTTCATATAGACAATATTAAATACTGGCAGTGATGGAATAGCTGAAGATTTGGTTTTTACTTTGTTTAGGGGATTTCCCTGAGTACTTAAATATAGCTATCACAAGTAGAATATAACCAATGCAGTTTAATGAGAGCAGGCTAAACAACATCACAATTACTTGTAAATAAAATGAAAGTGATACCTCACCTGTTTGAACTATATTTTTATATTTCATCTTTAATTGCTGCCATGTCCTTTTTGCGCCTGTTGGGTTGCACCTGTGCGCTCAAAAAACATATGGAATATGAATGTTGAATGAGTGGAACATTCAAGACCAAACTTTTTTTTTTCCCCCCCCTCTAATTAATACTCATTTATTGAATTGGTCTGCAATTTTCTGGCACACAAGCTCTCTCTCTTTTGCTGCTGCTGCTCATTCAATGCTCATTTTCTACATATGCAGTCATTAAAGCGTCCAGTTCTAATGGGGAGAAGTAGGAGGCTCTAACTTTTTGTCCACTAGTTGTCATGGTGAATCGTTATCTGTGTTCCATTGATGAGGACTTTTTATATCCTCATGCACGAGTGTAACTCAGGTTAACTTTGACTCAGAGTTGATTAAACTAATTCTTAACACCTGTTCTGAAACTGACAACTGAGAGTTGGTCAACTTCGAGTTGAGGTTTTGACTTTCTTAAACGGGCCCCAGAGATCTATTATTTCGCTATTACGTACACATACGTACACTGGACCAGAAAGATGCATACGCCTCTTCCTATGCATAAGGCGCGATCTAGCAAAACAAACTTGACTGCAGAATGTGCGCATGTTCACGCAAACTCTGACCTATGTGTGCGAACATTTTTTCTTAGGCTTACATTGGAGGCTTAAATATTCATGAGGTGATTTCCATGTACAGTCGTGACTAAAAGTTGAGTGACACAAATACTGTTTTTTTGCAAAGTTTGCTGCCTCAGTGTTTTTATGTGTGTTGTTTCTGTGGTACATTGAAGTAAATTACAAGCATTTTATATGTTAAGTTTCAAAGGCATTTATTGACAATTACATGAAGTTTATGCATAAAGTTAATATTTGCTTTTTTTTCAAGATCTCTGCAATTCATGCTGTCAATCAACTTCTGGGCCAAATTCTGACTTATGGCAACTCATTAATTTATAATCAGTGCCTGGAGTTTGTCAGAATTTGTGGCTTTTTGTTTGTCCACCCGCCTCTTGAGGATTGACCACAAGTTCTCAATTGGATTAAGGTCCGGGGAGTTTCCTGGCAATTGACCCAAAATGTTAATGTTTTGTTCCCTGAGAATGGTACCAAAACATTCTTTATTCATGGCTGAATTCCATTGGCTGAGAAGCTGCCAGGTCATGAAGCAACAGACTTGAATGGACGCTTTACTGTTGACACGAGACAGGACTGATTGTGGCACTCACCTTTTCTCATTTGGCTGATGTGGTGAATTTAATATCTTTATTATAGCGGGCTCGTTCCACACCACAACATAAAAATGGGCATGATTAGCAAAGTGTAAATAATATTTTATTGGAATCTTCAAAATGAGGAAACAAAGAAATAAATCAAAGCCTAGGGAAAATAAGTAAATGGTAATTATAATAGTTGTACAGGGATCTACACAAGCAAGCCAGATTAAAGAAATGAATACTACAGAATTACATGGCAAACCTTTTGTTCAGTTTGAGCAAGGGTTGTTTTTCAAAGTTCGTAGAGCTAATCTGTGCTCCCTTCTCTGTGAGCAAACCAGCAGAGATGAAAAGATGCTCACAGGCAGCCGAGGCTGGAAAGCCTGTGTTGAATTTCAGGGACAGTTTTTTATGTTTAGAAAAGAGTTCAGAAGATCCATAATCACAGGTATTCTAACTCCCCTCTGTACCCTCTGACCTTCTGGACATCATGGTGGAGAAAAAAATAATTTCAACCGATAAATGTTGTCCTTGTCCAACACGCTCCTCTTCTGTTTCAGCCATTTGGTCAAGATGATGAAACAATGAGTTATCTGTTAGAGAGTATTACAAACAGCTACAACTTGTATTGTAATTTACTACTATGTATTTGTTGGTAGAAAACAAATGAACAAGACTAAAATGTACTATGCAAATGGCAATTCAATGTCTAAAGTGCTGATGCAATAATTTTTTAAATAATAAATATTTGTGCTTAAAATCTGCCATTGTTTTAAACATTGTAGTGAACTATGTACTTTGTTATACATTCATGTGTTAGTCAAATTTCAATGACTTTTCTATTACTTTATTTGAATGTTATGTATCTTTAGCTTTTGTGATTTCAACGTCAAATTAGGAAACATTCTTCTAAAACTCCGTCCGCCCATTGAAATCTCATCTTATTTCAACCATCTTATTTTTTCAACTTTTCACATGTGGCGGTGACGCAACTTGACATGAAAATATTTCAATAGCAAGGAGGAGGGAAAACCATCCTCCTTCTTCTCCAGTGTAGCAAAAGCATGTAATGCCACGGTGTTCTTCCCTGTTCCCTATAGGGTGCAGGGTTGGCGCTCTGCCTGGGGTCCCTGCCCTGTGCCCTGTGTTACATGAAACATTAAGGTGACGCTGGCATAAGTTAAACGGTGCTAGTAGTCTTAACAAACTCAACTCAATTTACCCTCTGAGACTTGCAGTTAATACCACTAAAGCCATAGTTGTAACAGGAACAATTTACTTAACCTAATATATGTGCATATGTGCATAACCTAATATGTGTGCATGTAGAATGATAGCAAAAGCACAGGCCAAGAGATCTTCATAAGCGGAATGTCAAGATTATGGTACAGCTGCAGTTTTGAGGAGAGCTTGGGTAGAGACCAGTAACAGGTGCTGCTCTTCACTCTGACGTTGCCACAGCAATAACACCGCAGCATATTCTGCTGTGATTAATATCAAGACTTGCAGAAGCAATCAAGTAAAAAAGAGGAAGAGAGTGCAAAAACACCCTGAAGATAATTGATGAATTAGCAGCATGCAACGGATCTTCTCCTATCTTTAGACAGGGCTGCACATGCATGCTGCTAGTCAACTTCAGTACCACATCCTTCAGTGCACAATCTCACCCTCATCCACGCACAGGCAGCAGAGGAAGTGGCAGGGCATGTGTGTGATTGTGGCTTCTGAGCAAGCCTGTGTGGGTGTGTATGTGTGTGAGAACATGAGGGTGTTTTAGAAGGATCTGGCACTACAGTATCGGGACAACCTGATGTTCATAGAAACTCAGTTCCTTCCGTAATGCGCAGATGTTACAGGGCCTACATGTAAGACAATTGAGAAAGTTGTTTATCTTTGGCACGTTTCTTTTTGTCTGTGTTTGATAATTCTTTATAGATATAGCTACGGTCTGTATTTTTGCATTGTGTTGTGTAGTATATGCAGCCAATCCACCTGACTAATACTGTCTCCCTTATTCTCTCCAAACAGCTCTCTATAAGACCCGGACTAAAGAAGACGTTTGAACATTGTGAACTAGGATTTCCATGAACCAGCACATCCAATAGTTGCTAAACAAGGACACGACCATGAGGGATTACAGCTACAATTCAGCTCTACAACATATATGATTTGATATGTAGTACTTGCATGGTCACTCTGACAGGACTGTAATGCATTCATTTTGAAGATTTAGAAAGAAATTATTTGAAAAAATTGTTATTTTTTTGCTTCCAGTTTTTCTTTTGAAAATAATGACGTGATTTTTTTTTTTTTTTGTAAACATAATTGCCAGTATCTTACTAATTCAAATAAAATGTTTGTATCTAATGTATACTATAAATAAAGTGTATATTGTAATTTTAAATATATTTTTTTTCAGTATAATTTTGAGTCCTGAACATCCTGCTAATCCAGCCCACAACACCAATATGCCTGAATCTGAATTAAGCTGCAATTCAGCCAAACTCGAGCAATTAATGCATGCAAAACCCTTTTACCAGTCACTGAAATAAAATTTACAAGCACTGAATCACTATAGCTCGTAAGTCTGTGCTTGCTTTCCGATTATTTTAGATTTCATTTTGAGTTATAAATAAGCCGTCCTCATCTTTTAGGTCCTGTTTTGTGCGTGTGCAATATTATAAATGAGACCCCAGACTCTCAAAATAACCAGTGGGATAGATGAAGGTGGTATTCAACAACAACACTTTATTTCTTATATAGCCTAAAATCACATACAGTATGTCTCAATGGGCTTTGACAGGTCCTACAGTTGACACCCCCACACTTGACCATTTTCTGTACACAAGGAAAAATGGCACACAAAAAAACTTGAGGAGAGAGATAAAAAAGAAAGGAAGAAACCTTGGGAAGGAGTGATACAGAGAGGGACCCCCTTCCAGGGTAGAGTGAGCCTGCAGATGGTGTAAGCGCAGGATTGGTGATTTGTCCTATAAAAGAAAGTCGTAGAGGTGGAGAAGTCCAAAATGTAGTCCAGTGTCATGGTGTACAATACGTGTCCTTTATGATGCTACGGGTCTATTTTAAAATCCCTGAAGCTGTAGTTGTTATGGTGGTGGTGGCTGTGGTGACCCTCTGGTTCGTTTCATTCTAAGTCCTCGTTTAGCAGTTGCCAGGAACCAGGATTTATCTGCTGGTCTCTTCACTGGAGTCTGCCAGTAGTCAGTGTGCTTGATTCAGTATCTCGGAGAAAACAAACAGAAGCAGTGGCAGATGGTGGCATTGTACAACTAATACTGAAATATGTGGTTATAGTGGTATATTGGTGCAACAGTGGCCCGGTACCCTAACTAGGACAGCCTAACTAAGGTGAATTTAACACTATCTGGGATAATTGACACTGTGTCTGGGACTTTAGCAGAAGGCCAGAGAAAACAGATGTGTTTAAATTTGTTGGCCCGCCAGTGCAGTGATTGTAAGAGTGGGGTGATGTGGTCAAATTTCCTAGTTCTAATTAGAACTCTGGCTGCAGAATTCTGTACTAGCTGGAGTTTACTAATGCACCTACTAGAGCATCCAGACAGATGCATTGCAGTAATCCAACCTTGATGTAATAAAAGCATGGACCAACTTTTCTGCATCATGCTTTGAGATGATATTTCTTATTTTTGCAATGTTTCTAAGGTGAAAGAATGCTAATCTAGTGATATTATCTACATGTGAATAGAATGAGATACCTGCATTACTGAGGACACCTAGATCCTTTACTTCTGTACTTGGTGAGTTATCCAGAGTTATGATGTAGCTGCCATCTTTTGTCTGGCTGCTTGAGACCCCAGTACAAGAGCTTCTGTCTTATCAGGGTTTAACAGAAGAAAGTTGGTAAGCATCCACTGTTTAATGTCCTTCAGACAAATCTATATTCTGTCCAATTGCTGCCTCTCATCTGGCATTGCTGGGCTACGACTTTTTCTAAAATGTTTTATATAAACGAAAGGTTGGATATTGGTCTATAATTTTAAAGATGACTGCGATCAAGATCAGGCTTTTAAACCAGGGCCCTGATGACTGCTACCTTGAACGAACTTGGTACGTGGCCAGTGCTAAGCAACGAGTTAATAATTTTTAGGATAGGATTTATAACATCGGGTGCTAATCTTATCTCTATTCGTAACAATTTTAGTGTTAAAGAAATTCATAAAATCGTCGCTACTATGTGTCACGACCGCTGACGTGGGAGAGAAGTGCAGAGGCGGGACATTCTGGGACAGGGATTTTATTCAGAAAAACACAAATAAATGCGGCACGGTGGCCAAAAACGGGGAATAACGGGGAAAACACAAACTGGCCTGCAGGTGTGTGGCGATTGCCAGAACTCAAAATACATACCCATACACCGTTGCCAGGCCAAGTTCACAAAAATGCAGCTGCTGCAGAGGGGCGGAGCCACAGGCTTTTAATAGCCGTCCAGATTGGGCACAGGTGATTTGTCCAGGTGCCGTCAATCCTGACACTATGATGATATTGAGTGGTAGTATTCGTTTCTGTCTTATTCCTGGTTAGTTTGGCTATATTTTGTATTTTTGTTCTTGTCTATTAACGAGGAGAGATACGTCGATTGAGCCGCGCTAAGAGACTTCTTATAGTTAAAGAGGCTCTCCTTCCATACTATTCAGAATATGTTCAATTTACTTCGACGCCATTTAGGTTGTAATTTCCGGGCAGACTTCTGAAGCGAGCGCATGTGATCACTATACCAAGGTATTACACTTTTATCACTTTCTATCTTCCTTTTGAGGGGAAGAATCCATTCGTCACCCTCTCTGATGTGGATCAGGTTATATGCCTAGAGAAGATCCAGTTTGGTGTAGATAGCTGCACCAGAGGGGGTATCTAGACCGGTGTTAGTGAGGGGAATTAGATGACTATTCTTAATGGCAATTGTATTGACTATGTTGTCTATGTAGGGGCCTAACTCCGTATTCTTCTTGGACAATGTCTGCGGTGTCACATGATTCCATCATGTGACTGGGAGTAACACGGAAACGAGGTAACGTGACACCTATAAATTGGTGAGAGAGCAGCTGCCAGCTGCTCGGTCATTGAATGACACACGTCATTAGACTCGGCTCCGAAACTCTGAAAGATCGTACCTGTCCTCTCTGTTATCCTGAATCCTGAACTCCTTCCTGTCGTCCCGTTCTGTCCTGTCTTGTGCCTTAAAATGCGAACGACAACATCAGTGTGGTGTTGTGGCTCGCGCCGTCTGCGTTCGCAGATTAACGCAGAGGAACTTACCTGCCTCCCACCGCACAAAGGTTTCTCGTCTCCTCCTACACGTCTCTCTCGTTCTGATCCCGGTTTGTGTGACACGCGACTGGTGAGGTAGATGGCTGAATGGTGATACTCTGGAGTGGTTTGGCCTCGAATGCCTCCATAGCCCTGTTTTCCTCTGGAGAAAGTGAGAACAGGCGGCCTCATGTTGGAAAGGTGCCTGGTGGGAGTTTGATAGCCATATTGCATGGATGATGTGGTGGAACTTCTGTGGGTTGAAGGCTTCGGCCAAATCTTGACAGCTGACAAGGATGTTGTCAAGATTGATGAAATTGATCCAACATCCCACTTTTTTACATGTTGCATGAAGATGAAACTCCAGAATTGAGATTCATAGTGGGACGTGGGAATGATGATGTCCCTATTAAAGTAATCTCTTTTACCTCATCATGGAAACAAAGAAGAATTAGAGGGAGTTAATGCACATGGTCCACAGCAAGGAGGAGGGAAAGCAATCCTCCTTCTACTCCAGTGTAGAAAATGCTGTAATGTCATGTCATTCTTCCCCGTTCCCTACAAGGTGGACAGCAGGGACGTTTTGGAGGCTCTTTCTTGTCTGCCAGGGAAGGGCTGTTCCTTTGTTTCATGTCCTTTTGGGACAGGAGCATTTATAGTTTGCATATGTGTGTGTATGTGTGTGTGTGTGGTAGTATTTATACAGCCTGAAGGTCAAGGGAAGTATCAGTGACAGGAAGTTTTTGACTGCCATGTTTGCGCCAGGTTACTGTGGTAATGAATCATGAGTAATAACACCTGGGCGCACATTGCTGCATAATTAAACTTACTAATTAACACACACTCAAACAACAGACAAAGAAAACATTCAAACATTAATGATGCTTTCCACAAAATCCCAACTTTTACATACAGCATAATTATTTTTTGGATCACATGAATACACACAGATCTCTAGCAGTCTTCTCCTGATATCAGATTGGCTTGGCTATGGCTTTAACGGAGATTTCATCCTATAAAAGTCACAAAGAAGCTAAAAAATTCTCCTCTTCAATTGCTAGTCCACATCCTGTACCGGTTAGCCTGATTATTGGGTCCTCATAACTCACAGCTGCTGCTCATTAGGATTAAGTAATCAGGATCCTTTATACGTCTGTATGCAGTAGTGGTTCTTGCATTAATGTGGTCACATATGTCATGATTATTTCGTCATGTCACTGACTCTTTTGAGTTGTTTTCCAACTCAGTGCTGTTTTTTTTGTATTTTTTTGTATTTTGTGCTGTTTTCCATTCTGTTAAATAAAGATTATTGTTTCAAAATGTTGAACAAAATGTATTAAACATTTCCTTTTGGCTTGACATAGTGATAATGAAATGAAAACACAATCACTTGAGCCAATTAGTTCATTTCTCGAAGCTTCATGTGCACACAACACCACCTACTGACCAGTTGTGTTATTACCAAAAATGTATGGCCAGATAATTTATCTACATAAATTATAAAATATGTGTATAATAAAGAGTATTATAAAGTGCGTTCTGTGTGAACATTGTCACAAAATGGTAGTATCATATGATATATGCCTGGACAATTATGTACAGAACAGTGGAGAGGTTATTCATTTTTATTCAGAAATAAGTTTCTCAACAGCTTTTGGTTTTAAGCAATTACTTGTTCTCCTCTTCCTAACTGGCTCCATCCTCTTACTTCTCTCCTCACTCTCGTAAATCTTCAAACTATCTCTCGCTTTCTCTATAAACTCTCTTAATTATCTCCAAACTATATAAACTCTATCCAAACTCTAGTCCACACTCTTTTCAAGCTCTGAACCGATCACAATTCTCTGGAACCTGATGGGTTTTTATTGCTGTCAAACCTCACAGCAAACTCTGAACCATTTCCTGAAGAAGTCATGTGGTACAGCTGAGCAGCATGGCTTCAGGCATCATTATTTTAGCCATACCAATCTACTGAAGCAGGACTCATGCAGATTAGAATGGAAATGGCGTAGCTCAAAGCTGGAAGTGCTCAGAGTGGAAGGACAATCTGCATATCTGTTTTCTTTGAAAGAAGAAAACAAGAACAATACTCAATTTTTTAAAACCATTGTTAAATGAACTAGAATTAATGATAGTTTCATAGAGACTACAACTGCACTAAATAGCAGCAGTACATGGATTTCTTCGACACGTAGTGGTGAGCAGCGCCATGGTATGATGCTGATCCCCAGGTAATCCACAAAAGGTCTGCGGGTGAGTGGGAGGAGCAAGGACGTTCAGCAAGGAAGTAACGTTTGCAGAGGATGCGACCCCCATGATCTTTGCCATGTCAGACCAGGAAGCCTCCCCGTGGACTGGGACGACACGGATGACGCAAGTTGTTGGGCGGTCGGTGCCGGGATGGCTCCACCTATCAAGCCCGTACGCAATCGTCGAGAGGTCTGTGGGGACTCACGTGACTTCCGGTGGCGCAATGACTATGAGAGAGAGACAGACAGCGAGGAGGAAGACAGTGACGCGGAGGAGAGCTGGTGGAAGAGGGCGACGGGAAGTCGCCAGCCAGCAACTGCACTGCCGGGACTGCCTTCAGGGGAATCCGCCTCTTCAGCTCTGGTGAGGACACACCTTCCCTCTTCCGGGATGTTCCCCAGCTGAACGGCAGCGTAGCACCAGCGCCCCCGCCTGCTGCAGGGAACGTCCACCACCCTCCACGCCACACACCCACCACCACCTTCAGCAAAGCCCCCTGTGGGAAGTGCCCATTGTGCCCAGACCCTTCTCTGGAGCAGCAGGTACATGCCAACCCTTTCTTAACATCTTGTGGTGTTTACTTTGGTGCTCTTCCCTAGCTCTCAGATGCAGAGAAAATCAACACCATACTTGCTAGTCTGACTGGGTAAGTGTGGGGCTGGGGTGCAGCCTTGAGGAAACGAGGAGAGATAAACAAGATGGGTTACTGGAACTTCCTGGAAGAACTGAGGGTGGAGTTTGATCAGCCAAAGCCCAAGCCATGGAGCGAACCCTGGCCCACCACCACACCCAGATTCAGCCAGGATACAGTGCAGGAAGACCCCATGGTGTGGGACACAGCACTGCTGGGTGGCGAGAGGGTCAGATTCCCAGGGAGGAAGTGCCCAGAAGACACCTTCCAGGGGTGTAGTGCAGGGAGGGAAGCTGGTCACACGGCCAGCAGGGACATGCAGCGAGAGGGTACACATGTGCCCAGCAGGCACCTCCCTGGAGTGCAGTAAACAGTCGTCGGAGGGTCCGTGTGGTGCTGCTAGGGCTCCGAGGACATAGCCTATGGAAGGGCTCTGTAACGATTAGGTGCAGCTGGAGACTCACCTGGCACCAATCTGCAGGGCGGTTGTAAGGAGCGGTTGTAAGGTGCTGTTTATGTGGACCGTGCAACTTAGATGTTGAGTTGTTTTCAGTTCTGGCAATCGCCAGAAATGAGTGTGCTGGTTTCTTGGCTGTTCCTACTACAGCAGTAAAAATGTGGGTGTGACCTTTGATGCTGATATGCTGATTTTTGATTGTCATATTCAAAATATTTCTACCTAAGAAATATTATGAATGTTAGGAAGTTTCTCTCCATCTCAGAGGCAGAGAAATTAGTACATGCATTCGTAACATCTAGACTGGACTACCGCAACTCTGTTTTCTGTTTGCCCTGTGGTTTCCCTGAATAAGGTTCAACTTGTTCAAAACTCTGCAGCCAGGGTTCTGTCACGGCACCAAGCAAGGGGAGGACTAGGAGCAAGTCAAATACAAACAGGGTTATTGTTGCAATCCTTTAAAGATGGAAAACAGGTAGTGTGATAATGTGCAAATGCTGCTGGTATAGAAATGTAATAGATATATGTTTTGAACATATGAGGTAGACTGTCTTTCAGTTCAAAGTGGAAAGTCCCTGAGTGTTTAGGTGTCTGGTGGCCTGTGCGATGAAGCTGTGGCGCAGTCTGGTAGTGAGAACCTGAATGCTTCAGACAGTGATGCAACTGGCCAGAATGCTCTCAATAGTCCCTCTGTAGAAGGTGGTGAGGATGGGTGGAGGGAGATGGGCTTTCTTGGCAGTGATAGACGCCAAGGAAGTATAGACGCTGCTGGGCTTTCTTGGCTGTTGAGCTGGTGTTGAGATTTCAGGAGAGGATCTCCTCTAGATGAAAACCAAGGAACTTTGTGTTCTTGACTATCTCCACACAAGCTCCGTTGATGGTCAGTGGAGGCTAGTCTCTCCGTTCTCTTCTGAAGTGAACAAACATATCTTTGTCCATGTTCAGAAAACGATTGCTGACCTTACATCAGTCCGTCAGTCATTGCACTTCCTCGCTGTAGGCTGACTCATTGTTCTTGCTGATGAGACCCACCACGGTCGTGCCATCTGAGAACTTGATGATGTGGTTGGAGCTGTGCATCACTGCACAGTCGTGGGCCAGCAGGGTGAACAGCATTGAACTGAGCACACAGCCCTGAGGAGCTCCAGTGCTCAGTGTGGTGGTGCTGGAGGTTCCGTTTCTGTTCTGGAGAGACTGAGGTCTTTGAGTCAAGAAGTCCAAGATGCAGTTGCAGAGTGAGGTTTTCATGCCCAGAAGACTCAGCTTCTCAAGCAGGTGCTAGGGAAGGATGTTGAATGCTGAACTTACAAAGCTTGGCATGGCCATGGTACGGTATATCTTTGTAACTACTAATTCTTCATAACCCACCATGATCCCTTTGATCTATGGAAGAAGGCTTAACTGCTGTCTCTCATTTATGCAAAGGTACAGCTGGAAACATAGTTTCATGGTTACATGGTTCTTGCCTTATGGTGTTGTTGGGCCTTGGAGGTACTGTAATATTTCTGTGACATTTCCTGATGCCCTGCGCATTTGGCTTCCAGACCAGAGTTTAGTGCTTGCTTAGTCTTGGGTTCCTCTGATTATCTTGATTCTGTGCATCTGTTAGAATTTGTATAAATTTATCCGTGCTGTTGATGATGAAAGCAGAATGTTTGCATTACTCTGGTTTATGGGTTTATGTGCACAACCAATGTTCTATGCAGTTTAATGTTTGCCATTTTCCCCTTGGCAAGCTCATGCTCATGCTTCACATCACAACACTATTAATGGTGAATAATTTTTTCATTCAAAGCCTAAAGAAAATGTCATGACCCGGTCCGGAAGGGATTACCGGGAACCGGACCAGAGTTTCACGTTAGTCATGTGTAATGTTTCCTAATCGTGTTCACTTGTGTTTAATTGTATAAAGCTGCCCTGTTCGTGTCTGTTCTCCGTCTGGTCTTTGTTATGTTACATGTTCACGAGTTACCGGATGTCTCCCCTGTCCTGTTTTTCACTGATTAAACCCCTGTATTGTGATATCATGCAAATGTATCCTTCTTCTTCTTGAAGTCTTCTCATCCTTTCCGATCAATGGCCGTGACACCCAATGGCTGTGACAGAAACCGCTCATGCGTTATGGATTAAAAATTATCTGAGAGTTTTGATGCATTGGGCGATTTTACAGTGGGATAGTCCACACAGATTTAATGTGACCCAAAAGCCCACAGTCTGAATTTTAGGATCAGGCCTCAGAAAATGTGGCACCACCAGTGAACCCCCTAGAGGGCGTTCTTGGACTGGGTTCCTTTCAATAATGTGAAAGTCCTGAATCATCCTGAAGGTCAGATTAAACATAGGCATCCGTTGGGCAGCCGGGCAGAATGTGCTGGCCCAGTCTCTTTGAGCTGAAAGGACTGTGTTGTTTCAGCATGCCCACTGACCTTCTTTTCACCAGCTGCATCAGCACTATGCCCCACTGCCATGTGCACGCCACTTGCTGGCAAATCCATCTGAGTCATCAACCCAGTCCAAGCCTTTTTGTTATAAGATTTAGCAGTGCCACCTACCATTAGGCTAATAGACATTAGTCTATACACACACATTAAAATACCATCAGACCCACAAAACCCACTAATATACCATCAGACCTATGGCTCTGAAAAAGGAAGTACAGAGACCTGAACGGAGGATATTTGTATATTGAGAAGTAAAATTTGACTCTCCTGGAACAAACTGATGAGTCAGATCAACCCTATCCAAAATTACTTCTGTCAAATTTTATCAGATTAAGCCTAGTCCTTCAGTCTTGGCAACATATTGAGTTATTTAGTGCTGTGCATGGACAAAAATCGTGATCCACATGATAAGGTTTAACCACCTGGCCTCAGGTTGTGAAGGGTTAAGGTTTAAATCCCAGCTTGGACCTTGTGATTGTTGCTACAGGTTTTCATCTGGGTTGTCTGGTTTCCTCCCACCATCTAAAGGATTGCACAATAGGTGGATTGGCAACTTTAATTGACTGTAGAGGATGCACCATCCTCCTTCTCTTGAAGCTATGAATAAACACACCTTAACATACCTTAATTATCTTCAACGTACTATGTCTTAGTCCAGTTTGTCTTTGTGAAACATTTCACAAAGCTTTTTTTTTGTTTGTTTAAGCAAATGAACTTCAAATAATCAGTCCACTGAGTCACATCTGACCTGGAATGACTGATTGTGTCCCACTGTATATGTTGTTCTTATATATTCACTGTCTGTCTCTTTGAAGGTCTCTTTGTAGTTCAGAAGGTTGCGACATGTCCTTCCAAATGTTGAGTTGTGCTGTCATAATGCTGTTTCTGTTTCCACTTCGTGTTCTCTCATTTTGTCTGTATCCCTGTACTCTGGTTGATGTCGGGATAGCAGGGTAGGGTTGTGAGGAACTTATAATTCATCAATGGGGCAGTGGTGGCCTAGTGGTTAAGGAAGCTGCCTGGTAATCAGAAGGTTGCTGGTTCAAATACCACTGTGAAAAGCACTGTCCCCACATACTGTCATGGCTGCCCACTGCTCACTAAGGGTGATGGGTTAAAAGCAGAGGACAGATCTGACATGAGTAATGGTTGGCAGTTTTACTTGTAATGAGAGCAATTAGTCCTTTCTATTACAATGAAGCAAGTCTGTTCCAACTTTCTTCCATGGTGGAATCTGAAGATCTGTAATCATCATAGGCTCCCTCGATTGTTTGGTCTATTACTTGTTGCATGTTTTTGCACATTCCTATTATAATTTCAATGTATTTATTTTGAGCCCATACACAGTTTCCCTGGTTCTCTACATTCCAAGGTGTCCATCATGCAAGTGTTTCTGTCACAACCCCCTTCCCAACCCCACATGGGGCCAACCACCTGGAAGCGGGTGGACGAAGAAGACATCTGACTACAAACATCCGGCCACAACCTTAGCTCCTTGTGAACTCTTCATAATGACTTACTTCCCCTGTTGTGTGTTTGCCTTTTTTGGATTGACCTCACCTCATGCTGACCTCTTTTCTTGGATTTGCCCTGATGTTTTATGACCCTTGTCCGGACCCTTGCGCTTCCTCTGCCTGCCCCTGGACCTGCCTTTGCCAAACCTCGTAAGAAGACTATTCTATCGGCAGCGTGATTCCTTTTCACCAGAGCCACGCAAAAAGCCTTACCTCTCTCACCACTGTGTGCTACGGTCACCACTGCATGGTCTCCTGGACTGGTGTCTGCTCTGGCAGCCCTGCCTCATGTCTCCACATGCAGCCGCCATAGACAATGTGAATGTTTTCAGTCACTGTTTTAGTGCCATATCATTAAATGATTCTTCACATATTTGTATTGTATTGATAGTGGCAGAGACTTAAACATCATGTTAATGTTATATCCTACTTTATTTTCTGTGGAGTTTATGAGACTCATCTCTGGTGCTCAGGACAACAAAGCCACTAACACTGGAGGCTTGTCTAGTGTGTATACTAGCTCAAAATTATATCATTGCAGTTTCAGGATTGAGACTCTTGATAGCCCATAAACATAGCAGTGAAATATTTCTAGTCCATAACACCATTATTTCTAGTTCAAGACATATTTGGTTTCAGACTTTTTTCATTTTTGTTCTAGAGGCAACAAGACCAGCACATCCTTTGAAGCATCTTCAGATTCTTAGCGGGTCTTTAGGGCATTCTATTCTCACTCACCTGTCGCTGTCCACTTGAACTCTTTTACATGGAGTAGCTTTCTCAGTGCTAATGTTCTGACTGAAAGATTGGATATAAAGATTTTCCAATAAAGGTCATCGTCCCCTTTATTAGGATATCTCCTTTGTCTATTATGTCCTGTATGCACCCTGTCATTGTGTACCTACTGTGTCCTGCTGTGAGTGTCTATGTGCTTCTTGTTGTCCAGTGAATTCTTACTGTAAGTCTGCCTTACTTTTGGAAGGGTGTGCAGAGGGCTTCTGAGATTCTGGGGCCACCTCTCTGTTGGACATATTTTTTTAAGTGATTGTGAACAATGAAATGTGTCCTCTGATTTTAACCCTTGGTAAGAAGTGGGGAGCCATGAAAGGCACCCGGGGGGACGGTGCTTTGCTCAGGGGCACCTCAATGGCACTATGGCGATTTGGGTTTTTAACCTTATGATTCTGGCAACCTTCTGATTATGGGTCCTTCCCTTACCCACTAGGCCACCACTGCCTTCTGGCCTACTCATGGCCTGTCTTCCTGTTGGAAGGGGGATATTTCAAGTTTGCCAGTGGAGGAGGATCATGACAAAGCAACTGCTGGACCCACAGGGGTTCAGTGTTTGCTGCCGTCACCCTTTTTTAATCTTTAGTTTCTGCAGCTGAGCTGCTGTCTTTGAGAAACTCTGAAGAGACAGCTGAAAGATGGGTGAGATCAGGTGATTGGATGTTAATAAGTCATCAAGATCAAAAGGTGGAGCTGTCCTCATTGGGAAGCCCCTTTCCAGTGCTGCCTGCCACCACAACAGCTGTCAAAATTACTGAGAGACATACCTGGATCCATATCATCCAAACTGG
The DNA here is from genome assembly GCF_900700375.1 of Denticeps clupeoides. Taxonomy (NCBI): domain Eukaryota; kingdom Metazoa; phylum Chordata; class Actinopteri; order Clupeiformes; family Denticipitidae; genus Denticeps; species Denticeps clupeoides. The sequence continues at coordinate 20,651,259 of NC_041715.1, forward strand.
TAAAAAGGGGATAAATAAAGGGAATAGCCTAATTCAGTACACAGTTGGTGATTCATAGAACCCATTAGCAAGTAAAGAAGAAAGGATTATCAACAAATGGTCCGCTTGACGCGAGTGTTATTCCTAAATGTAATACCTCCAGATCATGGGCGGGGAAAGAAAATCAAATACAGAGGGACTGCTGACTTCTTTGACAAGGCAGTGTATATATAAATGCCATTGAGGTGTCTGATTAGTTCATGGCCAGTAAACAAATTCTGGCCAACTTTGAGGCTATAATATGGTGGTGGGTAATTATGTTGAATGGATTAATTATATATACTATAATCTGAGGTTCATTAGTAACACTAGAAATGCCACACAAGGGATTAGTGACCATTTAGGTGCCACTAGTTTGAGAGCATGGAAGAATATCATGGCTCTAAATATGTTGGTAGCAGAGGAGTGTGCATGATATTTGGAACGGCATACTGTAGTTTAAAACATATTAATGCTTGCTTTATCACAGTTACAACACTGTGAGAAAGTTGCAGAGAGTGTAGAAGCTGATGCAATCGTACCAGTTAAATGCATGGTTTGGGAAGTGGAAGATTATCTATCTCAGTTACTGTTCAGTATAAAACTCTAGTTTTACTGGAGTGTTGTCATTTTTTGTATAAGAGGACTTGTCCAAACATTCTTAAATTAAACTCCTATTAAAAGGTGAAGTAATAGGTGGTGGAAAATGTGAAAGGTAAATCATTTAAGCATCCAATTAATTTTTCATTTTGTTCCATTTCAGAAAGTGGCTAAATGTAATGGTCTCTGACATCAAAGGGAAGTTCATTCCACCACCGAGCAGCCAAGACTGAGAAGAGTCTAGATGAATGTCTTCCTTTTACCTTAAGCGATGGGTAAGGAAGTGGACTTGTACATGAAGGGTTGAGGGTTCAACTCCCAAACCACCAAGGTTCCATTGAGGTACTGTCAAAACACACTGCTTAATGGCTGCCCTAATCCTGCCTTAATCTGTGAAGTGTTACCGTTATAATGATACGAAAATTACCCTGACTCTCTGACTGTAGTTTATTTTAGGTATCTACAGATGTCAAGTCTTTAACTTGAAAAAAAAGTCAAGTCATTACTTACACTGCAAATAGCTACTCAGCAGGAGTAGCTTCCTTATATTTACATTTACATTAAAGGCATTTGGCAGACGGCCTTATCCAGAGCGATTTACAACGTGCTTTCAAGTTACCATCGATGAAGTGATCAGTTCCGGTTCATTAGGAACCCCAACTAGGAATACAATCTTTTTATTCACTCTGTTGTAGATTCTGTACACAAGTTTGACCATAAGAAAGTTACAAGTTAATATTCTCTAAAGAGGAAGGTCTCAGTTTGATACTCAGTGACTGAGCTGTTCTGACCTCAATGGGAATTCCACCACCTAGGGGGCAAGACGGAGAAGAGTCTAGATGAGTGTCTTCCTTTTACCTTCAGAGATGGAGGGACCAGGCGAGCAGTACTGGAGGCTCGGAGTAAACGAGGTGCAGTGTGAGGTGTAATAAGGGCTGTGAGGTAGGATGGAGCTACTCCATGTTTGGCTTTGTAGGCCAGCATCAGTATTTTGAATCTGATTCATGCAGCTACTGGGAGCCAGTGGAGGGAACGTAGCAGAGGGGTGGTGTGAGAGAATTTGGGTAGGTTGAAGATCAGTCGTGCTGCTGCATTTTGTATAAATTGTTAAGGTTGAATGGTAGACCAGCTAGGAGGGAGTTACAGTAATCCAGCCGTGAGATTACTAAGGACTGAACCAGTATCTGGGTGGCCTGTGTTGACAGATAAGGGCGGATTCGTCTGATATTGTAGAGAAGGAATCTGCATGAGCGGGAAAGATTGCTGAATTGAGTCGAGAAGGAGAGTTGGTTGTCTATTGTTACTCCAAGGTTGCGGGCTGTTGTAAATAGGTACAAGACTTCTTTATTTATTATTTGTAAAACCTGGGAGAATAGAGTAAAAAAACTCTCTCTCTACACACAAAAGCATTGTATTCAAGTGGCAAAAAGAGGCATGGCACAATAGAGGTTAAAAGGATGAGCAGTTTCTAATTTATTAACACCAGTAAATTACTATTGCATTTACATGTGAATATTGTATGTAAAAATGTTACAGAGAAATCTGTTACAGACGAAAAGAAAGAGTAAAGGGACAGAGAGAGAGAGAGAGAAGCCATGAGAAAAATAGGTAAAATAGGAAAAATTCCCTCAGCTTCTGATAGAAAAGGAAATGAAAAAACCCCGACCACAAGTGAACAATCCTTTATACATTTGGCTCACAGTAAGTTGTCACCGACCAATCAGAATGTGTTGTTTCTGTCTTGTCCTGCCCCCGTGGTCTCCCGTCCACGGGGCATCACAAGAACCTGTGGCAGGCATTTCACACATCTTGACATTTGACAAAGATATGGAAAACGGAGGTGTTGAATCTCCATGCAAAACAAAAGCACAGAAACTTCATGGTCCTGCGATGTCCCATCTTACAGATGGCCGCTTGATCCCCTGGAGCACTTGAGTATTCAGGGTCCATGGGGATCACAATTGGTTCATGACTGTGCATCTGCTTGTTCGTCCTGCTCATGACAACAACGATCAGCTATTGTAACGTAAACTCATGTAAATATAGTGAGAAGCTTAAAATGATATCAGGGAATTCATAACTCTGTCTATCAACAACAGTGGCCGGAAAAATAAATACAAATAAAAAGTCCCGCTTGTTGCCATGTGATTAGAGAATTACACCTTTATCACTAAAAGTTATTATTTGAGATTATACCACTATTGAGGTGTTCAGAGAGAAAAACAGTTTCACATAAATATAAATTCTGATCCTAAACATGTTGATTACACTGAACATGAACATGAATCTTTTATTTCCAATTTCCAATCCCTAATCAGTTATTATCAAATTGCTTACCGGTATTACATTGAACATCATAAACTATGTCCCACGGTAATCTAAAATGTCACAAATCTTGGTTATTACTGGTTACAGTTTGGTTTGTGAGTTCCTCTATTGTGCCAGCCATATCTACATGCCACATTGTAAGTGATACAGACTTCATTTTATACATTGTCTGAGTGGATCTGGATTTAGAAATGCCTCGGTTTCTACGGTCCCGGGCGTTTTTTAGGATATGTATATCCTTTTTATTTAAATTAAAGTACAGAGATTCTATTCCTCGCTATGCAGTAAAATTCAGATAAAAAGACTTACGGTCGCACATCTGAACAAAGGTATCACATCGGGGTCACCATTTGTAAAACTGGGGAGAATAGAGCAAAAAACTCTCTCTCTCAACACACAAAAGCACTGTATTCAAACCACTCCAACTTGATGTTACCTAAGAGGCATGGCACAATATAGGTTAAAAGGATGAACAGTTTCTAATTTATTAACACCAATAAATTATTATTGCAGTTACATGTGAATATTGTATGTAAAAAGGTACCAATGTTACAGAGAAAACCAAAATGAAAGACAGGAGGAAAAGATAGAAAAGACAGTACAGCCTGAACCAAACAAGGCCTTCCTCTGTAAGGGAGCAAACATGTTTCAGTTCAATTTGGCCCTCAAGACTTCTTTATGTTGTACAAGCCCCATTCAAGCTCTAGATAAGGGCATCTGATAAAACAAACTGTAAGTCGTGCTCCCTTGTGCCCTCCTTTTAACATGATTTGGATTATTAAAAGGGTATGGTGACTCTCCCACATCTAAAGTAAATAAGGTTTGTTCGTCTTATATTCTTGTTGAATAATGCGTCTCATATTCTTGTTGAATTATTCAAATTCATGTTATAATTTCACTAATATTGTCCATATGTCTCTCATTTAAAATCCCCTACATTTGTCATAGTTACGAGGCCTGGTGAAAAATAAAATTCTATAACCATATCATCAGACCTTGTCAAAAATATTTATTAAAAGGGATTTATCAATAAACACAAAACAAATGGCTTGAGAGCCAAAATAAAGGTTACCAGGATACAAAAAAAAAAAACCCTGAAGGCGTGAGGCACAGGAACATAAACTAACACAAGGTAACATTCCTGTGTCCATATTAATACTTCACTTTCACTAACAGGATTGTTTTTTTTCCATTTCATGGTACTTATGGGGCTCTGTAGAAGTGATCTAGCTGCTTGCAAAAAAAAAAATAAATAAATAAATATCTACCCCAAACAGACAACTATTTACTATGCATGCACACATGACATTCTTTGTCAGATTTAGAATTTTTCCTCAAAGTCTGATGACAACAAACGCAGAGCTAGTTAACAATCTTGTAGTTAGTTATCTTAGTTAGCTTTCTCACCAGATGCCAGATCACTATAATGCGATGTGTATGATGTTCGTGGACTGTGACGCACTGACAGTGTCTGTTAAGAAAATGTATACAATATTTTTAAAATAGATATAATATACAATGTAAATGTATATAATGTAACATGTTAAAATAGAGGCATTTAATTGGGTGCCTTTGAATTTATGCACATAATAAATAATGATACATTTTTCTGTGAGGATGAGTTGTATTGTGTTGTTTTTCATCTCAACAAGACAGCAGATTGATAGTTGATAATCTTGCAGCTGTTACTTCCCGAACATGCTTCATGTTTTTTCCCAAATCATTTTATTAATACATGTTTTGCTCAGAAAATTGTCATATTTAAATTTAGCTAAATTTACTCCCAAGTAAAAAGAAAATCCATTTCCATAAATGACACCCTTTAAACAATAAATGTATTGATTTATTCTTAAATTAACAAGTGTCAGCAATGCGTTTCATGCTCAGGAATCTTGTGTTGCTGTAACCCATGTCTCTGAAGCTCCTGTACTCTCCTGGTCGCAGATAAATCATCCTGCCTTTGTAGTGGGGCTGCTCGTACATCAGCCAGTGGCCATCCATCACATGGCAGGACTGGCAGTCAGACATGATGGACTCCATGATGGACTCACAGTCCTCCATCAGCTCAGACATCTGACCACCAAAGTTCTCCCTTTCATAGATCCTCATCCTATATGATCCTTTGTACTATTCGTGAAATCATAAGAAATTAAAGACTTAATTTCACATTTATAAAGAACTAGACAAATTCTAAATGTTCTTAGGTTACCATTGGGATCATGCGACAGGATTTGATGCAGTCATTAATGTTTGTGCCCATCAGCCGTTGGTTGTCAGGATACTCTCCTCTTCTCACCAACATTTGGTGGCCTAGATAATTGGGATTTTCATAAACCATGAAGCAGCCACTCTCCACCCTGCATGAGTTACAGTGACTCAGGTAGGTTGTAAGCTCTGCACAATCTCCGCTGGTCTCATAGGAGCGACCCTGGAGGTTCCTGTCCTCATAGAATATGATCTGTGAAACATTTTAAGAATCTTATTCAACCATGGAAGTCAATAATTTACAACAATAATCACTTACAATATTACAACCAATATTAATAATTCATATTTTGTATAATATGCTCCATAACAAGTGTCTTGCACAGGGACATAATTGTAGTAAGTTGTGGTTTGAACCTTCGTTCATAGGCGAGTGTCTTACACACTAGGCTACTACCAACCACATGAAAGAAAAAATAAGGAGACTACCTATTCTTATATGAAAATAAATAAATGAAAAGTAAGTGAAATATGTTCAGTTGTGCCAGTCTTGTGTACTCACTTTTCCCATGGTCTTGTTATGTATTTATTTATTTATTGAGTATATCTGCACTGCACAATTTAAAATGGGGTCCTCATCCCTTTTTATACTTAATGAGAGATCAACAGCATATTGTCAAAAAATCCCTGAGTCATCAACCCAGCAGTCGGCCTATCACCAAATCATTACATATTCAGTAGGCTAGATACTGAGCATTTCTACTTCCTGGATTATTGTATTGTAATTCATTAAATTCTAGAATCCCTCAACAAAAACTATTATTCTAATTGGATAAATCAGCAAGAAACCTGATCGAAACTTTTCACCAGATGATAAAGGACAAAACTCTTGTTATTATATCATTCAACTCATGTGTTGTTCATTAAACATGCAAAGAACATAAAACAATTATGCATAAAAAGCATATTTTGTTGTTATGAGTAGATGGAAAACAGCATAACTCTTTACATAATTCATTAATGTATTTAAGGAATTCCTTTCAAGATTTTGACTTCAAAATGAGAACTGTTAACTGCAAACTGGCAGAACGCCAGTGCCCCCCACCAGACCGTTCGACGTTGGCTCTGCACCAGATGCATACAATTCTGAATAATAACCACTTACAGACTGATTTAGCAAACATTAAAGGCTGCTATGTAGCTCTGCTGAGTAAGGCATCTGCACAATGGGCCTACAGAGCCATCAGCTATCAAGTTCAGTATAAAAGTGACTGATAATGTGTTGATATTGAAGCAGTAAGGGAAGGGAAGACTAACTATTAAGGGAAGGTTCTAACAATACAACACATTGTCACAATGGGCAGGGTAGGAGAAATATAACTATTCTATATAATAGTAATATTCTTTCATTGTTCATCATTACCATGTTTGTATAACCATGTTCTCATAAAGTTGATATATTGCTTCTCAGTTCCACAAAATGACAAATCTTTTTTCATAAATTTATAATGCATTTACAATAATTATCATTTTTTTTAAATTTCCCAATCCAGATTATTTTCTATGAGGACAGGAACTTCCAGGGTCGCTCCTATGAGACCAGCGGAGATTGTGCAGAGCTTACAACCTACCTGAGCCGCTGCAACTCATGCAGGGTGGAGAGTGGCTGCTTCATGGTGTACGAGCGTCTCAACTACATGGGCCACCAGATGCTGGCGAGGAGGGGAGAGTACCCTGACAACCAACGGCTGATGGGCATGAGCATGAGCGACTGCATCAGATCCTGTCGCATGATTCCAATGGTAATCCCAGAACATTTACACTTTCTGCACTGTGTCTGGTAAAATACTCTGAAAGCTAACATTTTTAATTGTGTGATGTAGCACAGAGGAAACTTCCGGATAAGGATTTATGAGAGGGAGAACTTTGCTGGGCAGATGCATGAGCTGATGGATGACTGTGACTCCATCCAGGAGCGCTTCCGCATGTCTGACTGCCAGTCCAGCCAAGTGATTGATGGTCACTGGCTCATGTATGAACAGCCTAACTACAGAGGCAGGATGATCTACCTGAGGCCTGGAGAGCATAGGAGCCTTCGAGATATGGGCTTTGGATCCATAAGGGTTGGCTCAATTAGACGCATCATGGAAAATTGTTAAACTTCCTCAGTTCAGCATTCAGCAATCTGTCATTCAAAATAAAATCTCAATATCAAGAGTATATAACCAAGTTCTTTGTTTTGTTTCTTTTGAGTGAATGAATGTGAAAATTTAAGTGAATCACCTAAGGAACACTGCGATTTACATAAAATTGACAATCAAAATAATGGAATATCATGGTATAAGGTATGGCATAGTCTTTGGAGTCTAACAAGCAACATTTTGGGCAGTTGGCAGTCTAATAAAAATATATGAGAAATTCAAAGAATTCAGTACAAAATGGTTTTACAAAGTGATTACAATATTGTATGGGCATGTACAATTTAAGTTTGGAAACAAAAAACTGATCACTGATTCATTGATTCATTCTCTTGGTGAGATGTCCTCACTACCTTTTCCAAGTACTGTTGATCCTTGCTAATTCATACAAGAAATGAATTATAAATCATAAATCTGTTGGACATATTAGACATAGGTATATATAAATCAAACTAAAATAAATGAATGAAGCAACAGGTATACAATGACATTACAATGCCCTCTGCCCTCTGATTTGCTGATCCACCTCACTGTAAAAAGTGTACACTGGGTAAACTTAAAAAAATTGAAGTAATCTGTCACAATTAATATTTTAGTATTGACATGAATGCTAAAATGCTAGGGGTTTTTCTTTTTACACTTTTTACAGTGAGGATCAGAAATGTCATGGGCAGAGAGTCTTTAAGTTTCACATTTTTTAGCAGAGACTAATTGCACTGAATTTTAAATACTTACTTCATGTTGTAATTAAACAGTTGGTCTTATTTTTGTTTTTAATATCTATATACACACACACACACTACCATAAAAATATTTTTTATTCTTTTGGTTAGAAATACTGTCCAAACATTGTGAATGTTGTAAATAACTATGGAAGCTGGAAATGGCTGTTAACAAATGAAATATACATACATGTTGAGAGAGCCATTGTTAATTTCAATAGATTTCTGTGTTTTGTGTTTCACTTAATCTTTATTGATTATTAGAAAACCCTTTTCAATTATCTTAGTACCACTAAAATCAGTTGAACTGATTGAAGAATCAATACAACTGACCTTTATTCACAATATTAAATTATCTACTGCATCAGAAATGTAGGTTTGACTAAATTAAAGGGGGGTTATGGCATTGCCATAAATCAAACAAACCTGCTCTCAGTAGGATTATAGTAAAGGTAAAAAAAACAATTAACTCATAAGCCTAAATTAGACAGTTCAGTTTAAAAGAGCAAACTACAGGGAGTGCAGAATTATTAGGCAAATTAGTATTTTGTCCACATCATCCTCTTCATGCATGTTGTCTTACTCCAAGCTGTTGGTAGTAGGCTCGAAAGCCTACTACAGATTAAGCATATTAGGTGATGTGCATCTCTGTAATGAGAAGGGGTGTGGTCTAATGACATCAAAACCCTATAATTAGGTGTGCATAATTATTAGGCAACTTCCTTTCCTTTGGCAAAATGGGTCAAAAGAAGGACTTGACAGGCTCAGAAAAGTCAAAAATAGTGAAATATCTTGCAGAGGGATGCAGCACTCTTAAAATTGCAAAGCTTCTGAAGCGTGATCATCGAACAATCAAGCGTTTCATTCAAAATAGTCAACAGGGTCACAAGAAGCGTGTGGAAAAACCAAGGCGCAAAATAACTGCCCATGAACTGAGAAAAGTCAAGCGTGCAGCTGCCAAGATGCCACTTGCCACCAGTTTGGCCATATTTCAGAGCTGCAACATCACTGGAGTGCCCAAAAGCACAAGGTGTGCAATACTCAGAGACATGGCCAAGGTAAGAAAGGCTGAAAGATGACCACCACTGAACAAGACACACAAGCTGAAATGTCAAGACTGGGCCAAGAAATATCTCAAGACTGATTTTTCTAAGGTTTTATGGACTGATGAAATGAGAGTGAGTCTTGATGGGCCAGATGGATGGGCCCGTGGCTGGATTGGTAAAGGGCAGAGAGCTCCAGTCCGACTGAGACGCCAGCAAGGTGGAGGTGGAGTACTGGTTTGGGCTGGTATCATCAAAGATGAGCTTGTGGGGCCTTTGCGGGTTGAGGATGGAGTCAAGCTCAACTCCCAGTTCTACTGCCAGTTTCTGGAAGACACCTTCTTCAAGCAGTGGTACAAGAAGAAGTCTGCATCCTTCAAGAAAAACATGATTTTTATGCAGGACAATGCTCCATCACACGTGTCCAAGTACTCCACAGTGTGGCTGGCAAGAAAGGGTATAAATGAAGAAAAACTAATGACATGGCCTCCTTGTTCACCTGATCTGAACCCCATTGGGAACCTGTGGTCCATCATCAAATGTGAGATTTACAAGTAGGGAAAAACAGTACACCTCTCTGAACAGTGTCAGGGAGACTGTGGTTGCTGCTGCACGCAATGTTGATGGTGAACAGATCAAAACACTGACAGAATCCATGGATGGCTTTTTTGTTTTTGAATGTCAGAAATGTATATTTGTGAATGTGGAGATGTTATATTGGTTTCACTGGTATATAAATAAATTGAAATGGGTATATATTTGTTAAGTTGCCTAATAAATTATGCACAGTAATAGTCACCTGCACACACAGATATTCCCCTAAAATAGCTCAAACTAAAAACTACTTCCAAAAACATTCAGCTTTGATATTAGTGAGTTTTCTGGGTTCATTGAGAACATGGTTGTTCAATAATAAAATTATTCCTCAAAAATACAACTTGCCTAATAATTCTGCACTCCCTGTAGTATTTTTGACATGTTTATTCAGTATTTGCAGGAAAGATGTACAATCACTTTAAGGTAATTGGACTTAAATTTCACTTCAAAAAAACGACTTAAGCAATAAAAAACAAATACATAAATAAAATAAACATTTAAATAATACCATAATAAAGACATGTCAAGACATGTCAAAAAAAAAAAAAAAAAAAAAAAAAAAACCACATTAAACAAACTAACACTAAAGTTTTTTTTTTTTTTTTTTTTGTGCATCCATAAGCTGTAAAAAGTGAACACTGGCACTTCACACTTTAAAAAAAAATGTATGCTTTGAAAAGTTTTACATTTTAAAATGGAAATTTTAAGCATTGACGTAATTTAAATAAACAAGTTTAAGCAGTTTATTTACATTACGGTAATGCTAAAATTTAAGGTGTGACAGATTACCTTTTATTATGTTTAACCAGCATTCACTTTTTTCAGTGTAGACTGGACAGGATCTGCCATGGGGGTCCATGTGACAGGTTTGAAGGGTGAAGCACAATGCATGGGTCCCTCCTGGAGCAGCGCTTGTGGAAGATGTCCTGTAGCAGAGGAAGAGATGTTCCTGTGATCTTGTTCCTGTTTTATCTGGTTTAGAATCATGACTCTGCAGTTGTCAAAGAGATACAGCTGGTAAGAAATCGCTCAGGGTTGCCCCTGTAAAACATGGTGAGGATGGGTGGAGGAAGGTTGACTCGTTTCAGCTGTCTCAGAAAGTGGAGATGATGCTGAGCTTTTTTGGCAATGTAGGTGGTGTTGGTGGTCCAGGTGAGGTCGTCTGAGATGTGAACTCCCAGGGACTTGGTCTTTACCGTGAGGCTGCTGATGCTGATATGTGTTCGAGATGAGTCTTCTTGAAGGTGATGATCAACTCTGTATGCTGACTCATCAATGTTGCTGATGATCGTCACTGCGTTCGTGACATTAGTGAACTTCATTAATAACTTCATTATTTCATAATGTGCCATAATGATTTTTTTAAATGTAATTTTTGTATTCAATCCCTTTTCATGTTTTTCTAAATTGCATATGAAATATAAATACTGATAATAATCCAACCCACACATGTCATCGTCCTCCTCCAAAACTTTCATCAAGTGAATGAAAATCAGGTGAGGCTTATTGATGCTGATTGTCTCCCCATTTAACCTGCCTGATCTAAGACAAAACCAAGGTGTCCCCTGTTCATCTCCCTTGTACCATGTTCAAAAGACATACCTAGTTAACTTCAGGTTGGGTTATTGACAGGAATGTGGTACGCCATGATGTACTGTTTGATGTGTCCTTAACCAACAACTTGTGAAATGAGTGAATAGCAAAAGTGTATTGCAAAAGTCTTATATCAGTTTCTTATAATGAGCATCAAAATGAACTCATCTCCTGTCATAAGGTCAATTGGGGGGAGAAGCAATGCCGGCTCTCCCTGCAGCATCAGAGAATTGGCTAAGGCCTCAACCTGGGGTGTGGTCTTACTGCAGATAAAGTTGGAATCCCATTGCCAACTTAGAGGAGAAGCAGGGAAGCAGAAATGAACAAAGAAACAAATAAGGAAACTGAACCCAACTGAGAAGAATAGCTAGATGAACAGAAAAAGAAGAAGACCAACCTTCAACCTTCAGCCACAACAACACCCTGCCATCACGAGTCAACATGTAAAGACCAGCAGAGCCAGCCTTACACCTTCAAAGTAGGACCAATCTATTCTTTACTGTGTAATCATACATCAGACAGAGAACATGTTATGAATTGTGCAAAGTAAATTAGCATGTTAATTACGTAAATCTGCCTCTGTTGTACTCGTGAAGCCTAGCTGCATTAAAAACCTCATAGCTTGCTTACGTTTTCAAGATAGCAATATGAATAAGTGTGAATGAAACGTACGTGCCTTTCCTCTTTCATGTTGGTTGTAATAGTTTTAGAACTTGTGTACAATAAAATTCCCAAAAGGCATTTCAATTTGCATTAAAATCTAGGATCAGACCTGCTCTTATTTGATGTAGTTTATAACTCTGGGGGCGCCCTTTGTGTCCAGACCTTGTTAAAAGAACATTATTATTAAAATCACCATGAGACTTATGGATCAATTCACAAACACATACCCACATAACCACACATTTGGGCTCAATTTTCCCTACAGATGAGTTCAAATTTGACAACCAACTCTCCATCTTGACTCACATCACCAATCTTTCCCGCTCATGTAGATTCCTTCTCTACAATTTCAGATGTATCCACCCTTATCTGTCAACACAGGCCACCCAGATACTCGTTCAGACCCTAGTAATCTCACAACTGGGTTACTGTAACTACCTTAATGATACAGAATGCAGCAGCACAACTGGTTTTCAACCTTCCCAAATTCTTCTACACCACCCTTCTGCTATGTTCCCTCCACTGGCTCCCAGTAGCTGCACGCATCAGGTTCAAAATACTGATGCTGGCCTACAAAGCCAAACATGGGGTAGCACCGTCCTACCTCACAGCCCTTATTATACCCCACACTCTCCAACCCTCCAGTACTGCTCGCCTTGTCCCTCCACCGCTGAAGGTATGAGGAAAACATTCATCCAGACCTTTCTCTGTCTTGGCCCCTAGAATGAAGTTCCCCTCGAGGTCAGAACAGCACAGTCGTTGAGTATTTTAAAATGGCATCTTAAGACTTTCCTCTTTAGAGAATACTTGGAACTCTTGTAGTCTGACTTATGCAAGGAAAAAATACAACCTAGTGAATAAAATGATTGTCTTCAAGGTTTGAGTCCTAGTGAACCAGAATTGATTACTTCATCGATGGTAACATGAAAGCACGTTTGCTCTGGATAAGTGCCTCTGCCAAATGCCATAAATGTAATCAGGGACAACATATCCTCTAGCTAAAAAGGAGGCTTTCAGCCTGTTTTCAGCATTCAGTTCAAAAGCCAGCATGATGGCAGTCAGTATGGACAGATAGCATGTTTTGGAACATATCCTCCAACACATCTTCCCCAGCTGGAAATCTATGGGCCAAAATTCCAAAATAACTGCAGGTTACAAGACCCATCAGTTCAAACAATTTCCCATATGTAAAATATATTGGGAGGTGCAGCCACTTTGCTAGGACACTGGAATAAGACACAGTAAATCAGTAAGGATGTTCAGGAACAATCACAGAAAACACCTTCAAATGAAAATTGCGACTGCCCAAAAGCCTGTCTGGTGCTTTTTTGCTGATAGTAATACTGATCAAATGGAATAAACATCAGCTCAATTTGTTAACTTTGACATTTTTTATGTGTTCCAAAAATGATACAAAACTGATTGGGAAATGTTTCAAACAAGCAAACGCTAAGCTTTTGGATTAATCTTCCCAAAGCCCGAATCACAACCTGATTGGGTCCATGGCATTGTTCTAACAAAATAAAGACTAAAGACTACCCTCTTATCAGACGATATGTTGACATAATATACATAATGTTTCAATTTTAATGTAAAGGAAAAAAGTTACATATGTACTACTTAAAAAACATTGAACTCAAAATGAATAAAGGATAAAATATAAAACACCATGTAGAGTCAGTCAAACAGGTCAGCTGTGAGTAGCAATGCTGCAGCAAAGTCAAGACTGAAACTGAATTTTGCCTTTGTAGATATAGTTTTTTGACTATTTGTTTTTCATTCAATTTAATTTACAGCAAACATTTCAACACAATGAGAAACAATACAAGCAACACATCTGCACACCACAAAATGCACACCACAACAAATACTGTAAACGTTTAATGCAGACAGTGTATGCCACGCCTCTTCGTATTGTTGCTGGCTCAGGAGTTTATATACAATGGGGGGTATATTTTCTGGCTCCAGTCACGTATAAAAGTAAGGCTAATCAGCGAGTGTGGTATTTCCAGCAGCTCACTGCTCAGTACTGAGGTACAGCTGTCATCACTTTCACCATGGGGAAGGTAAAGGATTTTTTCACTGAGCTAAAACTTGATTCTATGACATTTTAAATGTACTTTGCTAAAACCTGAAAAAATAAGTTTTAATATATGTGATATGTGAAACACAATTATGTGATAATATATGTGATGTGAAACACAATTAATTATCATTATCCTAGCATTTCAATATTTTAAACATTATTTAAACAACAATTTGTTTCTGACCTTTTCATTTTATTTTCTGCCAGATCATCTTCTACGAGGACAGGAACTTCCAGGGTCGCTCCTATGAGTGCATGGGAGACTGTGCTGACATGTCCTCATACCTGAGCCGCTGCCACTCCTGCAGGGTGGAGAGTGGCTGCTTCATGGTCTATGACCGCACCAACTACATGGGCAACCAGTATTTCATGAGGAGGGGTGATTATGCAGACTACATGAGCATGTTTGAATGGAGGGACTCCATCAGATCCTGCCGCATGATACCCATGGTATTTTTTAAGATCAGTTAACTTACAATTCTCTGTATTGTGAACGCCAGACGTATGTGTTTATATACGTTTCTTGTTCTTATGTCCTTTCAATAGCACACTGGATCATACAGGTTAAGGATCTATGAGAGGGAGAATTTCAGTGGTCAAATGCATGAGTGCATGGATGACTGTGAGTCCATCATGGACCGCTACCGCATGTCTAACTGCATGTCCTGCCATGTGATGGACGGCCACTGGCTGATGTACGAGCAGCCCCACTACAGAGGCAGGATGTGCTACTTCAGGCCAGGGGAGTACAGGAGCTTCAGAGAGATGGGCTACAGCAACATGAGATTCATGAGCATGAGACGCATAATGGATATGTGTTAAAAACATCTAAGCAGACAAATAAATGAAAACAAACAGCCTATTTACTTGATTATGTGTTTCATTTCATCCATATTTTGCTAGACCTTAATTTTCCTTCAGTTATACTTTTTAGTTTGTTGGTCAGGTAGAAGAAAACATCAATGTGCAATACAATTTTGGAAATCAATATTTTGGTGCAGTGAAATGACTCAGAATTCAGTGGCTGCTGCATATGCAAATTTGCATATTCCTAAATAGAAGTTAAAGGTGTTTTCAGGTCTTCAAACATGTGAAAAGTTTAAAATGTTTACAAAATTCAGAACTGTCTGTCTGACAACAGTGATTTGGAATTTCTCAAACAGATAAATGCTGTGATAAAAACAAGCCTCCTTGAACTCAGAGTACTTGCAAAGATGACTTTAGGGACATCCCATGCCTTCATTTCATCTTTGGACAATTGTAATAGATAGGTATAAGCATTGTTGGATCTCTTATTAACAACCGACTGCAGTTAATCAGCTCACGTAAGCAGGATCACATATCTGCCACATTGGCTTATATGCACTGGCTCTCTGTACATTTTAGAATGGATTTAAAAATGTGTACTTTTTGGTTTTATCTTTAAATGGCTTAGCACCTCCATACCTCAGAACCATCTCCTAGACAGGAAGTAACAAAATACAAATACTTTGTTAGTGTACATAAGAAGAATTTTCGAGTATTTATACTTTACTTCACAATTAAGTTTTGTGACAGCTTTAAATCCTGAGCAAAGCACCGTCCCCACACACTGCTCCCCGAGCGCCTTTCACAGTTGCCTATTGCTCACTAAGGGTGATTGTTAAATACAGAGGACACATTTTGTTAGGCTGCACCATCTGCTGTGCTGTGTGTCACAATGACAATCACTTCACTTTCAAATCATAACGCTTTCCTCCATGAACTCCATTTTTACCTCCTGTTCTCGCCGTTGTACGTCATCATAGTCATGTGACTCAAACACAGCTACTGCTGCATTTGTATGTACGCGCACAAGACGATGAACATAAAGCGAGTAACCAAGGATGGCTGCCCGGCTTTTATTCAAAGCACTGACCCCGGTCTCCTCTGTTTCCGGATCGTCTGCACCCTGGAGGCCAGGTGGTGGGACAGCGGCCATGACAGATGAATAATATTTATGTGTAGACTAATATCTATTTGTGTACCAATGTTTTTTTTAACACCATGCACATTAAGTTTGCAATCTTTTACAGCAGTTTTAGTTTTTGAATTCAGTTAGAAAACATTGCCGACTGTTTGTTTATTTATTTATTTTTTCATTTCAATTGATTTTTCTCTGCTTGGACATGTACATGGCAAACATGTACATTTTCCCAAAAACATGGTGGTTTTGTCCTTCACAAGGTTACTTTATACTTTCACATTCTGGTAGCTCAAAACAATAAAAATTATCACAGCGGATGGACAGCAGGAAGTCTTGAGCCCAGGGTCTGCTTCTCAATTTAAGAGCTGAAAGCCTGTGAAAAGTTGAAGTTGATCTTTATTTTCATTTTAGCTACATACATCTTAGAACCTGGTGCTACATGTAACATTTAAACAATTACACAAAGTTACATACTGACATAAAGTGCACATGTGTGACAGACAAAATGGGCTTCATAAAGTGCAAACAGAGGACAAAGGGGACAACATTTAACCAAAAACAGGTAGCTAACAATGAGACAGACAGTGCTATACTAGTGAAATGAATAAATAATGTCCAGAGTAAAATAGTGCAAATACTGCTGTACAAAATTGAATGGCGCATTAATACATAATATTACTCAATATTGCAGAGGTCGTACGTGTGTTTGTTTGACAGTTCAGAGGAAAGTGTTCAGAGGAAAGTGTCACTTCCTGTGTGTTCTGTTGTCTGATGGCCTGTGTGGTGAAGGTGGTGAGGAAATACATTTACAGCATAGCTGGAGTTTATTCATACACCTACTAAAACATCCAGACATTGCAGTGAACTGACCTTGAGGTAATAAAGGCGTGGACCAACTTTTTTACATCATGCATTGAGATTATATGAAGTAATATTATATTAAGTAAAAGTGATTGTCATTGTGATACACAGCACAGCACACAGTCCACACAATGAAATATCCTCTGCTAGAGGTTGTTTGTAAATGTATAGGCTAATTACTTTTACTAGTAGAGTTCTAGTTCTAGTTAACAAATCCAAATTCTTGTGGATAGGGATAATAGATTTTCTGTATTTATTCTCATTATGTTGCATGTCGTATTGCTGCTGCAGTGGACAATAATGGTCATAGAGTGTTTTTAACGCAGTACCCCCAATTATGGAGGGGTAATTTGCACTCTGTTATTATCTATTAAATATATTCAATTGATTCTGTTATTCAATTCACAATGTGTGACTGTTGGCCAGTGGTAGGAAAGGAGAGGTCAAGACATGATGGAACATGATGGGGACGTGATGGAACTGCCACTCAATTCTGCTGTCTCTGAAGACTCAAATGAGCTGTCATTTAACCACAATGATCAATGGGAATGACCAATAATTCCAGCACATAACAGAGCGATCACTTTTAAAAACATAAATGAGAAACAAATCACACAACAGAGGCTGCTCTTTCTGATGATTTTATTGCATTGTTTTATAATGCATTATCAGCAAATCTGCTCCAGTTTTTACCTTTTTAGGTGCTCTGATTACTGCTTTGCACAGTCTTGGCATCTCGATGAGCTTCAAGAGGTCATCACCTGAAATGGTTTTTCAACAGTCTTGAAGGAGTTCCCCGAGGTGTTTAGCACTTGTTGTCCCCTTTGCCTTCACTCTGCGGTCCAGCTCGCCCCAAACTATCTTGATTGGGTTCAGGTCCGGTGACTGTGGAGGCCAGGTCTCCACTTTGTCACATGATTCCATCCATGTGACTGGGAGCAACACGGAAACGAGGTAACGTGACTCCTATAAATTGGCAAGATATCCACTGCCAGCCGCTCAGTCATTGATTTACACACGTCAGCGAGACTGGGCTCCACTCCTTCATCTAAAAGTAAGACCGTTCCTGACCTTATCATATCCTCTCTCCCGAACTCCTTCCTCTCGTCCTGTCCCATCCTAAATTGTACTATAACACGAACGACAACATCCATGTGGTGTTGCGGATTACGCCGGTTCGCGTTCACATAGTCAGTCAGAGGGAACTTACCTGCCTCCTTGCGTTCCACCGCACAAAGGTTCCTCGTCTTCTCCTACATGTGCTCACGTTCTGGTTCCGTGGACCGTGACACACTTTTTGTTAAGTACATAACACCACATGTGTTCATTCATAGTTTTGATGCCTTCAGTAAGAATCTACTAATGTAAAATGGTCAAGAAAATAAAGAAAACACATTGAATGAGAAGGTGTGTCCAAACTTTTGGCCTGTACTGTATGTTACTGGTATTTTAACTATTACAATGCTTATATGTGATGTAATAATTTATTTATGTTTTTTATTTTCTAATTAGGTTTTCAGCAGTGCATAGAGTACAGTGTGCTTTGTATGCAGTGGACAGGAATAAAATTTCTGAACCTTAATCACATGATGATTGAACGAAGGCATTTGCCATAGTGTCATTGGTGTATTGCTTGGTCAGGAGTTTATAGACAATAGGGGCTGCATGTTCTCTCTGGTTCAGTCAGGTATAAAAGGTAAAGGGTGCACAAAGCAGGTTGTCAGCATAGAATCAGCAGAAGCTCTGAGGACTGTCACCATGGGCAAAGTAAGTTCACCAAAAAATCATTTCTGTATTGTGCCCACAAAATCCAAAATATAAATATGTTTAAGCTTATCTGTGGCAGCACTGACCACAACATGGACATTTTCAGATCATCTTCTACGAGGACAGGAACTTCATGGGTCAATCCTATGAGTGCATGGGTGACTGTGCTGACATGTCCATCTACCTGAAACGCTGCCACTCCTGCAGGGTGGAGAGTGGCTGCTTTATGGTCTATGACCGCGCTCACTACATGGGTAACCAGTTTTTCATGAGAAGGGGCGAGTATGCAGACTACATTAGAATGTTTGGAATGACTGATATCATCAGGTCCTGTCGCATGATTCCCATGGTACGCCAGTATTTGGAGAATTTGTCAAATGTTTAACTTAGTCCTAGATATTTTAACATTTAAACATATTACCCTCAGCACACTGGGACCTTCAGAATGAGGATCTATGAGCGAGAGAACTTTCTAGGTCAGATGTATGAGCTGATGGATGACTGTGAGTCCATCATGGACCGCTACCGCATGTCTGACTGTCAGTCCTGCAATGTGATGGAAGGCCACTGGCTGATGTATGAGCAGCCCCACTTCAGAGGCAGGATGTGGTACTTCAGGCCTGGAGAGTACAGGAGCTTCAGGGAGATGGGCTACAGCAACATGAGATTCATGAGCATGAGGCGCATTATGGATTCATGTTACTAAAAAATCTTTTAAATAAAGGCAATGCAAATTTAGATATTTAATAAAACATTTTATTTGTATAATATATCTTCTAATCCATGTGCACAAGACATCATACATTCACTACAACTGATTGCAAATTCTCAAGGATGCTCAATGCTGAATTATAAATAATTAATCACGTTTCAGATATAAAATGAGCATTGAAGGTCCTGAAAAATGGGCAGGAATTTACTCAAAAGCAGGAGTACTTGTGCTTGATGCCACCAAATATACATACACTAACCCGCAACTTCTTTCAAGATATAAAGTCCAGCAAATTATTGGTGGTAGTAGCCTAGTGGGTAACACACTCGCCTATGAACCAGAAGACCTGGGTTCAAATCCCACTTAATACCATGGTGTCCCTGAGCAAGACACTTAACCCTAAGGTGCTCCAGGGGGGACTGTCCCTGTATCTGCTGATTGTGAGTCGCTCTGGATAAGGGCGGCTGACAAATGCCGTAAATGCGAATGTAAATGCAAATAGTGCAGTTGGTTCAAGGGGATCTAGATTAGGCACTTTTAAACGACGGCATTTATCAGACACCCTTATCCAGAGCGACTTACAATCAGTAGTTACAGGGACAGTCCCCCCCCTGGAGCAACTTAGGGTTAAGTGTCTTGCTCGGGAACACAATGGTAGTAAGTGGGATTTGAACCTGGATCTTCTAGTTCATAGATGAGTGTGTTACCCACTAGGCTCCTACCAACTCACAAATGCAGGCCCTCAAAAAGCAGTTAATTCACATATTACACAATCAGAACCTGTCACCATTAGAGACCGGGGGCAGAGCTCTGCTGATAAAAAGGCTGGTGATAAAAGTGCTTAGGGTCCACGTTAGCTGAGCAAGCTGGCATCTCCCTCTCCCTCTCATATTGGACCTCCTGTGTATTGTTATGTATATGTTTGGAAAGACTCTTGACACAGCTGATATCTATACCCATTATAGACAGGGATCAGTCGGTCATGTGCCCGTAGGTATGGTGAAAACTGTTAGATACACTAGATAGTAAGGCGAGTGCCAAACCCTGTACTTTGTCACTGTACATTTACATTTATGGCATTTGGCAGGTCCTTATCCAAAGTGATTTACAATGTACTTTCATGTTACTATCAATGAAGTAATCAGTTCTGATTTACTAGGACTTAAACAATGAATACGATCATTTTATTCACTCTGTTGTAGTTTTTTTTTGCAAGTCTGAATACAAGCAAGTATTCTCTAAGGAGTATAAGCTGCCGTTTGAAAATTCTCAGCGACTGCTGTTCTGACATTGAGGAGAAGTTCATTCCACCACCACGCGAGCAGTACTGGAGGCTCGGAGTAAACGAGGTGTAGTGCGATGAATAATGATGGTGGTGCTACTCCATGTTTGGCTTTGTAGGTCAGCATAAGTATTTTGAATCTGATGCGGGTAGCTACCTGGAGCCAGTGGAGGGAACGTAGCATTTGGGAAGGTTGAAAACTAGTCATGTAACTGCATTTTGTATTAATTGTTCAGGTATATAGCAAGTACCTGATGAGATGAAGAATCTGCTGGAATTAATGTTAATTTGGTTTTGGTGGGATTGAGTTTTAGATTGGTCACCATTCAAGACTGAATGTCAGTTAGACATGCATAGATTTTGGACACAGCATGTGAGTGAGCAAAAGAGATGTTGAGTTGTGTGTCATTGGCAGTGGTAGGATTACCCATGTGAGGAAATGACCTCACCAAGTGATCTCGTGTAGAGGGAGAAAAGGAGAGGAATAAGTACTGAGCCCTGAGGGAAACCAGTTGAGAGTCTGCATGAAGCAGATATGGATCCTTTCCAAGTCACATGGTAAAACCGTTTATCAAGGTAGGAAGCAAACCATTTCAATGCTGAGGCCAGATTCCAAGTCTCTTCAAGATGGACAGGAGAATATTGTGTATAACTGTATCAACTGCTGCAGAGAAGTTGAGGGAAATAAGAACAGATAAGAGTTTTGCTGATCTGGCCGCATGTAGCCAGACCTGCTCTGAAGCCAGACTGGTTGGGATCTAGGAGGTTGTTCTGTGACAGATGAAATGAAAGATATTAGAGAAGATTTGAAAGAAATTAGAGAAGAGACACTGGTCTTTAGACACTGATGTCTGCATGATCAGTGGTGTTTTGTTTTTTTTGAGGATTGGAAGTACACTGTCTGTTTTAAAGACAGATGGTATATGACCAGATGTAATGGAACCATTTATGACATGAGAAAAATTGTGAATAAGATCAGGAGAGATTGTTTGGAGTATTGTGGAGGGGATTGGATCCAGTGGACAGGTGGTTAGATTGTCTGTAGATATGATCTGGATGATTTTATCTGATATGAAATTTGTTTTAGAGCAGTCGGCGAATCTTCACAGGGTAGAGTAGACGTTGTGGTGGTTGAGAATGTCTGGCAGATTTGCTCAATCTTCCCTGTGAAGAAGTTAGCAAAATCTTCAGCGGTTATGGAAGATGGAGCAGGGGGAATTAAAGGGTTCAATACAGATGAGAATATATTGTGGAGTTTTTGAGGGTTGTGGGGATTTCTGATAATTCTGAATTCAACTCTATATGTTAGACAGTGTCACATTCCCCTCTAGCTCAGGTGAAAAATGGAGGACGCAGGTTGAAGAAATAACAATGTGAATTTTATTTTAACTAAAAAAAAAAACAAAATGAAAGAACTGAAATGTCCTTGCATGAAGTGCCACGCCTCTCCTCTAGAAGCCGGGTTGTGGGATCTTCCACGAGGCCCTCGGCAAGAGCCAAAGATCACCCTTGTCTTGCCCAGGCTTCGAACCGGCGTGGCTGAGCTGTATTGAGCCTAGAGGGGAGAGTTGAGTTCCAGTCCTTCTGTGGGGTTCACTGTCAATTGCCATTAAGGACAGCATGCAGTGCCACAACGAACTCCGTTTGTGTGAGGGAGACCGAACGCAGGACTAAAGGGACTGGCTGGTTATAAAGAGGAGTGGACAGACCCATTACCGCTAAACTAACCAATCACCGATCAGAAGTCATTACCCCGCTAAGCACCCGTGATTACCACCACTTACCTGTGATGAAGAACAGGTGGGAATAATCAGGGTGCTAGTGAGCCCCAGAAGAACACACACTAATACACGGGAGAGGTAGACCGCTGGGGGCGTGGCAGAGGTGGCACGAATGTTACAGACAGTACATAGTGAAACGAAATAACATTTCTCCAGAACCTGGTGCTACATGTAACATTTGAAAGATTAGACAAAGTTACTTACTGACAAACTGGGCTACAGGAACAAACATCCTTGAGGCAGCACAAGAGTAACAAACATGCAAATAGTGCTGTGCAAAATGGAACGGTGCATTAATAGATGAAATTACAGATGATCAAACAATATAACACAGGTAGCATGTGTGTGTGTCAGTCCAGAGTGGAAAGTTCCTGAGTCTTCAGATGGCTTGTGGGATGAAGCTGTTGCAGAGTCTGGCAGCTGGTCAGAATGCTCTAATTGGTTTCTCTATAGAAGGTGGTGAGGATGGGTGGTGATAGATGGGCTTTCCTCACCCTCTGCAGGAAGCAGAGACACTGCTGGGCTTTCTTGAGCTGGTGTCGAGATTCCAAGAGAGGTTCTCCTCTAAATGAACATCGAGAAACTTTGTGTTCTTGACTATATCCACACAAGAACCATCGATGTTCAGTGGAGAGTGGTCCCTCCATTGTCTTCTGAAGGCAACAATCATCTCCTTTGTTTTGTCCATGTTCGGTAATAGATTGTTGACCAGTCTGTCAGTCGTTGCACCTGTGTGTGTTTTTCAGGCAATCATGCCATGTTTTTGATTTTCTATTTATTAAAATTCACTTTGTTGCACAAGTCAAGTCAAGTTGCACCTTCATTCAATTCTGTGGCATGACAGAATACAGGACCAACCAGAGATGCAGCTGACATAGTCTCTGGCTGGTAGAAGGGCAAGGAGGCTGGATCACCGCCTTGTTCAGGCAGAGCCTGAGGGGAGAGAGAAAGGCCCAGAAGCTGGGGAGAACCCCCAAACCCTGGATGGAGGAGGAAAAGAAGCGACTGCAGCCCACAAGAGAAACTCTTTTATACTCTGCATTTGACTCCCAAAACATTGCCACAGACCAATTTGATGTCTCTGCCTTGTCCAAACAGATACATGGAAACTGTGGTTATCCACCCCTGACAAAACTTTCCCATCATGGCACCTCAAGCCATTGGCTTGATTTTTGGCACATCTTGCTTGAAGTTGAGCTTTATTGTAATTTCAGCTATTTATATATGTGTTAGACAGTACATAGTGAAACAAATCAACATTTCTCCGGAACCTTGTGCTACATATAACAAACACACCAAACAAAAACACCAATGAGACAGACAGCGCTAAACTAGTGAAACTAAAGCTTTCTTCAGGGAGGCCACAGCTTGATAAAGAAACAAAGGTACAAGGGGCAGTTTTAGCTCAAGGGGCCACTGAGGTACCACAGACCAAAGCACCGTCCCTACACACTGCTCCCCAGGCACCTTTCATGGCTGCCCACTGCTCACTGAGGGTGATGGGTTAAAAACAGAGAACACATTTTGTTTTGTGTGCTGTGTTGCTGTGTTTCACAATGACAATCATTTCACTTTCACTAAAACAAACTTGAGGGTATTTAAGGAGTTTGGTCTAACACCGAACTACTGAGGTGCCTGACGCCGGCATGGCCTGGCTGACACGCTTGATGGTAACGATGCTATACTTAACCTAGTTGACTTTGGTTACTGTATATGATACGCAAGTAGATGAATCAATTGATGTTGAATTCAAAGATGTCTATTTATTCCTATACAGTACATAAGAGTTATCACCAGTAAGCTCAGTAGCAAGCAGCACAGCAAAGCGTTGCCCTTTCGGCATCGCGTTCACATTGAAAACCATAATAAACGTCAGACATATTTTTACCCACCACTGTTTGAATACATTAAAAGCCATGAAGAGTCCTATGTGCATGCAGGAATGTGTAAGATAATAAATTTTTGGTCTAGGTTGTAAGATGGGAAATTCCAGGTCCATGGTATTTTTTGCTTTTGTTTTATCTTACACATTCCTGCATGCACATACGACTCTTCATGGCTTTTAATGTATTCAAACAGTAGTGGCTAAAAATATGTTTTCAATGTGGTGACAATACAGTAGCACATCAGGTGTCCAAAAATAAAACCTGTGTCTGTGTTTGGTTTCTGATTGCGTATGTGTGTATTTGTGAGCAACTTGCCTGGCTGAGGCCAGTGCCAGCAGCAATGAAACTGCCTTGATATCTACCACCTCTATGGGATTAAATGGGGCCTTACAAAAATCATCCAGCTAGGACTGTGCAATATTGCAATATTACTTCATATTGCTATATAAATGTAACTTTGAGTTAGGGATAGATTTAAAGTGAAATTTAATGTAACATTTAAGTTTAATAACTTTTGTTAATAATCTGCAAAAATGTAAAAAAAATCTGTGTTTGTCTGTCAATATGGGGTGCTTTGTGTATATTAATGAGGGAAAAAATAAACTTAATTGATTTTAGCAAATGGCTGCGCAGGTGATGAGACTTTGTCATTTGTCATGATGCATAGCAAGCATAGCACACAGTGCACAAAACAAAATGTGTCCTCTGCTTTTAACCCAACACTCTTGGTGAGCAGTGGGCTATGAAAGGCACCATGAAAGGTACCAAGGGAGCAATGTGTGTGGATGGTGCTTAACTCAAGAGTGAAATATGGAGTTCCACAGGGTTGTAAAACACTGCAGCACAGCACACAGTGCCCAGAATGAAATGTGTCATCACCCTTGGTGAGCAGTGGGCATCCATGACAAGTGCCTGGGGAGCAGTGTGTGGGGATGGTGCTTTTGCTCAGTGGCACCTCAGGACTCAAACAGGCAACCTACTGATTGAGGGGCCACTTTCTTAACCACTGCCAATACATCTGCATGGCATTAGGTTTAGTTTTCTTATTTCACTAAGTTCACATGAATCTACATATAAATGATACATGGAATATGAAGTGGGAAAGAAAATGATTTGACATCTTAACTTGAAAAGCTATGGAGGGATCATGTAAGCAAGTACATTCCACAGTAAAGCCTTTATTGAAAGCCTGATGTTACACATTCAGTTATGCAATTAATACCATGAGTCCATGATACGTCTCATGCTCATGAAGTTTATGTTGCCATATCCCATCTCCCTGAAGCTCCTGTACTCTCCAGGCCTGAAGTACCACATCCTGCCTCTGTAGTGGGGCTGCTCGTGCATCAGCCAGTGGCCGTCCATCACGTGGCAGGACATGCAGTTGGACATGCGGTAGCGGTCCATGATGGACTCACAGTCCTCCATGCACTCATGCATCTGGCCTCCAAAGTTCTCTCTCTCATAGATTCTGATCCTGTACGATCCTCTATACTATAGAAAATAATTGAAATAAAGATAAAGATGTGTTTTTAAACATGTAATTGAAGCACAGACACAATTAGATAATTATGATATTGGTAGTAAAAGGTTAGACTATTTGATTTTTATCATTGCCCAATAATAATAATACCATGGGTATCATGCGGCAGGATCTGATGCAGTCATTCCACCCGAACATGCTCATGTAGTCTGCATACTCGCCCCTCCTCATGAAATACTGGTTCCCCATGTAGTTGGTGCGGTCATAGACCATGAAGCAGCCACTCTCCACCCTGCAGGAGTGGCAGCGGCTCAGGTATGAGGACATGTCAGCACAGTCTCCCACGCTCTCATAGGAGCGACCCTGGAAGTTCCTGTCCTCATAGAAGATGATCTGAGAACAGAGTGGCAATTTTATGTGTTATTATTTGTATTAAAAGATGCAAATAAAACAAATCCTGACTCTTACCTTGCCCTTGGTCATAGCTGCGGTTTTAGGTTTTCACAGTTTCAGCTGTGTCCTTCTGCCTCTTTTATACCTGACCTGTTATCCATCGTATATTTGCCTCCATTGTGTAAACTCCTGACTGGACAACATGGCATAGAATCCCCTCCGCTCAATTCAGTGTGGCCTCTATAGGGATATTATTATCCGCTGCTGTACACATTCATGTGGTCACGTTTTTCTTTGATGGTGGAGGATCAGAAAATTCTGTATACATTATACTCGTTAGGAATAAAAGATATCTTGATTTATATAATGAAGTAAATTATTAAAATGTGCTAGGATTACTAGAAGTAAATTAAAATCATGTTTCATTACTGACCAATAACATTTGTTACTTATTTAATTTCTCATAATTTTGAAAGGAAATAGCCAAATATCACAGAACATTCTACTACAATGGGGTGTAATGTGATGTAATTGTTTAATAAATTAACCAAAGGTTATAACATTTATACTTAGTAAATAGAGGAAATATTCTGTAGCTGATCTGACCTGTGTAGCATGTAGAAGACTAGTAGAACTGAGCTGTACACTTACATAGTCAGTGTACTAAAGGTCATCTGTTTGAGCTCCGTTAATTCTTTCTATTTTTCACTTTTTATTCTTTGACTTATTCTCATGTTTCATGGCAAACCCTCTTTTGATCCTATTACAGTAACAATGTCATGCCACATCAGGGGGAGAAGGGAGAGACATTTCAAATGAAAACATGAATCGAAATTCAGCATAACATCCAAACACACAGAACAACACAGGACATGGGAGTGAGTAAGAAAAAAACAACATAATGGGTTATGATCACCAATTCCAAAAGAGCACCATCTGGGGGTGATTAGAACCCTTGTGTGTATGTGACTGGCAGCAAGTGGCCAACCCAGAGCTGCCTTGGTGTCACAGAGCCCCCCCACAAGGCCGTAACACTAAGGCACCCAACAAAAGTCACAGGACACAAGCCTGCACCCTCAGGTGGCAAAGCGCTGCAGATGGGGGAAGGTGGACCTGGACCTGATGAGGCGGTACCTGGCAGACCTGGGTGTTACTTGTTCTGCAGACAATCACCATTGTTCTCACGAACAAGGCAGTGCTCCAGACGGGTATGGATGGAGGGGCATCTGAGGACCAGCCATCCCAGCTTTGGGCTGGTGCAGCAGGGTCAGGGGTGTCCTGACTGGGGTCCGTCTCGTCTGCAGGGATTCCACCAACTGTATGAGAAGAAAGGGAACCAGAGCAACACACAACACATGAGACACACGCATAAACAAAAAAGGGGGTCGTTCAGCTACAGTCCTGAAGTCCCCTCTGCCACTTCAGAGGGAGGGGGCGGGACCCGTGTAGGTGTGGCTGCTTTGTCTCCCCTTGGCTCCTCTGCAGTCAGGCACGCTCGTGGGGGCTTCCAGCAGAATTGACTGCCCACTGCTGGCGCTCTGGGGAACGTGTTCATGCTGTGGACCTTCTGAGGAAGACTCAGGCGGTGGGGCTTCCCCAGCAACCGGTCCATCAGCACAGGATGGGACATCTTGGTTTCCAAACTCCACCAATCTACCTCAATTTTGCTCGTCTCCTTGCCTTCTCTGGTTGCCTCTGGTTCTCCATTGATCTCTTCCTGCCTCTTTGGGGGACCAAGGAGTATGGTGCAGGAGGATCCTGACTGGACAGCGAGTAGTTACAGGGACAGTCCCCCCCTGGAGGGGTAAATGTCTTGCTCAGGGACACAATGGTATTAAATCGGTTTGGTTGTCTTCACAACTAACCTAGGAATATCTTTTATGCCGGATGCCCTTCCTGACGCAACCCTTCCCATTTAGCCAGACTTGGGAGAATCCATTTTCTAGGGATTTACAGCAAAGACAAGGTAACACCCTGAACCATAAGGGCTGATTCAAAATGCTGTGACCTGCATGTCACACAGGACTGTGTGCTGGTTTAAAAACAATTATATTTTTACACTGAACATATTTATAGTAATGCTTAATGGGTTAAAGAGTGTTTATAACCCCTTTCCAGGGCAACATGGTTCCAGAAATTCCCTCATCCATGTTTCCCAAGTGATGACCAGGGTTTATCCACCTTCAAAATGAATTCCCATCTCAGCAATTTTCATCTGTTGCACAGCAGAAGTACAGGTTGCCAGTCCACTGCAGGGTGAATATTCACCAGCGTCTGCTGCACTACCGGGCTACCTAAAGCACACATTAACGGGGCAATTCTCTGGAAAATGCTAACAAAATCTGTAATATTCGCACTTGTTCTACTATTTAAGATGGGTGCTCAGATAATGTGGAATATCATTTAATTTAAATGTATTTACTAATTCTAATGAAATGCAAAGCAAATTATGATCATAACCCAGACTCAGCTTATGCATCTATTACTGAATAGTGAATCAGGCTTAATTAAAATATTCATACAATGCACCACATTTTAACTTAGTACTGGCTCTCACTGGTGTAGCAGTGATATTGACACATAGTTGTCATTGTAGTTGCATATATTGGTTTTGCATAGACATTTTATTTAAGTGTTGCACAAATTTTACACGCATTATACATTGAAATATTTGCTGTAATAGACTTGTCTGAATGTTTACACAGTTCACAGAAATGTATTGTGGAAGTTCCTTTTAGTGTTTTCTGTGTCCCATACATTACATGGCAAGTTTTCAATCTGCTTGTATGGCTTTTGTCAAAACTTTATATTGAGCTACCCAGTAGTAAAGCATGATGAGTACTGTCCCATGTTCATAGTTCTGACCATTAGTTATGGGAATAATGTAACTTGAGTTATCAAAATGTCCAATGTATCACGTAGACAATCATCCAACTACTGAAAATATCTATGTATTTATGATTTGCCTTTTGACACCGAAATATGTAATTTCTTACCAACTACAATTGTACTGCAATTATTTAAGGAAGTGATTTCATGTGTTGAATGACATTCTAGATGATACTGCCATAGGACATCCCCAAAAAACATCAAATCAATATTGCATCACTTGCCTTAATGCAACCTATTAGTTTAAACCAATGTGAACATCTTCACTGATCACACAGGAAATGAGAAGGAAAACAAAAGGCAAAATGGACACAATTCCACCACAAGGTTGACATTCTAAAATATTTACTAGTAATGGAATTTAATTCATGTATAATCATGTGAACCTACAAATCACAATGTTTTTGTATGATTGTAGACATACATTTCCCCAGTTATTTAGCAGACTGAACTGAGTTTTGGGTATCCTTAGTTCCTTGCAGATTCTTCATAATCTGGCTATTTGGGGGTGCATTAGTGAAGACTGTTCCCACAAAGGCATGGGTTCCCCACAATTCATGTCGGATGACTTTGCAGCATCCCAAGTCTTCAATCCGGAAGCCCAGGTGGTGGTACCTTTCATCTGTCTCAAACATTGGGCTGTTTGTGTATGCCCCAAAGAACTATAGAAGGAAAAACACTCATAAACCAAAGTAATAAATTCTACATGCAAACACACAATAATTTACACTTCATTAATTAATATATACACACACACACACACACACACACACACAGTCATTTAAAAAATATTAACTAGTATATTATATGGTCAGGGAGTGTACACACAGCAGCCAAATAACTGCTTCTCCATATAGCAATCTTAGACTGCAAAAAATAAAAATAAAAATGATTGGCCTATCACTGCATTCAGGAAAACTGTATAAAATGAAGGGCTGTGCTGATCATCAAGGCCAGTTGGAAAATAATGGGTGACAGCTCAGCTCGTGAGACAATACTCAATACTGGGGCAAAATGGGCGTGTTTGCAGTAAAACATATATAATTTGCCAATCACTATTGATTGCAAGGTGCAAATTGAATATAGCTCAGGGTACGTCTAGATGTCCAAGCAATGATCTTTCTGCCTCACTGAGAGTGTCTTCAGTCTTGGCCTAATTCGCTTTGTAAAGTTTAAGGATGATTGTGCAGGAACATCAAATCAGAATCTAGCTGTTCCTGAACAATGTGATGTGTCCACCAAGCAGGGACAGTGACAGCAGTCAATCCTTGTTTCCCACTTGTGGGAACAACACAGTGGGCTTAACCAGATTTTCTGCCACACCAGAAATCAGATGAGCGGCGCATCATCAGACATCTAGAAAATAATAATGATAAAGCAATAAATGTTTTGTGTAGGGCTTCAAAGACATATACAGACATCAAAGTGCACAACAGCATCCTTCACACATTCAGATAACATGGCATTAGAAAAGGATAAAATAGACAAAGGACAAGATAAACAAAAAGAAAAGAAAAAATTAGACAAAGGAGACACACGAGATGTGGAGTCAGTGGTTGAAAGAAGTTTGAATAGGTGGGATTTGAGGGAAGAATTTTTGAGTCTTTGATTGTCTGATGTGGGTAGGTAGGGCATCCAAAGGATGGCCAGCGTTGGGAAAAAAATTGTTTTGATGATATGATGGACACATGGTTGGAAGGAGAGGTTGCGGTTGAAGTTGATTCCAAGGTTTTGAATGTGATTTGAGGGGGTGAAAGAGGAGCAAAGTGAGAAATTATTGGTGGGATATGTCAGGGAGTCTGGACCAATGATTGTTACTGCGGTTGATCTGAAGGTTGATTTTATGTCACAAAGGCACGCCATGAGGGTAGAAGGCAAATGTTATTAGCATAGCAATGATTTGGATTCCATTTGCAGTGAAGTGCAAACTATTCCAATGTAGAGCTTTAGACGCGAGGGGGTTATAAAGTGGTTAGTGGTGGGGTAGTGTGTCAGTAGCCTAGAAGGTCTCCAGGGGGACTGTCCCTGGTAAATACTAAGTCACTGTGGATAAGGGTATCTGATGATAAACGAAATTTGGAGGAGTTTGGAGGATAGGGCCACATTTTGTCTCCCAAGTCTGGTCAACTTTCTCATTGGCATGTTATTTGATATTTCTTAGTAAGGGCCTGACTTAAATAGTCAGCTTGATTATCAGCAATGATACATATTGTTAGATTTGTTTCTAATCCTCTATATTTACAGAAATGTAATTCTATTTCATAGTTTCAACGTAGATCTAACATAGAAGCATTTGGCCAATTAAATATAAGGAACATGATCAGCTGCACACATGCACATATATGCCATTTCTTTTGCATTTTTTTTGTCTTATACAGCAACAATGCACATGAAAGCTCCAGAGAGAGAAAGGTAACAAGTTTAATGTAAATAGATCATAACCTTGCCCAATTTAAAGGCAATTTGATGTAATTCATGTATCCCATGTTTCAATGAATAGGTTAAGCTTGGTACGGCCTACAAATCCTTATCAATCCTTTCTGTACTTCCATGCACTTACAGCAAGCCCTGAAGAAGGGTCTATGAAGTCAGCCCAAAATCCCTCAGCCCATAGAGCACAGCAGATCTCCTTGGCACCTTCAATGAACTGTCAAAATATGGCAAATGTGAAATACAGCACAGGTGAATTTTATAAGACAACAAATCACCAAAGGATACCTCAGCATTTGATTAATACAGACAGAACAACTTCTCACTGTGACCTCTCAAGACCTCCACATAACTTGAAAATAATTATAATTCATTGTATAGCCAAGAAAATGTTGGCCCAGAGATGGTGACCACCTCACACTTTCTCCTGGCAGCAGTGGGCAAACTT
This sequence comes from Denticeps clupeoides, assembly GCF_900700375.1. Classification (NCBI taxonomy): domain Eukaryota; kingdom Metazoa; phylum Chordata; class Actinopteri; order Clupeiformes; family Denticipitidae; genus Denticeps; species Denticeps clupeoides. Next base: position 20,683,189 of record NC_041715.1, read on the forward strand.
GTTCTTAGATATAGTTATGATGGGAAGATTTGTGGCCCGAATATATGGTTCCACACAGGAAAACCATATGCAGCTTACTTTTTAGTTAGAAAATGCAGTTTTTGTAGTTTTTGAGAGAGATCTGGGACATGGGTGAAGTTGAAATGGTCTTTCTGTTCCAGTATTTGCATTGTGTTTTAAGTTGTGAAACATTCATTTAAAAAAGAAAAAGGGTCAGTACACGGATAATCCTAATTGTAGACTGAATGTGTTTTTGAATTGCATTAACAAATATATATGATCCTGTGGCACCCATCTATATAATTAAACCACAAACCCAGGAAGGGCATCTGGGGTCAAACGTTTGCCATGTCAACTGTTCAGACAATCAGACCATTTGGTCTGCTGTAGGGACCCCTACTGGTAGAAGCTGAAAGAAAAAGATAAAGCTGTTTTGCTAAAGCAATCATACTTTACACTAACTAAGAGTACTCAGTACACAATATGTGAAAACGGTCACTGTTTTCTCTGACCGTTTTAATAACAGCACCTATTCATCTATTCATGCTATTCATGCTATTCATCTTCATGCATTCACACAAATATGACCAGGTGAAATTTAAACTTGCTGGAATAATGCAAGGTTGCATCCATTTTCCTGAGTCCCTGACACAGAGACAGTTAATAACAGAGTACTCTCAGAAAGGCAATGATTATGCAGGTAGTTTACAGTGTATTCAATGTAATAACTTGTCATGTCCATCTGTAAAAGTATTTTTAAATGTTTGTTATACAACTACCATACTCACTTCATATAGCTTTGATGTTAAATGTATATGAAAATATTTATTGTTTTGGGGGATTTATCGTTTATTTTGTTTGGTAAAATCAAAAATCTCTAAGGGTCCTTTAAACAGAGTCATAGACAAAAGTAGAACTTCAATGAAGTTCTCCATTCAAAACTACATTTAGTCAAGGACCATGCTCCATGAACAGGAAAGTGACTAAAGGACACACCTCTACCCCACAACTCACTTTAGACAGCAACAGCTCCCTCTCCTGATCAACCTCTTTACTCCAAGCAGTCATGTCATTGATCGTCTTCTGTGTGACTGTTACAACTGTAATGTTACTGGACGGAGCCTCGGGAAACATGTATTCAAAATCTGGAAGAAAAAAAGAAACTCACTCAGTCATGTGCTTGAACCAAAAAAAAATCTGAAAAATCCTTAATGTCATTGTTACAAGTACAACAAAATTAGGTGCAGTCCCTGAGCCGGAGAGGTATCTATAGACATATAATAAGGGAAGTATAAAAAAGGAGAAAGCGAGCGCCTATCTAATATAATACAAATATAATACAAAAGTATACAATTAAAATTAAAGAATGAGGTAGGTGTAGGTAAACTATCAATCTGCATGAGACCTTATTGCACATGGAGTAGAAACTGAATAGATTAAATGTCATTCAGTGCCCTGATGGCAGTCTGTTAGTCCTTGTTTTAATGCTGCTGTATCGTTTGCCTGATGGCAGCAGTTGGAACAGATCATGATCGGGATGTGAGGAGTGCCGCTCCTAATGTTTTGTGCTTTCTTGAGGCAGCGAGAGCTGTGCAGTTTGTCCAGAGCGGGTAAAGAACTGCCAATGGTTTCCTGGGCAGGCTTCACAAATCCGCTGCGGTTCATTCCTCTGCGCTGTTGTGCAGCTAGAAAACCATGCGCAGAGGCAGCAGCACAGGATGCTCTCAATTCAACAGTGGTAGGAAGGTAGTTAGGTAGTTATTTTTCCTGAGAACTCTCAGGAAATAAAGCCTTCTTCACCAGCTCTGTTAAGTTCACACCCCAGGACAGGGCCTCCGGGATGTGAACACCCTCTCCATGACCACTGGCCGATAATCATTCAGGCTATCGTGGAGGATTTCAGACAGGGTGGGGCAGTGATAGGCTGAAGATCTTTGTGAAAACCCCAGCCAGCTGCTCTGCACAGTTCCTCAGCACAGGTCCTGGAGCGAATCAACTCATATTCCTCCACCCTAAGGGTGCAGCTTTCATGATGCCTCTCTTCACGTTGTTTCATGCCATATTGTAGATGTCCTTGTCACTTGACCTTTAGCAGCCGCTGAAAAATACAATGTCAATAAAACAAAAGGGGATGCATTGGCACTGACTATGGGCTATGGGCTTTGAGCATTCTTCTCAAGGTTGACGCTGCGTGTCACAGTGGGATCTCCCCAATCAAATTAAATCATACGACTGTCTCCTTGATAAAGCTGCAGTCTTATGCTTTCCTTTTCTTCTTTCCATTTTTTCCTGTCCTTGTGGGTACTTTCAATTGCCTACTTTTCAGGCGTATCTGTCCGGATTCTTGTCTTCAACAACCACTCACCATTCACCCCACAGCCACCATATTGAAAAAAAGTGGTTTAATTTAGAAATTCAGGCTGATCTTCAGAAAACATGATTAATCGTGGACAAATCACAAACATATATCAGATACATTTGCTGGATAAAAGCAAACTTACCTCTCTTTATCAGTTCCGGGCAGGACTGTATGGCACACTCCACTTTATGGTTATCAAAGTACTGTTCAGCTTTGTTCACATTCAGAAGTGACAAATCTTGCCCCTGAAGAAATCAAGATCCTTAAACTCTGTATTGTCCAAATCAGCATATTTAGCATGTGAGAATGTAACTTAGTTGAACAGCAGTTGTTGATTTAAACTTAGAAATACAGGTATGCAGACCAGATATGGACTTCAGAGCACTGATGTACATTGATGGACAATGGTGTCACTAAATATGTGAGGGGGACTGGTACCCCATAATTCTTTATTCATTGAAATACCAAAATTTGCTATTTGAATTCTCTTCTTCATCTCTCTTTCACACGACACCATTGCTCTAGATAAAGTATCTTAAGTCCTGCTTCTTCATCAACTCATCTCATTGTCCTCCCTCTCATTCACACACATGTATTCTGACTCAGCTCTACTGACCTCTCCTCTTCAGCACATATCTGCACCCATTCCAGAGTATCGTCCACCTGTGCCCTACTCTCGTTCTAGAACACAATCAGCAACTGATCATAGTCCATGTCTAAACTCCTGTCTCATCTCATCTGTTAATATGTCCATCACCATAGTAAACAATAAACCAAGTCAGAATTAACATTCCATGGCTTTCCTGACCAAAAAGCTGAGTTTCCCTGACCTCCCGTTAAAAGAATGTTCAATTAAACATTTGGGTGCTGAGCAGAAAAGGGAATTTGTAGTTATGGAATTCAAAACTGCATTTAAGTCATTATTGTTGAATATCGGCAGCTTAGCGAGTGGGAACACTCCCTGGGAACAAAGACACACATCACCTCAGTTTCTGGCTACTGCACTATATGCTATTAACAAAATTCCCTGATAAATCCCTGACCTTCCCTGCCTGGAATCGCCTGAAATTCCCTGACCTGTGGGAACCCTACATAAAGGGCTGATCCTTGGTGTAGACCCACCCTCCAACCTCAACAGATCTGTCGATCCAACCGCTGTTGCACTGAATAACTCATTATATTCTTATATAATACCATAGCTCCCCTCTAGGCACGCAGTGGTGGCCTAGCCAGTAAGGAATCAGAAGCTTGCCGGTTCAAATCCTGTCCCCAAAGTACACTGCTCCCCATGCGCCAGTCATGGCTGCCCATTGCTCTCCAAGGGTGATGGGTTAAAAGCAGAAGACACATTTTTTCATACTTCACTTTCACACAGTGCAGATCCTTCTGGTCTTCTCTGTAGTGCTCATGAAACCATACTGCTGCCCACTAGCTTCTACCATTCTTTCCCATTCTTTTCTCCCTCCTTACTGTCCAACCTCTCATACAACACGCCACATGTTTTTGACTTTGCCATCTTGCTCTGCCACTTCTTCTTCACCAAGCTCTTCTTATGGTTAAATCTGTGTATACATAGGGCCAAATGCAGATGAAAGGAGTGAGCAATGTTTTAAAAGTTCACCTGGACGTCCTCAAGAGCCTGGGCAGGGACAAAGCAGTGTTGCTCACTGCTTGAAGAGGAAGGTAGGATGTTTGAGACGGTTTCACTAAAGGCCACATTGCCATGCAGCTCAAAACGCAGGCTCTGGAGCCCAAAAGACCCCATACTCTCATCTGGCCAAACTCTCCTAGGTCCTGCCAATGAAGGAAAATTACACATCAGACGACACTGATTAAAACAACGATCATATCCCCAAACTAAGAAAGCAGAAGATTATTGTTTTAATACTGACCCTAGGTGTCTATTTTTTACATTTTAGCTTTGTGCTCCACTCACATTTTATTTACTACTCTCGACTGAATTTCTAGCATTAAATACACATCAATATAACGTAAAACTACATCCCCAGTTCAAAGAAAAACAAAAGAAAAGTTGGGACGCAGCACAGACCTTTCACCTAATGTCATCTAACTGGCCTTGTGGTGATCTAACAGAATTGGAGCCAGTCGTAGTCCCAAAACAGGCAAGTTTTCATTGTAGCTAAACTAAAAGTTCTTGCAGACCAAGTGCACCAATTGATTTCGGCACCCACATGCTCCATACTCCAGATCGAGCACTTGACTGTTCGAATCCCAAGCTGCCAAGATGCCACTGAGCAATGTACCGTCCCCACACACTGCTACCCGGCCGCCTTCCATAGGTTAAATGCAGGTTTAACATTTCACTGTGTTGTGGCACATGTGACAACTAATCACTTTCACTACATATAACGTGTGTGTCACTCATCTGAGGAAGTGTACCATGTAGGTGGGTCTCGGCTGCAGATAGTGTCCTAGCTCCAGCAACACGATGAACCAAAACGTGCAGCCCTGGCATGTACGACACCAACCTGGCTCTCCCACAGAGCACCTTATCAACAGAGATAACGTGTCAGACAGCATCACAGGCAAAGATGATTTGCATTGAGATTTTGATTTAAACTTACATTGGCCATCTCAGTAGGACTCTTCGTTTTCTTGTCCACCTGCAACCAAAAAAAAAAAAAAAAAGACAAAGCGAATGTTAAAACTAGGATGGCACCAATATACATCCATTTATCAGAATCTATTTCTAATGCTGCTGCCTCTTGAGCTGTATGATGTCATACTGAATTAACTGATGTTTTAATGTAATGTTGTTCTTTTAAATAATTCACACTGTGTTATTTAATCACTGGTGTATGTTTCTATTTGTCACTCATTGCAGCCATTTCGTTATATGTAAACAGGAAAATATACTCATAATCTAAGAGAACGTCTTCTAGCACATTTAAAATGCCCCGCATTTATATTACACACGCAGCATAATCCGTAGTTACGGGAACAGTCCCCCAGGACACACTCAGGGTTAATAGTCCTGCTCAGGGACACGATGATAGTAAGTGGGGTTTGAACCTGGATCTTCTGGTTCGGAGGCGAGAGTGTTTGTTATCCACTTCATAAGTATGAACAAGTTGCACCTACCTCTGAAGAGTTATGTCTGGAATTCACACTCGGTTCACCTTCGCCTTTCACATAACTTTCCCAAAGAAGCTGATGTTATTGCCTTCCTTACTCGGCGGTGTCACTCTACCATCCTCCGTATAGTAATGGTTGTGTAGCGCCTCCTGCTGGTTCGGAATGTGACGTGCGGATTTCTAAAAGGCTGGATAGTTCATGGAATTTTAGAAACAATGCACTTGAGTTTGCGTAGTGAATAATCGGTTCAGTGTATAACTGTGGATTTCTGAAACGCTCAGGGCCCTATAAACGGCACCACAAACTAGTCTGAACACCCTACAGCATGCTGATGTTGTTTAGTTAAATTAAAAGCTTGGCATACAGAAGTGTTGCGTGATTCATGACTGGAATTTGTATAAATGTGTGGAGAACTAGAGACAATAGATTGGAAAATTTGTGTACATACAAGGAAAACACATTATTTGTTTATTTTTTTATATTTAATATGAACATCCATTGAATTGTTTATCTAAAAAAAAAAAAAAAAAAAAAGGGCAGGGCAGGTCCATACACAGAGGCATCTAATATAGATTTGTGGGGAACATTTGACAATGAAATACAATATTTACAGGTGTCAGTACAGAAGCTGTTTCTTCCCTGCAGGGTGGGGGTAGGCATAACCCACCAACAGTCTGCTTGTGTTTGGAAAAACAATTGCTCGGTGTCTAGTATCCTACTGTACAGTTTATTCCTGAAACTTCTGCTCTGTATTTGGAGAATATGTACTTTTGCCACATGGTGCCCTCTCTTGTGAAAGCAAGGTAAGTGAAATTAAATTGAAGTGATTCTTGTCAATGCCATCTTTAGTTTGAGCAATGTAATCACAAAAATTAAATATATCCTGAGAACCGACATCTGCATTCACTACCTTGTTCAGCAGAGACTCTGAGCACTAACGTTGGAAGCCCGTGTGATGCAACCGCTCAGCTGAGTGAATCGCCTTTACTGCACCATGGCTTAATATCAACAGGCCTCCATTGTTACGGAAGGTCAACAGATCACCGTCGTCACAAAGACGAAGTCATGGCTGTATTAGCTAAGCTACTCCAGCATCTTTAGCTTCTTCATGACCTGCTTAACAAAACTGCTGACATACACCAGAGCACTCTGAAGTTTGGTCTCCAAAGCTGGTTGGCAAGTAGCTGGTGGTATAACACCACCAGTGGCTTGCTCAAGACGAGAGAGTGCAATGTAGTCACCATCCTCAGCTGGCACCCCTGACAGAAGTATGGTGTAGTCATGTGCTTAAATTTTGCTTCTGTCTCCTGGACCAAAAAAAAAAAAATAAATTAATGAGCAAAGAGTAAAACAAGAAAATCAACATAACTTTCATCCATTTCCAACAATTTTGAAAAAAAAAAAAAACACTTACCGGAGAAGAGTGTGAGGGTGAGGGAGTGGGAACTTCATGGTTTCTCTTAAGTAACTGTAGGCCTTGGGTCCATGCAGATGTAAAGTCAAAGCAAAGTCCATTTGCTTTGGAGTGAAGGCATGATCCCTTTTCAGGAGTTCAACAGGGAAATCTGAATGATTAAGAACCATATCATTACAAAGTATTTCAAGCAAAACCAGGTATTATGGAGGTTGTAAATTAGAGACTACAGTTTAAAATGCATGTCTCAGATAAGTATTTTGAAGAATATTGAGATCATATTGTCAAGACATGCTACCACATAGCTGTGAATGCTAGAACCGGAATAAACCAACCAGAGTAAACATCCAGCTTTTGCTGAAGTTCCTCACTCAGTGTGCTCTTCTCTTTCAAATCCTCCAACAGGCATCTCATAATCTTCTTCTGTCTTCTCTCACGGTCCCTGGCATTCCTCAATTCGCGCCTTAACTTCTCAACCTGGTCCAGAGATTCAGTCAACTTCTTCTTGGTTTTAACAGGATCAAGGGAATACAGATGATCCTGGAAAAATTTTACACCTTAGTAACTAGAACAATACCGGCATCCATTTTAAAAAAGTTATTATACTCACTGAGTCGGACGGCTCAGGTTGGACGGGTTCTTTTGCAGGTGTGTGCGACTGTGATGGTGGACACTGTTCATCTGCCTTTTTTGAAGTCCTGCTTGATCTACAACACGGCAGCTGGAAGAAAGAAAAAAAAAAAAAAAAAAAAAAAAAAAAAAAAAAAAAAAAAGTCAATTGTTTGAGTTATTAAGAGCACCTCATGATTAATTACATGTAATAAGTTGTCTTGAATAACCTTGGACAGATGTACTTTGGACTTGGGAAAATTGAAAATGGATGGGATCGCTCCCTCCCTGAGCCGAACAGTCTGTCCAGTTCTGTCAAAATCTTCGGGACGAAAGTGGCTGCTACAGAGTACAGTCCGTGGTTTGGCCACAAACCCCTTTCTCCTCAGAGCCAGCGTCCATGCCTGCCTCCTCTTCCCCTCACTGGGAAATCTACACGGAGAACACGGCCATATTCAGGTGCTTAGCTCAAAACCGTGGCAACTAAACTAGCTGATAAAAACAATTTGGCAACATTTCAGCATCTAGTACCAAAACAGTATTTATATATGAGTTTTACCCATATCAGTTTCCATTCACATGCAACACTAACTAGTAGCTTCAAATGCTAGCTTAGTTTCCTCGCTCACGTCGTCGATAACGGCTTGCAAAACAATATTTACCGGGCAACGTTGCATTAAAGCCTATAAACAAACAATGTTTTTGGAACATTTCCCGGATCTTGAGTCATAACGCTACATTTAAATCGTCGTGTGTGTTTTTTGTTCCTTCTTTAATGAAAGTGCTGTGAAGTGGAGTGGAGTGCAGGCTAGAGTCACCTGCCTCGTCCACGCAACGCGGCAGCCTAATCGACTGTAACACGAACAACGTTATCTGGCGAATATTTGTCAACATTTCGTAACAGACAAGACGATAATAAAATCTTACTTGTGAAACGTTACGCCTTGATCCTTCGTCTTCTTCGTCCGCTCGTTGCTGCAGCCGTACGCGGCGCAAAAGTCCGGCATCTTCGCTGGTGCTGCGCCCCTGAAGCTTGGAAGCCCGTTCCAACATGGCCGCCCTGTCTAGGCCCATGGCTCCTCCCACCGAGCAGGCGACGCGCCGGCGTTTACGCAGACCCGGCGGCGGCGGTGCATGATGGGATACAGGCTGTCAAGTCCAGTCAAGATGGCCAGTAACAGGCACGGTGGCGACGGTGGCAACGGCAGTAGAAATCGGGTTTCCGACCACGCAGACCTGTTGCTTCACCCCGAGCTGCTGTCGCGGGACTTTCTCCAGCTGGTTTTAAACGAGGTCGGCCGTTTACTTGATTTAGCCGAACCTGGTCGTAACTCGCACATTTATTTCTGTTCGGATGTGATGCTGTTTTGTGCTCGGCGTGGCTCACTGGATCCTACATTTTAAATCGGGCAGGCGCCTAATTACGACATCGTGGCATTAGCGACATCGGAACATGTTTAGGAAAACAGTAAAAAAAAAAGGCTTCATAGACAGAAAAGCGTCAGTATCCCCACAACATGGTGCGGTGCTCAAGCAAGATCCCCAGCTTTCTCCATACAGTGTTCCCACGGGTCCGGGAATTCTGGAATGCTGTTCCCACTGAGGACTTTTGGTCCTTGAAAATGAAGAATTTAAGGACTTGCTCACCCAAAGTGCTAAAATAAAAGATGTAGAGGATGTCAGAGATGGAGTTGGTTTGGTTTGTTAGGTTCAACACGCTAAGCTGCCGATATTCAACAACAATGACGTAAATGCTGTTTTGAATTCCATAACTTCAAATTCCCTTTTCTGCTCAGCACCCAAACATTACACTGGACATTTCTTTATACGGGAGGTCAGGGAATTTTTGCTAATGAATGAGTCCTCTCCGATCTTCAGGTTGTAAGCTCGCTTGGACATGAAGGAACTTTTTTTTCTTTTCTTGCAGCGAAAGATTACAGTCGTTGGCGAGGGAAACCGCGAGCGGCTCACGGGTCTGTACCTGCAGCACGTCATCCCTCTTCCTCAGAGAGACCTTCCGAACAGCCGCTGGGGGAAGAGGGTGGAGAAGACCAGAGGACGGCAGCGGACAGCCAGCACCCATTGCCACAGGTGAGACCATTACATAATGTCCCCACTCCTACATGTACAGTCAGGTCCATAAATATTGGGACATCGACACAATGTTAACATTTTTGGCTCTATACTCCACCACAATGGATATCAAATGAAACGAACAAGATGTGCTTTAACTGCAGACTGTCAGCTTTTATTTGAGGTTATTTACACGGTGTAGGAACCTCCCACTTGTTAAGGGACCAAAAGTAATGGGACAGAATAAGAACCATAAATCAAATGTATACATTTCAATACTTGGTTGCAAATCCTTTGCAGTCAATTAGAGCCTGAAGTCTGGAACACATAGACATCACCAGACATTGGGTTTCATCCCTGGTGATGCTCTGCCAGGCCTCTACTGCAACAGTCTTCAGTTCCTGCTTGTTCCTGGGGCATTTTCCCTTCAGTTTTGTCTTCAGCAAGTGAAATGCATGCTCAATCGGATTCAGGTCAGGTGATTGACTTGGCCATTGCAAAACAGTCCACTTCTTTCCCTTCAAAAACTTTTGCTTTTGCATTATGCTTTGGGTCATTGTCCATCTGCACTGTGAAACACTTCAGAATTCATCGTGCTGCTTTTGTCAGCAGTCACATCATCAATAAATACAAGAGAACCAGTTCCACTGGCAGCCATACATGCCCACGCCATGACATTTCCAGCACCGTGCTTCACTGATGAGGTGGTATGCTTAGGATCATGAGCAGTTCCTTTCCGTCTCCATACTCTTCTCTTCCCATCACTCTGGTACAAGTTGATCTTGGTCTCATCTGTCCATAGGATGATGTTCCAGAACTGTGACTGCTTTTTTAGATGTTGTTTGGCAAACTCTAATCTGGCCTTCCTGTTTTTGGGGCTCACCAATGGTTTACATCTTGTGGTGAACCCTCTGTATTCACACTGGTGGGGTCTTCTCTTGATTGTTGACTTTGACACAGATACACTGGAGAGTGTTCTTGATACAGCCAACTGTTGTGAAGGGTGTTTTCTTCACCAGGGAAAGGATTCTTCGGTCATCCACCACAGTTGTTTTCCGTGGTCTTCCGGGTCTTTTAGTGTTGCTGAGCTCACCGGTGTGTTCCTTCTTTTTGAGAGTGTTCCAAACTGTTGCTATCTCTCTGATATGTTTCTTTTGTTTTTTCAGCCTAATGATGGCTTCACCGATAGTGACAGCTTATTGGATTTTTAAAAGTTTTAAAGTGAAGTGATTGTCACATGTGATACACAGCAGCACAGCACACGGTGCACACAGTGAAATTTGACAGGCGCCCGGGGAGCAGTGTGTGGGGACGGTGCTTTGCTCAGTGGCGCCTTGGCGGGTCGGGATTCGAACCAGCAACCTTCTGATTACGGGGCCGCTTCCTTAACCGCTAGGCCACCACTGCCCCATCTCATCTTGACAGTTGACAGCAACCGATTCCAAATGCAAATAGCACACTTGAAATGAACTCTGGACCTTTAATCTGCTCATTGTCATTGGGATAATGAGGGAATAACACACACCTGGCCATGGAACAGGTGAGAAGCCAATTGTCCCATTACTTTTGGTCCCTTAACAAGTGGGAGGCACATATGCAAACTGTTGTAATTCCTACAGCGTTCACCTGATTTGGATGTAGATATCCTCAAATAAAAGCTGATAGTCTGCAGTTAAAACACATCTTGTTCGTTTCATTTGATATCCATTGTGGTGGTGTATAGAGCCAAATATTGTCCCAATATTTATGGACCTGACTGTATACTGTATGCTGGTAGTAGGGTGGTAGTAGCCTAGTGGGTAACACACTCACCTATGAACCAGAAGACCCAGGTTCAAATCCCACTTACTACCATTGTGTCCTTGAGCAAGACACTTAACCCTGAGTGTCTCCAGGAGGGGGACTGTCCCTGTAACTACTGATTGTAAGTCGCTCTGGATAAGGGCATAAATGTATGTATATTGCTGGCCTGTAGACAGTAAAGCATGGTAAAGAGTTTTGGAACAAGTGAAAGGTAAAATAATATAAGGTAAATCATATCTCAGCACAGTATGAGGCTGCTGGTCTGGTTTAGTTACAGCAACACATAGAATGGATTATAAGAATTCATCATTTGACTTATGACTTATGGCCCTTTAAAAGCCATTAGTGAGAAACCTTTTTCACCACATTACTGCTAATTATATGTTGCTTTACTCACTCTTGACTATGCGAATGTAAATGTGAACATTTACATTTACAGCATTTATCAGACACCCTTATCTAGAGCGACTTATGATGAGTAGTTACAGGGACAGTCCCCCCCTGGAGCAACAAAGGGTTAAGTGTCTCGCTCAGGGACACAATGGTAGTAAGTGGGGTTTGAACCTGGGTCGTCTGGTTCATATGCAAGTGTGTTACCCACTAGGCTACAGACTGTGACACAAAAATAGGATACATTAGTTCTCCAAATTTCCCATTTTGACATTATACATGTTCATACTGAAAAAAGTATATAGTTGATTTATATAGTGTGCTGACTAGTCTTCTTATTTATTAATTGATTAACAGTCTGCTGGTATTAAATTGCATATGAAAAATGTATTTTAGTGTTTCTTACTTGAAATCTTGGAACTAACAGTGATGGTGGAAGGAAATGGCCTCTGATTGTTTATGATGGCAACTCCAGTCCATCCGTGAAACTGAAGCACCTGGATCCGGGAACTAAGGATCCTCATCTCGCTACTGATCGTGTGAAGCCACCACCAACCATCAATGTGGCCAACCCCATTCGCAAGCTCTCGTCATCCAATGGCTCTTCAACATCCTCTCCATACTCCATGCAAAGCCACATCATAGCTCAAGGATGCTACTCCAAGACTTCTAGTGGGAACAGCAAGCCGGGGTCACCCATGTCTCCATTGACAGCAACCCCCCGGCTGAAGCGGTTAACCCCCAGTGGAAATGAGGTGAACTGCAGCATAAGTACTGGATCTTCTAGTACAGGGTTCTCAAACTTACTTGTCCCCAGCACCAGTCATGTGAGGCTTTGAGGCTGCAGGGCCCCGCATAAGCTACCGTCCTCAACCAAACACTGACAAATGGTGCTTAACATGCAAAATGACTTTTAACATCAATTAAATTACAGATCTTGTGACTATTTGGTGTCTGCTTTCTCACCACAAACTGGTGGAAATGAGGAATGAGCCACTTAGAGCATTTTTTTTTTTATTTCAGCATAATTTCAATGGTTTCATTGCCTCTTTACTTGGCATAGCTTGTCAGGTAGTTTTGGGGTAAACAATTGCATATTGAATGTAATTCTGGGTAAATGGCCAATTCTTTTCATTTGATGGACAGGGTTCCCACAGGTCAGGGAATTTCTGGAATATTAGGTAATTTCAGTAAAGGCATTTGCAGACAGGGAAAGTCAGCGAATTTGATCATTTGGGTGCCAAAATCTGGGAATTATCAGGGAATTTTGTTAATAGCATAAAGTGCAGTAGCCAGAACCTGATGTGTATTTATGCCACTTTGTTCCCAGTGAGGGATTTTGTTTCATCCACTCTAAAAATGTGCAATGTTCTAGAACGCTTTTAAAATCTTTGGGAAGTCGGCATGTATCGTTACACTCGCCCACCAAACAAACATGCCAGACAAGTGTAAATTTCAAGATACTTGGTCTGAAAATGAAGAATTTAAGGACTGGCTCACTCAAAGTGCTTAAATAAGATGCATGTAGAGGATGTCAGAGATTGCGGTTTTATTCATTCAACAAGCCATGCTGCTGACGTAAATGCAGTTTTGAATTCTATAGCCACTTTAAATGCACCCAAATGTTTAATATACCCCATATACAGTGCAGGCCAAAAGTTTGGTGACACCTTCTCATTCAATGTGTTTTCTTTATTTTCATGACCATTTACATTGGTAAATTCTCACTGAAGCCATCAAAACTATGAATGAACACATGTGGAGTTATGTACTTAACAAAAAAAACTTGTTGGCCCCTTTGCTTTCACTCTGCGGTTCAGCTCACCCCAAACCATCTGGATTGGGTTCAGGTCTGGTGACTGTGGAGGCCAGGTCTCCACTTTTTGTTAAGTACAGAACTCCACATGTGTTTATTCATAGTTTTGATTCCTTCAGTGAGAATCTACCAATGTAAATAGTCATGAAAATAAAGAAAACACATTGAATGAGAAGGTGTCGCCAAACTTTTGGCTGGTACTGTACATAAATGGTTCATTTCTTAATATGGGAATTACTGCTTTTTGGTCAGGGAAAGTCATGGAAAAGTCAGGGTAATTTACGTCTGACTTCGAGTGGGAACCCTGGGCCATGAACTCAAGGGAGTAGGGCAGTGACAGAAGTGCTGAGATCAGAGCTGATCTAACAGAATTTTGATTGGTGCAGAAGAAAGGCTCTGGCAGGAACACTGTCACAGATCGGCACCAGTTCGTGGCCCACTGTCTGAGAAATGCTGTTCTGGTCCAGAACGTCTGAAATATTTGTGTTTACTTATTTAATGCCTGAGAGATTGCTCACAAGTGGAGAACCATTGTCCAACCGGTGGCCTAGCGGTTAAGGAAGCGGCCCCGGTTTGTGTCCCGGTCCGTGTTTCACAATGTCAATCACTTCACTTTTAATCAGTAGTTGCAGGGTCTTGCTCAGGGACACAAATGGTAGTAAGTGAGGTTTTCTTTTGCATTTTGCACCTCTACTTAAGACCTGGTTATGATTTTGTTCAGGTGTGTGTTCTTTTTTTTATAATAAATGTAAATATGTGACTGTATAATGACTGTTGCACATCACCTCTCCATTTACAGATGGAGATCAGGTCACCTGAGGTGAAAAAGAAGATCCAGCATGTGACCTGGCCCTGAGCATGGAGTCATCAATCCCACAGTGTCAGGAATGGAATGACCAAGGGAGATGCTTTTTCAACTGAGCCAGACATGTAACATCTCTGTCTTTTTTGAATACTTATTTTAAGCCACACACTCAGAGGTTGGCATGGCCTGTAGCCATGGGATGTGCTGATGGATTCACTAGCAGGTGTCTCATTATAGGAGACATTTAGTCATATTTTTCTAATTGTGTACCCGATCCTGTAATGAGATTAATTTTTTTTATTATTAGATATAAATAATTTAATTTGGGATTTAAATGCCTTTTTGTACATGTAATTTTGTAATATACACTGTTAGTATCTTGCGTGTTTTAATATTTTCTGTGGGATAATGACTACATACATAAGAGATTGTGTGTATTTATATATTATTTTGGAGTGCAATAAAGAAGGCATTTCCTTCAGAATTTCTGTGTTTTAAGTTGGTTATGTAGTTTAAATGCTAATTCATTAAGATGTGATTCAGGAAAACAATCTGCAGAATTGATTAGTGATAAAGTTCTTTAATGCAAAATACATTTTACAATTTAACCTGTAGTGCTTCATAAGATATTTGGTTATGCTGCAGCCATCTATCTGTGTCAAATTATTTATTTTGACATGTAAATGCATTTTAACACACTCCCTTATCCAGAGCACCTTACAATCAGTAGTTACAGGCAGTGGCGGTATTTGATGTGAGCAACATGGTCGGTTGCCCAGGGCAGCATAGTGGCGGGGGCGGCATCTATTCCCCGTTTGTGGGGAGTAAGGGCTGCAGAGGGAGAGGGCAACAGGGAACCTCTGCATGGCCAGAGCGGCATCTAATAACCAGCTCACAAAGTAAAACACAATGCTGAAGTAGCTCCTTATTGGAGTTGTCAGTTCCACCTTAAATACTGCGACTGTTTAGTTCAGCGAGGCTTACAACCAGGAAATCCATTTCAGAAAAAATGTTTATATAGTTATCATTTCTGTGCCCACTCATCATCCTGTACTATTAGAAATGGTATCAAGTGTTACCTGTCTGGCCAGCACTACAGGGAGTGCAGAATTATTAGACAAATGAGTATTTTGTCCACATCATCCTCTTCATGCATGTTGTCTTACTACCAATTAAGCATATTAGGTGATGTGCATCTCTGTAATGAGAAGGGGTGTGGTCTAATGACATCAACACCCTATAATTAGGTGTGCATAATTATTAGGCAACTTCCTTTCCTTTGGCAAAATGGGTCAAAAGAAGGACTTGACAGGCTCAGAAAAGTCAAAAATAGTGAGATATCTTGCAGAGGGATGCAGCACTCTTAAAATTGCAAAGCTTCTGAAGCGTGATCATCGAACAATCAAGCATTTCATTCAAAATAGTCAACAGGGTCGCAAGAAGCGTCTGGAAAAACCAAGGCGCAAAATAACTGCCCATGAACTCAGAAAAGTCAAGCGTGCAGCTGCCAAGATGCCACTTGCCACCAGTTTGGCCATATTTCAGAGCTGCAACATCACTGGAGTGCCCAAAAGCACAAGGTGTGCAATACTCAGAGACATGGCCAAGGTAAGAAAGGCTGAAAGACGACCACCACTGAACAAGACACACAAGCTGAAACGTCAAGACTGGGCCAAGAAATATCTCAAGACTGATTTTTCTAAGGTTTTATGGACTGATGAAATGAGAGTGAGTCTGGATGGGCCAGATGGATGGGCCTGTGGCTGGATTGGTAAAGGGCAGAGAGCTCCAGTCCGACTCAGACGCCAGCAAGGTGGAGGTGGAGTACTGGTTTGGGCTGGTATAATCAATATGAGCTTGTGGGGCCTTTTCGGGTTGAGGATGGAGTCAAGCTCAACTCCCAGTCCTACTGCCAGTTTCTGGAAGACACCTTCCTCAAGCAGTGGTACAAGAAGTCTGCATCCTTCAAGAAAAACATGATTTTCATGCAGGACAATGCTCCATCACACGTGTCCAAGTACTCCACAGCATGGCTGGCAAGAAAGGGTATAAAAGAAGAAAAACTAATGACATGGCCTCCTTGTTCACCTGATCTGAACCCCATTAAGAACCTGTGGTCCATCATCAAATGTGAGATTTACAAGGAGGGAAAACAGTACACCTCTCTGAACAGTGGCTGTGGTTGCTGCTGCACGCAATGTTGATGGTGAACAGATCAAAACACTGACAGAATCCATGGATGGCAGGCTTTTGAGTGTCCTTGCAAAGAAAGGTGGCTATATTGGTCGCTGATTTGTTTTTGAATGTCAGAAATGTATATTTGTGAATGTGGAGATGTTATATTGGTTTCACTGCTAAAAATAAATAATTGAAATGGGTATATATTAGTTTTTTTGTTAAGTTGCCTAATAATTATGCACAGTAATAGTCACCTGCACACACAGATATTCCCCTAAAATAGCTCAAAATAAAAACAAACTAAAAACTACTTCCAAAAACATTCAGCTTTGATATTAATGAGTTTTTTGGGGGTTCATTGAGAACATGGTTGTTCAATAATAAAATTATTCCTCAAAAATACAACTTGCCTAATAATTCTGCACTCCCTGTAATTTCACTGAGAAATTTCACATGGTAACTGTGCATTATATTGAGGAATGGCAAAATCCTACAGTTTAAAAGCTTTGGGCTCCTGAAAATGCACTTGTTAAGGGTAAACTAGGATGTGTACAAATATCAAGTAATACCTTCCTGACCCAAAACATTTTTCATTGTAAAATTGACCCTGGAACTTTGCTCAAGTACACATAGGTTTATGATGAATATGGAGATTTCCATGTAAAATAAATAGTATTGCAGCCTGTAGTGTTTAAGATGGAACAGACCATTCGAATAAGGAGCTAAATTCTGCATCATTGTGTACTCAAAATCCCATCACACCCAGATATGTGGGAAGTGAGTCTGATGTTCTCGGTGCGCCTGCACATGTGTCTAAAGGGGCTGATTCCAAATAAAACACATTTATTTATTTGTAATATTGCTGATCCAAGCTCATTATGTCACAATGATTTTTTCCTGGGTTGTGCAAAATATCCGGAAAAAAATACAAACCGAATCTGCACACTAAAATGTCTACTTCGGGTTGGAGGATGGGTGTTGATACTGGAGTGCAAAATTAACACGGATGGGAGATAGACAAGAAAGGCACAAAGCCTCACATATCTTTACCTGATTAAGTTCAGTATGGTTACGAGTATGTTTTTTGGATAATAGGCAGGTGTCTTACCCGCTAGCCTACTACCACCCTTACAAAAAGTCAATATTGTTTAAGTATAAGGTGCACAATAGCTAAAACAATGATGATTTCAGAAAGCCAAGAAAATTCTAATGTTAAATGAAATGTGGTGTTTTGTTCTTGACACAAGGTTGCAGTCTAATACACAATTTAAATTGTCATTCAAACGCCTTTATTATGAGTTACGTATATATAGCAGAAGCTTAAGTGAAACCAGTGATGAGAAAATGACAGTGAATTAGTGATGATGTCATTGATACACATGGACACCTCGGTCAAGCCTTTATTCCATTGTTTTGGTTACTTGGGCCAGAAATCTAGCTCTTCCTTGGGTGACTGTTTTCTATTCAAAGGGATGGAGTGAGTCAGAAAGGGACCCCATCCATGCAAGATGTGTCCGAGTATGGTTGGTGTTAAATAATCCAGTAGAGAGATTATTGGCATTAGCAAGATTATTTAGCAAAAGGGAAATATGACAGCAAATTATAGTAAATTATGTCATGATTATATTTACCAGTTTCAAGTATATTTTTAACCTGTTCCCAACCTAACTGCGCATGTATGATTATACAATATATGTTTTGTAGGCTTTTCAAGCAGCATGGATATGCATAGACATCTGAGATGACTGAATCCACATTTTCTCTAAATGTTTTTGCTACACTCAGGGCAGAAAATGTCTTCACAGTCTGTCAGGAATCCCTGCCCAACCAGAGACACTGAGCATTTTTTGCAGTTGAAGCAGTCAATGTGCCACTGGCGCTCCTCAAAGGAGATGTACTTGCTGCCTCCAAGACCTGTATGAGAATTTCAGAACATTTACTCAAAGAGGGCCACAAAGCCGGTTAAGGTAATGGGTTAGAATTGGGCCTTCCTACCACTAATTGGGGTGGAGCAGGACACACACTTCTTGGAATACAAATTGCAGAAGCAGTTAAGGCAGAAGGCAAAACCATCACGGGAGGTGAAGCGTTGACCAGCCAGCTGCTGCTTGCAGTGGGTGCACAAGAAGCAATACTTATGCCAGGGCTGGTTGTGGTAGGTCACACCTCCAGTAATGATGGCCTGAGGAATGGACAAAACATGAAGAACATAAGAACACATTGCTTTTGGCACAAATGTAAATGTAAACACACACATTGAGCGCACTTGGAGAGAGCAGACATAAACATTCCCGTTTCCAAGATGTTGCCTTCAGCTTTTAGCTTGCAAATGATTCCATATTGCATTTGGATGAATAGGACTTGAATTATGTCACCCTTTATTCTCCATTATTTAAGGCTAAACTAATTCAGTTCAGCTTACCACTGCAAGCATGAAATTGATCAACAAAACCTTTTTTTTTTTTTATTCTTGGACCATGGTCTTAAACGTTTGAGTTTCAATGCAATCTGATCTTTATTTATCACTTTCTTCTGTTTCAAATTTTTGCATTTTCAATGTCTACTTACAAGCTGATTATGGTCCACTAGCATGAAATACCAATACTTGTCATTTTAAGACAGGTATTAAGATTTTGTACGGGAGTGTAACATTGCAAAATGGAATGAACAGCATGGTTTAGTATTGTACTGGGTTCCTTTCACTGCTTGCTGTGCTGGGACCATGTTTCCATTAGGTGGCCTGTGAATAGCTATTGATGTATATTATTCCTTTTTAATTGGACTCTGATATGACCAAGCTGCCGCTCAAAGGAACGAAGGAAGGTGGAATGAATGGAAGCTGTTAGTAAGGTAATCTATCTCCTTTTTTCAATGTTGGTGTCAATATGCCATCAGGGGGATGCGATTTATTCATTTTTAGCCTGGCCCTGTAACCCATCAGCTACAGTTATACATATGTAGTTCAAAAGTGGAGTTAAATTTAAATTATTTTCCATGAACATTGTAATTGTTCCTGGATGAAGTCAAGAACACGACCTGACGACAAACCAGGCTACAAAGAACTCATTGGAAAAAAAACCCAGGGGTGCCCAAGAGGGGACTAAACCCCAGAGCACCAAGTTGGACCGGAGGCAGATTAGATGTCCTGCAGCTTCCATGACTTCACTGTGGAAGCAGTTCGACGAGGACGTCGATCAAATTCTGGAGCAAAGGTAAAGGGAGAGGCTGACCGGAAACTCCAAGCGATGACAATGATTATTGCCAGTATTGCAGCAATGAGCAAAGGAAATACATTCACTAAGAATCAGAGAGCTGTGAAGGTCCACAACATCAGAAAGGAGATGAAAGCTCTGAAGACCCAGTACAAGGTGGCAGGAAAAGAATAACAAATTGGCCGAAGGACACTTTTCGTTTTGTGTGCACCATGTGCTGTGCTGTTTTTCACAATGACAGTCACTTCACTTTCATTCATGGATGACCTCACAGTCATGATAAGGATCCACCGGCAGGGACTGATTCTAAGTCTTGAGAAATTGATGCAGTGCGGCCAGATGCGTTTCAAACCTGCCAAATCAAGATCCATGGTGCTGAAGAGAGTAAAGGTGGGGGACAAGTTTTGGTTCCAACAATCCAACAATCCACAGAAGCCAGTTTGGGCAAGGTTTTTGACAGCTCTCTGAGAGACACAACTGGGCCACTGTTGCACTTGACATATATCCAAGCATTCTACCATATTCAGCCTAATTTAATGTTTCTTGGACAGGTGTGAAATTTACCTGAGGGTCACCTGCTGATGGTCAGTGCTGAAGTTACAGGGATTGCAAAAAGGACCAATATCATTACTGTGAACATTTACTTGCAACTGTGGACCATGTGGTCCAACCACTACACTGCACTGTCCAAAGATACCCATTACCAAATACCCATTACGAGCTCACACTATCCTGGAAAATGATGTACCCTCTACATCACTGATTCACTTCTTCCCAAGGCCTCTTCCATTCTTCACAGGAGTTTTGGCACAGATATTCGTTGTATTGCTTAAGTGTCAAAGTGTCAACTGCAAAGGCTGAAACCCATTGAGACTGTATGTGTTTTGGCTACATAAGAAAAATTTTGATATTTATGTAATATAATGTGCTATTTAATTTATAAAATATTTTTTGCAAAGATATACATGGTTCTAAGCTCCGTGAAAGTGAAGTGATTGTCATTGTGAGACACTGCAGCACGGCACACGGTGACACTACAAAATGTGTCCTCTGCTTTTAACCATTACCCTTGGTGAGCAGTGGGCAGCCATGACAGGTGCCTGGGGAGCAGTGTGTGGGGACGGTGCTTTGCTCAGTGGCACCTCAGTGGCCCCTTTATGAACCTTCTGATTACGGAGCCACTTCCTTAACCACTAGACCACCACTGCCCCCTGCTGGGGACTACATATTCAGTTGCTTAACCTCCAACCTAACTTCCAACCAAAACTCCAAACGTGCCACACATACAACAATAGCAACTAATACTGGATAGTACTGCAGCAACTACAAGAAATCCTATCTATGATGTGGCCCTATCCATTAAAATGCCTGAACACAGACCCAGACTTCATGGCTAGAGCACCTAAGATGGGCTCAAACTCGGGCTGTTGTTTCCTTCACATTATGCAGTAAACATGAAATCACCCAATGATTTGCTCTTTGTGTTAAAATGTCTTTACCTTTTTGCAGTTCGCACACTGCAGGGCAAATTGCTTCTCATAACAGGGCAGACAGTAGTTGCTGTTATCTTTGGGGATGAAGGTCTTAGTGCCAATAAGCTGCTGACACATCTTACAGGTAAAGCATGTTTCATGCCAGTTGTTACCCTTGTGCTCCATCTTCCGGGTGCCTGGAAAGAGGAGACATTTTATAAATATATTACCCACAGATCAAGGAAATCAATCTGACTCAGACCTGTCCTGGCATTCACAAAGCACAAATATCTCCAACACACAATGTAGGCTAAACACGCATGGTTGAATATGTACACAGATCCATCAAAGACCATTTGGCAAATATTTGCACACGAAAGGGGTTGAATGTAATGGTAATTAAAAGCAAGCTGACACTGCTGACAACACGTGTTTATTCTTCCTCACACCTTTCCCACTCGGCTACTTGTGGTGTGTCAGTGATTGTGGTGCGTCAGTGATTAACTGACACACCACAGCACCAATTGCACACAATGAAACTTCTCCTCTGCATTTAACCCATCACCCTTAACGAGCAGTGAAAGTGAAGTGATTGTCACATGTGATACACAGCAGCACAGCACACGTGTACACAGTGAAATTTGTCCTCTGCATTTAACCCATCACCCTGAGTGAGCAGTGGGCAGCCATGACAGGGGAGCAGTGTGTGGGGACGGTGTGTTACATCCTTGGAGGTATGCTCCCACGTGTTCTGTGTGGCTGGCTGTGTTTTTGTGTCCTGTCTCTTTTAGGTTGACTTCAAGGGAGGAGTTGAAGCCTACCAGCTCTACCTACCATCTGCCTATTGGTCACCTCCACCTATATAAAGAGACTTCGGATGATGTTCTGGAGGTCCCCAGGGTCTGCTAGGCACTTACTCTTTCGGGAGGTCCCCAGGGTCCACGGAGATCTGCAAGGAGCTCCGTTGGGGATCTCATTCGTGTGTCTTGTTGCTTTGTGTGATAGACCCTTTGTTGTTAGCCTGTTAGCTTTATGTGCCCTTTTTGTTAACTTGTGCGTGTTTGAGTTATCCCTGCTGGACCACCCCTTCTTTTAGGCTCTTTTGATGTTGGTTAGCTGTCATGAGTCCACTGTTTTATTGTACCTGTTAGCACCCTGTAAATGAAAGCACTGTTTGTATGCTTTGTTTGTGTGTGTAACAGTGGTCCTCTTCCTCTCCACACCCTTGTTGTGTTTCTGAGACCCCTACACCTAGGAATGTGACAGGTGCTTTTGCTTAGTGGCACCTCAGTGGCACCTTGGCGGATCGGGATTCGAACCGGCAACCTTCTGATTACGGGGCCGCTTCCTTAACCGCTAGGCCACCACTGCCCAGTGGCCAGTGGACAGCATGAAAGCAGTGGAGCAGTGTCTGGGGGGGGGGGGGGGGGGGGGGGGGGGGGGGGGGGGGGATACCTTAATCAAGGGGACCTCAGTGTCACCTTGGTGGTCCGGGATTTGAACCTGTAACCTGATTATGGATCACTACTGGTGTCCTGCCAGGAGGGTATTGTGCGACAAAGTCACACTCAGTGGCAAAGTCTGTGTTGACGTCTTGTTTGGCACAAAAACAAAAGTTGGGAACCTGGCTAGAACACTGAATGATGTACATATTTTGCAATTCCACTGTTAAATGTCTGCACATGATCACAAAGACAACTTCTGTTAGAAATGTTTTGAATCTTAGAGGAACACTCCTCATTAATAACAGAAATAGTCTCATTGGCCACATTGAATTTGAGAAATTGAGAGCTTGAATGTTCTTTATTTGTTAATCATGTCCTTGTTGCTTCCATTTAGACACTGGAATGATCCCTGGCACAAACAATGAAGTCAAACAAGAGCTGGTTCTTTAAAAAGCTCATGCTGCCAAAAAAGAGATGGTGGCCTCCTTTCAACCCATTTTTGTCACGAAAACTTGTACAGCCCCACTCCCCACTTTTGGAGACATTACAGATGGTAGAGAATTCAGGCAGAGAAGCCTAAGTGCGGATGAGCAGGAGTGATGATATTATGTGATGACAATGTTTTTCAGGACTCACAGTCCACCCAAATGGAGCAACTGATACAAGTACTACTGGTGACACAAGGGACCTCACCAGGAAATGAATGCAAACCTGTTGCAACAGCAAATAAGGGCCAATTAACTAAATGAACATGAGCTGCATCAGGTGGTTAGGTCAAAAGCTTGGGTGGCAGAGTACATTCCCAAACTGTCAAGGAAAGCCCTTATAACCGTTTAAGACGTAGAAGGAAGAGATGGCCTGAATGGCTTGACCAAATTCAGCATAGCTCAACACTTCCATGATTGGACTTCCATGACAACATGGAAGCGACCATTTTTGTTGTTGGTAGATCATTTTAACTTGGTCATTTTAAAAGTAGCTTGCAATCAAAAACATGTCTGTCACAGGGGGAATTCGATGACGTACTTGCAGACATACTTTGGACGTGGGGATAAGCCGTCGTACCGGGAAAGGACACTGGGCGAGCGGGGCAGGAGGACCGGGGACGCCTGGCTGGCGAGGAATGAGGAAGCAATGGACGCGCTGCAACGCAGCAGGGAGTCAGTTCGGGACCTTTGGGAAGGACCGGGGCAGAGGAGAACCGGAAGACGGCGGGTTTCAGGATGGTCCGGGATCTTGGACTGGACGGGAGTAGGTCTTGGGCGGCAGGAAGGTAGGGGAGCCCGTCTTAACCGATGGGTCAGGTATGTTCAAGGTCAGGGGCAGGTAGAGGTTGTAGCCAGGAAGTTCCGGTAGGGGTTCCTTTCGTGGTTTCCAGGGGGTCAGGCAATTCTCGAAGTCGTGGGCAGGCGAAGGTCGTATTTCAGGAAGGTACAATTATCATAGGTCGGGGGTGAGAGAGCTAGCGTCTCTGCCGAGTAAACTCATACAAAGAGCGGGCGTATCTCCTTGGGGTTACCTCACTTTTATACTTGCCACCGCCCGCCTCCATTTCCTCTTCCGGGTCGTCGTCTCCCAGGCTGGTGAGGCGCCCTCTAGCGGGCTGGAGGCGCATTGGCCATGACAATGTCGTTTAATTTTTGAAATTATCCAATCATTTCTTTGTTAGTGGCCAAATTTACAAATAAGAAGGGATCAAATAATTCTTTCCTGTATATGATTAAGAAATTTCCTCACAATTGTCACTATTGCTACATTTCTGTATTATATTTTATTTTTCCATTTTGTTTTGTACACTTGATATTTTTAGCCTTATCAAATTTTTTCTTATATTTCAGACCTTTTAAAACATATAGCTTTATCTGGCATTTAGTCTTAATCCAAATGACTGTATGAGGTGTTTAAAATGGTCCCTTACCAGGCATAATGGTCTTATTGCACTCATGGCACTTGGAGGAGTACGCATTGGAGAAGCACTCTGTACACATCACATGATCATCCTTGGTCATGAAGGGTTTATTCACCAGGGAATGCTGGCATTGGAAGCACTGGAAACATTCTTCATGCCAGTGGCAGTGTTTGTAGGATAGGTCCTGAAAAAGGTAGCGGGAGAGAAAGTCAGAAAATTTGAGTCCTGCTTGTTAATGCATATTTGATTATCTGAGATAAGAAAAGATAAGATAAGATAAGATGATCCTTTATTAGTCCCACAAGTGAGAAATTTACATTGTCATGGCAAGAAGTGGACAGTACAAATAAGAACAGCAGAAAACAATAACACAGACACTATGTCGACTGTATAATATAAAAGTTCAATGTACAAATAAGCAAATGGGTGAGAGAACTACAAATTACCTTCCTCTTTATGATGGAAATAAACAAATATGCCAAAAGAGTTAAAAGATATTAGCAAAAGTATTTTGCGTTATGTGCAAATATAAAGTCAAGTCTGAGCCTAAAGTTCTAAAATAAACCCTTCACCTGTTGTTTTTTCCTTTTGAATCGGTCTTAGTGGTCCCCTGATACTGTATATGAAATCTCTTTCCAAAATTTTTTTTTCAAAGACATTTTTTCAAATGTCTCGAGAGTTTACAGCCAATCACATCAACTGATGTTTGTTGAAGCATGGGAAACGGGAGGAAACCTTTACCCAACCATCTGAGCTGCCGTTCTCTGAATGCTGAAGCAGAATGGCCAAAAACATTCTTTACACCTATTTCCTTTTAGCAAAATTTCCACGCAACTTAGCCTTCTGTGATTTATTTATTGCTGCGGCACATTGTTTTCTATGACTTCTATGTATCATGTTCTATGTTCTGTCTACGTGGGAGGGGTTTTCAAGTAAGAATTTCATTGTGCTCTGTACGCTGTACATATGACAATTAACTTCTATGTCAACCTTTTCTAGCCACTGCAGGACCATAGACAGGCTAGAGGAACTCATATTAATTTTAAATAATCTCACAAAGTGACATTTTCATTATAGGGGACCTTTAAAACCTACTACTGCTTATGCTGAAAGTAAGAACCAAATTGCGTTTTAAACATTTAAGTTTGAAATTTAACTTATGCATGCAGTTCCAGTACAATAAATCTATAGTGTGTACTGTAGTGGGCTCCCACAGTAGCATCTCTAATACATTGAAAAGGCTGTTCCTCTCAATGCATACTGTGTGGATGGAGCAATCTTTAGAGGCAAAGCAACCAGAAACTGGATGACTGCTCTCTGCTGGATGACTCTCGACTGCTGTGTTTATTCTCAAGTTAAAGTGCAATGGGTCCATACAGTCGTGGACAAAAGTTTTGAGAATGACACAATTACTGGTTTTCAGAAAGTTTGCTGCTCCTGTTTGTATTTTGGAGTATTTGCAAATACTCCAGAATGTTATGAAGAGTGATCAGATGAATTGAAATTTCCCTCATTGCATGAAATAGAATTAAACTGGATGAGTGGATCCTTTAAAAGGAGGGTGATGCTTGAAATTATTGTTCTTCCTCTGTTAACCATAGATACCTGCAAGGAAACACGTGCAGTCATCATTGTGTTGCATATCAGATCATCCAAAACTTCACAGAGAGAAGTTCAAGTGTTGTGAAGAAGGCTTCAGAGTGCCCAAGATAGTCCAACTAGCGCCAGGACCATCTCCTAAAGATTATTCAGCTGCGGGAATGGGGTGCCACCAGTGCAGAGCTTGCACAGGAATGGCAGCAGGCAGGTGTGACTTTTGGCCTGAACTTTTGGAGGACAGACTGACATTCTGCATAATGTACAGGGATTGTGTAACAAACTGGCATTGGGGAGCATGGGGACAGATTATCCCTTTTACCTCAATCCGGCTCATTAGTGTCTGCTTTGCAGCCGGCTTCTCTTTCTTTTTCTTCTCCTACCCACAATTCTGTGTTTTACACCTAGTGCATCACATGGGTCACATGTCATTTTGGACCATTACAATTGGACTGTTGAGGATTGAGGTAAGTCATTTTCTCTGATGAAGACCCTTTCACAGCCATGAATACATCCTCCGAAAGCAGCGTCTCCCATCCACCCAAGATCAGTTTGGTGAACTACTTTGCTAGGGGATCAAAACATCAAAATCTTGGGTCTATGGCCAGAAAACTCCCTGGAACTTAATCCATATGAGAACAAACTCCAAGCACTGATTGTGAAGGAATGGGTTGCCATAATTCAGGATTTGGCCCAGAAGTTGATTGACAGCCTGCTAGGCTTAATTGCAGAGGTCTTGGGAAAAAAAGGCTAACACTTCAAATATTAACTCTTTGCATAAACTTGATGTAATTGTCAATAGAAGCCTTTGAAACTTACAAAAATGATTGTAATTATACTTCAATAAAGCACAAGAACAACTGACAAAACAATATAAAAACACTTTATCAGCAAACTTGTGTCATTCTCAAAACTTCTGGCCACAACGGTACACTAAAAAAATCCATAGTAACAGTAAATCAACGTAAAAAAAACAACAACAAAAAAACATATTATCTAACAGTATTGCATTGTGTAAATTACAGTAAAACAGTAGTTTGGCAAACATTTTTGTACAGTGTAAAATAATGTTATTACTATTAAATTAACTGTGTCACATTTGGGGTACAATGTTGTGTAAGTGGGTAGTTATGCACAGTTCCTGTTTGGGTGTGTTGTTCTGATGCCTATTAATAGGTTGTATGTATAATATGTTTTGTATTTATGGAATGTATGGTATGTGCAGTCCCGTTCTGTAATCACTTTCTCACTGTATATTTTACAGTAATGTTCAGGATGCTACAGCTGCCACTTTTTACTGTAAACTATTTTTTACAGTGTGGGACTAAGGGATGATGGGATGTGTGTTACCTTGCTGCTGAAGCTAATGAGCTTCATGCAGTTCTCACAGGTGTTGGAGAACAGGCTGTCATAGCACTTGATGCAGAAGGCGTCGTCATCTCTTAGTATGTAATTATTCCCTAGCAAAGAATCCTTACAGGAATGACACTCATCGTGCTCTGTCATCTTGAAAAGACTTCATAAGAGGAAACAAATAAACAGAAATTGTAGTGCATATGGTTACAATAACTTCAGGTGAAATAAACATTTCGATTTATTAATATGAATTTTTCTTTTTAGTACACAATGCTTGTTCATTGGATTGCCCAAACCACACCAGGGCAGTGGTGGACCGGGGCAGTGGTGGCCTAGCGGTTAAAGAAGTGGCCCAATAAACAGAAGGTTGCCAGTTCGAATCCCTGGCTCCCTGGGTGCCTGTCATGGCAGCCCAATGCTTACTAAGGGTGATGGGTCAAAAGCAGAGGACACATTTCGTTGGGTGCACCGTGTGCTGTGCTGCAGTGTTTCACTTTCTCTTTCACACTTCTTATATAGGACGCTGGCAGTTGTTGCAGATCGAAGGTGGTTGGTCAAACCAGGTTATTTTTAAACATTTAGAAAGAAAAAAGCCAAGGGGGTAAAAGATTACCATAAGATTTGTGTTTTTGAACAGTAGAGTGATTCCTAACCAGTCAAAAGTTTGGACACACCTACTCTGTGGAAGTTATGACCACTAAATTGGAGCCATTTGGAAGAATCCAATGCAAAAAACATATTTATTTATTTGTTTATTTATTTATTTATTTTTGTAGCAGGAGAAAGTGAAAATCATTTCAGTTACATTTACATTTCTATTTTTGGCCTTTATCAGACACCCATAGTTACAGGGACAGTCCCCCTGGTGACACTTAGGGTTAAGTGTCTTGCTCAGGGACACAGCATAGTGCGTGTGATTCGAATCTGGGTTTTATGGTTCACAGGGGAGTGTCTTACCCACTAGGCTATTACAACCCTCTGTTTACCTTCATGGCTGCTTTGTTCAGTATTGTAATCATCAAAAGCCTCATTAACATGATCAGATAACGATAACGATAAGAAAGTGCTGAGCATAAACCTTCAGGACTTGTTGGAAACTGTCCCCGTTGTCTAACTTGGTGGTGGAGAGAAGACAAGAGTGTAAAATGCTGCCATCAGGGCAAAAGTTCCCTGCTTTAGATAGAGACAAATCTTCAACTTTTGCCTTGTTTGGTATTGTTTTGTTTATTTAATAAAAAAAGCACAACAGACGTAGGTGATAAATGGCTACGCATATGGCCAAATGAGAATACAATACATCATGCCACTTGAACTTCATGATTTATTACACTTCTGACTTGATGGAAATGACAAAAATGTCCGCTCTTTATATAAATTGTTAACTACAATTATCTCTTTATCTTTTAGTCACTGAGTTATACAGATTATGGAAATAAATATTTCCCTGGTAATGGGTTCATGAATTGCTCTTGTGTTTTGGCCACAGTTCCTTCTAGAGGAATGCGGAAGTAGGTGATTCCTGGACATAAAAAGGGCAAACAACAGTACCCTTTTGTTTCCTTTATCATTCAAGTATCACCATGTTGTGCCTAATGCATATCGGTTTAATGAACCTTTAAAGAAAAAGATGTTACATTTAATAATAATCTCATGACCCTAACACGTCTTTTTATTTCATTTTTGTTTTTTTTGTGATAAACAAAGAGTGTTTACATTTTCAGAGTGAAGATAGTTTGACACAAATGAACTAAATAACTGAATATACACATACAGATGGGGGGGGGGGGGGGGGGGGGGGGGGATGTGAGCCAGCTGTCCACCTAAAATTCACCAGCTTTTTAGAGGGGAACAACAAATAAATTTGTGTACTTTGTCACTCAGGTTCTGGTTCCTACCCCTTTGCAGCAAAAGGAAGAAAGGTTTAATAAAAAGGGTTTTGAATATTTTTAATATGAAATGAATAGTAGTAACATCTGTTGGTGCCATTCATCTAGTCTGTTAATTCCCAAGACCTATTTAACTCAGTAAAAATATTTAATATTTAAACACTCTTTGTTTTTCACACATTTTGTTAAATACAAAATGTAATAAAATGACCTGTTAGGGTCATGAGATTGTTATTAAATGGAACATCCTTTCCTTAAAAGGTTCCTATTTACAATGCAACCAGCACACAGTCTCTGAATATCCATACTATCTAATGTACAGCATGAGACCAGCAGCAAAACATCCAACAAATGAATAGTTTACTTACCAGACACTTATGCTGTTTATGATGTATTTCTAAATGTGGTAGCATGCACAATGAAAAACTCACCCTCTCTCTTTGTGACTTGCTGATGAATCTCCCTGGACTGAGCTTCGGGGTTCTATTTTAAGGGATCTTGTAAATCCTTATTAGATTAAAATTATGGAGTCTGCTTGTCAGGCTGCTGTGTTTTGGAACAATCACTCTTTATCCAGATACACCTTAAATATGCTACAAAGTTTAACAGAAATTATCTATATAGAATTTTTGCTGCTAAAATGCACATTAATATCTCCTATATACGTGACACCAAATACATTTAAAGATTGTGGTTTCACATTTTCCGCCAATTAAGATTGTTTGGATGTAGACTTGAAGCTGTCTTAGCACAGTAAAATACACAGTAAAATTTTACTAAATTACAAACTAACTAGAAACCAGGATTGTAAAGGGTCTGTCTGGGCATTGGCCACAGAAGCAGGCATTTCTAATAAAGTGGCTAGATTGCGGTTGTGCTGTAGGGCAGGGTTGCTAAGGATTCATGCAAGTGTATATGTATTTTGTATAGAGTTTGTGTCCAAATGAATAAACTTTGATAAAAACATTCTCTTTTCATTTTTAAGCATTATTGGTAAGCATGATTTATAACAACCAGGTCTTATGTTGTGAAATACAACTTTATATGAACTGAGTCAACAGATACCAAAAGAGAAGACAATGGAAAGTTTAAAAACAATTACATTTATTGTACATATAATAATAATAATAATGTTTATATTTCATACATCGGAATATCAAAATGTTTTACAAAGAATTCAACTCAATATAATGGGAACAGTCAGAAAAAAAAAACAGTAAAACAAGTATTATAAGAAGAAATTCAACAACAAAATAATATGTTTAGAGTGTATTACGCAGACAGATCAGCTCATCCACCGGCACATCATGCCAATTTCATAATTCAATTTCATGTGTGTATTGCTTTTTCCAACAGATGTTTTCACAAAGCAGCTTTATCTGATAGAGGATTCAGTCCCCTATAGGTCGGCCTTTCTCTTGATTTGTGTGCATGTGGCACAAACTGGAAAAAAATTAATGGAAGTCTATGTAAAAAGAGGGATCCATAATGAATCTGTTTAACATGTCGAGGGTCTCCCAGAGGCGAGATCTGAGTTGTTGCTAAATTGGCATGCAATACATTCCTATGGAAATTGCATAACAGCTTTGCCAGGCTAATTCAAAAATCTTATAAAACTAATTATAACATGCCGGCCAAGCGCTGAAAGAAGAACCATTAAATTCTCTTAATGGTAGAATTAAACTAAGAAAACTGAGCGGGGATTCAGCCCTGTGTGCTTTATACCCAAAATTTCGAGGCAATATGAATTATCAGCACAGCCCGCGAAGAGACTGGAGGCTCCTGACACACACATGCACACACACCCTGCTGCGCAAAATAATAAGTCCAATCAAGGCAACTCATATACCAAACTGTCCTGACAAGATCTAAAAGTCAACTTTGTTGCACATTGAACTGTGTGGTCACCACTTGTGGTGTATCTAGAAAAGAATTTAAGATAGATCCTTTTTGGGGTTAAAATCTGGTACCACTTGTGTATGTGTACTTTCACAAGGGTGCTTTTGGTTTATTATATCTGGGGGAATTAATTCTTCTGAAAAATTCTACTCTATGATCTGTGTGCTTAAATCCCTTCACTTTCAGTCACATATTGTCTGTTCATACAACTCCAGACTGCGTTGTACATGGCTTCGAAAGACACCTTTCTCAGGCCTTGATGTCAGCATTATGCCCATAAACCCTGTGATTGTTTAGTCTCAGACGCTAAATGCACAATAAAAAACATTCAAAAAACATTCAATTCAATAAATTGTATAGAAACCATAAACAAAGAAACCTTAAGAAAGATTAAGGCTCAGCAGGAGAACCCATCCTCCTTTGGACACCACTGGAATACCCTGGTAGTTCATGTCAGGCCATATGGATTGTGGGAAAGTGAGAAGGAAGCAGGTGTCCAGGTTCATCTGACAGGAATACACACACACATATTATATATTTGACTTGTATCTTCTTTATCAGCATTGATCAGCAGAAGTAAAGTATGAAGCTCTGATGACGTGTCGGGATGTGACATCTTCCTCTGTGCTTCACCGCGTCACTGCAGCTCCTCTTCCTCGGTCCCTTGCGCTCTCCTTCAACTCAGCTGACGAGCGGTCGGTGGGCGAGGACCAGTGACAACAGCCTGTCTACAGTCCGCGGCCGACATCTTCATTCCAACACATATAAAGGTCAAAATTTAGACCAAGGGGACTCTGATGCAGACCAAGGGCACCGGCGCATCGGGCTCCTTCAAGCTGAACAAGAAGCAGGCGGAGCCCAAGAAGAAGCCCGGCAGCAAGAATGCGGCTCCAAAGGCGCAGAAGGCGGCCGCGAAGAAGCCCGCCGCGGTCAAGAAGCCCAAGAAGGTCGCGGCCAATAACCCCGCCGCCAAGAAGTTGCTCAAGAAAGTCAAGAAGCCTGTGGCAGATGCCAAGAAGACGGCGACCAAGAGTCCCAAGGAAGCAGCCAAGAAGCCCGCCGCAGCCAAGAGCCCAAAAAAGGCGAAGGCCGCCACACCCAAGAGCAGCAAGCCGAAGAAGGTGGAAAAATAAGAAGTAAAAACCTGCTGCTTTTTTACTCAAAAATGTTGTTTTAAGAGCCACACACTGATTTCCAGAAAAGGCGCGTCTGTTCGACCCCCCACACATAATCATGACTAAATAAGATGTGAAGCTTCATTATTCTCCCCGCACGACAAATACATCCATAAATCTAGATATAGAACGTCGTTTTCATAGCTGCCCACGCCACCATGTCCCCATGTGGTGACAGTTTGTGAAGGAGGGGACAGTCATGCAGATCATGCAGCTGTAGCGCAACGCGTTACTGCCATTTTTCTTACCTCTGAAGTAAAACTGAATACCAAACTAGTACGAAAACACGTCTCATGTCTTATCGCCTCGCAGAAGGAGAGTTTTCCACATTGACGGAGCTTCTAAATATCAAGTGATTATAGTAAATAAGATTATTTCTCCACTCAAACTATGTATGAATTACTTCAATGATTAAAATATTTCAAGATAAACACAATTTGTGTGGTAGTGGTAGTTGCTCCAGGGAGACTGTCCCTGTAACTACTGATTGTAAGTCGCTCTGGATAAGGGCGTCTGATAAATGCAGGAACTGTAAATATAAAACTCATTTTGGAACGAAAAGCGCGGTCAAATGTGCGAATGAAAGGGGGCGGGCCTTCACACAGGATTGGCCGAAACTTTGAGCCAATCAGGACACTGAGCTGTTTCCTATAAGAAGAGCTCCGCGTGGTCCAGCGTTACTTTGTTTCCTGAACGAACATCGTAGAACGACAAGATGAGCGGACGAGGCAAGACCGGCGGTAAAGCGCGCGCTAAGGCGAAGACCCGCTCTTCCAGAGCCGGCCTGCAGTTTCCTGTGGGCCGTGTGCACAGGCTGCTGCGGAAAGGGAACTACGCGGAGCGCGTTGGTGCCGGCGCTCCTGTTTACTTGGCCGCGGTGCTCGAGTACCTGACCGCTGAGATCCTGGAGTTGGCTGGGAACGCGGCCCGCGACAACAAGAAGACCCGCATCATCCCGCGTCACCTGCAGCTCGCTGTGCGCAACGACGAGGAGCTCAACAAGCTGCTGGGCGGCGTGACCATCGCTCAGGGCGGCGTCCTGCCCAACATCCAGGCCGTGCTGCTGCCCAAGAAGACCGAGAAGGCCAAATAAAGCGCCGGAACTTCCAACGCGCATCAAAGGCTCTTTTAAGAGCCACACACTTTCTTCCAAAAACGCAACTTCCGCCTTTTAGTATCCAGCTTTTTATTTACTAGAACTAGGAACACCGACAAAGGCTTCAAATAAGTCAGAATGCAGCTACACAAGTCCCACAAGCACTTGCGGCATTCGGCTGATTTGCATACACAGGCCTCGTCAGAAGATACGTTTATAATATTGATTTATAATAATAATGATTATAATAAATATTCAGTGGAGAAGTGGGTGTGCCATCCTATATTTATTACAGTTGTGGCATTTATCAGACGCCCTTTACAGAGTGCCTTCTGAGCTGAAGTGACAGGGACATTCCCCCTGGTTGTAAGTGTGTTGCCATTGGTGGCCTAGCGGTTAAGGAAGCAGCCCCATAATCAGAAGGTTGCCCGTTCAAATCCTGATCCCAAGGTGCCACTGAACAAAGCATCGTCCCCACATGCTACTCCCTGGGCGCCTGTCATAGCTGCCCACTGCTCTCTCAGGGTGATGGGTTAAATGGAGAGGACACATTTCACTGTCTGCACTGTGTGCTGTGCTGCAGTGTTTCACAAGTGACAATCACTTCACTTTTTTTTTTTTACTTTACTAGGCTACTTCCATCCCATCCTTCTCACGCTCTTCTGTTGTGTGTCATAATAAAAGTGGAGGGAAACACATGTTAAAGTTTAAACACTGCATACATTGGCTGCATACATTGTGGCGGGGGATTTTAATCACTCCAATTTGAAGATAGTATTCCCTAAATTTCATAAAAACATTCTCGGTCACACCAGAGGAAACAAAACCCTGGATCAAGTTTACACAAACATGGCTGAAGCCTATGCTGTGACCCTCCTCCCCCACTTCGGACAATCAGATCACCTTTCTTTGTTTCTCACCATCAGTAGTGATGATGAAGCCATCAGTGAGGACCATCAAAGTGTGGCCAGCGGGGGCTGATATCACACTCCAGGACAGGTTCCAACACACAGACTGGAGTATGTTTGCTTCACAGGCCACCTGTGGCTCTCACACGGACATCGACATCTACACCTCCTCTGTTCTGAACTACATTAACACCACCATAGACACGGTTACTACTCAGAAACAGATCACCACATACCCTAATCAGAAGCCTTGGATGAACAAGGAGGTGCGTCTCCTGCTGAAGACACGCAACAATGCCTTCAGATTGGGTGATGCACAGGCCTACAGCATTTCCAGGGCAAATCTGAAGAGGGGCATCAAAAAGACCAAGCACTGCTACAAACTAAAGCTAGAGGAGTACTTCTCCAATGCTGATCCTCGACGCTTGTGGCAGGGCATTCAGGCCATTACAGACTATAAACCCAGCAACTCAGCCCCCACAACTACAAATATCCTCTTTCTGAATGAGCTTAACGACTTTTATGCTCGCTTTGAAAGAGACAACAAGCAACCTGCTGTCAGGATCTCCTCCTCTACCGACCACTCGCCCATCATACTCACCTCCTCAGATGTTTGCACTGCACTGAGCCGGATCAACGCGCGCAGGGCTGCCGGACCAGACGGCATCCCGGGGCGCGTACTTAGAGCATGTGCAGAGCAGCTCGCTGGTGTATTCACAGACATTTTTAACATGTCCCTCGCCCAAGCAGCTGTTCCAACATGCCTCAAATCCACCTCCATTGTACCAGTGCCAAAACATTCTAGCCCAACATGCCTGAATGACTACCGCCCTATAGCACTTACACCCATAATCATGAAGTGCTTCGAGCGGTTAGTCCTGGCACATCTGAGGGACTTTCTCCCACCAACTCTGGACCCACACCAGTTTGCGTACCATAGCAATAGGAGCACAGAGGATGCAGTCTCCATAGCACTGCACTCTGTACTCACACACCTGGACAAGCAAAACACATATGCACGGATGCTGTTTGTTGATTTCAGCTCAGCATTTAACACTGTCATCCCCTCTAAGTTAATCTCTAAACTTAGAGCCCTGGACATTAACACCTCACTTTGCAACTGGATTATGGACTTTCTGACCAGTAGACCACAGCATGTAAGGTCAGGCCACATCTGTTCCACTACTGTCATGCTCAGCACTGGTGTACCACAGGGCTGTGTGCTGAGCCCCTTCCTCTACTCCCTCTTCATCCATGACTGCCGACCTATGTATGGATTATTTAGTTTGCAGATGACACCACGGTGATAGGTCTCATCGACAATAAAGATGAGACTGCCTACAGGAAAGAGGTCCAGCATCTGGCCACTTGGTGCACAGAAAATAATCTTCTCCTAAACACCACCAAGACCAAGGAGTTCATTGTGGACTTCAGGAGGGAGAGAAGAGGCTCGCATGATCCCATCCACATCAGCCCGGTCCTTCGGCCACTTTATTAGGAATACCTGGTAGCTAACATGCTAATTTTTCCATATCTTACCGTGTATAACTATGTATGTGACCAACAAAAATTTGAATTTGAATTTCACCAAATTTAACGTGAAGAGTCTTGACCACGCCCTGTTAGCATTTTTGATGTTATCATGCTAGCACTAGCATGCTAACATGCTAATTTTTCAACATGTTCTAAACATCACGAAATTTAATGTGACACATATTCGCCACGCGCTGTTACCATTTTCCATGTTAGCATGCTAATATATACACAAACACACACACATTGAGTTAGAAAATGTCTACCATTATTGTAGAGTTGACCAGTTCAATTAAACATTAGAAGCGCGGTAGCTTTTTTGTCCCGGATAAAATATGATGCGTGAAGTGAGAATATAACCCGTGTTCCATGAGCAATCAAGGACCAATCAGCCCTGCCACTTTCCTCTAGGTCTGCCCAGGATCCCCGCCAGGAGTCTGACATGAGTAAGGACATACTGTTTGGATGTCAATGGAAGGCTTCTCTGGGGTGCAAGCGTGGGAGCTTCCTGGTGATGTTTCGTATGCCTCCAGACATGGCGTCTACCTGGCGGATGGATAAGCGCATGCTGGGAGATGCAGTAGTTATTCGGGAGGAAGATTTAGTTAAGATGATTTACTACTCTGTCTGATTTCAGGTTGTATGTTGATGTGTTGTTGATGCAGGTGTCAGGACCAATGTTCTTCTGCCTCGGTATGGCGGAGCGACTGCTGCAGACCCCTGTCATGACTCCTTTGGATGGCTGCACATACCTGGGCATGGACTCCTGATACTCTACTCAAAATCTCCCTGCTCACTGTTTGATTCCATTTTCTGCTTTTCTGCCAAAAAGCGATGAGAACCACACTTTTACGCTCTTTTACAGTCCTATTTACTGAAAAATTGTTGCCTGGCAGATTTCACTTTTTTGGACATCCTGATGTGCCTGTGTGTGGAGCGGAGTGAGACACTGTGAGCAACGAGAGGCCAGGCTGCAGTTCTCCAGTTAGCCCACAGGGGGCAGCAGTTAGGAGTGCCAGGGCTGTGTTGTGTCTATGGACTTTTGCTGTATGCTGTTAAGTAGTTATGGAAACGTGAACAGCTCTGCCATATGTCAAAGAATTTAAGATTTATTAGACATGATTGGAATGCACAGTAGCATGTTTTTTTGTCTCCTGAGGACATGTAGAGGGTGGTTTCTGATGGTGGAGACGCTCTGTCCCACCTGGATGCCCGATTTTTTCCAGTCTTCCGTCTAGCGCTGGGGCTGGAGGGGGTGAGGTGGCTCTTGGGGGGCGCTGGTGAACTGGAGGGGGACCTGGTGATACTTGAAGGAGGTTCTGTCACTTACTGAGGAGGAAGGAGGTGTTCTTCAGATCGGCATGGAGGAGGGCAGCTGGTGATTTGAGAGACTACAATGACCAGCTCCTGAACACACCGGACTCAAGTAGTTATGGACCTATATATATATTTTAATCTATTAATTTAAACGACCTGGATAAAAGGTACATTAACAAAGTAAGTGTGATGTGTCGTGTTTTACTAGTTAATTTTACTCAGACTAATGCGTGTTGCAACAGAAGCAGGTTCTCCTCAGTTCTCTCTGGAACAACAACAATATGCTGTTCTGCACCTCAGGATCATCTTATTTATTTACTAAGACGGTCTAGTGTGGCAGCTGGAGTCAGGCTGCTGTCATTTGCTGGAGATGACATTTAGTCTCTCGTGTCTGAGAAGAAAGCATAACATGTACATTTACGGCATTTGGCAGATGCCCTTGTCCAGAGCGACTTACAACGTGCTTAAGTTACCATCGATGAAGAGATCAATTCTGGTTCGCTAGGACCCCAACTATGAATACATCTTTTATTCACTCTGTTGTTGATTCTGTACACAAGTTCGACAACAAGAAAATTACAATTTAATCTAAATATTCTTTAAAGAGGAAGGTCTTGAGCTGCCGTTTGAAGGTGCTCAGTGACTGAGCTGTTCTGACCTCGAGGGGAAGGTCATTCCACCACCGAGGGGCCAAGACGGAGAAGAGTCTAGATGAATGTCTTCCTTTTACCTTCAGAGATGGAGGGACCAGGCGAGCATAAAGTTGCTAAATAGGGTGGTAGTAGCCTAGTGGGTAACACACTCACCTATGAACCAGAAGACCCGGGTTCAAATCACACTTACTACCATTGTGTCCCTGAGCAAGACACTTAACCCTAAGTTGCTCCAGGGAGACTGTCCCTGTAAATACTGATTGTAAGTCGCTCTGGATAAGGGCATCTGATAAATGCCATAAATGTAAATGTAAATGTAAATATTCAAACCATCATTTCTCATTATCACTATAAATCTAAATCCCAGCATGATCTGGCCACACAAAATGGCCAGTGAGTGGCATGGCGGTCTGAGGAGCAGCACAGCTGCCAATCCTGTCTGGGCCACCGCCAATGCTGGCTCAGCAGGTGAGGGGTCAAGAGGTCACTGACTTAGTTAACATAATGACATACATGTATGGCCATTTTCCATGGACCAGCCATCATACTACTAAAATTATGTACATTTATCAGGTATTATCATTATAACATGGACTAATGTGACAAACAGGCTCAGTGACAGACTATGATAAAATACAAATGACAACTTTTTTTTATTGTTACTGAATGTTCCATCTCAGAACTTTTCTATTATGTGATTTAATAGCCTGCTAAAAGGATGGATGCTGGAAAGGTGGCACGTGGATTTTTCAGATAAATCTTCTGTTGAATCCCACCACAGTTGCCGCAAATATTGCTGGACACCTAATGGAGCCCGCATGGATCTGAGATTCACCCAGAAAACAGTAAAGTTTGGTGGCAGAAAAATCATGGTCTGGGGTTACATCCAGTATCGGGGTGTGCGAGAGATCTGCAGGGTGGAAGGCAACATCAATAGTCTGAAATACCAAGAAATCTCAGCTACCTTTTATATTCCCAACCATAAAAGAGGCCAAATTCTGCAGCAGGATGGTGCTCCATCACATACTTCCATCTCCACATCACAGTTCCTCAAGGTGAAGTTCAAGATGATCCAGAATTGGCCAGCCAAGTCACCAGACATGAACATCATTGAGCATGTGTGGGGTAGGATGAAAAAGGAAGCATGGAAGACGAAACCAAAGAATATTGATGAACTCTGGGAGGCATGCGAGATTGCTTTCTCTGCTACCATCAATAAATTGTATGAATCCTTGCCAAACTGCATGGTTTGATGCATGTCATTGATATGTCGTTTCCTACATCTGTATGTGTAGGGTGGTAGTAGCCTAGTGGGTAACACACTCGCCTATGAACCACTTACTACCATTGTGTCCCTGAGCAAGACACTTAACCCTAAGTTGCTCCAGGGGGGGACTGTCCCTGTAACTACTGATTGTCGCTCTGGATAAGGGCGTCTGATAAATGCTGTAAATGTAAATGTAAATGTAAATGTGTGTATCGCCACCTGCTGGTACAGCGAGTAATTCGCACATGTGGATTTTACTGGCGAGGTAGGAATGAGACAAAAATGCACAAATGCAGAGTCACAAATGTGACGCGATCCACAAATCCACAGAAAATGATACACAACTATAGAAAGCACGTTTTACGTATACAAAACTCAGCATTTTTCTGGATATGATTTTATGCCACACAAATAAAATGCTTATTTGCAGATATGTCACGCGATCCACAAATGCCCAGGAAATAATGCACAAAATATTTTACTATATAAAATGCAAAAAATACATATTTATGGATAAATAAATATTTGTGAATGTCAACATTTATTTGTGGATTGTCTTCTGTGAGTTACAAATAATTAAGTCCAATAAAAGCTTCTACAATTGTGCTACAATATTGACCGCACCATGCAGCCTTCAACAAAACGTTAATGCTCCAGCTCCACCATAAGGCCAAACATGGTGTTTTGTTTATTTTTATATATATTTTTTTTCCAGGAAAACGATTTCATTATTCTTAAATGTAGTGTTTGCACAATCTTCTGTAAATCTTATGAACAAACACACACACACACACACACACACACACACAGAGGTCATTTAAAAACTGCGCGTGTTCCCGTGCTGTGACGCAACGGTGGACGAGACCACAGACTGGAAATGCGGGTGTGAATAAATGCAGATTCAGATTGTACATCTCCGTCCTAAATATAAAATATAAGCGGGTGTCTGTCGATCAGTGCTGTGTTCGTCGTGGAAGGTGAATTATTGCGCCGCGTCTCCGCAGAGAAGAAGTCTCCGGTAAAAACGGTGATCCCCTGTGCGCGGCCCCGTGTGCGCGACTCCGCCGCCGTGCTCGCGGCTGCTGTGAACGCGCTTCCGCGTTGTGCTCCGTGCCGCGGTCCGCAGGGAAGAATGAACCACGCAGAATGTAGCGCCGCGCCGATCATCCGCTGCATCTACGCGGTGGGATTTATGGTGAGTCATGCAGGACACGCACCAACACTTCTGTCATTTGCCTGTCGTGTCAGATGAAGTGCAGATTAAGTGACACTGTGTGGTGGTGGTGGTTCCTGAAGGAACTTTTCATTCTAGCTTTCCACCTGCACCACACACCATCAGGTTGACCATTATTAGTGGTTGGAATGGTTGGGCCTCCAGGACAAAGATTGGGGACCCCAGTCCTGTCACTCTCATATATGACCCAGATGACCACAGTAACGTGGTGTGTGTGTGTGTGTGTGTGTGTGTGTGTGCGTGTGTGCGCACGCGCATGCATGCTCCTTGTCTGAAGACCAGAATAAAAGGGTTAGTGTAATGAGAAGTGCCGTGACATGGGTAGAGCGGTGGTGTGACTTTAATCAGAGTTACTCTGGCTTGTGGTCTGAATGCTGAAAAACCGGTTCCCTGCTCAGTTGCTTCCTGTTATGTTTTCAGTCCCCCAAAATGTCAAGTTTTTTTTCTTGCTGTACTGGAAGAGAAAGAGTTAGAATGGACTGGTATAAAGTCTCTGTTTCACCAGCGTATTACCAGAAACCGTTGAAATGGACCCACCATTACCCATTTTTTTCTAAAATCTGTATTTCACTGTATGTCCTTGCGGTCATCAAGTAAAAGGGTACCAAATATAGCTAGTTTCATGATACTTGGGTGATATCCAGCTGTGGATCAAAAGTCACACTTTGTGGTTATGTAATCATGTTTAGTATATATTAAAATATTACACAACATGACAAATCAAGCAGCATAG
Source organism: Denticeps clupeoides (assembly GCF_900700375.1). NCBI lineage: Eukaryota > Metazoa > Chordata > Actinopteri > Clupeiformes > Denticipitidae > Denticeps > Denticeps clupeoides. The sequence continues at coordinate 20,724,423 of NC_041715.1, forward strand.
ATGCTGATTAATCTTTTAAAGTGAAGTTCAGAGTCACACAGATTCATTGCTTAGACCAGTAATTGTCAAACTGTGGGCTTGCTTCCATAGCAGTGCTTCTAAAACAAGCAGGTCAACATCCTAATATGAAGGTTAAAAGATTATGACATCTGTCTAGCTGATATTCACCTTATTTTTCATTCATTTGGCTGCTTCCAAAGGTCATGAAATAAAAAGTTGCCTCCACAGTTAAATCACCTGTTTTATGCTTCCTCATGAATGGCCTAATGAAGCTCACATGGGCCAAAGCATTGGAATTTTTGGTGATGAAACAGGCTATGTCTGTATGGTTTCCTACCCATGATTCATTGTTCCTCAGTTGGAGGGTCGTATGGCCTACTGTACAATGGGTTCCTGTTAGAACAGGCCTATTAGACCAGTCTGGGCCAGTCTGGTTCATCATCCTTTTAGTTGTCGTATAACTGTTATTATGTCCATTAAAGTGTTATCGACAGTCTTTCACCCCAGTCCTCTATAATGAGCCACATTCCTAATAAAATGTTTTTTTGCTTATTCGTCTTTTTTTTTTGTACAGGACTTGTTCGGGGTCAGCATGATCATCCCACTGCTAAGCCACCATGTCAAGTTTCTTGGAGCCAGTCCTACAGTGGCAGGGATAGTAGGTGTGTATTTTCTCATGATCGTTAATGAGCCTCATCAACTATTTATTTCTTTGTTTATTGAGATTCTGATTGCATTATGAGATTTATATATTCTCTTGTTTTTTACTACTGCAGGCTCCACCTATGGTGTGTTACAACTTTTCTCAAGCACAATAATTGTAAGTACTCTGGACAATTGTTGTTTAGCATTTGAAATTCTTTGGATTTTTGCATTGACATTTCCTGTGCTGTAATGTTAGTTATCTAATTAGGTATGGTAGGTCTTGTTTGTTAGGACAAAAATAGTTTTCGTGGCATTAGCAATGCAGATATGGGGCCGTGAACTGTTACTGCATTTGTTCTGGTCTTCATTAAGTACATAGTACCCATTTCATAATTAAAACAAGGTTATCTTATTATTATATTAGACTCAAGAATACGTTACATCCATTCCAGTGGCCACATTTCCCCATGAGTTTTTCGACCACACGTTCTGTTTTCTTTCCCACTTCATTGTAAAGAATGAATGGGAGACACAGGAAACAGAAATACTGAATATAATAATAACGCAATCCAATGAATAAGGAAATAACGTCTTTTCTAATCTTCGTCAATGAAAATAAATACATATTTTATTTTTGTCTCATTTTTATTCATCAGTTGACATTATATATTCTATTATAGTTATAGTCACATGACCAGCATTTATGTCTTGTTTCAGTCATGTCATAAAGGTTTGTCAAAAATTTTGTTGACGAAACAACACTTGCTGCCACTGTTAATGGTGAATATGAATCTGTATAATTTTTATATGTTTGGTTTTATATAGTATAAGTAATAATTTGCCATTGATTTAAAAAAAAGCAACAACAAAAAAGACTATGGACAATTTTTTCATTAAAAACATGTCAATGCATAAATACATGAAGAGTTTCATTTCTATTGTAAATTCGAAATATCAGTTTCCATAATAGTCAATATCAATATCAGCTTTGAAAAAAATATCTACACTTGACAGATTTTATAGTCTCCAGATCCTTGATTTCTTTGGCCTAGCACATGTTGCTCTTTTACTTCATTTCAACAGGGACTCATATGAGATTTGTAGATGAAAGAATGCAGTTGGTTGAAAAGGAACATGCAATCACCTCCTAGATTATTCTGTCAGCATTATTACTTAGTCAGGTGTGGTTTTGAGATCAAATACAGAATCACATATCTGTAAAATACATGAATAGAAAAGAGAGTGCATGCTTCCTTGGTGTGTGAAGCTCTCCATATGAAGGTGATTCGCAGCTTCCATTTCTGAACCTCAGAGAATCCAGACCAGAACTCCTCTCACAGGAGCACCCCACTGGGCTGTGCAAAAAAATGCCTTAAAATTTTGGTCATGAGGGAAATTAAAGAAGAGAACGAGTCGTTTGTCCTTTGCCTTGGTTGCTAAGCATTGAATGAGAACTACAGCAGAGCAAATTCAATTGGGCCTAATTTTATTATGCTATCGTGTGTGTGTGTGTGTGTGTGTGTGAGATACCACTGCAGAATGAGAGACGGTGTGGTGGATGTTGTGAAATTCTTTGGGCCTTTGCCATTTTTAGAAGATATTTGAGATGGAACTGGACACTGACATTAGTTATTTTAGTTTTATTTAAGTGAATATGTTTGCTACACCCTCAGAAAGTCTCTGCTTGTCAGGGATATGCCTTGTGCTACGTGCAATTTAAATCTCATTTTGTCAAGACAAGCTTCATTGCTCATTCTCTTGACAGTCGTCCTGAAGAGTGTGTGTCTGGTGCTGATGGGAGGGGTTTTTCAGCTTGTCACAATGTTGCCAGATTGACATCACACTTCTTAGTGTCAAAAACCATATATTAAGTTCTTCCCTGTCAAGTACAGAATCCCTAACATTCTAACAACCCTGGACACTGTGGCATACTGTGACAAATGTTCATGTTGGTGCTAGTTTTTCAAACTATCCAAAAGACTGGTAATTCTTGTATACAAGACAAAGAACATGATGTACTGTGTATAATAAAGTAATAAAGTGAATAATAAAGTGAAGTGATTGTCACATGTGGTACAGCACAGCACACGGTGCACACAGTGAAATTTGTCCTCTGCATTTAACCCATCACCCTGAGTGAGCAGTGGGCAGCCATGACCGGCGCCCAGGGATCAGTGTGTGGGGACGGTGGTTCCTTAACCGCTAGGCCACCACTGCCCCAGAGGCACTGCAATACTGGGATGCCTGGAGCGGATGGAGCAAGCTCCTTTGCCGACTCCCTGTTCTAAAAATCCGCTTAATATGTAGTCCCCCGCTGGGGGACGTATCAGATATTAAACTGATAAGATATAGTTGGTATAGTTGGTGGTAGCAGCCTAGCAAGTACCACACTCGCCTATGAACCAGAAGACCATAAAATTACAGGTTCAAGCCCCACTTACTACCATTGTGTACCTAAGCAAGACACGTATCCCTGAGTAATCCCTGTAACTATTCATTGTAAGATACTCTGGATAAGGTGTGTGATTAAAACTTTTACCTTTTGATTGTTTTTGCTCCCTGTTTATTGTCAGGGAGTGGCAAGGTAGAGTAATGAGATGTAAATGAGTGATGTTGTGGCTGTGCTTGTGATTGGCAGGGCGGTTGGAGTGATGTGGTGGGCCGGCGCTACTCTCTGCTCACTTGCCTTATACTGAGTGCCCTAGGCTACGCCTTGCTTGGCCTGTCCACCAGCATTACTCTGTTTGTACTGGCGCGGATACCAGTGGGTAAGAGAGATTACTTTTTCAATCACTTATTCCTTGTTATATCAAGATCAACTTTGTTTATATAGCACTTTTTCAATCCTCATCCTCTAAGTGTGCTGTATATCAGTCAAATAGAGGAACTAATTATTATTAAGAAGGCCAAAATGAAAAATCCTTTCTCAATTTTTTCATGGTTATTCTTCTACTTATAGTGAGAATAATTATATATAATTTTGCAAAAGAAGACACAAAGGAGAAGAGTTTATGGGCTCTTGTCATCTGGACAATACTTATCCCTACAGTGAAGCATGGGGAATGACTTTCATTAGCAGGATGAAGGAATGATCATGGTACTGAGAGATGTTTGATGAGAACCTGCTCCTCAGGTTTGGGCAAAGGCTTATACTGCCAACACAATACAGGGATGGATTCTAGACACATCTTAGTATGCTCTTGAACCAAGGAAGGATGAGGATTTACTTAGAAGACTGAACAAATATCCCCCAATCTGTATGCCCCAAGGTTGAAGCTTGGTGGTTCACCAAAATAGTTTTTATTTAAGAACTATTAAATTGCTTGTGTTGAAGCTACATGAATTTTCTGAGCAAATTCAGTGGCTGGGACTCAAAGCCAGCTCTCTTTCTTGTGAGGCAGCAACTCTTAAACGCATGTTCTTGTTCATTCTCAGTTCATGTAATAATCTTGTGATGTCTCATTGTCTTTGTGTTGCTGTATTGTCTGTGGCATTTCTTTAATCAGCTAATTGTCTGCTCCCATCCACAGGGCTTTTCAAACACTCCCTCTCCATATGCCGAGCGCTCCTCTCTGACCTGGTGTCTGAGACAGAACGCCCCCTGGTGATGGGCCACTTCAACGCCGCCTCCAGTGTGGGTTTTATCCTGGGCCCTGTGGTGGGGGGGTATCTAACAGAGCACGAGGGTGGGTTCTACATGTCCTCCTTTGTCTGCGCCACCATATTCCTCCTCAACACAGGTGAGCAAGAAAAGAGGGAATTCATTTTATATTCAATTTAGATCACTGGAAGCCAGAAAGGAGGAGTGGTAAGGGTTCTTTAGACATCGTCTTTTTCTAAATGCTTTCAGTGAAGACAATAATTAGGCCATCCCAATACCAGACAACTTTCTCAATGTCTGGTACTTTAATCAACACAGTTTACCCCAAGAAAATGAGAGCAGCGTAAGCCATAAAAACAATTATGGGTTATGTTTCTTGTTAAGCTGTATTGTAGAAAGAGTAGAAGTATTTAACCCTTCGGTTGTAAATCCTTTTGAGCACCTCTAACGTTTTGACTGCTGATTTATCTCTTTCAAGCATCTAGTCTCAACAATAGTGCATTTGAAGTATTTTGTGTTTGTGTGTGTACTACACACTCAGTTCAAAATTCTGCACATTTTCTGTCTCTGTACAGCACATTGGTATGACATTGCATCGTCTTTTAATTGAGCCTCATATGTACATTTGTACTTTTGTCTGTTTGACACCAATGAGAGTCCAATTGAGTCCATCAGTCAATACCGGGCACCTTTGTTCGATTTAGCATTTGTACGCTGTGTGACGATGTGGCACTTTTTGACTGCTAAGTTTTTGTTGGAGCATCTAGTAACATACTGTCCTTGTCTTCTCAGGTCTGGTCTGGCTGTTACCAAGAAATGAGAAGCTACACCGCCAAACAGATGCTAATGCTAACAGTAATGCTGTCACCAGCCAACCCTACGATGGCCTCAGGAACACTCGTCAGAACTTCTCTGATGAGAACCACCACTACCTACCCCATAACAACAACCACCACCACGCAACGCGTTCTCCCACCGCATCAGCCCAGAGATGGAGGTGGCCGTGGGGGAAAGCATCTGTATTGCAGCCCATCTGGAAGCAGCTGTTGATGGTGGTGGTGCGGATCCGCCACGTGGCTACTTCTGACATGTGGGATGTCTTCCTGGTGCGTTTACTAATGGCGCTGGCCATTATGCTGTACTACAGTAACTTCTCGTTGGCCATGGAGGAGCGTTTCCAGCTGAAGCCCAAGGTGACCGGCTACCTCATCAGCTACAGCAGTATGCTGGGGGCGCTGGCTGGCTGCCTGGTGGGCCCTGTCACGCAGCTCTATGGCAATGACATGCCAGCGCTGCTGCTGCACTCCACTATCCTCACCGGCTCGCTCATCTTCCTCTACGCGACAGCGGCCAGCGTCTGGCAGGTGGTCCTCAGCTCCACCTTCTTTGCCATCTCAACCACAATCGGCAGAACCTGCATCACCGACCTGGAGTTGCGACGTGGTGATGCCCAGGCCTGCGGGACCTTGATAGGGGCCGGCCAGTCAGTGACCGCGGTGGGCCGTGTGCTGGCCCCACTGCTCTCTGGCTTGGCCCAGGAACTCAGCCCATGTGGACCCCCCAGCTTAGGTGTGGTGCTCGCCATCGCTGCTGCAGGACTGCTTCTGCTCCGAATACCCAAGTGGGACAGCAAGGGAATGGCAAAGACTAAAAGTCATTAGGCTGTTTTCAGCTGACAACAGATAACAGAGACGACAGGAGCATGTCAAGTTTGGAGCTGGACAAGTTGTTTTTTTTATGTAGACGTTATGCTGGGTCTTTTAACAAATTCTACCACTGACTGTTATAAAGTGATGAGAAATCACAAATGATGGCAGCTGTACATAATCACACTACAACAACAACACAAGAAAAGTACTTCCATGACTTGGAAACTGAACCACTGTGATATGTGGATCTGTGTGTCGTTTGGCTTTGTTGTTGTGCGCAATCCTAGTTTCCATACAGTAATCTATATTCTAAGATTTTCCAAAACTGTGCCAGCGGCACTGAATGTTTCTCTAATATGTTCATACATCAGAAAGAAAGATCTAAATATATATATGATAGGTTGCCATGTGCATTTATCATTCCTGCACTGTCTAAACTGAGGAACATTTTGTGCTGTGAGGATCTGATAAATAAATGAAGTAGTAAATTGTGCTCTCCTTACTTCACCACTGTATTGTGCAACTGGATCATCTGAACTTGTTAAATTATAATAATAAAGAAACACACAAATATTTTAACAATATTTAGGATCTTAAATACCAAATGTAAAGTGTCCTGTTTGTGGGCGGCTCTAGCTTGTGTCACTATTCTTGCAGGGCTTGCTTCAGCTCTGGGACTTTGTGGTTCCTCGTGTCAGGTTGGCATGTGTCATGTTTGGCATGTGTCCAGACCAGGATGAGGACAAGATCACCCAGTACCTTCTCAGGTCTGGTCTGGCTGTTACCAAGGAATGAGAAGCTACACCGTCAAACAAATTCTAATACTAATGGACGTAACTTTGGTTTTAACATTAGGAGGCTTACTGGAAGCTTCAGCATCCAGGGGTGGTGGTAGGGTGCTAATGAAGATACATCACTTTACTGTACTTGGCAGATTCTTTTATCCAAAGCGACTTACAAGAGGAAGACACCAGCAATTCTCATTCTGTTTCCTTAGATTTTGAGTTACAAAACTAAGAGCACTGATAAGGCCTAACTTGTCAAGACTAGAACATGTTAGGGAATTAATTACTAGACGATTATTTATTTTTTTGTGAGTATGTGTGCATGTGTTAATGTTAGACTTGTTTGAAATACTTTTCAATTGGGATCGGAGACCCCATGAGAGGGAATTTTTAGTCTAATTTCATTTACTGATCTGAGAGAGCGTGCAGGAGTGTAGCTGGCTAGTAGTGTGTTGATATAAGAGGGTTCACTTCCATTTACAGCCCTGTAGGCAAGCATCAAGGATTTAAGCTCAATGCAAGCAGCTACCGGGAGCCAGTGGAGAGAGGTGAGAAGAGGCATGACATGGGTGTGTTTCGGCTGGTTGAAAATGAGTCGGGCTGCCACATTTTGGACCATCTGGAGGGGTTTTATGGTAACTGAAGAAGCTCCAGCCAGGAGAGAGCCAATACACATGATGTGTATGGGAGTGTCATATGATCAGTCACATAGGCCGATGACGTGACGAATGTTTAATTACCTCAAAAAATCACAGGGGCCAGACACCCCTCAAAAAAGAGGGTTTGGGTAATGCCAAGTATTCGTCAGGGAGGTGAGGTAACATATCTGGGACATGCTATTATTTTAAACAAATAAAGCAACTCAACAAGTTATTAATGAATCATGTTTTGGGGGATTTATTTTGGCTGACTGACATTTTTGCAGGGGTCATGACCCCCACCCCACAAATTATGCCTATGCCAGTATAACTTCCTGCAGGTTGACTAACATGCAATCAGATTGACCAGGATTATGGTCCACAATGTACGTCCACTATGATGATACTGGTCCATCTGAAGTCCCTCTAGCTTCAGTGTTAATGGTGTTGGAGGCTGGGGTGACCATCTGGTTGCAACACGATGTTAGAAATCAGGAACTAGAGTTGCTTAGAGAGAGACAGATTAAACTCGGATGGCTGATGTGATATATGTGAATGTGCCAAATTTCACACATGTATTGGCCAGACCTTAACCCCATTAAGAATGTTTGGGACTGTCCCATCATATGTACAAGATATCTGGATGAATATTAATGATGTGACATCTCATTGAAACAATGCAAGAGTGAATTTGTGCTGTACTCAAGTCTAAAGTTTTATTTCTAAATGTTCACTTAATTTGCATAATAAGCAGTGTGTTCATGTGGCAAAATAACATTCTGATGAAGGTTCCAGAAAACCTCTACAAATAAATCCGGTACAAAAACAACAGCTTTATCTGACATGGATTTCATATGAAAACCATAACAATAATAACGATCTTTATTATGTATATTAATACTGAAGTTAATTATTTTTGCTGTGTATTCTGCCTCTCCACCACCATCCTCATCCTCCCAGCCCCGCACATGTCCGTGATGAGAGACGGGGGCGGGGCTTTAGGCAGCATCCTGACGTCACAGGGCGTCAGCGCCAGTCTGATGTTCGCTCCGGCGGAGGTTGTTGTTACCGAGGACCAAGGAATGTCGCCGTGCTGTGAGTCCGGTTTTATTCCCTAATACGCCGCTCGTGTTCCTGTAACGACCTTCGCCATCGGTGGTCATCGTGAGCAGATGTCGCCACAACGTTGCGCCTTATGTCATTGTCCCTGATGCTACGTTTCTTCCGACGTGCTGAGATGTGGTTACATTTTGATGAAGGCCTGTGAAAAAAAGCACTGCGCCCGTGACGTAGACACACTAATAACAGCATATTCGTGCAAAACCGAGACAATTACAGCGTTGTGTTTATTTCAGCGTCTGAAGTTATGGCACACATGCAGTGTCAGGCATTGCTTCCACGTTCCCCTCCTCTGCTACTGTTCTGAGGTCAGAATGTTCTTTCTCTGTTCCTCTCTCATATCTCCTCTCGGTGCCTGTTCTCTAAGTTCTCTAGTTCTGTAAGTGGAGCTGCTTTTTTTGGAGACGGCAGCACACACACTGTGACCACAGGCTTACAGCTGGCTGACTGCAGTGTAGATGTTGGAGATCATCAGCTGTCTCTGCTTAGTTCTGCCCTAACCGAGGCCTTTTAGATGAAGATCTGAATCAAGCATCTTTATAGAGGTCGTTCACAAAACACGTCACACTCAAAATAGGGGATTGGTACCCCAAGAACATATCTTTTTGTGAACGTGAAGCAATGGAAGGTTAATTAATAGCAAGCACAGAGCAGAAGGATCGACACAGGAAGCCGGGCGGAGGTGTGACAATATAATATTCATGTTCATACATAGATTCAGCCAGCACCTGTATCTACTCCTGCACAGCCAGACTGAAACTTGAAACTGTGGGTCTCGTGATGGTTCCTGTATTATTTTTTTTTATATTTGTGTATGATGAAATCGATTGAGAAAGCAAGTACAACATTTCTATATGAAAAAGGAATACGTGAAATTGCTATAAAGGCGTATGTGTGCAGAGAAGGGAGCAGTATGTGGGTGAGCTGTTCTCTCCCCTCCGACCGCCCTGTATCTCTGAGTAGAGATTCAACTATTCAACTGTTTGCAATGTGGTAAAGTAACTTATATGAACCCCTGCTGATTTTGTAAGTTTGCCCACTAACAAATAAATGATCAGTATGATTTTGTTGGTAGTTTTATTTTTTTACAGTGAGAGACAGAACAAGAAAAAATGCATTTTGTGATAGTTATAAATGAATTAGCATTTTCAGGAATGATATAAGTATTTGATTGATTTGCAAAATGCTTTAGTATGTTAACTTTTTCTTGTTGCCGTTCACAGTGGTCAGAGGTTTCTTGTAGTTGCCACAAGGTTTGTACATATCTCAGGGGGGACTTTGTCCCACTCCTCTATTCAGAATCTCTCTAAGTCATTAATGTTTTATGGCTGATGTTTGGCAACTCAAACCATGAGGTCCTTCCGCAGATTTTCTATGGGATTAAGGCTTGGAGACTGACTAGGCCACTCCAAGACCTTAATACGCTTCTTCTTGAGCCAATCCTTTGCCGTGTGTTTTGAATCATTGTCATGCTGGAATACCCACCCATGACCCATTTTCACTGGCTGAGGGAAGGAGGTTCTCACCCAAGGTTCTCTCCTCCCTTTGATGCAGTGCAGTTGTCCTGTGGCCTTGACAAAAAAAAAGCTCAATGTCTCTGCCTCCTTGTGTGATGGTGGGGACAGTGGTCTTGGAGTCATAGGCAGCAATCCTCCTCCTCCAAACACGGTGAGTTGAGTTGATGCCAAAGAGCAAATTTTTTTGTCTCATCTGACCTCAACACTTTCATCCAGTCCTCCCCTGAATGATTTAGATGTTCAGTGGTAAACCCGTACTTCTGCTTTCTTGGGCGGGGGGACCTTGTCGGGCACTTGTCACCTTGACATCCTTGGAAAGCTCTTTGGCCTGGGCCATGGTGCAGAGTCTTGGAATCTGGATAGATTTATTGCATCTATGGACAAGTGTCATTTATACAGATCACGAATTGAGAAGCTCTCAATGTCACCTTCTTACCTGTATAAAATACAACTGAGAGACAGAAATCTTGATGATTGATGCAGGATTAAATACTTATTACATTAAGGTGAGGTGAGATATCAAAATGCAAATTAACTTCTGTATAATGCATTTTTTTATTTATTTGTTATTGTTCTGTCTCTCGTCGCTCAAATTAAACTGAAATGATAGAGTGTTGATTTCTTTGTTAATGGGCAAACTTACAAAATCAGCAGCAGCTCAAATAATTTCTTCCCTGATTGTATTTATACGAGTGTTATTGACAGGTGTAAACCAGTTGAGACTTTCCTAAGATCTGTGTTTGGGGGTATTGTCTTGCTGAAACATCCACCCTCATTTCATCTCCATCGTCCCAGCAGACTTTTATCTAGAACGTCTCAGTAAATTTTCTACTCAGTTAAATCAAGCATGCCAGTGCCCCACACCATGATGTTCTCACCTCCAAACTCCACATTTGGAAAAGCCCTTATCCAGAGTGATTTACAATATGTTTTCAGGTTACCGTCAGTGTTGGTTTCGTGTTTTTGGGATGATTTGCTGAGCCTTTTGATCTCCAAATTAATTTCTCGGTCTTTCTGAAGCTCTGCTCCTTGTCTCTTGGACAACTCTCCTGATAATTCTTTTCATTCCTTTGTCTGAAATCCCCTAGTCATGGCCAGTTTATGGTGAAATGCTCTTCCCCAACAGAACCTGCTTACTGGATGTCATGATCCGGACACTTCCCTTTACTCACAGTTTCCAGCAGTTTAAATTTACAAATAGACAAGGTTCACATGTCCGATTACAGGTCTGTTTCCTCACCCGCTAGGCAACCACTGCCGTTTTGGAGCAATGAGGTTGCGGCAGCCTTGAGCCGGTTTTGCTTGCAGTGAGGTGTTTCCTGTGTTACACCTTGGTAATGAGACACCTTTTATAGTCCTGTTGGGATTGAACCATCTGATATTAATTTTGTGGTAGATATAAATGTGCCCTGCCATCTTCCTTGCCTTCTAATTATCAATAGATTTCAGTTGGTGTCATGACTTTCATAACTAGTTGCACCTTTTTCATTCCATCTTTTTGTATTCTGTTTGGTTATCAACATCTGGTGAGTGTTTCATGTCAATAGCACCTTTAGAACTGTATTGACTTATTGACTTGAACTTTATTACCCCCTGGGGAAGATTTCTCTAGGAAATGTAGTTTCTATCAGCAATACACCAGAATAGAGTATAAGAAGGAATATAAATCAACGTAATGAATATGAGAATTACAAAAGACACACACACACTCACACACACATGCACACACACAGGCAAACAGGCCAGTTCCTTTCGGCTGAATATAACCAGGGGACATTTGCTCTACCAAGTATGCAAAACTATCCCACATTACCCATAATTCCAAGCAACATTAGCCCCTTCGCTTCAGTGAAAAGATACTGGGAAACCTTATAGCAAGTTATAATTTAATATAATACCACAAATCTCTGACATCTTATTGTACTGACTGTGCAATAGGACTTTTTAAGTAACACATGCAATAATAATTTAATTATTGCTGCGTCCACCACGTTTGTTTTACTCTATGTTTTTTGTGTGATTTTGTGTGTGTGTGTGTGTGTGTGTGTGTGCTCTTTCAGTGATGTTTCTCATTTTTCAGTAACCTGGAGATTTGATTTGTGATTCACAGAAATAACACAGGCACCACAGTACAGGGTATACACACACACACACACACACACACACATACACTTTTTGTGCCTTGAATTTTCTTGGATGACACCAACTTTTGCACTGATATCATATCCAGAACAGTACAGAAATCATTATTCTGATTATATTATACATAAAAATATAACATTCTGTGTATGGAGTTATATAACTGCTATGTAGTGATTAAGAATAAACAATGACAAGCATTTTTTTCTTCTTCAGAGATTTACACGTCTTTCTGCTCTATCAACGCAGAGAAGAGGAACCGAGAGCATAACCTGACTTAGAATAATGGCTGGAAAGGAGAGGAGTCCGCGGCACCGCCCCTGGTCTGTGTACCGGGCCAATACCTTCGATCTTTCCTCTGAAATGCTGGGACTCACCCTGGCAGGTGAGGATCATTACAAAGGTTGACTAGAATTATGCAATGATTATTATCTCTGCCAAATTATTGGAATTTTTTATTGGAACCTAATAACCCATGAGGCAGTGTGGAGTTACCATGTTTCAGGGCCAGTCACAGTGCAAGGCTGGACCGAAAACTGCAGAAACTGGACACCCATTTTACACATGTCTGTATTTGATGATGTCGGGTGCATCTTACTGAATCATTTTATGTAGATATTTGTTCTTGTACATAGGCAACAGTCAAGATCCAGATGAGCCGGTGTTGGAGTTCAGCTTAGGTGGGTCAATTATCACCTTTGTATCAGTAATAGAACTTTTCATTCATTAATAATAATATCTAAACTTGGCTAAAAATTCAATTTTCAGCAGGAAAGAGAAGGTGAAATCTTAATGTGTGTGTCTGAATTTCAGCCTGCAGTGAGCTGGTCACACAGGCTCTGGACCGGAAGCCAAACAGCTTTGTAGCAGTGAGCTGCACCACCCCACCACAGGCCTTCTGGACCAAGCACGTTCAGACTGAGATCATTGAGGTGAGACTTACCCATGCATAATTTCATACTTCAAAACTAATATTGTAAAATATTATATTACATTATTCATTGCACTATTAAATTAAGTGTTTTGTTATAATTTATCAGTTTTTAAGACAATGATGTGAAAATGAATTTTAAGGCCAAATATTCCAAATTTGCTGCTGAATCAAATTGGTGCTGGACAATCTTAAACAGGTTGTGCAACAGGTTTCCTACAAGGAAAATCGTAGGGCAGAATGATTTGGGGGAAAAGTCATTTTGCTATTACTGGGATCAATATTGCGATATGCGATTGCGAAATGATATTTGCTTGCCAGCTATTAAAACTCACATAAAATGAATTACTAAATGAATTACTAAATCTTTACATCACTGCAAATGTTATTTTCCCAATATTGCAGCTTAATATAAAATAAATAGTAAATAAAACATTTTTCATTGTTTGTTTTATTTCATTTATAAGAAAGGTGTACTACTATATACAGTACTATATAGAAACTGTTACATATAAATGGGATGTTTTAGGTGCTGATACAAATTTGTCATTTTGCCTCAAGTTGTTGTATTTTTTTACTACAAGTTAACGTCATCTTTGTGACATGCAAGTTAGAGCTGTAACTTTTTAGGCTCGACCCAACCTGAGCCCAACAAAATTCAGCCCGAACTTGACAGAATCCGCCCCGACCTGTGCCGAGCCCAACCCAACCCAACAAGTAAAGCTTTTTACTAACCCGGTTTTCTTTGCATACAAGCTCAAGACTAAGCGGGAAAGAAAATGTGCAGCAAAAAGTGCGTTTAAAACATAAGGCTTGCCTCCGTTTCACTTTCTCAGCATCCATTTTTGCATCTCTTTTGTGATAATTAAAATGTATCACCTGTCGACAGTGGCCAAAAATTGCTAATCAAATTAACATTTAATTTAAAAAATTAACATTTAATAATACAACCCTGACTAGAGCCTGACTAAAATCATAAAAAAAAAAACATATGGGAGGTAGTGGGTAACACACTCGCCTATGAACCAGAATCCTGCTTACTACCATTGTGTCCCTTAGCAAGACACTTAACCCTGAGTTTCTCCAGGGGGGACTGTCCCTGTAACTACTGATTGTAAGTTGCTCTGGATGAGGGCGTCTGATAAATGATGTAAATGTAAATAAAAATGAGCCTAAACCCCACTTGACCTTACCCGGGCCAAGAATTATGGCTCTGCAAGGTGCTTTAAGAGAGCATCATTGTTGTACGGGGTTGGTGTAACAGAGTAAGAAGTGAGGTGTGGTGTTTGGATAAAACTCTGTGAAAAGTAATAACCCCCCTGCAATAATAAATACAGAAGTTACTATCTGTTAGTAACTTAGTTAGTACAACACACAAAACACTATCAATCACCGAAACAAATTTACAAGCAGCGAATCATACAAAGGATAGGTACTATAGACCGAAAGTTAGTGTTTGCTGACCGACGAGGAACAGGCATTTCCATGTCTTTCTTTGTAGTTCCCTGTGTTTGTTTTTGGATATGATAAATTTTGACTTGCTCTTCTTGTTCTTGTTGCTCTTGTTTCCAGGGCACTAGTAACCCCATCTTTCTCAGCAGCATTGCCTTCTTCCAAGACTCACTGATCACTCAGCAGACACAAGTGAAGTTGTCTTTATACGATGTCAAGGACCGATCTCAGGGCACGGTCAGAAGTTATTAATTACCATGGCGAAATAACATTTTTTTATAATTCATATATAATCTGGATACACTGGATTATGTTTTTTTTCTCTCTCTGGATTTAATTGGATTGATTATGCTTTGGTTATTGAGTTTCTCTCTCTTTCAGATGTATCTGTTAGGTTCAGCCATGTTCACAGTGAAGGAGCTGCTTCAGGACAAGCACCACAGGCTACACTTGACACTAAGGTATGCAGGTATGCATGTGGTGGAGTTTTTTTTATTTACACTGTAATCCACTGTTTTTCCATCAGGTCTGCAGAGAATGAGCGCATGGGCAACATCACTATCATCGCCTGGCAGGTAGAGGAGAAAAGGGACCAGCGAGCACCAATGGCCCGACTCCCAGATACTATCAATGGCAGAGTGAGTATCTACTGCTAGCCAGCTGTAGCCCTAGTCACCAGAATCATGCAGTAAAAACAAAGAATATGGAAATAATCTCTTACACAGCTACAGTTCAATGATTGGGCCATTAATACCATCTTTCATAAAGCTAAATCCTCACAGATAACCCCTGAACACAAGACTTTTTGACCTGCTGCCCTTTAGCAGACAATGTAGAAGCCTCCAGACCAGGACCAGCTGACAGCTACCAGTTTCTGTTCCCTTGCTGTCACCCTCCTTAACAACTGAACTGTCTCAGACATTGCTGCGGCACTTTATATACACCTGTGGTATTATTTCTGTAATCTTTGTAATTTTTGTATATGAGAAATCAACCGGAATTAATTTCCTTTTGTGTTCACTCACATATTTGGCCAATAAATAATAATAAATACATTTTGATTCATCTTTTTGGAAAGCTTGGCCTTCCAGGTTCTGAACAATTATGTTTTCACCCATATGATCCAAATGGAGCATAGACTTCTGCACCCAGTAGAATGGTTTGGCTGGTTCATGTCCTCTTCAACCTTTGTGTCTGAACTGGCAGATGGTGCTCCCAGTTGATTCAAGTCTGACTGAATCCATGGGAGTCAAGTCCAAGTCTGCTTCTCTGTGCAAAGACATTTTGCTGAAAGCAGGTGAGAACATTATAAGATGACCAAGTTGATCTTCTGTGTGTCTGAACAAATAAGGTTTTAGCTGACATTCATGCTGCATCAGGAGAAAGGGGTGCAGCATGAAGGCCAGTGGTTCAGGGAAACCTTTTACTTTTTTTTCCCGCTGTGTGGGGACATCATTGTGGCTCTGTTTAAATAGTTGGATTGCAGACACAACTACTGGGCTCAACACATTGTTTTATTGAATCATTCTTTTGCTAGTGTTTGGGGGCACCATATCACGCATGTACCGCTTCCCCACCACGGATGGCAATCACCTGAGGGTGCTGGAGCAGATGGCTGAGAGTGTCCTATCACTCAGCATCCCCCGTCAGTTCGTCAAACTGCTGCTGGAAGAGGACGCTGTCAGGTACACTCTACAGACATCCTAAATCAACTGCTAATGCAAATGTTCTGGGTGATAGTGTGGAGCTCCATTCTCTAATTCAATGGACACCTAGTCCAGGGTGTCTTAGTCAGTGAACATTAATTATTCTACACCACTCTGAGGAGAGCAGATACCCATTTTTTGAACTGTTAGAAATTCATGTGTTCTGTTGGCCGTTCAGGGTGTGTGAGCTGGAGGAGCTGGGGGAGTTGTCTCCATGCTGGGAGAACCTGAGGAGGCAGATCATCACTCAGTATCAGACCATCATTTTAACCTACCAGGAGACCCTGACCAACCTTCACGAGTACCGGGGTACCGCCTGTCTACACCATATTCAGCATGCTTCCACCAGAATTATGCAAGGGGTGAAATATACTGTAATTCTCTTTATCTTTCAGGTCCCCCCTTCAAGTCCAGTACACTGAAAGCAGAGAAGAAGTTGGAATTCCTGCCCACAAACCTCCATATTCAGCGGATGAGGGTACAGGGAGAGACGGGATATGGTAATATACTTATTTTGGTCATGCTTTTTCTATATAAATGTGTGTGTGTGTGTGTGTGTGTGTGTGTGTGTGTGTGTGTGTGTGTGTGTATATATATATATATATATGTATATGCATACATACAAGGTGCTAAGTATGAATGAGTACACCCCATTTCATTTCCTTTAGTTTTCTTTCAGAATCAACATTTTCTATGAGATACCATACTACAAAATACTTTTTTTTGTGTGTGTTTTTGTGTTTCCTAACAAATCCATTTAAGCCCATGTTGCAGAAATTAGAACACACCCCAATTATAGTCTTAGGAGAAAAGCCACACTTAAGACTACAAAATTCAAATTAACAGGCATTCAACCACAGGTGAGTCTAATCATTCATTTAAGAGGCGTCCAGCAGACAGGCGACTATAAAAGGGCATTACTTAACAAGGAAAAGCCCTTCCCATTTCATGCTGTCAGCAATGGCTCCACATGGAAGAGAAATGTCACAAAATCTGAGAAACCAAATCATTTTCTTACACAAAAAAGGCGAGGGCTACAAGAAGATCAGCAAAGCTCTACATATCAGTCAAAATACTCTAGCAAAAGTGATCCAAAAATGTAAGATATATGTCACCAACTTGTTCATTCCATGCCTAGAAGACTTGGTGCTGTCCTTGAAAATCAGTGGTCATACAAAATACTAGATGTAGTAGTTTTTGTTGCAGGGTGTATTCATTTTTGCTTCAACCAATTTTAGTAAAACTGAAGATTTTGTGATCTAAGTTATATTACTAACCTTAATTTCATGTTATGGAGTTAAACAAGTGTTCGATAAAACCCAGCCTTGTGAAACTTCTGGAAATTGTCCTTTTGTTCATTGAGCTACTGATTAAATTCATACTTAAAAGGGGTATTCTCATTTATGCTGAGAAATATATATATATATACACACACACACACACACACACACACACACATATATATATATATATATATATATATATATAGAGAGAGAGAGAGAGAGAGAGAGAGTTAGCTGAATAAATTAACAGTCTCTTCCATCACATGCGATCATGAAGTTGTCCATCAAAAGTGGAGAGTAGTCAGTAGCATCTTTACTTCAGGGTAATCTGTTTGAACATCTGAAACATCTTTATGGCTGATACTGTGGAATTTATACCATCAAATTATGACTCTTCCCAGATCATACATATGATGTGGTGACGACTGGAGCTCCAGCTGCTCACCATCAGGGGTTTAAAGTCAGTGGCCTGAGGAAGCTAATCCAGAAGTTCGAGGAGACCAAGAAAAGGTAAGAGCATTGTATCTATTACTTTACTCTAATCTTTAGGTCTTCCAAATTCAAATTTAAATTCATAACCACAGAACGTGAAAATATTTTGAAATTCAATGTTTAAATGGAACTAGATAGAAATATTTGAGATCACAACTAGGCGATAAAACATCATTTTTTTTCAGTTCTACTGTTCTGTTTTCTGGACCTCGGTAGAGACAATGGCTGAACTCATGACTTGAAACAGACTGAACTAATAACTGATCAGTTTCTGTAATCAATCACTTACCACTAAAACACATTAGTCAGCTTGTTATGTAGCCTTAAGTTTCTTTGTCATCAGAACCTCTGAAGAGAACAGGTAAGTTCTAGACATGCTGCTCCTCTCACCATGACATTTGTTCAGTGACACAAACACTGCACAAGCACTGATAGCAGTCACTGAAAATCTGTCCTCTGTTCTCCTGCACATGTGTGCATGCAAGGCGTCCAAAAAACTGAACTGACCTGTTCATGTATGTGTTTGGAATGGAGACTAGCTTGAAGGAACTTATAACAATTTCTGAAGGCTGGTACAGTTTGTACGTGTGTAGCGAATGGAAGGAAGAGAATCTCATGTCGCTGCTAGGGATTCCATCACAATCTCCATTTATTTGGCTAAGTGTTCTGAGGGACAGATTATGGTGCTAGATGTCATCTCCACCACAGCAGGTCTTGTGGGCTGGTCCTGTTGTAAGTGCTGTCAAACAGGACATAAAGCATCTTGGTACCACAGGACACCTTCAGAACTCTTGCTCAGAGTTCGTGCCTGCATTTGCTGCATTTGCTGTATTTGCGTGTGGTGTCTGGTTCCGGGTGGGAATGAGAGCATTAACCAGTTTCAGCCTTTGGTTAACATTTGTTGCAACATAAAACAAGAATGAATTAAATATATTATGTCTGGGGGTAAGTATTAGAGCTGAAAATCCAATCCCACACGGGCCTGACAAGTTTTTAAAAGCCCGGCCTTGTTTGTGCGCTACGAGTGCTATACTCTGTTTCACCTTATCTCTCACATGATAATTAAAACAATTCTCCTGACAAAGGCCAAAAATTGCATTTTTTCATAAAATTGCCATTGCTTTTAATGAAAAAATTACCATTTAATACCATGCGAGCTCAATCCAACCCACTTTGCCCGAGCCGGATTTTCAGATCTAGTAAGTTCAGGTATGAAAATGTTATGTGAGAAAAGACCGTGGTCATGAACCACCCCACAGGCCAAGATTAGAATGATTTACATGAGTTATTCAAGCTATTGGTTGATACTTTGAACTACTTTTACTTTATAACTCTTCAGTGACATTTACATCTTTCAGCAGTGCTGACTCCAGCCCCCCGTCAATTATCTACCAGCCTCAGGATGTGGTCCGAGCGAAGGAGCTCATCTCACAGATAAACACACTGAAGACTCAGGTCAGCTACTACGCGGAACGCCTGTCCCGGGCGGCTAAAGAACGCTCCGCCAACGCGCTGGAGAGAACACTTGCCATTCTCACGGAAAAGGTACCAGGAGAGAGTCTCATGTGTCCAACCAACCACACAGATGGCTGACTTGTCCCTCCTTCTGTAACAGACCAGACAGCTGGTCACAGTGTGTGACATCAAGCTGCTGTCCTCGGCCATGCAGGCTTTGAGCGCAGCACGACCCGAGTTCATCACCTCCCAGGGTTCCCCGCCCTGCGGGGCGGAGGCAGAGAGGGTGGTGGTTCGCAACACGCAGGGATCTCCCCACGCCAAGTGGAGCAACCGCAGCAGCCGAGCATCTATGCTTGTGGAATGGCCGGAGGAAGACTGGGTAAGGACAGAAATGGACTGAAAGGTTAAAAAAAGCCATTCAGAACCTGCTGAGATCCTCCATGTGCTTCTTTCTTGAAATGTTTTGGTGTAATAGGGATGATGAAGGTCCAAAACTTCCTAGTCCTACTGGTACACGCTT
Source organism: Denticeps clupeoides (assembly GCF_900700375.1). NCBI lineage: Eukaryota > Metazoa > Chordata > Actinopteri > Clupeiformes > Denticipitidae > Denticeps > Denticeps clupeoides. Next base: position 20,744,358 of record NC_041715.1, read on the forward strand.
AGCCAGCTACTGAGTAAAACTGAAAGTAATTATGAATATTAATATCATGTCCCTAGCCGTATGTCTCTCCCACAGGATAAGCTATGGCTGAATGTGGACAAGAGTGTGGAGTGCGTGATCCAGCAGGTTGATCGGCTGCTGCAGAGGGAGCGAATGGCCAGCGACAGCAGCGAGGATGTCTTCCTCTCGGACCAGCCACCTTCTTCCAGCAAGAGAGGTATCATCTTCATCACTGTTGTCTTCCTCATTACACCTTTCACTACATCCCTTTTACTCCTTTACCAGGTCATATCCATTGTCATTTATTGATGCACGTGGTCCACTGATCTACTGCTCCACTTCACTCCACTCCACTGCGACATCATTTCAGACATGTCCAGAGCCCATTTATCTAATTTCACATGTCCTTAACTTAGATTTTCTTCTTCTTGAGATTATGATTGTAACTTTGAAATGTGCTGCTGTGGATTAATTAATGTTATACTGGTCATTTTAGTAGTATTTACTAGTATTATATTGCTGTAGATTTTTGGAGGTTTGACTTTTGTCATGAATGTGACCAACAGGACTGGCTCATATCTCAGGAAGCCTTAGTATGTATTACAGACTACAGTCTCAGTAGTGTTGGATGTACAGTTCACACGTGCATGACCGACACACGGACGTTCACACGCAGCGGTCATTTTCCCTCAGCTTAACCACACTTTCACTTCCCACTCTCCAGATGGCAGTCCCAGTGTTGAGGGATCATCCCCAGGTACCCTGTCAGTGTATTTATTACAATAACATGTCATTTGTGCTCCCATACAAATACTGACACGCTACAGTATTTGTAGTGTACTTCTGTGTGTTGTCTGACCAGGCATGCCTTTGAGTGTGTAAGACCCTGATCTACTGTAACACACATCTGGTTCAAGAACGAATTCAACTGCTTCACATACAGAAAGTCGAATTCCGTTCATTTGGTGTTTCTGGACCAGCTGAATCAGTTAATGGGGCTTGTGTGTGTGTGTGTGTGGGCCTGTAGGCATGTCTGTGAATTGTTGTGTGTGCGTGTGTGTATAATGTGCATTTGTCAGACATGTTTGCCTGCTTGCAGGTGAATGGAGTGAAGCCCTGTACCCTCTGCTGACCACTCTGACCGAATGTGTGGCCATGATGAGTGACAGAGCCAAGAAGGCCATGGTCTTCCTGCTCATGCAGGACAGCGCGCCCACCATAGCCATGAACCTGACACTGCAGTACCGCCGAGATGTGGTTTTCTGTCAGACAGTGAGCAAAGACACATAATAAAACAAATGACAAACTGCTTATTTCTTCAGCGAGGGGTGATAATAAACTTTCTTCTCCCTGCAGCTCACTGCACTGATCTGTGGATTCACCATAAAGCTCAGGAACTGCTTACATGACGGAGGCTTCCTCAGACAACTTCACACCATCGGATTACTGGTGCAGTTTGAAGGGCTTCTTAGCACACATGGTACCTGCTGAGGTTTCTCTGTGTGTGTGTGTGTGTGTGTGTGTGTGCGCATTTAATACAGCATGTGTTGCCAGATCTGTGGTAAAACCTGCGCTGCCAAATTCATATGTGCAGGTGAGGAGCTTGCGATGTTGGAAGACATGAGTATAGGGGTCACAGATCTGAGAAATGTCACCTTCAAGGTGACACCAGCCAGCGCTGGCTCCTCCCCCGACTTGCTGCCCGTCATCACAGGGAACAGGGATGGCTTCAACGTGCGTGTTCAGCTGCCACCAGCGCTGTTTGATGCGTTGCCGAGGGAGATCCAGAATGGAATGCTCTTGCGGGTTCAGCCTGTGCTATTCAACGTGGGGATAAATGAGCAACAGACCCTGGCAGAAAAGTAAGTTTCAAAATACATCTTATAGTCATTAAAACATCAATTACTCACATAACTTATAGCCCCATCTAAATCTGAATCACTCACAGAAGGGTTAGTGCTCCTAACCAGTCAGTGAATCCAAAGAACTAAAATGTAATACAATAAATGTTTAATATTTATTGTTTACTGACTCCTGCATAAGAATCGCTTCCACCTTGTATTCTGAATAAACCTGCACATAAGGATCTTCACCTTTTTCACCAAGCATAGATTTGGGACAGACGATGCCAGACAAGGAGTGATGTCATTTTGAATCCTACGATCTCATGACCATGATCTGTAATAAAGAAATCAAATGAAGCATTATGTAGTAGTTAGTGCTTGCTGGATTTCACAGGCCTGAAATACCTGATATTATGACTGCTTTTCCAAAAAACATGTATTTTGGTATAATTAATTCAAGTACTGCTTGTGAGAATAAAGAAACAGTTGAATTTGCATTAACTGACTAGTCAGTTTCTGGCTTGTCAGAGATTTTATGGAAAGTAAAAGTTAACACCAGGCCTTATCCTTGCTTGGAAAGGTTTGGAGATACGTCGCTGCAGGAGCTGGTGAATATGGAGAGTCTGTACAGGCTGAATTCTTACTATGAGCAGTTTAAAGAAGTCCTGCCTGAAGACTGTAAGTTTTTCTATAATACTCTCCTTTGACTTTCTCTGGCAGGTTAACGACATATTAATCTTCATTCCTCAGGTCTCCCTCGCTCCCACAGTAAGAACTGTATTCCAGAGCTGCTCAAGTTCCTGAGCCAGAACATTCATTCCAGAAAAAGTAAAAATGTGGAAGTCCTCTGGCAAGCCGCGGAGGTTAGTGTCCTCTGGAATCACCTTTTATCCATGGGGTTTCTTTCCTTTGTGTGTCCACTTCGTGCTGTATGTGATGGTGAAATTATTATAAGAAATTGAGTATTTGTGAGCAGCTCTTGCCGACGTCTCTGTTGCTCGATGCAGGTGTGCCGGCGCCTCAACGGAGTTCGTGTAACCAGCTGTAAAAGTGCTAAAGACCGCACTGCCATGTCGGTGACGCTGGAGCAGAGTCTGGTCCTGCAGCAGGAACACTGCATGGCGCCACAGGTCTTCAACCAGGCCCTGGACTGCATGCGCAGGTGATTTGACTACTCTTTTCGCTGAATGTTTTTTTTTACGACTATTGGCCCAATCCCTGCTGTATCTCTGAACAGTGAAGGATGCCGGAGGGAGAACACCATGAAAAACGTTGGCAGCCGGAAATACGCCTTCAACTCCCTTCAGCTGAAGGCCTTTCCTAAGCAGTACAGACCCCCCGAAGGGACTTACGGGAAGGTGGAGACCTGAAAGACGTTCACAGAAGTCCCACCTGAGTGCAGAATCACGTCCTGCTTACTGCTCATGTGCCAAGTTATTGTACCATGAACCCGGACACTTTCCCACATGCTTTACAGTTCAGTTTTGCCTGCCATTGACACAGAGGTCTGCAGTCCTCTGGAATTGAATGGCACTGGCTGTTGAGATGAATGCCCAAAGTGTCTTCTGACATATCTTTCAAAACTGCACAGAATTTTCTTTTTTTTATGCCACTGAAAATGTCTGAAGACTAAATTGGTGTGAGGATGAAACCCTCAGAAGTTCTAGAGCTCGTTTAAAGGTGCAGTATGTAGGATTTATGGATCTGTTGTAAGTAAAATAGTATATCTACAGGTCGCTTATACAAAGACCAACATGATTCTACAGGAGACACTTGTTCTGCAGTGCTTGAAGATTTGTGTATGAATTGCAGGTTTTCGAATCCAAATAATGAATGATGGAGGGTCCAACTTATTATTTAGCTCAATTTCAGCATATGTCTTTGTCACCAGAGAAGAAATGCAGCAAAAACACATCAAAGTCGCTAAAACCTGCTCATGCTCACTAGAGAAATTATATCCCATCTGTCAGCAGATAGATAAATGTTAGATACTGCACCGTTTAAATGATTATAAAATGATTTAAAAAGGCATTCATTTTCATACATTTTATACATATAACCTAGTTTATTTTTTATTGTGTGTATGGTCATTTTTTTTCGGACTCATTTGTTCCCCTCACCAAAAACCCGCACTACAGGGAGACTCTGGACCTTCCTAGAACATCAAAGATGTATTTGTTCCACAGTGGAAATACCGTTACATCCTTAGACATTTTGTGACAAATGCCAACTTGACATCATCTGCCACATTCAATGAATTTCGGCTGCACCACAAATTCGTCACATAATCTGTGCTGGAACTATTGAACGGCCAGAATCGATGAGATGAGCACAAGTCAGAACAGACTTTCATATTTATAACCACATAACCACATGCAACATGACCTCCAAGACAACACACAAAGAAAGTTTAATGATTTATAACGACACATGCAATACACCGTGAAAAATGAAAATAACCAACCACAGAAACCAATTATGCAGTAATTTGGAAATAAATGCATGATGAAGAAGCCACAAATTATAGTCAATTCACTGCATCATAATCATAAAGACCAAACTGTAATGCAATGCTTTTGCTTTTTATTGTATGTGGCATATGATTTCTTTATCAGTGTTTACAAGATTGTGAATTTATTTAGGCTGAAAGTAATTGTAAATGTAATGCTTTATGTATTGTAAATGTTAACTACATTTATTTAAGAAAAATAGTCCTGCCAAATGCTATTCCTAATGCCTTTAATTGATTCTTCACAGTTATTTATTTTACAAAGCAATGTTATAGAACTGTATAGATCTGGGTACTGCTGTATGATAAATGCTCTTCTTTGATTTTCTCTGTATATGCATCTAGTAAAAGAGTAGATCGAGGCTAGTTGTGTTGTCACTACATGATCTGATGAACCTTCTCTCTATAGTTACACCTCAGACTGGCGCTTTAAGCGTTTAAATTCACGCATGCGCATGGCCAAGACTCCGCCTCTTCCTTTCGGCGTTGGGTCTTCTGACGTCTTTGCAGTTCGGGATAATAGATCAATTTTACTCCTTTTACAGGTAGGTGGGGTTCAGTCTACACGGGATTAAAGGCTGAACGCGTCTGAAAAAGAAGGACTATCTTTGCGTCTAATTCTACGCACGTTTCGCATAATTTCGTAGTTGCCGCACTGTACGGAAGAAGCGAATGTTCGATAATTAAAAAACTTTCATCTTGTCTGAATAATTGAAACGAGTTAGCGGGTGGGTGTATGGATGGAGTAGGTGAGGAGTTGGATTATCGGGTGGATGAATGGGTGGGACTAATAGACGAAACAGCAGTTTCTACCCTGTTGTCATCAGGGCACTGAAGGACATTTAACCCCCACCTCCAATTTAATTCTATTTCTATTCCATGTGCAATAAAGTTTCACGCACATCTACCTACCTCATTTCTTATTTTCTTTTACATTTACATTACGTTTTTAGTTTCATATCCTTTTGTACTATATTAGTATGTTTGCTAGCTTTCTTTTTTTTATGCTTCCTTATTTGTATATTGCTCATTTTTTTCTATCTCTCTGACAGGGACGACATCTAATTTTGTTGTATTGTTACAATGACAGTAAAGATATTCTGATTTGGTGGCATCAGTAACTGCAGGCAGGTCAGTTTTGTCAGAGCAGCATCATGTCTTGATGACTAAGGTGATGTAATAAACATAAAAAGTAAGGCAAAAGAACTTTTTTCACACTCTTGTCTTCTCTCCACCACCTTACGTTGGACAATGGGGACGGTATCCAACAGTCCTCAAGCGGCTTTTAATCATCACAATAGTGAACAAAGTGGCCATGAAGGTAAAAAGAGGGGAAAAACTGATTCATCAAACAGTACTAAAAGTACTAAAATAGATTCTTCAGAATTGCTCCATTTTGGTTTCTGTGATTCCTGCGAGGGTGCTTGTTGTGACTTTGAAATGTTTTTGACCAGGATCCAGCATGAAGAAGTTGCTGCTTGACGTCGACTGTGGAGTGGATGATGCCCAGGCCATTATGATGGCCCTAGCTGCTCCTGATGTCCAGGTCCTTGGTATCACATGCGTTAAGGGTAACACATCGGTGGAGAACGTCTGCAGGAATGTCCTGCGGGTCCTTCAAGTTTGCCAAGGCCTGGAGGTAGGCTGCTGTAGGCTGATGGGTGATCATGTTGAAATTATTATTGACTTGCTTTTACTAATGGAGCATGTGTGCATTGTTTAAATATAAATCATTGTGTCATGCTCTGCTTTTAGTTATTTTTTTACTCTAAATCCTGATCCATGATCCATGTAATCATGTATGGTCATCAGTGGTCAGTAGATATTACCACAGATGATCAGTTCGTATTTATTTATCACTGAGAAATGTGATGCTCCAGCTGTTCCTATTGTGCAACTGACCATAAACAGTGAAATAAGGTGGAGTGACACTGAAGATGTCCAGAAACTGGTTCCTGATTCTTGTCGATCTAGATTCCTGTATTTAAAGGAGTCTCCAAGCCCCTTCTTGGAGTTGAAATTAGCGCAGGGCACTTTCATGGAGAAGATGGTCTTGGGGATGCACCAGATCTCAATGCTCCAGGTCTTGACCTGGTCCAGAAAGAGGGAGCAGTGGAGGCCATCATCCGAATTGTGACTGAACATCCTGGAGAGGTGAGCATTGCTATCCTCCTTTAAACTAGAATGTGTTTTTACATCATCTTGCTGGTGAGCTTCAGCCACAGAGATCCCATTTGTTGTTTGAACCTGTATGTGCTGCTCAGGAGACTGATTTTTAGTTGGTTTCGGAGATAATGTTGGAAGTGGTCCATGTTTTCAGGTCTACAGTCCTGATATGGCACTTAATAAATGGGTGAATTAATTCAGTATTGCCTGAAGACCTTTTCTCATCCATATTTTCCATGATGCACCATAGGATAAAATCTCTGTAAGGATAGATATTTCTTCCTAATTTTCAGAACTGCTCTCATTCAGGATGCGTTTTTTCTTGTGAGCTTCACGTTTTGCTCTCTGGAACCTCATATAACAGAAGTCCTCTTTCAGGTGGCTTTGGTTGCAATAGGCCCTCTCACAAACCTGGCCCTGGCAGTGAGACTGGACCCGTCCATTCCAGAGAAGCTCAAAGCTCTTTACATCATGGGTGGGAACAGTGACTGTACGTATGACCTGTTTACAGTCACATGCTTTCACATTAAACATCAAAACTAGGCTCTGCAACTCCTTATTGAAGAAATTAAATGATATTTGATGTTAGAACTAGTTTATCTTCTGGGTTCTGTAGGTGTGAAGGGGACTCCTCAACTTTTATTTGTTTTAGTGCAAATTTGAGTTGGACAATTTTAAAATGAGCTTCCGCTAAAACGTCAACACACACCATTTTTTTTTATTTGTTGTAGTTATCAGTTATCGGAATGTTTCTTAGTTTAAAGAAATACCAGTTTGACATTTAACCAGCACCTACTGATTCTGATAAATGATCAGTCTGGGTATTGACCCTGGTACTAATGTTCAACATTGTGCTAACCATATTATACTAAGAGCAGCTTCCATAGAACTTACTATTCCAGTCCTCCAAACACCAGTCAGTCTGTTTATGAGGTACAGTGCTAAGGTCAAAGGTGAGAGTGGCCAGAAAAAAAGTGTCAAGTTCTGAGTTTGACTGTCCCCGCAGCACGAGGAAATGTCACGATGTGTGCAGAGTTTAACTTTGCTTCTGACCCTGAGGCGGCATACATTGTTCTCGATGATTACCGGTGTCCCACCTACATTGCATGCTGGGAGTTTACCTGTTACAGTAAACTACCCTGGGTAAGTGGTGATGGCGGAATGCTGGTGTTATGATGGGAAGTGGGGAATGCATTGGATTAATAAAAATAACAATGTTCTCGCACTGGTAGGAGTTTTGTGATGTGTGGCTGGAGCAAGACACCGCGAAGGCCCGGTTCATGAAGAAGATCTCCCAGCACAGCAGACAGGCCAGCAACAATGAGGCGGTGGAGAAGTGTCTGGTTGGGGGTCAGGGTTTCATTTCCTGTGACTCGTATGCTGTGGCCGCAGCCATCGATGACCGCTACATCCTGGAGAGTGAGCAGGTCGGGGTCACAGTTGAGCTCAGTGGGACCCACACACGTGGGATGATGGTCCTGGACACACAAGGTCTCCTTAGAAAGACCCACAAAGCCACCATCCTCCGAAAGGTGGATATGGAGAAATTTAAGAAGCTCCTCATGGACTCTATGAAGTGACCTCAGATTCATTTACATTTACAGCATTTATCAGACGCTCTTATCCAGAGCGACTTACAATCAGTAGTTACAGGGGACAGTCCCCCTGGAGCAATTTAGGGTTAAGTGTCTTGCTCAGGGACACAATGGTAGTAAGTGGGATTTGAATCTGGGTCTTCTGGTTCACAGGCGAGTGTGTTACCTACTAGGCTACTGACCTCTGAACAGTACGACCTGAAGAACTTTCATAGGACTGACATGTGCATCAAAGGACTAGATGTTGCGTCCAGCTGAAGCTGATCTCCACACATTTACTGTTTTTTTTTTTTGTTTTTTTTATAAGTAACCAATTAACATGAATATTTATTGCTAATGTCTTAACATCAGTGGGATCAGAACAAGTAACCATGTCATTGACTTTAGCCATATATCTGATTTATAGTAATCTAGCATGATCTACTGTGTCTCACACTTGTCTATGAACCAGAAGGCCACCAAGTCCCAGGTTCAAACCTCACCTTCTAATATTGTGTCCCTGAGAAAGACACTTAAACCTAAGTGTCTCCAGGGGAGCTGTTCCTGTAAAACCCTCTGGCTAAGGGTGCAATGTAATCTATGGCTGTCATCTGGAGGAGGAGGTCCTCGTATGCAGTGCCAGTCAGCAGGAGCAGCTTCTCTTTGTTAACGTCAATTATATTCGATTTATTAATAAACAATCATGCAACAACATTTGGGTGTCAATCATTATTTGTCAGGCAAGTTGAACCAACATTTATTACAGAATGTTTAGTGAGTTTTTACAGCTTTATCACAGTCTAATATCGCACGGCTGATCGTCACGTGATCAGTAGCCCTTCCTCCCTCGGAACCGAGCTCGTGTGTCCAGCTTAAATCACAACAATTGCATGGTTTAATTTGATATAGAACAGAATTCAAGCACAAGAATAAAACACGAAGTCTCCTCACCATTGACCGCTTACACTCAAAGAACGAGACTTGTAGAGACCTGCAGTGACCCTCCTTCAGACACTCACTGGGCTTCTTCCCATCCTGCCACGCGAAATGACACCAAGTTCAGGACTCCAGCAGAAGATATGTAATGGTTCTCAACAGCACCCTCACACGACTGCATATCTTTTACATTTTAATGGTTAACATTAAAAATGATTCTAGTAGCCTGCTCACCACGATCACCCACCTTGAGAACGCAGTCGTGCTGCAGGAGGCAGTTTTTAAAATCCTCCCGGACTCCCGCGCACGCCCGACCATCCTCCTCTTTTTCCTCGTAGTATTTGGGCATGACGACTTCTCACGGTATACACACTCGCCCTCAGCCAGCAGGTGCCATGTTGACGGCTCGCATTTTCCTCTGTGCGCCGGGCGACGCTGCGGCGTTAAAGCGGCGCTGCCACCCAGCGCATGGGAGTGGTACTGCGGCCGTTATTTTCTTGCTTCTCTCCAGATAAAGAATATATTTCAGTCTTTTATGCAGTTTGTTCTGTAGTAGGGGCAAAACTGAGGTCACTATCTGACAAACGGTCAGGAGAAAGAGGTTATCAGGCACCGTATCCAACAATGATCTTTTATTTCAGCAATGACAACATAAACCACAGTCAACATCAGAAACATGATGAAGGCACATGACAGACTGAACCGGTGTCAGGTGAGGAGGTATCGAACACCCGATGTCAAACCAATGATCTGAGCTGGGTTTAATTAGGTCATTGGGACAGACTGCACACATACATTCTGATTGGCTGAGCAGAATCCTGGAAATGGTTTATTCTCAATACTGCAGTACTAGTAGATATCATTAACAGTACAGCATCATGTCCAGTGTAGTAATGATAAATTCCTCAGATAAAAAAAAAAAGAGAACATTATCATTAAACTTCAAGATATGTTGATTTAAATGTGTCTGTCAGAGGAAGGTTAACTATTCTCTGGCCACAACCTCACAAGTAGACACCAATGAAACGAAGGAAACAGGCAATCTGGCTAACGATTCTGATTAAACGAACGTGAACGTGCTGATATGAGAAGACTGTTCAGAATATATACAATCAAATGAGATGAGAGCACTTGTGATATATTTACAGTCAATAGCTCGCAGCCCGCTGCAGGGACTCTGATTCGGCCCAGATTTAACCCCACCTTCGGCCCGGCAGGTGAGTGAACACCACACACTGGAATGTTGGTACACGTCGCTTTCCCCATGACAGGCGCCAACATCGTCTGGAGACTCGGGGACCTGCTGTCACTGTGGAGAACATGTGCTGCGTGTGAAATGTAAGGTTCTTCAGTGGTCCAGCAGCCACTCCTGGCAGGGCCTGTGGCAGTTTGAGTCCAGACCCCGGAAGGGTGCTGGGCTTTAAGGCACACCGGTGGATGTGGTACAGGCAGAGATAAGATGGCGCAGACAGGGAGCTCTGCAGCTCTGCTTCACCCTTCCACACAGCAGGCATGAAGTAAGAACAAACTGGACGGACTGGAGCGATCTTCAAATGATCTTCATAAACCTTTCAGTGTAAAAAATAAAGAATGTCTTACATCATGTACAAATTATCCATTTGAATAAATTAACTTCATTATCCTCATCAGAATATGGATCATCTTATTGAAAATGTAAACTCCAGAGTCCTCAAGGAGAAGAAAGGCTGAATTTGTTGAGCTGAAGGGTGCTGGAGGTCCATAGTTCTGGTGGTCAGAGCCTCTTACTTATGGCGAACAGGGGCAAATGAAGCTTCATCGTAAAAAGCGATGATAAAAACTGTTCATCTCAGGGACTGAAAGACAGGGAGATGTGTTGGTCTCCTCCACCAGTCTGGTGGAAAGGGGAGGAAAAAATGGAGGAACGGAGGAAAACCATTAATCTGTAGTAGAGGAAAAGGATTTAGAACAGAAGAAAGGAAGGAAGGAGTCTTGTTATGTGGACAGTCTACACCCTCCTGCCACTTTTTGGTGTGTGAAACCAGGTGGAGCCACAGAATCAGCACAGCTGAGACACTGGGGTCCTACAGGCAGTTATCCAGCCACCCGCTTTATATGAATCTGAAACACACACAAACACACACACTCAATAGAAACCACCCATATTCCAGGTGATTAAAACAGATGGATGGGTTTCGGAGGTGACTGATAGAACCAACCTCGCTGAGAATGGCCCACACGGCTGAGTCCTTCAGCACGGAGAGACGAAGAGCCACTACAGGATTAAACGCAGGGTCTACAGCTGCCTCAGCCATGCCCTTCTCAAAATGAGCTAAACCAGAGAAAGAAAATACAAATAATGAACTTTCATGAACTAATAATCTTTCCATTTATGTAGGGATCTTGTGTAGTACAATAAGGAGATTAGGTGCTCTCTAAACTCTAAGACTCTCTAAAGTCTTGGATGTCTTGGATGGTGATGGATGTTCACTCCTCTGTTTGCGTGCTCACACACTGTCCCAGTACAGACTGGCTGGAATATGCAGAACCAGTGCAGGAACTTACCCACTCTGTAGAAGTGGTCATCAGTTCTCCTGTACTTCTCTTTGGTCTGTAGTCCAGTTTCCTGCTGAGAAGATCAACATAGTAAACCCATCCCCCTCCACACAGGCAGATTATTTCATTGATAAATGTCAAGGTTATCTCTGGGATTATCTGATAATTATCCAGATGCATGTACTTGTAGTATGCTTGTTTATGGCTCTAAATAATATCGCTGTACGTAAAACATTGCATTTAGCTCTTGTGCATGTCTCACTCACTCTCCCCTCTCCACAACACCCCAAGACGAGGATGGGATAGGGGGAAAATATCACACACACACACAACCTCTGTTATATTGAGTTATACTGTTATATTATATTTATTATTCATTTCACTAGTCTGTCTCATTGTTGTCTACAGGTCTTGCACTGCCTGTGTTCCCTAATTGCAGCTTATGTAGCCCAGATTGTCTGTGTTGCACACATGCACTTTATGTCAGCATGTAACTTTGTTTAAATGTTACATGTAGCACCAGGTTCTGGAGAAATGTTGTTTCATTTCACTATGTACTGACTAACATGTATATAGCTCAACTTCAAAACGTTTCTCACCGACTGAGGCAAGAGCTCAACTGTGGTGTTCTCAATTTTATCCCCAGGGTGCTCTTGGTTCCCACTGCGGAACAGGAAACTGAAACAAAGAAAGTCGGAATTGATATTGACACACACACACACACACACACACACACACACACACACACACACACACACACACACACACACACACCTATGGTGGCCTGTTGAAATCCCACATCAGTAATGAAGATGGGATTCTGAGTGAGGTTCTCCTCTGTAGAACAGTCACACAGAGCCTCATGCAGAAGCTCCACATTCCCTCAGTGCTCCTCCACAGGACAGATGCGTTTTATTATCACATTATGACATGTGAAGGATGAGGAAATTCCTAGATTACTGATGACACTAATAATATCTGCCGTGAACAACGTAACTTATGGGTGAGTCAGAGCTCGCAAGAATTATCTCAGTCGTGGCAATTTTGCTTCAAATTTGCTAAATTGTTCAGCCCTATTCTGAGAATTTCCACCACAAATATTTCCTACTGTTTCTCCAGTTCTCCAACATTTCATTTCACTTTCAAGTCATCCTGATTTATGGGTTCTCTTGACTGAAAAGCTCTCAGTGGGGTTAAGGTCACTCTAAAAACACTTATGATCAGCTTCCATTCACTCAGCCAACCTTCAGATCATGGACCTTACTTATTGATACATGTTGCTGTGATTGTGTGTGTGTGTGTGTGTGTGTGTGTGTGTGTGTGAGACCCTCAGCTGACCTCTCAATGTGGACAGGTCGGTCAAACTTGAAGAGGATGTAGTCTCCAGTAGTGGGGGTGATGGCCCAGAAGAAGTCTTCACCCATGTAGGTCTTCTCCAGCGTGTGACCCTGGTAAACCTTCAGAGATGTAGACACCTCAGCTGGTGGGTTCACGTGGATCTTGTGCAAAAGCGGCTTCAGGAAATCTTTATCCTGGTACAGACAGAAACAAAAACACACTGAAGGGTGAGCAGGAAACAGGAAATCCAGATTCTCATCAATCACAATCCAGGTACCAGTCCAGGAAGGGAAACAAATCACATACAGGCATATTTACATCAATCTTCTTTGCGGTGTTCATGTTTGATATTTCTATGACGCATTCTTGTCCAAGACCAAAACTGAGAAACGTCCCATGCTGACTGACACATAATGACTAAATGCAATATAATAAATACAATCCAAATTCCAGAAAAGTTGAAACCGATGAGCCAATATTTTATTTCAAAACACAACAAATGTTCAAACTGTTCAAATTGTACACCTTTATCCACTAAATGAGCCAATTTCAAATGTGATGCCTGCTACAGCCTCCAAAACAGTTGACACGGTGACAACAAATGGCTGAAAAAACAAGGACGTTAAAAAAGATTCAGCTGGGAGCTGATTATTCACAACTAATTAAGTTCATGATAGCAATTTTAACATGATTAAATACTGCTAGGCCGCCACCACTGGCCCTGGGCTCTCCAATCTGTGAATGAGTATGTAAAAAGATTGTGGAATACTGAAATAACAATGTGTCAAATTGGAAAAGCTTTAGGAATCTAATCATCTTCAGAGTATAACCTCATAAGATGAACAGAAACTGGAGATATCGCTGTATAGAAGGGGACATGGCTTTATTGGTGTTCAGGTCCTCAGATGACATAGCATCACACATCGGCATGATTGTGCCATGCTTCCAGAAACCACTGTCGGCAAACACAATCCACTGGGCCATCTGTAGATACCATATAAAGCTCTATCATTAAAAAAGGAAGCCATATTTGAACATGGTCCAGAAGTGTCATCGTGTCCTGTGGTCCAAGCCTCATTTGAAACTGACTGATTCAAAGTGGGAGAGTGTTGTATGGTTCAGACGAGTCCAAATTTGATCTTCTTGCTGGTAATCATTGACACAGTGTCATCTGGGCTAAAGAGGAGGGACAGTCCAGCCTGTTATCAGAATTCACTTCAAAAGCAGCATCTCTGATGGTATGGGATGCATATGTGCATACTATATGGGCAGCTCGCATGTTTTGGAAGGATCTATGAATGCTGAAAAGTATGTTTTATAGAGCAACATGTCCTCCCCTCCAGAGGATGTCCATTTCAGGGAAGGCCTTTCAGCAGTACCTACTACAGCTATTACAAGAGACCAGGTGCTGATTTGACCTGTCTGCAGTCCAGATCTTTCATTCCTGTATTGTAAATTTGAGAGTCTCTGCGGTCTTTACGAAGTCAGATCAATAACGCAACCGATTTATGATAGATGGGTGACTACTTTCACTGAGCATACACACTTTAACTTATTTGTGATTTGAAAGTCTTTTAGTGCTCAATTTAATGAACTTGTAAAGTTGTGAAGTTGAGTAGCTCTGCCTACTCAAAGTAAACTCAAGAGGTTAACCAGCCAGCTAACCAGCGTGTGTGGGTGGGTGGGTGTATTTGTTACCGTGAGCTTCTGGATCTTTCCTGCAAGAGAGGAGTGCAGTCCAACATGCTGGAAAAGAGACGGTCTGAACCGAACCCGCAAGCTGGACTTCTGCCGCTCACAGTGTTTCTGCAGACAGAAAGTGAAGGAATGAGACAAGAGGCCGTTTCAACACCGTCAGGAGGGCACCCAGAGGTCAGTGAGGGATTACATGATGGGCATTTATACTATTTATTCACTGGAATTATCGGATGGATTAAATTGATGGGGATTTTGGTCCAGCAGCATCACTATACACATCTCATGTTACTGAGTATGGAATTTCTCCTCATCTCCACCAAAACAGGAGAACAGACAAAAAAGGATGCAGGAATGGTTTACATACAGCATCTTTCTCTGGGTTGCACACTTTGACCCAGAGGATGTGGTCCAGCAGCCAGTCTATGGGCTTTTCTTTATAGAACATGAAGATGAACTCCACTATCAGGTTCAGATCAGGAGCCTGGAACATCTTACCTGAAGAGGGGAACGTATGAAACGTAAACATCTAAGCAGAAGAAAACAAGCTACATGAAGACAAGGGGTCCGTACCGATGAAGCCCAGCTGAGAGAACTCCAGGATCATCCAGTCTTCAGACGAGAGCTGCAGGGCAAAGTTCCTCATGGTGGCAAAATAATTGGGCTTGGCGACAATGTCATCCTCCAGCTAATGAGAAGAGAGAGGGATTCAGTGAAATCAAACACACACAGACACACACACACGCTGTCGCTCTATAGCCTACGTTAAGAAACCAACAGACATGAGATTAAAACAATACCTCTCCTTTCTCCTGAGAGAAGAAGGCTTCAGAAAGAACAGATAACAAGACAGTGGACTGGTGAAGGACAAAACAATACATGAGAACAAGACAAGTGAACGAGCTAGAGAAAGAGAGAGACAGATGGTGGTTTTCCATTTAACTGTAACCTAAGCAATTCATTCGCTCATTCACTCAATAAACAATGAACAATAGAAACTTTTTCTTTCATTCAAGAGAAGAAATATTTAATTTTTTTAAGACAAGAGTGAACAGTGTACTTCATTCAATAAACCTATATCCGATCACCCTCCACGTGAAAGAGACATGAAATTCAACCAATCATCACACACCCAGCGGAAGATTATTTGGGAGTAAAGTATTATATAGACATTTTCTTCTCTCTCACACCCTCTCACACAGGACCAAAAGAAAATGATCTTTGCTGATCAGATACCAGCAGAACACTGTTTAGTCGTGATAAATAACAATAAAGGAATGTGAGAATCTCTTCAATCAGATGGTTGAAGTATAAAAAGTCAGGGTCAGGGGGTCAGTGGGAGAGGCTATAGCTGACAGTACAAGGAAACTGTAACTGGGGGATTATTATTATTCCATTATATATTATATATTATACATCAGCATGTTTTGGGTGAGAGTGGGTGGGGTGGGGTGGGGGGGTTAATCCTCCTTTGCCGCTGAAAAACACAAAGCACCATGCACAGATGTTCAAAATGTAGAAATACAGATTTCATATAAAAAAAAAAATGCATGTAGCATTAGAGCCACACAGTAACAAACAGCAAACATCCCACACAACTCTGTTCCCATGACTACCAGCATGGCCAAAAAGAGAAGAGTGCCTGAAAATTATTCCCTTTTAAAAGCCCTCCTCTGAATCCGAGCAAACGTTACCACGGAAACAGCACTACCGCAGTCAGTACAGAGCACAAAGCCCCCCTCTGATCAAAGGGTTGTGGGAAGGGGGGGGTGGGTGGAGGTTGGAGTCGGCATGCAGGGGTTCCTCGTGATCCACCATCACGTCCCTTATCAAGACCTTCAGGGACTTCCGAGGGTTGCAGATCGCAAGGTCATGACCCCTGCGGTAGCCTGGCATGTAGCTAGATTAGAAGTAAGGAGCATTTGTTTGTGTAGATGTAGAGCAGGATTTGGGGGCACACTTACCTGCACATAATAGACACCTTTGTTTACTGCGTACATCATCAGGAACGAGTAGTCCAGGTTCTGTTTGGTCCGCCATCTAAAAAGCAGAAAACAGCAGGTGGGGAACAGGTGGCGCAAAGTGAATTCATATGAGCTCAATGTGCACAACACACACACACACACAGTACTACACGTCACCTGGCTGTTGAGATGGAATGTAAATGCAGGGGGTAGGGGCAGTGCTGGAACAGTGTGTGCATGTGTGTGCGACCCAGTTTTTGGGCTCTAGTAAGAACGTGCAGAGGAACTTGATAAGAGATTTAGATGCACAGCATGTGCACAAAAGCTCTGAGTGGGTGGAGTATTCCTGTGCAGGAAGTATGAACCGTGCATGAGCTCTGCCGATCCCCAAAGAGGCCAGCATACAAAACACACACACGCACACACAGAAGGGTCTGGGATTTTGCATGCTGAGCACTGATTTCTCAGGGGAGAGTCATTAAGAACAAGAAGAAGACAAAGGGATGAAGTGGGATGTGTGAATACAGGAGAAAAGGCAATAGAAAATATAAAATTTATTAAAAAAAAAAAAAAAAAAAAAAGGATAAAACCCACTTCACTCTATCTTTGGAGTCACCGAAGGTCTCCTTCAGGTTGTTGAAGTCAGGGTAGTATGTGGCAGGAGGAGAGATGACCTCTAGAAGGCCTGAAATCAGCTCTGTAGAAAAACTAGGGGAAAAAATACATAAAACTTCAATCACATACATGAAAAAAAAAAAAAACCAAAAGTACTGTTTATTTTAATTATATGTATTTTGTAAAAAATTATTATTAAAATGGGAAAGAAACCATTACATACTAGACTGGCCAATCAACACACAGGAAGAACACAATGTGTAAATAACTTTCCTCCAAGGTGCTGCATTTCTGACCAAGGGACTACTGCTGAATTGTTGGTTCAGATTTAAGATTGCTTAAACATGAGAAAATGGCGTTTAAATTGGTTACAGGTTACACCCCTGAACTATATTTATACTGGGTCGTCGGCAGACCTGCAGCGCACTATCAAGTGCAACTTTACACCAGTCACTGTCACTGCTAGGTCAAAAGAGGTCCACCACCACCACCACATCTAGCCAGCAGCCTTCCCTTCAGTCAGTAACCAGTCTCTTCAAGGTACTAAGGTGAGAGACACAAGCATGTGGAGCGTGTTGCTATGGAAACCAGCGACTCACTCTTTCTCCAGGTCGGAGACCACGCTATGGACATAGTTTACATCCGTCTGCAGAGGGAGAGAGAAAAGTACAATTTACAATTACATACCATCTGATACCAAATACCATCTTAATCAGATACACTGCTCAAAAAATCAAAGGGAACACTTCATGAACACACAATGTATCTTCAAGTCCATCACACTTCTGTCCAGTTAGGAAGCAACACTGATTGACAATTCACATGCTGATTTGCAAATGGAATAGACAACAGGTGGAAATTACAGCCGATTAACAAGACATCCCCCAATAACGGAGTGCTTCTGTAAAGTAAAGTGAAGTGATTTTCACATGTGATACACTGCAGCACAGCATAAGGTGCACACAACAAAATGTGTCCGCTGCTTTTACCCTCAGAGCAGCAAGTAGCCATGATAGGTGCCCGGGGAGCAGTGCGTGGGGATGATGATTTGCTCAGTGGCACCTCAGTGGCACCGTGGCAGATCAGGATACGAACGGCAACCTTCTGACTACGGGGCCGCTTCCTTAACCGCTAGGCCACCACTGCCACCTGTAGCACCTGCTACCTGCCATCTGAGTGGTGACCACAGACCACTTCTCAGTTCCTATGCTTTCTGGCTGATGTTTTGGTCACTTTTGAATGCTGATGGTGCTTTCACTCTAGTGGTAGCATGAGACGGACTCTACAACCCACACAAGTGGCTCAGGTAGTGCCGCTCATCCAGGATGGCACATCAAGCTGTGGCAAGGGTTGCTGTGTCTGTCAGTGTAGTGTCCACATCATGTCTCGCTCCAACGCCACATTGCACCACAGACAGTCCAGGAGTTGGCGGATGCTTTAGTCCTTTAGGGGAGGTCCCTCAGTAGACCATACGCCACGTCATCAGGAGCATGATCAGGTGTTGTAGAGATGTCATTCAGGCAGGTGGAGGCAACGCACACAACTGAGCCTAGTTTTGACTTGTTTTAAGGACATTACATCAAGTTGGATCAGCCTCTAGTGGGATTTTCCACTTAACATTTTGAGCGTGACTCCAAATCCACATTCAACTATATAATGAACAAAGTACTTAATAAGAATATTTAATTCCTTCTAGGAATGAGGATGTCTTATTTTTCCCCATTTTTGAGAGGTATAAATACAGCATATCTAAGAACACAATGCTGTCAAGTGGAAATTAATGTAAACAGAGAGTTTGGCATTTTAGAAATGTAAAAACATAGATAATTCAATGCATTCCACATGCATTATGAGAGGAATTCCACCACCAGCATCAAGATCAGCATGATCCGCTGATTAGAGGACTGTGGTGACTGTGACAGTGCTGTGGACTATATTTCTATAGATGTGTTTGTATGTTTCTGGCATTTTAGCAAATGGTTTGAACATGACATATCAGGTGCTGCCTGAAAATCTGCAGGGGACAAGGCTGTAGTGAAGACCACCGAGTGTGATTTTCATGAAACGTGTAATTATAATATTATTTTGTTTCTGGTGTTAGGTCCAACACACACCCACACAGTGTGCAAGGCTCAATCACTAGAGAGAGAGTAGGAAATCCATAAAGGTACGCATTCATTCCTCCACCAACCACAGCAACAGGCCGCACTAATCATGAATATGCTGACATTAAAATAGATACAAGATAGACCCAAGCAGAAGGTCAGACATAGTACATAAGAACTCCAGTTCTACTGAAATATGTGTCAGTACTGGCCACACCGGAACCCGGCCCCGGTCCAGCGGTGTGCTGATGCTCCAGTTCTCTACCTGCCCTCAGCGGAACATCACACTACCTGCTTTGTCCTCCGGTTGCACTGAATCAAGGCTCACATTCCTCTTCATCTGAAATGCAAAACCGCTGAAGGAAGGGGTCTGTCAGTAAAAAGTATGGTCACCCTAGGTTCTGTTCATAGACCTTATTTAAACATAAATCTCTGTTTTAAAAGGATGGTAGTTGCCTAGTGCATTAGACACTTACATATGAATCAGGAGTCATAGGTTCAAACACCACTTACTACCACTGTGTCCCTGAGAAAGACACTTAACTGTGAGTGTCTCCAGGGGGATTGTCCCTGTAACTACTGATTTTAAGGGCATCTGATAAATGCCATAAATGTAAACATTGAACACAAATTGAACTAGAAAATGTGCAGCCTACTAAATCTCAAATTGAGAATTTTAAATATTCAACATGTGTAATGTCTGCAATGTGTAAGGTTGTGTTTTAAAAGTTCAATTAGCATCTATTAATACAATAATAATTTCACTAGTAAATGAAGGCAATGAAATGAACACATTTTGGACAGTAGCATGTTGTAACGTACTGGCTGATGGTGGTGGTGGTATGAAGCAGGAGAAATGGCGAAACGTGAAAGAGAAGTGATTGTCATTGTGATGCACAGCACGAAATGTGTCCTCTGCTTTTAACCCATCACCCTTAGTGAGCAATCGGCAGCCATGACAGGCGCTGGGGGAGCAGTATGGAGCAGTAAAAAAAAACAACGATTAATCAGACGTTTGTCTGTACCGTACTCACTAATTTAAGCATGACAAGGACACTGTAACTGCTTTTATATTTTAAATATAAACAGGAGTGGATTTCTTCTGCTGTTATTATAGCTCTTATATGGTTTTTCCTAAATAACAAAATGTCAGTCGGGTTTCCAGCAGTGGCTTTGTTAATAATTAGTACAATTCTTCTGCTCAGGCAGGCGAGGACATAATTTTGAGGTCTCACACCAGAATCTCTATACAGTTTCAGCACACAAATTCAGCATAAAACCACAGACTAACTAATGCATTAATAAGCATTACATTAGTCAACTACCAAAATAAATCATTAGTTACGGTGCTAGTTGATAGGAGGTGCTTTAAATAGTCCACAATGAGGAGAGCTCTGCCTGTAAAGTTCACACCCACAACCCAAAATGACCCAAGCCACAAGGTGGGTAATTACAGACAATAAGATCACTGTTTATTTCTGTAAAAACTTCAAAAACCAGGGCGTGGCAGCCATGTGAGCCACTGTATCACTCACCACACACAGCTGCTGCTAGATATGCTGACAGTCCTTTGACGTGTGTGCCATGTGCTCTGTGCAGCTCAAATAGTGATAGGGTTGCAGACAACCAGAGTAATCACATGACCTCCACACCATCTGATGGAACCAGGCTGTGACCTTCAGCAGGAACATGCTACAGCAGCCCAAATGAAGAATCCAACTTGAGAAGTCCACTAACTAATGTTACTAATGTTCTTTCAAATCACTAGGTCCTAATACCATCTAATTGTAATCAATTTGTATCCACTAGTGCACAAATTTTACACCAACAAGACATTTTCAGCTGAGCTGAGACACAGGTCTGTGTGCGCCGTCTGCTGTGCTGCAATGTATCACAATGACAATCACTTCACTTCTGCAGCAGCTCTTCTATCTCCATGAGTCTAAATTCATCTGTTAATCAAAGCAACTTCATTATTGACTGAACCAGGACTATAGTACAATCAATTTTTTACACCAGAGGAAAATGACATTTTACATGCAAACTTAGCAATCAACTTTTCAGCTAGATACTATCTTTAAAAACCTTTATATGAACGCACTTCTCACTGCTCCCTCCATCATAAACCATACATGTTACACTATGCGTACTAGGCAATGTCTATGCAACTTCTTGCTCAGAAGGAGCAAACAAACAACCATGTAAAAGCACTCACTTCTCCCACAAAGACGATGATGACGCAGTCCAGCTTCTCCTCAGGTGAGAGCTTGTCGATGAGTGAGCGCAGAGTCTCAGGCAGGTATGACTTCACCTTCCTCTTCACTGTGGGAATCCCCATCACTATGGAAACTGTGGATGAGAAAGGGTCTGGTTGAGAGGACACACTGATGGAGAAAAGCAGGTTAGTTATCCTCTTTCCACAGCAGAGGGTCAGAAGAGCACAGGAAGTCTCTCATTCAGCCAGTCTAATGTGTGTGTGTGTGTGTGTGTGTGTGTTCACGCACATTGAACCCACATAAAAAGACTAAAAAAGGCTGGTCCCTAAATAATGGTTCTGATCTCTTTTCTGGGTTCTACCCCACAATGTGATCTAGTGTCACCATGGGCCCTGTTAACATAGTATACCCACCTTTATTCTTTCACAGTAAAATAAATTAATATTAACATGCTAAATGTGGGGAAAAAAGGAGTGGGGAGAAATCCACTTTTGTAGGGCCGCATGGACACAATCACAGACTCCAATAAAATGAAATCAGTTGTATAAAAAAAACCTTTTTAATTTGCGTATCAGGGCGCTAAAGCACTCTACACATTTTCTGATGAGGCTGGATGTTCACTCACAAATGCAATGTAAACGCACGGCTAGCTACGGTGTCGAATCCAGACCACTTGCCTGATCGGTTCCCTGTAACTCAGCAGTTCAGTAAACAAATTCGAAACAGGATTTATTATCATGGTTTCAGTTCATTATGCAAGTGGGCACCACTTTTTTTTGTATTCCAGTCTCCCCAACGTTTATTTATTTGATACGTTTTTATGTTGATTTTCAAATGTGAAGCACTTTTATTTTACAAATGGAAGTATGTGTAATATAGTGAAATAATTCTTTGCATGAAACGCACATAGTTTTTATAGTTAAGATTATCGTATTTTAAGAAAAAATACACACATAATTTCCAATCTGATGTTGCTCAGAAAATATGCAAATCATGGTAAACTGTGCATATTCAAGTGTATAATGCAACTTTTACACACAGAACATTTGTAAAAACCTCCTCTGGGCCTACACGTTACAACAGCTACAGGAAGCTTTACTTGCCCGGTGCTACAGGTTTTATCCCCTCAGTAAAACTGGGGTCTTGCTCCCAGACGAACAAGCATAAACAAGCCCGGTCCAGGGTGTGTAGTAGCCTAGTGGGTAACACACTCGCCTATGAACCAGAAGACCCAGGTTCAAATCCCACTTACTACCATTGTGTCCACTTAGAGTGTCTCCAGAGGGGGACTGTCCCTGTAACTACTGGATAAGGGCGTCTGATAAATGCTGTAAATGTAAAACATTTCAACACAGCCAAATGAAAACAGATCTGTACCTGGTTGTGCTAATGAAATAATTGAAAAATTAAATTTAATGAAGGGTTAAAATATCATACATTATGGTATTTTTATTATACATTTTAGGGAATTTACATCGTACAGAGGGTAAAATTACATTGATCAGTGGCACCTTAGCAGGTCGGGATTCGAGTCCATTTCCTTACCCGCTAGGCCACCACTGCCCACCTCTTTCATGCAGCCCACTGTGTTTCACAATGACAATCACTTCACTTTCACTTTTAACTAGATATACTGTCAGATAACTGGACAAACCTTATTTTATTTTAGTAATGTATTTATTTTCGCAGTCCTGTCAGTACGCCGGAAATCGGGCGTGGCGCCTGAATGCTATCAGCCCTGGGTATTGATTTTCATCTGGGTATTGAATCTCATTAAAACAATAATTCCTCGACAATTAGTTGATTGATACTGGTCAGTAGCACCAGTGCAACCATTGGAGAAATGAGTCTGGAGCCCTGCGGTACTGTTTTTTTATTATTAAACCTGCATGCACATGTGTCTTCTTTATACGATCACTGTTATTATGATATATATCAAAAATTATCGTCTGTGTCTCAGCCCTACACTACAGGACCAGATTTATAGGCATTTACGCAGATTTTTAAGTGAAGGTGAAGCATTGTGATGTGTGTTCGGAGCAGCCTCTGCTGGAGGACAGGACTGACAGGAGGACAATGTCACACATGGTAGGAAGGAGGATGTTTGAGTGTTGGAATATCTGTGACCATCCACAAATGCCCCAAATAAAAATCTAATACTCTCATAAACTAAGAGTGAAGTACAGCATCAAGCAGCAGATAAAGTAGAAGAAGATCAGAGAAGAAGGGAGAGAAGGTTTTGAATCTCCTCCTGTATGACAGGATGTTCTTCTGTCTTTCTCTCTCTCTCTCTCTCTCTCTCTCTGTGTCTATAATGGTGAATCTATGTCTCAAGGGAACAGGAGGAGAGATGTCCCAATTTAGGCAGCTAAAAATAACTAATTGAGAAGCCCGGTGGGCCTGTAGTGAGCCTGGGAACTCACTGCCAGAGGACAGTTGCTGCTGAAGGACAGGGTGGGTTATTGTAGCCGCTGCGGTGTTATAAATCTCGTTTCTGAACTCGGGATCGGATATCCACTGGACTGTTGACCTGTTGTGAGCATGGGCGGTGTGTCAGGCCCCGCTTCTGCGGCCCTCGGCATATCAGCGCGACCTGAGCTGTTAGAAACCAGCGGAACAATGGCTGCTGAGGAAAGCGGAGCGTGAAGCCTACGCCATCTGGGTAATGGATACATGCATATCAGCCATAAAGAGCAATTTTCACATGGCTTATGTGCCGCGACCGCCAGGCGTACAAGACCCGGCTCTGACACAAAGGAATTCTGGGTCGCTTGAATTTTTGTCCCCTGGGTGTCCCCCGCCCTACTCCAGGGAGAGGTTTTAATCCGCTTATGTGAACCCGGGTTTCTTTGTCTGGAAAAGGGGGGAAGGGAGAAAGAAAAAAAGCCATGGAGCAAACGATGGAAAGATAAAGAAAAAGTAGAGCAGATAAAAGGAACACCGCATCCATCCCATTGGAGGGTTAACTGTCTAGGGCAGAGACACACCAGGAATAAGCAGGGTTTAAACTTTTGTGGGCCAAACGTGTTCCTCCCTACTGAGAGCGCTTTTCAGAAAGAACTGGAAGGTTCCGCCCTGTTTTCCACAGGTTACACACGGGCGTGACCTTATCCCGTCTCTCCAGGAACCCCAGTCTGAAGTGGTCTACACTGGGAATAGGGATTAAAGGCACCTGGCAGGGAGACTCACCTCCGGTGCGACCCTGCCCCACCTGTACGGCCGGGTGGAGACTTCCCTCATTGTCGAGCAGGTGAGGCAGGTGGTGGTAGATGTTTGGCACCTTAAGTGGCTTCTTGTTGGCAAGTTCCTTTAGCAGCTTCTGAGTCTCATCTGAAAAAATTCAACAGCCACAGTCACACTTTCATCCATCCATCCTTCTTTATAAGTAAGCCTACGGAAGATTCTACAGCAAGTTTTTATTCAGCCAGGTGATGGTTTGTGGCACGAACAATTTGTCAGTTTTATTTACCAAGAACTCTATAATGTGAGATGTCCGCTGTGAAATTAAGCTGCATGCGTGAACGTTTGTTGTAGACCTACAGACCACTGTAAAGTGGTACCGAGTAAACGCATGTAGGAAGGGATGCACGTTTCAAACTGACAGGAGAAGTTGGTGAGGGCGTCCCTGCTGCCGTTGGTCTCGGCGATGGCGCGCCTGAACTGCTCCAGGATGGCGTTGAGCTCGGTGGAGCGCTGCAGCGTGCGGTGCTCGGCCACGCGCAGGCGCTCTCGCAGAGCGTGGAACTCGCGCTGGTACGCTATCAGCTTCTCTACACACACACAAACAAACACACACAGAGGAAGGAGATGCTGTGGTTAATACAAGAGCTTTTCTCTGAATAAGATGTTCGACCAGATTTTAGGCCACCTGCTGCACCTGAAGCACCTTCAGTGCTTCTAGCCTCATACATTCATTCACAGCAGCGGAGTGGGTGTTAAAATTAATTTCATAAATCAATGACACAGACTTAGACGATTCAGCATTGATTAAATTATAATGACGTTGCTTGGTGATTTTCTGGTGAAAAAGTAGTGCCGGTAGTGACTGTGACGGCCTGATCTGAGTACAGCGCAGCTCCGGGTTGGAGTTCGGCTTCATCCGCTCGGACGTTTGATATGAAACACAGCAAGAAGACCCACCTGGGCCTGAATAATGTAGAGGGAAGATGATTTCTTCTACAACTAGCCTCCAACTATTAAAAACGACTAGTCTGATTATAAATGGCTCATATTTTGCTACCAGTTAGCTAAAACGTATTTTAATAAAAAGTTTGCTGCTGATATTATAAATAACAACATTATTTTCCAAAGATGAAAATAAAAATACTTCCAGACAGTGCTCTAGCTTTTTACATTTTTAGCAAGTTTGGTGTGTCCAAATTGCCGGGGGAGGGGCTGCCCGCTGCGATGCCTAAATTCCATCAACTGGGGATGCCAAACAGGAATTTAAGAATTAATGATACTATTTTAATATCATTTTTAAATAAAATATCTGACTTTTTGTTTTACAACCCTAGTCACTATACTGACATAACAATAACTAATGAATAAATAAATGAAAGAAATGTCTTTTAATGTTTTTGAGCCAAAAAAAAAAAAAAGCACTCCTCGCTTCACATGCTGCAGAAGTGAAAAATATATGTATGTTGAGCAATTACAGATGTTATTGGATGATTTTCTATGTGATGCAAGTTCAGAGCGAAGTGTGACATGTATGTAGTAAAGTTTTGACTAAAGCCATACAAGCAGTTTGAAAAATTGCCATGTGAAAGTGAACTTGAAGTGACTGTCATTGTGAAACACAGCACATGGTCTGTATTCAATAATAAAATTCTGTGAACTCTTCTGTGAACTATTGCACCAAATATTTCAATGTATAATGGGTGTCAAATCTGTGCTACACTTCAATAAAATAATGTTTATGCAATACCAACATATGCAACTGAAATGAGTGTGTGATGCACTGCACAATGTCACTGGTCTAAAAGCTACACGGTTGCTGTTAAGTGATATGTACTAAGAGTTCAAATGTGGTGCATTGTATGAATATTTTAATTATGCCTGATGCACTATAACATATATAAGCTGAATTTTGAATGTCTGGTTTATGAGAATGATTTGCTTTGAGTTTTAAATGAGTAAAATTGTACATCATGAGAGGTACCAGTGTTTCAAATGTTTACAAAACCTTTTTTTTTTTAAATACATTGAAATTAAATGATGTTCCACATCATCTGAGTGTGGACAAGTAAAATTGCAAATATTACAGAAATTCTTTTAGCATCTTTTGTATTTTCAGAGAATCTCCCTCTTGTCGTGTGTTTCACAATGACAATTACTTCAAGTTCACTTTCGCACACCCAGATCTAGAGTACAGGTGAAGCCACGTGAAGTAAAATAAAATGAGATTCCCCTTCTTCCATTGCTCAGTGGCGTGTAAGAGCATGCGTCAGCGTGGGCATCCTCCTACACAACAATCTGTGATGCAGTGTGTTCTGACACTGATCTATCAAAACCAATAGTTTATTACAGAGCTACAGAAGCTCTTCCATGGAATCCAAGAACAGAGGAGATCCCCCACATGCATCAATGAACCCTGGTAACACATGACCAAGTCACTTAATCGATCATAATGTAATAGCGGAATTGTGTATTACCTGTAAGACTGGAAGGATAGTCATATGAGGAACTGCGGCAGGTCATATGATGACCAGTAAATGTATGCAGCATTTACAGTGGCGACACACTTTCAGCCACAGATATGATTTAATCATTAATACAGCTGACTGTACAGCTGGGACCATTACACTTCAGACTCAATAATGTCTCAACAAGTCTATCCACCACATTTCATAACCAAACCCCCATGGAATGAAGCTGTCACGTGGTGCCTCGAGGAGCCCTGAACAGGAAGCTGATGCCATAAGTGACCCGAGCGGCAGGCAGAGCACAACAGGAAGTGGCTTCCTCCAAGTAACTGCAGGGTAATGGTGAAGGGAACAATGTAAACGGGTCTTCCAGTACAGGGACGTCTCACAGGGAGAAAGAGAGAGAGTGTGCAACAGAGAGACTGTGAGAGAGTGTGTGTGTTTGGGAGAGTTTCAATAGCTAAAGTCTCTCATTCAGCCTTTGCTGGAACGTGAGCCAAAGTGTCCAATTTGTGCAACCAGCAGGTCCAGTCCTGTTCCCAGGCGTCCCTCACACCACCCACTCATTACTTTGATCAATTACATCCATTTCTAGCTCTACCTTGTATTTTTATTTCATTAAGGATGGAGGGTAGTGAAAAACAGAAATGTGTAGAACACAGATTTATTCAGGATGCTAATAAATAAAAGCTTCTAGATCTGATGAAATACTGTGATTTCTACAGAAACTGTGGAAGGGGCACAGAGCAGCTGCATACCCCCAGTTATGAAGGTGGAGGCTCCAACCAGCACGGAAAGAGGGTTTCACGTAGGACTAATAATAGCAATAATAACAACAAAAACCAATCCAATAAGAAAATAAGGGCACAAACAAGGGTCAATTGTCCTTTTTCTATGTGGTAAGTTCAGGAGAATGGACTGGGACTGGTGTGTGGCTTATTGAGACACGCATCCTGAGATTCCTGCCATATTTCAGGCCTGCCATGATTAATATACAGTTTCAACTCCATTCACAATTCATAAACAATGAAGGTGTACAGGAGGAGTACCTGTGCCGATTTACCGTGGAAATACCACGGTTCAATAATGCACACAACACAGAGAGAAACCTCTGTATCCATCAGCAGAAAAGAGACCTGGCCATGGCATTCACGGGGGAAAAGTGGGTGCTGTGCATTCAGCTGGTCTGCTGTGTATTTAACGGGGCACTTCGGCACCACCGGCACTGTCTGACACTCGGTACTCCAGTGGCCGTTTCACAATGACTATGGTCATGATGAAATGTTCTTACAGGGACGACATGAGGGTGACGGAGAGAGGGACCGGAGCGACAGCGGAATGCCGACAGCCTGTAGTGAGTGTGGAGCCCGGTAGGAGGTGCGGTCGACGGTTCCTCCCGTCTTCCTAATATGGAGGAAGAATGCCGGAGCGCTCGGCACAAGCCGTCGTCCCTCCATTACACGAGCATTACAGTGCCGCAGATCGGGGCAGGTGCACGGCTCCCGCCCTCCTCCTCTTCCTGTACATGCCTGTCACGGCCTATTTCTGGCCCATTGTGCCAAGCGGGTGGGGCATGGAGAGGCACTACGGGACAAGACATTCACCCCAAGGGGGAATTCAAAAAGCTTTTTATTACCTAATAACTTAACCGTGTTACAATCACTCACTACGGACATGACAGCAGGACACACAGCCTCGGTTATATCCAAATACTGAAATAGTTTTAAATGACAAATTTGGTCCATGTCTCTAGGTTCTGCTTAGCCCGTCTGCAGTGAACCAGTCCATTTTATCAGCACACACATTTCTTGCAGAATTCTGCACGTTTCAAATAAACAAAGAACAAAATGTCCCCTTCACTGTGGAGACATCACTTGGCTACCTGGAGGGTCCAGAAAACCACCAAGTCTGAGAGCCAAGAGACTGACCCAGCCAGCGGGACTCATCAGGGCGCACACACACACACACACACACACACACACACCTACAGTCATTTTAGTGTCGCCATTGCACCTAGTGTACGTGCCTTCGGGCCGAAACTGGAAAATCTGGAGGAAACCCACACCAACACAAGGACGCCGCACAATCCTCAGACTATCAGCAGAAAAACAACATGGAACACCGTGATTTTCCTCATATCTGGTCTCTCAAGCAGGGTACAATGTGGAATGTAATATGTTGGCCACACCTCCTCTGCCTTTTGTAAAAGCCCCCCCCCTTTGCATCTGCTTACGTAAATTTGGATATGCATTGGAAATAAGTTTAGTTTACTACACTTGATGCGTACAGGAGACCCTGAAATCACGCTGGAAGCAAAAACGCAAGAACCCAACTGACCGATCACTAGGGCAGGACAGGACGTGCCCTGTTGTCCGTAATGTCTGGCCGCCTCTGCCTCTTCATCAGTTCTCACTGTTGGGGAGCACTGGACTAAGATCAAAGTTCTCCATTGGTGCTTCTCCCCGTCGTCATGGGACTGTAGAGGACAGCACGATGCTCTACTACAACTATGCAGCTAAACTGAGAGAAGCATGACGCAGGTCACAACTTCTCCCTGCACTGCAGCAGAACACAGATGGACGGTATATGTGACCCTTTATCACGTTCACATCTCCAGCGTGAAGGTACAGTGTTTGCTGAAGACGTGCGGCACGTGAAGCCTGCCTGCTGTGGGTGGCTCCATCACAGAGCCAAACCCACATTCATGCAGCAGGACCCATATCTGCACCATAAACACTGCAATGTGAAGCAGCCATGACATTTAATTAGCAAAATCACCGATTATCGGCCTACGAAGGCAAGTTCCCATCACTCCTCCAGCAAAGCTCGTGGAAACGGTGTTGCCAGCATTCGCCAAGTCTGATCCATGGATGCACCACCTCGCAACTATCAGGATCAGCTAGAACATGAGTCCATGAGTGTACAGGTCAGGCCTGTTTGGCCGATCCTCTACATCTGCCCCCAGGACAACTCATCCTACTGTAATCCCTCTTCTGGACCATGTCGTCTGCGATGAGGTGTAGATCACCAGTGACCTTCAACCTCCAGCATGTGATTGAGAGGATTCGTGCTTCTTACCCTTGCCGTTCTGCCACGCTGTGTACCAGGAAAGGCTGAGGAAGGAGGTGAAGAAGATGATCGCAGTGGCCACCGTCCCATTTCTGAGCCTCATCTCATTTCAGCGCTCTTTAGACGACCTGCTTTATTCTTCTTGCTCTCAGTAGTTCTCTTTCTCGCACCGGGCGACAGGAAGGCTCACAAGCCCGAGGAGCGGATGTCGTCCTGCGGCGGGCGTGAGTCGGCTGGCGGCTGAACCACACGGCCGCTCGGTGCCATGGCAGCCCGTCCGTCCGTCCGTCTGTCGCAGCTCAGAGGGGCGCGGATCAGCTCTTCTCACCGCCGAGCAGGCAGCAGGGATAATCCTCCTGCGAACCGGCTAGCGGACAGACGCGGCCCCGGTAAAGACGGCAGCGGTCGGGCGCCGTGAGTGGAACCAGCAACAGTTGCCTGGCGGTCACATGGCGTGCGCGTCAAAATAAAAGTCCCCTGCTCCGCCCACACCAAGTACTCCCCACCCCCAACTCTTCTACTGTACTTTATTTCTATACAAATACCATTACAGAAATCACTCCCCACCCCCAACTCTTCTACTGTACATTATTTCTATACAAATACAATAACAGAAAGTACTCACCACCCCCAACTCTTCTACTGTACTTTATTTCTATACAAATACTATTACAGAAAGTACTCCCCACCCCCAACTATTCTACTGTACATTATTTCTATACAAATACTATTACAGAAAGTACTCCCCACCCCCAACTCTTCTACTGTACATTATTTCTATACAAATACAATAACAGAAAGTACTCCCCACCCCCAACTCTTCTACTGTACTTTATTTCTATACAAATACTATTACAGAAAGTACTCCCCACCCCCAACTATTCTACTGTACATTATTTCTATACAAATACAATCACAGAAAGTACTCCCCACCCCCAACTCTTCTACTGTACTTTATTTCAATACAAATACTATTACAGAAAGTACTCCCCACCCCCAACTCTTCTACTGTACTTTAGTTCTATACAAATACTATTACAGAAAGTACTCCCAACCCCCAACTCTTCGAATGTACTTTATTTCTATACAAATACCATTACAGAAATAACTCCCCACCCCCAACTCTTCTACTGTACATTATTTCTATACAAATACTATTACAGAAAGTACTCCCCACCCCCAACTATTCTACTGTACATTATTTCTATACAAATACAATAACAGAAAGTACTCCCCACCCCCAACTCTTCTACTGTACTTTATTTCTATACAAATACTATTACAGAAAGTACTCCCCACCCCCAACTATTCTACTGTACATTATTTCTATACAAATACAATAACAGAAAGTACTCACCACCCCCAACTCTTCGAATGTACTTTATTTCAATACAAATACTATTACAGAAAGTACTCCCCACCCCCAACTCTTCTACTGTACTTTATTTCTATACAAATACTATTACAGAAAGTACTCCCAACCCCCAACTCTTCTAATGTACATTATTTCTATACAAATGCTATTACAGAAAGTACTCCCAACCCCCAACTCTTCTACTGTACATTATTTCTATACAAATACTATTACAGAAAGTACTCCCCACCCCCAACTCTTCTACTGTACTTTATTTCTATACAAATACAATAACAGAAAGTACTCACCACCCCCAACTCTTCTACTGTACTTTAGTTCTATACAAATACTATTACAGAAAGTACTCCCAACCCCCAACTCTTCTAATGTACATTATTTCTATACAAATGCTATTACAGAAAGTACTCCCAACCCCAAACTCTTCGAATGTACTTTATTTCAATACAAATACTATTACAGAAAGTACTCCCCACCCCCAACTCTTCGAATGTACTTTATTTCAATACAAATACTATTACAGAAAGTACTCCCCACCCCCAGCTCTTCGAATGTACTTTATTTCTATACAAATACCATTACAGAAATTACTCCCCACCCCCAACTCTTCTACTGTACATTATTTCTATACAAATACCATTACAGAAAGTACTCCCCACCCCCAACTATTCTACTGTACATTATTTCTATACAAATACAATAACAGAAAGTACTCACCACCCCCAACTCTTCTACTGTACTTTATTTCTATACAAATACTATTACAGAAAGTACTCCCCACCCCCAACTATTCTACTGTACATTATTTCTATACAAATACAATAACAGAAAGTACTCACTACCCCCAACTCTTTGAATGTACTTTATTTCAATACAAATACTATTACAGAAAGTACTCCCCACCCCCAACTCTTCTACTGTACTTTATTTCTATACAAATACTATTACAGAAAGTACTCCCAACCCCCAACTCTTCTAATGTACATTATTTCTATAGAAATGCTATTACAGAAAGTACTCCCAACCCCCAACTATTCTACTGTACATTATTTCTATACAAATACAATAACAGAAAGTACTCACCACCCCCAACTCTTCTACTGTACTTTAGTTCTATACAAATACTATTACAGAAAGTACTCCCCACCCCCAACTCTTCTACTGTACATTATTTCTATACAAATGCTATTACAGAAAGTACTCCCAGCCCCCAACTCTTCGAATGTACTTTATTTCAATACAAATACTATTACAGAAAGTACTCCCAGTCCCCAACTCTTCGAATGTACTTTATTTCAATACAAATACTATTACAGAAAGTACTCCCCACCCCCAACTCTTCTACTGTACTTTATTTCTATACAAATACTATTACAGAAAGTACTCCCAACACCCAACTCTTCGAATGTACTTTATTTCTATACAAATACTATTACAGAAAGTACTCCCCACCCTAAACTCTTCTACTGTACTTTATTTCTATACAAATACTATTATAGAAATTACTCCCCACAGACAACTCTTCTAATGTACTTTATATATATATACAAATACAATTATAGAACGTAGAGACTCTGTTATCCAATGCTGTAGACCTTTGCTTGTAGGGTGGTAGTAGCCTAGTGGATAACACACTCGCCTATGAATCAGAAGACCCAGGTTCAAATCCCACTTACTGCCATTGTGTCCCTAAGCAAGACACTTAACCCTAAGTTGCTCCAGGAGGGGACTGTCCCTGTAACTACTGATTGTAAGTCGCATACAATAAGGAGAGTAAGGAGAGTAAGGAGGACAGTAAGGAGATTCTTCATTGGTTAACAGAGTTGGGAGAGACCATCCGCCAGTTCTTGCAGCTCATCTCAAGATTTCAGCATGAACATGATTGTCCCTTTCATTTTTTAATCATTATTTTATTTTATATACTTTACATTTTTCTCCCAGGAAGAATAGAAACCAAATATTTATTGGTTATGTGATTTATTGTGATATGAACAGGTTGGGTCTTTTATATAGTCAGGATGTGTGACGCATTTTGACGCTCTTCACTACTGACTGCTGCAGGCATTTTCGATCATAAAAATGTTATTCCAGTGTCAAAACTCGGTAGATCCTCAGATGTTTTTTACTACATGTTTCCTGATGAACCGAAATAAACAGTGTGACCCTTTCTCCTGAAATTGTGTCGAGTACGACATCTTGTGCCCACGCGTGGGAAACGCCACTCCGCTTCTCATCTTTAATCATGTTCGGTTTTCGTTATAAGATATGTCGCAGCTCTAGAAATCCACAATAAGGTCGAATTGGTGCAGGAAAGACGCAAGATTTCGTATTTGCTGAAATTACAGAGTGGATGATGAGGCGATGATACTTTCCAAATGCAGTTTTACTGTATAATTACGTTTTAGTATCACTATACACATAATGCCTTGCTTCCTATATCTCATAATAAAATGCCTCGTTTTAAGTCACCACTCTGTAATCTTACTTATATATAAATGCATAAGTGAAAGAAATGTGTCGGCCAATCAGAATTGAGACGTGAAGACTCAGGAAGAGGACAGATCTCTCGTTTCTTTTTCTGTCGCGTTTCTGCAAAACGCTGCATACGACGACGACGGGCTTTTTAAAAACTTATTTAAAAAATGGCAGGTAAGCTGGAAAAAATATACTCTCAACAAAATAAAAGCAACGTTTAAAACTTGTACTTACGTACACGCGGCAGGTTCTTTCGGAAGTTTTAGTAAAATGTAAATCGTCTTACGTCACGGTGAATGGATGGAATAATATATATTTCGCTTTGTCGCAGGAGAGCTGTCCCGGGTCCGCGCCGCCTTCGTGGAGAACGTGTCCCTGCCCGTCCTGAAGCAGCTCCTGGACGACCTCCGCACCGACAGGGTCCTGAACGAAGAGGAGGCGGACGTGGTCGAGCAGCAGTACTCGACGCGGGCGGACAAGGCTCGCTGCCTGGTGGACATGGTGCGGAGAAAGGGCCAGAAACCGTCCACGATCATGATCAGGCGCCTGAAGGAGCGAGACGAGAACCTCTGTGACCACCTGGGACTGAGCGGTGCCAGTGAGTAGGACCGGCTGGGGACAAGTCGTGTAGGGCCACCTCTGTCCAGCGTCTTCTGTACACGTTTATCCTTCGCACTGTTCACTACAGATTGCTTCAGTGTCCCCGTCATCTCCGCTGCTCCTCAAGCTCCATCAAACCCAGCGAGCCAGCAGGATCCAAACACGCTTATTCACTGCAGCGCGGCATTCAGAGATCAGAAGATTCAGCAAGAGGATGTAAAGTGGCTCCTCCATCACACTGTTACTGTAGACTAGAGAACACCAGGCCCGATGAGCCTCGTATAAGACCATGTGTGTCCCATCAGGTCTATCCACCGCTGGACAAGCTGGTGAGGACGAGGCTGGCACTCCTGATCAACAATGTGGAGTTTAACCGGGCAGACCTCCTGAGGAAAGGGGCGGAGAAGGATGAAGAGAAGATGGAGGCGTTGTTGAAAGCTTTGGGTTATGAAGTGCTTAAGTACAGGAACTGCTCCGGCCAGGTAGACCTGCTTCCCCTCGAACTCTCGCAGCTCTGTGAATATGGATTGTGCATTTTTCACACAGAATGGGATGGTTCTTTATAAAAGAGTTTTAATGTTCTTAACGTATCTGTGTGAGTGATTTACGGCGTGGTACAATCACATTACCCACAAATCAAAAGACTGTCAAAAACACACTGTTTCTACGACTATATGAACAATTTAGTACATTTAAATTTTTTTAAGTTAGATTAAGATTTATTGTGAAATTTCATGACTTGTCAAGACAGGTTATCACACAATTCTCCTTACAATCAAATGCACAAAAGATAAAGAGAAGGCAGGAAGGAAAATGAGTTCAGAGGTCAGACAATAAACCACTTCTTTAAATGAATGTTGTGAAACTACGGGGTCGACGGGGGAAATGGTGTCTGAAAACCGGTTTATTTTACGAGGAGATATGATCTCTCTTGCCCCGAAATGCCACACATCGACAACAAGGCATCTCTATAAAACTCTCACACACATAACAGAGCACAGAC
Organism: Denticeps clupeoides; assembly: GCF_900700375.1. Lineage (NCBI taxonomy): Eukaryota > Metazoa > Chordata > Actinopteri > Clupeiformes > Denticipitidae > Denticeps > Denticeps clupeoides. The sequence continues at coordinate 20,780,022 of NC_041715.1, forward strand.
AAACCATCAGCACATACACTGGAACGTAACCATAAAGGAACTTTCTGTAATGTTTGTTGCATATACTTGTTTTATTTTTGCAGGACATCGATAATGCAGTAAAGGAATATTCCCAGCGGGAGGAACATTTCAAGTCAGACAGTGCCTTTGTCGTGATAATGTCCCATGGGAAGAGAGATGCTATTCTGGGCGTGCATTGGGACATAGGAAACGATGACAATTTCCCGATCGATAACATTTACAAACACCTCAGCACTGACAGATGTCCTGGCCTACTCAACAAGCCAAAAGTCATTCTCATCCAGGCTTGCAGAGGAGGTACCTTCAGAAACACGTCTTGATAGCTGCAGAAGGTGACATTGGCTTAGTGTTCTGTGCCTTTTCAGATGAGCAAGGCTCTGTCTGGGTGTCTGATGGCATTCCTGAGCACAGGAACATTGAGGACGACTCTCACAGGGAGCACAAAGAGAAAGATTTCATTTCCCTCCTGTCTTGCACACCAGGTCAGTGGGGGTCGTGGCAGGTGATCATAGAATGCGTTTGATATAGTATAACTATCAAACTGAGGAGCATTATGCAAAAGATGTTTAGACAACCTTGTAAAAAATATCGAAGATGAACTGATCACATGAAGGCATAAAGTTAAAGAGGACTTAGAGGTCTCTTTACCGCATTGCTAGACCTTAATTAGGGGATGCAGATTAGACTCCTCAAAGCAGAAGAAGAATATAACTGTTAAAGGAAAGAAGTACTCTTTGGAAGCAAATCCACAATGTCCAATGGTCTGGAGAAAAGAGAAAGAAGGGAAAGGGGCGAAAGAACAGCATGGGGATGGTCGATTATACTCTGGGCTTGTGCTGCAGCCAGTGGCATGGGGAACATTTCACTGATCATGAATAGGAATAGGATCATGATCTGAAACACACCTCAAAAGCAGAAGCATTGTGCCATGGCACTCACAGTTCCAGACTCTAGCAGTTTATTAAATCTGGAAATCAGCATTACTTTTCGTATTGTAATCTCAGTCTTATTCTTTAGACAAAATGTTTTCATTTTGGTTATACTTTAGTCATTTCTGTCCTTAGTCTAGTCAATGAAAGTATTTGTATTACTATGAACTTTAAGGTAACGCCATGAGGAAGGAGGCAAAGCAACAGGATTTATTATAAACTGAAACAAAACAAACCCATCATAACTCTCCACTGGCATTGCTTAAGTAGCTAGGATGCATATGAGGGCCAGTTGTAGTAACATGTCATTCCCTGCCTTGTCTTGTTAGTTAATTAGTAACAGCTTTATTGTCAAAGACAGATTTTAGCTTGTCTTCTTAGTCTTCATGGAAAAAGCACATGTTGAATAATCATCATACTTTTCATTAACAAAATAAACATTTTTCTAAATAATGACAGTACAAAATGTTACAAAATACAAAATCATTTGTAACTTTATGCCTTTTGTTGATCAGTTCATCTTCTAATCATTTGACTATTCGCAGTAACTTCTGCACATAACCGTAAAAAGACGTTAATAATAACGCTGGTGTTTGAAACTCAGACAAGAAGTCCTATCGGCATGTTGAACACGGCACATTCTTTGTCAAGTGGCTCACTGAGGTTTTCAACCAGCACGCCCATGAAGATCATGTAGAGGAACTCTTCCGAAAGGCGAGTATGAACACGTGAAAAATAAGCATCAGTCATCCTTACTGCTAGGAACGGGCTTGTTGGAATGTTGCAAAAAGCTCAGTGAAATCTTACAGATTAGAGTAAAAATTGGCCTCAACAGTTGTCAGATTTTCTTAAATATTTGTGTTGTGGGTATTTATGTCTTAAATCGAAATCTCTAGAGCAGCAGCAATTTTCTAGAGTGGAGACACTCAGGGTTTAGTCTTGCTCAGGGACACAAACTGTGACCTTCCAGATCATTTTCATGGCGACACGGGTGTCCTCGTTCTTGCTGAATGGGATAGTGGTGATTTGTAATAATCTTTACTCTGACTGGAACGTGGACCTGGTGTGATCCTCTTTTTTTTTTTTTTTTAATCCAGCAGGTTATGAAGCGTTTTGAAAACTTCAAGCATCAAATGGTGTGCAAGGACAGGACCACCTTGTTAAAGCACTTCTACCTCTTCCCCGGGTTTTAAATCACAGCAGGGTTCCAGTGATGGCAGAGGGTCTTCTTGGAACCTTGGTGAAAAAAACATGTAACAGTGAAAGCCAAAATGAGCCAAGTAAGCAAAAACTAAAAAAAGGAAATGATGAATAAGGAACAAGAGTTCTGTGAAATTGTGATTCATAAATATACAGACTCATATTGATTATAAACAATAAAATGAAAAAAAGCTTTTCTGATTGCCAAATTTCACACTGAAGGTTTAAAATGAAAACATAAAAGTAATAAAGCAATACAATTTCATTTATTCACATAATTTAGAAATTTACAGTTATGAAGTTTTTATTTTTCCGATATGAGCATTCAGAACAAGAGTTCCGTTCAGAAAAATAAAAGGAATGTAGTCACTGGTGTGGAATTGGAATAAAGGTTTCCTGACATTAATCGAATTTGAAAAAAACAACCCCCCCCCCCACCTCTCCACGGCGAGAGACGGACTGAACGAGAAAGAAATGACAGCTGACTGACAGCTTGCTTTAAGCAGAGTAGAGGCACTGAGAACTTCATATTGCAGAACCTTTTTTCTTTTTGTTTTACACAATCGTCATGTTTTCAGTTCTTCACAGTCAGAGACGAACAGGTTTGTCTACACTTTCCAGAATGAAAGAAAGAATTCCACATCCCTCCTCCAACACACAGCCACAGGCCTTCATCTGTGAGATGAACATGCACGGCTGGTGAAGTGCAGACCAGGGAACGTGTCCAGTCAGCGGTCCAGTGAACGCTTCTGGATGGCTTCCATCACCACATTTTTCAGAAGGGCGATAACGGAGCGGGGATCATCACTGCTGACCACCGCACTTCCTGAGACGATCATGTTGGCCCCTGCCTGGGGAGGTACAGAGCAGAGAATTATTACCAGCTTCACACTAGGGATGTGTACAGGCAAGGAGCTCACAATACGATTCAATCATGACATATTGTGATACTGTACATATTGCGATTCTACAGAGCTGATATGCAGGAAGCTGTGTATGATTGGTGTGGATCAAATTACATTAATAATTCAGCCAAAACAAAACTTCACAAATACATTTTTGGACAAAATTGAAAAAAAAAAAATCTATACAATAATCTACAATACTATAGTATAATCTATATCTATGGAGTTATGTACTTAACAAAATGTGGAGACCTGGCCTCCACAGTCACCAGAACCCAATCGAGATAGTTTGCCTTCAGAGTGACTGCAGAGTGAAGGCAAAGGGGCCAACAAGTGCTAAACACCTCTGAGAACTCCTTCAAGACTGTTGGAAAAGCATTTCAGGTGACGACCTCTTGAAGCTCATCGAGAGAATGCCAAGAGTGTGCAAAGCAGTAATCAGAGCAAAGGGCGGCTATTTTGAAGAAACTAGAATATAAAACACGTTTCTCAGTTATTTCACCTTTTTTTGTTAAGTACATAACTCCACATGTGTTCATTCATAGTTTTGATGCCTTCAGGAAGAATCTACCAAAAGAAAATGGTCATGAAAATAAAGAAAACACATTGAATGAGAAGGTGTGTCCAAACATTTGGCCTGTACTGTATATATGATGTCCCTTTATTGATATAATATCACCACATGAAATATCACAATATCGATATTTTCTAACACCCCTACTTCACACCAAATACAGAAATTCATTGACAATTCAATCTGTCATCAACATAAACTGAAGACAACATGAGTATGATTATGTAGCCTAAACTGCATCTCCTCATCATAATTTTACATCTAATCTATAGTTTGTGATTAATAGCACAATCATGAAAATGGACCATCAATCCACAGTCAGTACGATGGCAATATATTCATAAAATGTAAATGTACCGTAAATGAATATTCACAGCATTTATTAGACGCCCTTATCCAGAGCGACTTACAATCAGTAGTTACAGGGACAGTCCCCCCCTGGAGTAACTTAGGGTTGAGTGTCTTGCTCAGGGACACAATGGTAGTAAGTAGGATTTGAACCTGGGTCTTCTGGTTCATAGGCGAGTGTGTTACCCACTAGGCTACTACCATGTCCATCAGAATATTCAGATGGAAATCAGTTTTTCAAGCATGTATAATAATCTGTGCAGCATGAATCATTGTGTTTTGTACCTTATGTGTGTGTGTGTGTGTGTGTGTGTGTGTGTGTTAGTTTGACCTCTGCACATCTGTGAATGCTGTCCGGTCCCACACCACCATCCACCTCAATGTCCAAGGAAGGGAACTGACTGCGCAGCCAGCTGACCTGAGGAAAAAAAAAAAAAAAAAAGGACTTTCCACCAGAACATTCCTTCCATTCTGAAACGTACAAAACCAGCCGACGAGTGCTGCTCAGGACGGCAATGACATAAGACGCTTGTACCTTTGGCATCATGTCCTCCATAAACTTCTGTCCTCCAAAGCCAGGCTCGACAGTCATGACGAGAGCCATGTCTACCTGTGCAGCCCAGGGGGCGAGCTCCTCTACTGTTGTAGCCGGTTTGATGGCAAGACCAACCTGAGAAGAAAAGACAGCACCTAAAAACAGAAGTCTGCATGTGTCCCTATTCAGGAGGTACTGATGTTGGCCATCATAGAACATTTCCAAAAAGGACTAACCTTCATGCCACTCTCTCGGATCTCCTTGATGAGGTTGCCGGGGTTCGTTGTAGCTTCCAAATGAAAGGTGTACTGGCTGGCCCCAGCAGCTGCCATGGGCTTGACCCACTGCTCTGGCCTGGACACCATCATATGCATGTCTGTGAAGAGGAACATCAGCAACGTTCACACATCTGGACTCATGAAGCAAAGATCCAGCAGGTAACAAAGGGTAAATCCTGTCTTTAATTTCCACAATTAAACAAGACGATGACAAGTGGAGTGATAGTCATTGTGAAGGACAGCACACGGTGACACAATGAAATGTGTCCTCTGTATTTAACCATCACCTTTGGTGAGCAGTGGGCAGCCACGAAAGGCGCCCGGGGATCAGTGTGTGGGGACGGTGCTTTGCTTAGTGGCACACTGGTGCTTCCGGATTCAAACCAGACACCTTTCGATTGCGGGTCTGTTTCCGTACCCGCTAGGCCACCACTGTCCCTGATGATGATAACTATGGGAATACATGCAGTACTGGAGGATGTGCTCCCACAGAGAACAACCAACTTACTTCACTTTCATTTGTGTGACTCACCAAAGAAAGGATCTGGACCCACTGCCGTCCGCAGACATTCCACCATGGGGTGTCCAAACGTGATGTTGGGGACAAAATGCCTTCATTGTTGGGAGGACATGAAAATAAAATTGATTCGTGAGTTACTACCAGTTCATGACAGGCCTCCTCCTGTCACGTGCCTCTTCCAGCCAGCAGGCACAAGTAATTATGACCTTTAACCCCTTGAGAAGCGATAAAAGAACCTAAACACCCACCCGTCCATCACGTCCAGGTGAAGGTAGTCCGCCCCACACTCCATCATCCGCCGGCACTCCTGGCCGAGCTGCGCCAGGTCGCTGCTCAGGATGGACGGGCCGATTCTCGCCGTGTACGACATTCCTGCGAGGATCACAGTGCCGGAACTCCTGACCTTTCACAAGAGCGCCGATTCCGTTTTGTTCGGATACGTGTCAAATTAAAAGTCTCTTAACAGCCATACATTGCCAGCAAATAAAAAAAAAAACACGTTTTAAGATTTATGCAAATTAAACTGTGAAAACATATTTTTTTTGGCGAAAATCTTAGAAAAACATATAGCTTCAGTTTTTTTAAATGTTCCCCTGACTTTTGGGCAACAGGAAGTGAAAAAAGCTCAGTTTGATTTTCAATCAGACAGTAGATGGCGCTAAAACATTACTTTTGTACAGATCAGCCTGTAAACAACTTAGCTATATCTCTCTATACATACGAAATATTTTTAATATGTATATGAAAAAATAAATATGTTTTTAAACTATGTCCAAAGTTCTTTTACAAAGCATTTATCAAAAGGTCATAAGGCCCCTGTGTTATGTCCAGGTATTAAAAAAGGAGGGAGGCTCTGGCAAACTTTCTGTTTTTCAGATAAATTCAGGACATATGTCCTGAGGTGTGTCTCATCCATAATATAATCAGGAGGTCAACAGGACGTATGCTGTGAAAGAAAAAAATGAACATTTTAAAACTTAGAATAAAACTTGGTGGACCGTGGTTATAAGCATCTGCACAGAGTTCAAGTTTCCTTTTTGTGATATAATTTGTGATAACAATATAATTTGGCCAGTCACAGAAACAGATTGGATTAGTGAGTTCATTGTGTTCTCAATTCTAAGCCTTAATATTTTACTACTACAGTGTTTCTACTTGAGATTTTTTTTGTTCTGGAATTTGTTATGTTATCTATTGGCTGAAAGTGTAAGAAATTAGACAATTCTGTTATTTCATGGTGGCAATATTCAAAACAGAATATAATCGTGTTTAAAAATGTTAATAATGTTTCACACAAGTCTATACTTTTATTGATATTAGTTTGGTTTTATTAACAAGCCTGATGGCCTGAGGGACAAAAATTCAATGTTCCTGATGGCAGCACCAGAGACAGTTGTGGTGTTCCAGTGCAGGCAGTGATGTTCTTACATTTTACATTTACATTTACAGCATTTATCAGATGCCCTTATCAAGAGTGACTTACAATCAGTAGTTACAGGGACAGTCCCCCTCTGGAGCAACCTAGGGTTAAGTGTCTTGCTCAGATGATTATGGGAATACTGTGTGTGCAGTACTGGGCGCTGTCTTCCCACATTATTTAACTTTCAAACTGTGAAGGAGTGGGTGAGAATAATCTTGACTGTGCATCTGTTGAAAAATCTGAGGATAACACTCCTCTGAACATACAGAAAATACAGACGCTGCTGTGCTGTGCTTAAGCCTACTGTGTTAAGCCTACATAAGAATCCACAACAGAAAGTATTATTGGGCAGCACTCCTGTACATACCCTGTATGAAAATTGAATACTGTATTTGCAACCAGGTAATAAAACTCTAAATGTTCAACAAATAGAGGGTAATTCAAAGTTCCACAACTTGCAATATCCTTATAATAAAATGATGCATGTAATTAACTGGCCTGGGGTCATTTTACTGGTGCACTGGCCCCTGTTGGCCCCGCTTTAGACCTGCCTCTGGTGTTGATAATCATGTGCGCTTTTGATGGATTTTAAAGAGAGATTACTGTCCTGACAGTAATCTCCCTCCTGTATGCTGACTTGACGCCCCCAGGAATCAGATGGTGGCATCATCCGCCAATTTTATAATGCTGCTGGGATGAATGAAGAGCAAGTACAGAACACAGCATTGTGGGTTTTTCGTGTTTGAGATCAATCTGTTGGAAGTGGTGATCCCCAGCCTACCGGACTGGGGTCACCTTGTTACAAATCCATTGCCCAGTTGAAGAGGGAAGGTGGCACACCTAATCCGAAGAGGGCGTAGTAGCCCTAGTTTTCACTGTTTGTAAAAACTGTATGCAATCTGCATGCAACGATGTGTTGGCTGCATATGCAAACTGCAATGTGTCAGATAGGAATGTCTGAATGTGGCTGATGAGACCCTAGTCACTCCAACAGTCCAACATTTCTGTCAGAGGAGTGATACCTTGTTCACAAGTCATCCTCCATGACTGCTGGGTGCTGCTGTATTTGGAATCTGCTGAACTGTATTCCTCCAGGTTCACTCACAGCAGCTGTCTTAAAAACAACCCTCTCAATGCATTAAAAGCTTCTGTTCAGTTTCTTCTGTCCACACAGTTTTCATTTCAGCGGAGACACTTTTGAGAAGCATCTGTCTGCCGGAATATGGAGATTTGAGCAGAGGCGCAGCCTTGTACTTCCCCTTTACGTTTCTGTACATGGAATCTAGCGATTCAGTTCTGTCACGCAGCAGGAAACAGAACACAACTTAATAAGAAACTCAAACAACAAGGGACATAGCAAAAAATATATATAAAAAATGGACAGACTCCAGGCATAATAAAGACACTTTACACACATGGGTACAAAAGAATGACAAAATAAAGGGAACAAAGGACCAGGAACCAATCACAACAGACCAGCCCAGTGTAGTGATGCCCTCTGGTGAGCACAACCCCTGGTACGGGACCACCTGAACCGATGGGTGGACCAGGGAACTCAGAAATCCTCTGTGGACATCTGGACAGGAGGCTAGGTTCCCCAGCCCATACAGCAACCCCATTCAGGAAATCACGTCAGGCCTTAACCGTTGTCTTAACCGTTGGACTGGTGGTGCACCAGAAACAGGAGGGCATGACCTGGAGGACACTACAGGAAGAACAAGAGAGAAGAAGACAGATTAAGGGAATGGTAAGAGGGAGAGGACATTTGTTGTCTCAGGTCGGCTATTGCAGGAGGCTGGGCGGAACCTAGCAACCCTTTTGGAAAGGGATACAATGGAGTGGGAACAGATAGGTGACTGGAGTAATACTTGACATCCCCACCTGGACCAGAGACAAAGGAGCCAAGGAACTGTGGCCGCCGGATGATGGTCCCACAAGGCTGAGTACTGGGCTACAACTGGGCCCTCAAACCGTCCACTCCTGTTCAGAATATGGCAGCATATCTGGTTTTCAATCAACCAGAAAAGGGAATGTCACTCCTGCTATTCAAAAATCCACAAAGGCAACCATGGCCACCTTAATCCATGCAATTAAAATCACCTGCCTGTTGTGTGACTTCTAGCTCTGCACCAATCTACTTCAACTCAAATATAAAAGATTATACTCCATCTACACCACTGTGTTTCTCAACAAAATGCACACAGAACTGAGCATCATACTGTCTCTTCAAGGTGAAATGTTAGTCGTCATCCATAACATGCTTTGGATAAGTGTCATGCACATTATTGTAATATTTTAAACCATAGAAAAACTATCTCTATTTGGTCATCAGCGATTACATTTACATTTATGGCATTTGGCAGACACCCTTATCCAGAGGGACTTACAATGTTTTTCCATGTTACCAAAATGAAGTAATCAGTTTACATTTACATTTATATTTAAGGCATTGGCAGATGCCCTTATCCAGAGCGACTTACAACGTCCTGGTTCATTAGGACTCAAAACCATGAATACAATAATTTTATTTTACTCGTTGTAGTTTTTATTACATAAATCAGACTACAAGAAAGTTACAAGTTAGTATTGTCTAAAAGGGAAGAGGAAACTAAAAAAAAGATGGGGTTGTAAACTGTAATGGCACAACAAGGCAAGGGGCAAGGATCAAACCTCAATACCTATTGTGAGATTATTAGATATTACACATTTCTGGTATGAGGAACTTCATGCACTTGTGAGGATGGGAAATGGATTTAATGGACCTTTGAACACAGGCATACTCTGTGTGCTGATTATTAGATATGCTAAGAAAAGGCACTGAGAAGGATCCTCTATCCTCACATAATCTTTAGTAATCTGAGTGACCTCAGAGAAAACCTTCCAAATCCCATTTCATACTGCAATTTGTGAGTTCAGTATCTACACATGCTCATCTACTAAATGGAACATTCCGGTAAAATGGCCTTTAGAGACCAGCAACTACCTGCCTTATTTTGCAGCAGTACCTCAGTCATATAAATAGGCCTGGGATCAGGAGGATCAAGAAATCCCTGCACTTGTGGATCTATCAAGTGCTTTTTGGCAAATGTGAGAACAGTTAATCTTTGTTAGTATTAATCACTGCTTCTCTGCAATTTTTCCAGTGGTGGAGCCTGATGTCAAACAAAAGTTGGGTTGAGGGGATCCAGGACGCTCTGGAAATTTTTTATTCAGCTGACACAGGTTGAATAATATGAATAATATGAAGTGGGTCACCTTTTTAACTCTGAGCTGAACCAACCTTTGCAGCAGGATCTAATGTACATAAATCTACTTAGAGGATCAGTTCACTTCACTTTCACTTTCACTTTTTATTCACATACAAAATTAGTTAAAATTAAATGTTGGCAGACACTGAACTGTTTTTGGCTTGGAATTTCAATATATATTCAATGTTACATTCAGTGGTTCAAGTCTGTAGCTTTTTACAAGTTTATTTTTTCATAAAACCTTTGGTAAATGGTGTTTCCAGTTTCAAATTCCAGTGGAATGTGCTTGTTCTTTTTATTTATTTACTTGTAAGGTGGCTCATTAATCTTCTACAGGTGACTTTTGCTTCCAAAGCAAGCGGTTTTATGGCTTATTAATCTATTTCAGCTGCTATGCTATACAAAATGTGTGGTCTAGAAATGCATAGAAAGGCCGTCTACGCCTGCCTGAAGGGTTGACTGCCACCCATGTAATTAAAGGGAGTCAGGTCACACTGAAAAACTGTGTGTGTCATGGCTTACACTCAGCACGGGGTCAAGAACACATGTTCTTGAAGTCAAAAAAGTCATTTGGGGATATGGGGCCATACGGGGATATGAGATATGCATTTTTATAGTTCTTGTGTGAAGAATAAATAATAAAGCTCTTGTATAGTCCATGGCATGTGGAGTATACAGGGAGTGCAGAATTATTAGGCAAGTTGTATTTTTGAGGAATAATTTTATTATTGAACAACAACCATGTTCTCAATGAACCCAAAAAACTCATTAATATCAAAGCTGAATGTTTTTGGAAGTAGTTTTTAGTTTGTTTTTATTTTTAGCTATTTTAGGGGGATATCTGTGTGTGCAGGTGACTATTACTGTGCATAATTATTAAGCAACTTAACAAAAAGCAAATATATACCCATTTCAATTATTTATTTTTACTAGTGAAACCAATATAACATCTCCACATTCACAAATATACATTTCTGACATTCAAAAACAAAACAAAAACAAATCAGCGACCGATATAGCCACCTTTCTTTGCAAGGACGCTCAAAAGCCTGCCATCCATGGATTCTGTCAGTGTTTTGATCTGTTCACCATCTGTTTCCCTCCTTGTAAATCTCACATGATGGACCACAGGTTCTCAATGGGGTTCAGATCAGGTGAACAAGGAGGTCATGTCATTAGTTTTTCTTCTTTTATACCCTTTCTTGCCAGCCACGCTGTGGAGTACTTGGACGCGTGTGATGGAGCATTGTCCTGCATGAAAATCATGTTTTTCTTGAAGGATGCAGACTTCTTCCTGTACCACTGCTTGAAGAAGGTGTCTTCCAGAAACTGGCAGTAGGACTGGGAGTTGAGCTTGACTCCATCCTCAACCCGAAAAGGCCCCACAAGCTCATCTTTGATGATACCAGCCCAAACCAGTACTCCACCTCCACCTTGCTGGCGTCTCAGTCGGACTGGAGCTCTCTGCCCTTTACCAATCCAGCCATGGGTCCATCCATCTGGCCCATCAAGACTCCTTCTTTTGACCCATTTTGCCAAAGGAAAGGAAGTTGCCTAATAATTATGCACACCTAATTATAGGGTGTTGATGTCATTAGACCACACCCCTTCTCATTACAGAGATGCACATCACCTAATATGCTTAATTGGTAGTAGGCTTTCGAGCCTATACAGCTTGGAGTAAGACAACATGCATGAAGAGGATGATGTGGACAAAATACTCATTTGCCTAATAATTCTGCACTCCCTGTAGATTCTGCACTGGTTGGGTAAATACGCAGTGTGAAATAAAGACAATAAATTGAAAATCTTTTTAAGACCGTGGTTATTTCACCACCTTTACCATGGTGTTAACAAGGTCTGGGCAAAACTATTTTTTTATGATTCATGTGGTTATTTTTACGATGCATCAATTAATCTAAGGGTTCATTTCTTTTACCCTCCTTGTGTTCCTCGATCCTGAACCTTGTTGTCTCATTTTTTGTCTTGTTATGCGAGTGCCAGCATCCATGGGTGTTAAAGCACAAGCTGTAATGTGCTTGCAGATGATCTTGAGACTCCTCTTTGCGCCACTCCGACATTGGGTTACACCTCCCGTTCCGCCATTCGCTCTCTCAACACGTCACACCGTGGTAATCGTGACAGATCATGAAAATCATTTAAATTAGATTGTTTATCATTTATGCCTGTCCATTGTCCTGCAGTGGCTAGAAATGGCGTGTGAATTGTGCTTTGATAGTCGGACGGTCGGATCTGGACTTCCCGTATGTGGTCATAAGGGGAAAGGTTAACTACCGTTTCTCATGTTTTGCCCACCCAGAGAAATTCCCATCCCTCCCCTAAAACATTATCTCCCCCGACCGCCATGGCTGGAAAACGTATGAAACTGTCAGGATTGCCTGCAGCTGGGCTCCACACCTGACTCCAATCCTGACACCCCATAAATGCCAGAGACTTCCGCCCCGTCGAGATCTCCGGCATTTTCGTGAACTTGACATTGTAACCGTGTAGGTGTTAGTAGTTTCAGTTCTGGCAATCGCCACATGCCTGTGGGTTTGTTTAAGTTTATTCCCCTTTATTTCCCGTTTTGGCCACCGCGCCATTGTTTATTTGTGTTTACTGTTTGTTTATTAATAAAACCCCATTCCCAGTATGTCAGACCTCTGCGCTTCCTCCCCCCCGTAAGCCCGTAGTCGTGACAGAAACATTGCATTCGCTTGGTTATTGGAAGTAAAAATGAGCACAAATGTATTTTTTGTGTCCAGAGGGTTAATTTTATTTTTTCTGAAAATAAACCAACACGACTTCCTGTTTGGCACAACCAGATATTCTTGATGCACCTGGACATGATGACGTAATTTCCACGAATGCCTGCTCATGCTCTCCTCCTCATCCAGCATCTCTCCTCATGAGCATTTAAAGCTACAGACACCAAAATGGTGCGTCCTGGGGAAATCTCATTGTGGGACTGGCCAAAGTGCCTGAAATTCTGCACCATGGCTTCAGATACAGGACCACTAAAACCTGTATAAAAGCAAAAAAAGAAATCATAATTTGACATTCCAACCGGTTTATTGCTCTTAAACTTACATATTACGTCACATCATTTACATTACATTTTATCAAAGGAATTAAATTTTTAACGATAAATGCCAATTTCATACATATCACCTGTGGATAGGGCCATGCAAAAAATCACAACACAATACAGATCTGCAGTTGTGGTCAAGAAGGTCCGGAGCTCCAGAGAGTTTTACAATATGCCTCTGTTTCTGCACGCTCAGTAGCCTGACTGTTCCTATACTCTGCCATGTGTGTGCATGTGTGCAAATGTAAATGCATAATGACTGTGAGAATCAGTAAAGAATGTCCAACCCCAGCTGTAACATGATGTGTTTACTAGAAATGTCAGCTCAGCAGAATATTCTCACAATCACTCCTTTGAGAGCATCTTTGATTTTGTATGGTTCCTTTATACTTCTGTAATAAATGAGGCCTAGACATTATATTTTTGCTTGCTGTGTGCACTTGTTACTTATCTGTACCCCATTACCCATTCCATTTCATGGTTAAATGTAAATATTTAGTGTACTGAATCTCTTATCTACGTGGCCATAGCCTCATTTCTGTTCCAAATTTATAGAAGTGGACACAAGGGGACAAACTTTTTTAGAAACACTTAACTTTCACTTCATTGCATATCTCCTCCAAACAGATACCTTACAGATATTTTACTGTAAAGGTGTTCCTTTGTAGGCTGCTGTTCATTTGTCACTGTGCACAGGTTTGTTTTTTAAGAAGGTGCAAGGGTTTTCAGTAAATGGATAAATTATTATGAGGTGGAGAGAAAGACACTGTGATGGAGTTTCCAGTGTCCTTGTCAGCTCTGTATACTGCATCTGGAAAGTTTTCACAGTATACACATTTTGTTATGTTACAACCTTATGTTACAACCTTATTCCAAAATAAATACATTTTCCTCAGTATTCTACATACAACAACCCATAATGACAACAAGAAAAAAGAGCTTTTGAAAAGTTCATTAAGAAAATAAAAAAATAAAAAAAACTGAGAAATCACATAAGTATTCACACTTAGCACAATAGTCTATTTGAATATGATTCCACAAGCTTGGCACACCTGTACTTGGCACAGCTATACTCGAATTCAAGTCTAGGCTCTGGCTGGGCCACTCAAGGACATTCACAGAGTTGTCCTGAAGCCAATTCTTGGCTGTGTGCTGAGGGTCATTGTGCTGCTGAAAGATGAACCGTCGCCCCAGTTGGAGTTCAAGAGTGCTCTGGAGCAGGTTCTCATGTACATTGCTGCAGTCATCTTTCCCCCTATCTTGACTAGTGTCTCAGTTCCTACGTCTAAAAACATCCCCACAGCATGATGCTGCCACCACCATGCTTCACTGTAGTGATGCTATTGGCCTGTTGACAAGAGGTACCTGGTTTGACACTCGAGCCATATATTTATAGCTTTCACTGTGCTGTCCTATAATGATGCTTCAATTATGGAGATAAAATTGACAACATTGCACATATTATTGTCAGTCTAAAAGCATATATTACCATATGGCATGACCTTATGGGTCGTGCCCACACCCCATCCTGCCCACTCCAAACATACGCCTGTAGGAAAATGTGTGTGTGTGTTTTGTATGTCACTAGTCTCCTGAGAAAAAAAATGCCCTGAATCCCCCTATTAAGCCCCAGCTTCCAACTATGTGACCTTCTATTGTGTGGGTCCCTTAGGAGGAAGTATCCTTGTGTGCAACAGCATGTTTGAAGTGTTATCATCAAAGGGGTGACCACCTGTATGTATGGTGCGGAAGAACATTGAAGAGTCTGAAAAACATAACTAGATAATTTCATTTCATAACTCTAAATAAAGGAATTATTCCCTTATTGCAAAAAGTTAAACTGTTTGTCTTTCACAGCTGTGCCAGCCTGGGGTTCTAAGCCACTATGTGTCACCACGCATGCAATTCATTCTGTCTCTGGTGTAGTAATGCCACCATCTCCTGTCAACCCATTGGCTCTAAATGGTTTTAGTATCTGAATAATATGATGGCACCTTGAACAAAATGATTATGTTTTTTCAGATGCTATTAATTTACATTATTTTTGTAAAATGTCAATAAATTGAATGAAAGAATTTCAAAAACTCACTGTTCAGTAAAAAATCCAGTATTTAAAGGATCCAGCTAGAGATTAATATGAAAGAACCAGAACATACTCCTTTCCACTTCTCAGCTGCTGATGAGTTTTTTTGTTTTTTATTGCTTCCTCACTAAAGCATGTTCCTTACTGTGACAGCAGCTGTCCACGTTCAATGTTGCTCTGCAGCTGACATGAAGCATGTTTTACTTTACAGCAATAGCTCATTTGTCTTAATTGTGATCCTGCTGTGTGAAAAACCAAATGGCAGTAAAATGCAGTCTAATGTGACATGATAGATTAAAAATGCAGCTAATTATTGTATAGATTGAGGATGCTTTTCCAATGTTTAGGTAGATGGTGTCAAAGTAAAATCCTCACGAATGGAAGACCCTAGGATCCCCTACAGAACATTGACAAAAGTATCACAGTGCCTCTGCCTTTCTCTCATAGTGCATCTTCCTTAACACACACACACACACACACACACATACACACACAGGAAACCTTCTTCCATAGTTCCATGGTGCTGTACTTTTGGAGGTGGACACGGGTCAGCATGAGCACCCTGACCGGTCGCCGTGATTCATTGTGTTCTACACCTTTATATCTGCAGGGATGTTTACTGCAATTCGAACTACAGTAGCTCTTCTATTGAATTGGTCAACATAATTCAGACTTTGCTCCCCACATGCATTTGTGAGTCTTGACCAACCATGACCTTGAAACCATGACCCATTTTATTTTCCTTTCTTGATTGGTCCTGATCATGGAAGACCTTAAAAATGAGCTTGCAGTTTGGGACATGCTATGGCCCAGCTGTCTAACAGTCACAACGCAACAAGAAAGTCTGACACTGGTGAATAGTAAAGTAACTATTCAGCATCTTTTGAGTAGACCAGGGGTCAGTAACCTTTAACATTCAAAGAGCCATTTGAACCCAGTTTGCACAACAGAGAAAGCACTGGCTGCAAATTATTTTTGCCATGTAAAATGAAGATAACACTACTTTAATGCAATGTATAAATTAACTAGGATATTGTGTTGCTTGTGAAATGTAATTTACTTTACTTTACTTAACTTTATCCAAAGCAACTTACAAGGAGATTAATTATTAAACTATTAATGCTCATCATAATAGAGCTGAAGCAGATATTCCAGGAACAAGAGACTGTTTGGGACTCACTGGTCAATACTGAGACGTCACTTGCATATACAGTCTACAAGATGTTGGATGGAAATATATACAGTTATATGCAAAGTTGTATGCAAAATTTATGCAAAGAAGCTGATACAAGTAGAAGCTGATGATGTGAAGAATGTTTAATCACCCAGGCAAGTCTAAAAACCTGGCCGGACATGTTCGGGGGAAAAGATCTGGTCACCCTAATTTACTTATCAACTTAAGGCCAACATATGCAAATCATTAAGTACTACATACAATGCACGAGGGTTGCTGACCCCTGGACTAGACCAGGTATCAGACCTGGACTCGGATGTCGACTGCAGGGAAAAAAGCTGGTGGTGTCAGTGTGATGCTCTGGAGCATAATGTTCTGCTGAGAAACCATCGTTCCTACTTTGAAACTACATATTGAAATATTGCTAGAGATCAATTACACACCTTTGTGGTATTAGCAGTGTCCCTTTCAACGTCACAGTAAATACAGCTCAGGAATGGTTAGAAGAACATAACAGAACTGATGGCCACCAACCCCCTTTCCCCTCCAGATCTCAGTCCAATAACTTCCTCATAAGTTACAACAGTCCTACATATGCTCTTTACCTAGATGGTACATGGTCCTATAACTGTGTATATAAATAATAGTTTGATAGTTTATTATTAATACAATAATATTAATAGTTTGAATCATTAATAATTCATAAGTTAATAATTTTGGGGGACATATGACTCACAAAGCAACAGTATAAGTCTAACCCCATAAGGGATTTTATTTGAAGACTTCCTCAAAGAGCAGATGGGACCCCACTGAAAGAACATGTTCTTAGCCATGTTTGTCTGGCCTGTGCTACCTGACCTCTGTTATCACAGGAAATCACTTGTGCAAACAGAGGTGGTCAACACCCTTCAAGGATAATGCACTCAGCAGAACCTGGACCAGATGAAGTTTATTGCAATGTGTTTCAGTTTCTCCACAGTATAGGGAGCATATGTGGCTAATGCTGTTATCAAAATAGTCAAATAGAAATAATCTGTTACAAAATATTAAGAATATGTATCATGCCCAGCATGTGAGGCTTTTAGTGTTTGATGCCATTTGTAATATAATTTGTAAGACAGTAGCTCTGGTTGTGACTTATTATGTTTGCTCAATAATGTGTAATCCTATTTTTATTATGAACACAAAATTATTTATTGTGTGACGGGATTATGAATATGGCTGTCCAAGGACACAAGTTGGCTTGCTTGTCATTGTATCGGTACAATGTTATGCTGTTTGGCACAAGCCTGCATGTTTAGTACAATATAATATGTACACATAAACAGAACAAATTCAGAAAAAAGTAATGAGTTCGTCTTCATATTCTAATTAAAAAATTAGATAATCTTCCCATCACTCCACATCTGTGACGCTCAGTGGCCTCTGAGTGCACACAGCCGGTCCCGAGTCCTGAGTAATCTCATCTGAAGCCACTAAGGCATGATTTCTCAGGACTCCATAAAAGCAAATGCAAACGTAGTTGCAAATTCAATGTGGACAGAAAGGACCTGCTTGTGTTGCAGGTCATAAGGGAAACCTTAATATTGGGGATGCTATATATTTACAGCCCCATTCAAAAGTTTCAATCGAAAAAAAGAGTTTTCACGTGAGATGGATTGTCATTTCTCTCTACTTAGTTGAGTGGTTCTTGCCGTAATATTGATTAGGGCACTAGTATAGACCTTCGTACCAACCTTACGTCTGGACACCATGACTGATGATCTGAAACACGTTCAGAAGGCAAGGAATTCATTCTTGACAAGACACGCCTGTTAATTGAAAACCATTCCAGGTGACAACCTCATGATGCTGACTGATAGACTGCCAAAAGGGTGCTGTTATCAAAGAAAAAGGGGGCTAGTTTTAAGAATCTAAAATATAAAAGATATTCCAGGTTGTTAAACATTCTTTTGTTTTCTACATAACCCCCAAAAATGTTTTTCATAGTTTGGAAAAACCATGAAATGTAGAAAAAATGAAATGAGAAGCTGTGTCCAAACTTTTAACTGGTATCTCTCAAAAGAAAAAAAAATGTTTCCAGGGGAACGTCTGCTCACATGGGGAGGTCTGGGATTAATGACTATCAGGGGATGGGGATAAAGAACACAGGACCACGTTTACACCCCAATTATACCATGACTGTCATGTGCAGTTTGCAGGTGCAGATTTTATTTTATAGCTTTATTTATATGTAATATTATGGCTTATGACAGATTTATGAGCAGGCTGACAGGGTTACATTCAGTCAGTAGTGAGATAATGAGTAACAAGGATGGTGAAATAACAGTGACTGCATATGTAATCTGTGCAACATGGTGTGGCTGCTTGGAGAAGGAACAGCATCTCAGACCAGTTTAGCAAAACAGGGGGGAAAAGTAATTACAAACCAAATCAAAATTTTCTTTGGATAATATGGATTTCGTCTTTCATCCATTTCGTCTTTCGTTTTTTATTTGCTCAGACACCCTCATTACACCAGCTCCATCATCAAGAAGGCCAAGAAGTGTCTCTACTTCCAGTGGAGACTGAAGAGAGCACACATTCCACCCCTAATCATCAATGTTTCAGATAGCAAGACCCTAAAGAAGATCCTCCCATCTGGAAAATAAGTACCATATGGGCCTCCACATATGGGCGCCCACTGCCAGAATGTGGAGCACTTTCTTCCCTCAGTCCACCAGACTTCTCAACCTGATCTGAAATGGTTTGTCTATACATAACATGACCTTGTTACTGCTAAAAACTACACATTTCTATTTATTATATATGTATGTTTATTATATTTATACATTTTAACATATATAAACTACATTTTGCATTCTTTGCACATCTCTGCTACTGGAACGTGCTGGTCAACATTTTCCCTCAGAAAAGCCATTACCATTTGCAGAGGTATTCACAATCATTACTCCTCAGTAATAGAGTAAATTCTAAGGATTAAAAAGTCTTTTATAGAAGTATAGAAGTATCAATTACAGCTTTTTACACTAGAATAAAAGTATTGGAGAGGAAAAGAAGGAAGCAGTGTGTGTTGGCTTGCATGATGGCTGTTTGTCCTTGTCCTTGCTTTTCATAGACAAACTCATTGGCTTTGTTCATAATAAACAATTAACCGTATGTGTGTTTGCATTATTTTGGAGCCTCTGCTCCCCTTTTTACTATTTACTATGTCCCTGACCAGGGCCGTAACAATTTTTAAATAAATAAATTCATATGGACAGAGCAAAGTTAGTTGTTCCAAGTAAAAAATGTTGGAAACCCAACTCACATTTGATTGGATTGTGCTGACATGACTCATCTCAGTGCAACTGAGGATGAGTGTGTCTGACAGTTTCAGCCCCCCTGTAAGCAGACCTCTGGGAGGATCAAGTTCTGCTCTGGTCCACAGTGTGGTGACTGCAATGGTGGATCACAGATCTGTCAGAGGTGGCCACTCTGTTCATTGCATAGCCTTAAAACAGGAATACGATGGAGTCCGCTGGAAACCACACGCACACATTAATGTACTGTTTCATACTCTTCTTCAGAACTGTATGAAGTCATTGTCTGTTTGTGAAGTTGTGCATGCTTTAGGCCGCCAGATTCATTTAATGGGTTCTACATGAATTCTTTTCCATTCATCCATTGCTGAAACATTAAGCTGAAGCTGAATGGCCCATCTGGTGAAGGTCCATGGTTCTGGACCAGAGACAGCATTGCGTATCCTCTGACCTTACTCTCTTCGCATGTTGGCCTGTTGAATCAGTCCACTCCAACTTTATGTATAAATCACTTTAAACACCACATGGGATTAAGGTGCTGAACAGATTATTACATTTGGGCAATAAAAAGAAAACAACACAAAAAAATTATATTCAATCCAAAACATGTGTTAAATATGATCAATCAGTGATTGGTTTAGTAATTAGTGATCTAGTGGGTGGTAGTAGCCTAGTGGGTAACACACTCGCCTATGAACCAGAAGACCCAGGTTCAAACCCCACTTACTACCATTGTGTCCCTAAGCAAGACACTTAACCCTGAGTTGCTCCAGGGGGGGACTGTCCCTGTAACTACTGATTGTAAGTCGCTCTGGATAAGGGCGTCTGATAAATGCCATAAATGTAAATGTTTCAAACATTAAACATATATGTCATCTATGAAAAAATGAATTCATGTTTATAAAAATATATATTCTGGACCAATTTGTCCCAACACAATCTAGAAAAGTGCCTGGGCCGGATGGACTAAGCAATTAATTCTATAAAGCCATTTAGGATCTCTTAGTTTACCTTGTGACTCATTTAAAGGGGGGATTATGCCTTTATCTTTAACAGAGGCTAATATTTCACTGATCCTCAAAAAGGAAAACACCCAGACGATTGTGCCTCCTATAGGCCTCTTTATTTAATGTAGACTTAATGATTCTCTCCAAGGTATTGGCTACACGGCTGGAGAGTTTACTCCCTATTCTCCCCAATCTGCGCAGATTACGGAACACAGTTGAAAACTTTCGTCAGCAGTCAGTGGACTCTTTCATATTCTAACAAAGTTTGGACTTTAGGAACAATTTATTAGTTGGGTTAAATTGCTTTATAATACTCCCCTTTCCGCAGTACTAACTAATGGATTGAGGTCTCGTTATTTCCAAATCCAGAGGGGCACAAGACAGGGATGCTCCCTTTCCCCCCTCTTGCTTTAGCTATAGAACCTTTGGCTGAGGCTATTAGGACAAACCCCAACATACATGGCATGGTCACAGCACACAGAGAGATAACCCTTTATGCTGACAACGTTTTAATTTTTATGACAGCTTGAAGCATCAGACAAACACTGTCCCTTTCCCTTTAAATGGTCCCCAAAAGGCTTTGTATATCTGGAAATATGTGTTACCTCTGATTTTGACTAAAATAATTTTGTTTCTTTGTTTGAATGGATTTAATTAGACTTGGAGAGGGGGAATACACTTCCCTGGGGCAGTGGTGGCCTAGCACCACTGTTCATTCTGCTGTACTAGATATCTGATAAACCCCCTCCAGACATTTGTGGCATAATGTTATAATAGAATACATTTCTCTGGGCTATCTAACATGTGTACTGCATGACAGAGTCAGAAAATTTTATAGAATATGGGAACCTTTTATGTCATACATTGGACTGATTATAGTAACCATATTTACGAGGGGGCTTGTTTAGACAGGAATGGAGTAAGGAATGCAATTTGCTTCCTGTTATTTGTTGTTATGTTTGCTACAGTGGTGATAAAGTTATATACCTGCATGTCCATGTGTCAGATAGTTTTGTTTGTTTTGTTTAATTGTTTTTGTTTTTTCTCTCCATTTTGTTATTGTTCTTTTGGTCATTTTTAAATAAAATATAAGAAAATATAAAGGTTAACACAATTAAATTTATTTTATGTGTTAATTGGGTTACCCTGGGGGTGAGATTTCAAATGTTGTTTTTAAAATGCTTCATTCAATCTTTTCATCTTGACAAGATCTACGAGTCAACATCAAATTCATCTTTGTGCTGTTGGAAAAAGTCAATTTTCCGCATTCCAAAAATTTATTTAGGGAATTACACACAACCCGAAGGCCCCACTGAGGTGACCTTCATGTCAAAATGTCTGGAAAGGCCAGACCTTCAACCTAGCATCAAAGTCATGTTCATGCGCTCCATAGACTCAGTACAAATAAAAAAAACTTGACATTGAACAGAACCAGTTTTCACAGTATACAA
The DNA here is from genome assembly GCF_900700375.1 of Denticeps clupeoides. Taxonomy (NCBI): domain Eukaryota; kingdom Metazoa; phylum Chordata; class Actinopteri; order Clupeiformes; family Denticipitidae; genus Denticeps; species Denticeps clupeoides. The sequence continues at coordinate 20,802,105 of NC_041715.1, forward strand.
ATATTTTGATACTAAAGCAATAGCAATAAAAAATTGATAGCAATTTGCTGAACTGAGGAGAAAAGTGCCTCCTAAACAAGCTGTCAGAGGCATGTGCAGATGACACTGTGCAGTGGTGAGAGTGGAGTTCCATGGCGGCTGTAATGATAGCTGTTTCTTTGGTTTTGCTCAGACTTGATTTTTGTTTAAGCTAAAAGATTAATCTTGGAAGAAGTTAGCCAAGGCTACTGTGCTCGGTTAGTGGAACAGAAATTACTTCCTGGGTTATTCATCTCAGATAAATGAGTGTCACACTCACACTGCTGCAGATCAGTGGTCGGATGCATTGCAAATAGAATCATTAAAAAGTTACCTTGTTTAATTGTTTAAAGATGCAATACCTCCTTTTCACATATATTTTACCTCTGCTCTCTCAGGTTTTAGCCAGAGAGAGCCTTTGCTGGTAGATCAGTTACATGGGTCATAAATCCATTGCAAACTTCATTCAAGAAATCACTGCTTCTCCTCAGCCTTTCATCTTCATCAGTATGGAGCAGTATGGAGTCTGGGGAGAGAAGGCAGGGTGCTGAAAAGTGATCCAGTGCACCCTGCTGGTCCTGAAAGGGGTCTGCGGTGTTCTGAGCTGATGGCCAGAAGAGTGATGGCGTGAGGGTGAGGTATTTATGAATAACGTGCTCCTCAGTGGGGCTCCACTCAGCAGATGGACACAGTTCTCCACCTCTCTCTTTTCACCCCTCTTTCCGGCACTCTCTTGGTCGCATGCCACAATGTGCCTTTGATCCTGTGTCAGGCCCTGGTTCTTGTCAGGAAGCGTGGCGATGCTTCATTTTATCATAATCACACATCGATTTAGAGCAGCATGAGACAGAACTGCTGCATCGTACAAGGCACTGACTGCTCCGAGTGAGAAACAAGCAAGCTCACAAAATTCTGACCATGATTTACTGCTTACAGTCTGGGATCCAGCAACTCCCACTTAACAGAACACGATCAGGGCTGTGTGCAGTGGAGCAGTGAAGCACTGGTTGTCATCAGGCACATTAAGCCTTGTGATTTTCAGTTACTATGCACATTTCTTCTCAACGCAATGTGTGTATGGAGAATTCTCTGAGGAAGAGGTGCAAAATCGAGGTCTGAATTCCAATGGATTCCTGTGGAGCGGATAATTTAAATCCTGTTTTTCAAGTTCAACCCACAGATGCTAAATCCTTTTCAAAGTCCCTGAGATCTTTGTACATCTCCTGAAGTCAAGAACTGACTGAAATGAACTGATTAATTTGAGATCATTGGGTGGGATCTATGCTCGATTCATCTGTCCATGCAGAAGGGAATGATGCCACCATGCAATCTTTCTATTTCCTTCAGTCTCATTCACATTTCTCACCTATACAAGAGGCGGATTTTTATCTGTGAGACACTGCCCAATGTCTTTGAACATTGGTTTAGGCCCAGTTTCATATTTAGTCTTCTTAAATCATACCCATGGTCCAGTACTGAAAAACTAAACAGCAGTTGGTTTTCAGAGATAGCAATTTATGAATTAGTACAAAGAGGTAAACACAGGAAATAGAGGATAAATTGTGTGGTAAGGCACATCAATGTGTGATTAGTAAAGATCATTGGTGGTCGTTCGGTGTGTACAGAGGTAGCATGTAGTTTTCAGCACAAATCTCATATTTGCCGTTTAGGGAGATGGCATCTCTGCTCATTTTTGACCAATGGATTGCATGTGCAAACAATTTGGTGAAAATGTTTGAAAGCTGTTTGCAGGCACTCCTATAATGTTTCACATATGCTTATGATTCAACATGCATTGAACATTTGATGCATTCAGTATGCTGACAGTTTATTGTCTCCTTTATGGTTAAGTGAAGTGTGTTTCTGTTCTAGAATATGTTGTGTTTGAAATGGAACCTCTTGGACTCCTGATGGACTCATGACACCAAAACTGGTATGTTGTGTGTGTCCAAAAAGAGGGTTTAAGATAATTATGCCATTAAAGGCAATTTTACTGGATGAACTGTAACAGATGTAAATCAAGCTACTGGCAATTTGTGTAAGAAACCTGTGGCAAGTGGAGGGAAAACTGCATTCAAATGTGATTTTGATATTTAGGGTCCATAAAAACATTTTATTGCATGGTGCTTAATCTGAATGGATATTGGGGTTTCGTTCTACATGTTTTAACTAAACTGATGTGATTCACTGACATATTACATATTGCTCTGCCCACAAAGCACTCATGGCTCAGAGGCAACGTGATATGTATTATTTTCAGGGAACCAGAAACGTGTGGTTTTAGCAGGACTTGGCGGGGTCTCACGCACAGACACTACTATGGAGTAAAAGTGATGGTGTGACAGTTTCACAAAATGTCTACAGTCAGAAGGCATGTATTGTGTAAAGCCGGAAGAAGATAAAGTCATGGAGATTTAGCCCAGAATTCTGTTCATCATCAGATAAGGAGCATGTGTGAGAACATTTCTCATGTGCTGCACTTTAAGTTTGCCCAGGGACTCATATCCCTCACAAGATCAGTTTCCTCCCCTGTCTCAACACTGAAAACTAATGGCCCAGCTCTTACTCCAATGATACTTATGAAGAAGGTCCTGTTCAGATTTGAGGTTCCTTGCCTACTACATAGGTTTGCTGTTGGTTAGGATAGGCAATATACTTAGATCATCTGAACTCTGAAAGACATTATTGTGGAGAATCTAGAATCTGCTTATATTTATGCTTATATCTGCTTATATTTTTGAGAAAACAGAAGGATGGCAATTTATTGATTTATAGAGTTGGTCAGGGAAATAGATAGTTTGGTGGATGACTTTTTTAGAATAATTGAAGGCATCATATCTTACTGACATATTTCACTCATTTTTATTTTGTAAATAAATGTTTTTGTAAAAACATATTTTTAAGAAACCCATCCACCCCACCCCAATGGATAAAAGAAGTAAAAATGTGTATTAAGAGACCAATGGTGTAGCATTCACACCACCAATCATCGATTCCCAGGCTTATTTCACCTCCTCTAAGTCTGTCAAAACAGTTGCTTATTGTATATTCAATGACTATGTCCTGATATTTTAACAGGAACAGTCAGTAGAGGGGAACAAAACAGTCTTATTTGGAGACAACTTGATGATGGGCCGAGTCTTTTGCCTGCTGAAGCAAAATAATGACGTCTTTATTTATAGGAATCGCCTTGGATGAAATCACGTAACAACTGTCATCACCTCAATCCCTAACAAGCAGGTACAGTATAAAACTATATATAATATACAATATATACTGTTCAACACTAACTTTAAACATATCACAAAGACCACATTATAAAACATTGAAAAGCAAGTGGTCCAGTCAGTGAAACGCTGTTTACATAACCAGACAGTTTGTGTTGGCACCGTGAGATTTCCACTATCTGTTGTTTCACTAAGAAACTGTTAATATCTACCTCCCCTAATACCCAGACAGACATTCACATAAAAGTCACTGCACACACACAGCTCCCATGTACTGTCCCAGAACAGATTTAACACATTAACGTACAACATTTAACATCGACCAACGGGATCAACTTAACACACCCTGGTCCCAATCAGTCAGTTTTTTCAATTATCTGATTCAAGATCCCATCACCCCTTCCATCCTTCAGCGGGGTTTTGACTCTTTTTGCAATAATTCAGTTGGAGGCAGAGGTGTGAACCTTAATTGGTCTCACAATTCGATTCGATTACAATTATCAATGCCTCGATAACAATGCATCGCGATGGATCCCATACATTTTCTGGACATGCTGACACTGTCGCTGTTTGGTCCGCGCTCACCTTGTAACAGTCCGATATACTGGTAGTACTCCTTTAAATGCATACGTCACTATGCTGTGGGCAGAGTTAGTCATCTGTCACAGTCCTGCTGCAGAGAGCATGATGGAAACCCCAGCAGCGGCATGAGATTCTTTCTTCCCAGCAGGTCTGCATAATTTCTCTGCATAATTCACTTTCTTTTAACCTCCCTGAAAAGCCAAACCTCTTCTTCCACAACTGAACATATATCCCAACTCCAGGAATCAAGCTCTCAACTTTATGACCTTCTTCTGTCAAGTACACTTCCTCATTACCTTCACAACATGTACAACAACCAGTACAACAACCCAGCTCACTTATAATTCCCATATAAAGATATTGTCACTCACCAGGGAAAAGTCTACCTGGCCTCTCTATCTCCCATGATTGTTTCAGACCCACCTGGTTGACCGAGGTCTCCCTTGCGTGGGTTGGAAACACCACAGTTGACACAGTTGCCACACAACCTGGTTGCAGGTACCTGTCCCTTTCCCACGTGGTCATGTTCAGATATCCTGGTCGAGCCCCCAGTTAATAGGTAAGTTGTTTTGGTATGTCCCTTCATGCATTAACAACCATGAGATGAAAGAACAATACAGAAAAGTTTACTGTACACACAAAACATTCGAGAGCCCCCTCCAACAAACCAGCAACAAACCATTTTATAGTGCTTTATATTGTTAGTGAACAGGTCACCATGCTCCAGCAGCAGCTACTCTGCCTGTTGCTCCAGATCTCTGTGTCTCCTGAGTCGAGTGAATCTCCGCACTGCACCACAAGGCTCGCGACACAGCATCTCTGATCTCCGCTGCTCCAGTCACACCAGTAACTCAGCCAGGTAATGAACCTGCATGTCCGATGCATTTCACCATCCCAGAGCTACTTGGCTTGCATAACACAGACGATGAGGAAAACAGTGGGAAAACTAGCCCCACAGTAAAACCGACAAACCTGATCTTATCCTCAATGTGAAAACATAAATACAATTCAGTTTAAGTGAAGTGATTGTCACTTGTGATACACAGCAGCACAGCCCATGGTGTACACAGTGCATGGCAAAAGGGAGGTTGAATTAAGATAGAACGTCAACCACCATAACATTACAAGGTTTATACAGAGCTACTAGTGGGATAGATTTTTTTTTGTGTACATGGAGCTTTGTGGTGGTGGCTGTTTGTTTGATCTGTGTGAGGTGACAGGACCTTTCACTGAGCTAAAGTAACAAGAGTGTTAATAGGGTCTACATTACATGCATGAAATGGGTTATGCATAGGGACATCAAAATAGAAAATATGTTGCTCACTGATACCGTGGAAGTCAAGATTGGTGATTTTGGCCTGATCGAGAAGATGGAAAACCAACCAGCTGGAGCCAAACCATGGCTCCTGAGGTGGCAATGGCTAGGTACCTTGGCAGCTATGATGAAAGACATGACATTTGGTCCCTGGGCAAAGGTCTTGCCTTCTTATGTAGCAAGATCAAGTATATGAATTCTAGATTATTACCACAGAGCAAACACAACTGGTCTGAAGATTTCAAGAGATTCATGAAAGCTGCACTGACTGTGGACCTAGCAAGGAGGTCTAGTGCAAAGGAACTGATGAATCACAATTTCCTTCGTAACATGCAGCCTGGCCTATTTACACTGATAAGACGTCTGAACAGCAGGCAAAGCTACCCTGAGGAGCATAATGTGAAGGGGCTAATGTCATCCTGAGACAGAAAAGTCAAAGTAAGCTAGACAGAGCAGTCTAAGTAGGATAATGTGAGCCATAAGACAGAAAAGAAGCAGCGCTGCTTTTGAGTTCTCTCAATAGATCAAAAAGTTCTTAAAGCACATTAAACAAGGCCTTGCAGGATAGTCTGTGTTCTGCATGACCAAGACTTGACCGAAGGCATAAAATAAAACAAAACTTGTAAAATTGTAAATGAATGATCATCAAAACTTGTCTTAACCATGTTTTTTTTATTAATCGCTTATTATGCTTTAAACCAATTAATATGGAAAGTTTTGATTACAAATTGCACAAAGTGCAGTGTTGTTGTTTATTTCAACTAGTAATACATTTACATTTACTGCTTTTATCAGACGCCCTTATCCAGAGCGTCTGGCAATCAGTAGTTACAGGGATATTCCCCCTGGAGCAACTTAGGGTTAGTGTCTTGCTCAGGGACACAATGGTAGTAAGTGGGATTTGAACCTGGGTCTTCTGTTTCATAGGCGAGTGTGTTACCCACTAGGCTACTACCACCCCTTTTATATTCAATAAAACATTGAAAAGATCACTGACACAGATTTTAGCAAATCACACAAGAACACAGGCAGTAGCATGGACAATGGTCATTAACAAGACACGACAGTGGAATTTTGAGGAGGAAGCAACTGCGACAAGTGATTATAACAGAAGTGATTACGATAGAAAAAAATTTTATGTGCAATAGTATTCAATACTGACTGCCAGATGTTCAGCTAAATAAAAAGCTAAATGTCTTGAAACTGAGGCCCTCATTTATTGATACAAGTGTGGATTCATGAAACAGGTGAACCGAGGGCAATATCAAAGTAAAAGTCCACTTTATTGTCATCTCACTATATACACGCATAGTTCACACAGAGACAAGATTGCGAAGCAGCAGAAAAGGGTAAAACACAATGATAAGCGGGTGAGGATACAAGATGGCCACCAGGTATTTACAGAGAACACTGACCTCTTCCAGGTCTACTCCCGGGTTGTCAACCGTATGGGCGCGGAGGTGGAAAGAGAACCATTTATAATTTATAATTCTCTAATTCTTTAATTATCTGTGATAGTCAGCTGCGCCTGTTAGGTGTCGCCACAGCAGATCAATTGCATAATTAATATGCAAAATGTTTTGTGCCCTTCCTGACCTAACTTATTCACCCAGGCTTGTGACTGGCACCAAGAAATGCATGGTCACCAGTTTGGCAAGATACGAACTAAGATTCATTCTCACAACGATTATAGAAGAGTGTAAAAGTTAAACAAAGCTTCACAATTTGTGTATTCCCAACTAAAGATCCAGCAGATTTGCAAACTTTACTTTGTTGGGCATGAATGGCTGCCTTCGAGCAAGAAGATGTTAGAATTTTAAAGCAACACATAAAAGGAGTACAACACAGCTGGGCCTTGTTTCCCTGAACAAAACCACACAGCCTGGAGTCACAAGGCCCCTTTTAAATAGTCTGAGGAACACAAAAACAAGAAAAATGTTTTAAATGGAGAAAATGGAAGTATTTATTCCATTCCCTTCCTATGCTGGAGTTCACCAAAATACTTTTGACTTGACTGCTGATTTGGAATCATACTTTCTTCATTAAGTAAAAGAAACAGATATGTAGTTATGTACTGTCAAATGCTGTATCACCCCTGTAATACCCTGATCAGAACCATGTTTCATTCACCAATTCTGGGTTAAAGGCCATTCTTTAATAGTTTGTGAAAGCTGCATGGGAACAGAGTGTAGAGCCCAATACTCCCTGAAATACCCCCGGCTGTCAGAATTTCATCCTAATCCCATAGTAATAACACTGCCACATTCTTGTTGTTCAGTTTAGACTGCCCTGATAATCCCATTTTCCTCCTGACTAAATATCCACCCAAACAACATAAATCCCATCATCATTCTACACAATGGGGCTGAAATGTGTTATGCGTTTTTTTATCATGATGACTGATTTTAAATGCATGGAAGTTTTTTCTTTCTAGTGTTGAAATTCATTATTCATTATCTGGTTCTAGCAGGGGTCACAAGCTGGGACGGAGGAAGGAAAAACTGAAATTTTAATTTTACATTACATTTGTGGCATTTGGCAGACAGCCTTATCCAGAGTGATGACAAACATGCTTCCATTTTACCATCAATGTGTGTCTTGACGGACCCGGTGTATCTCCTTATGGACCAGACACTGAGGCCCTCATTTATTAATATGAGTGTGGATTCATGAAACAGGTGAACTGGTGGCAATATCAAAGTCAAAGTCCACTTAATTGTCACCTCACTATGTACAAGTACACACAGAGACGAGATTGTTAAGCTTTGGAGATTCACAGTGTGCAAAAAGTACAAATGGAATAACACACAATACAGTGAAAATGGAATTAGACACAACACAAAAACATGACAAAAGACATTGTTGACATTGAGCTCTGACCCATAAAATAGTACAGGTCATGACAAACTAGACAAACCAGGCAGACAAGTAGCAGCAATGACAGCATATCGATGTGTGGATGTATTTAGTGGTGGTATATGATATACTACAGGGAGTGCAGAATTATTAGGCAAATGAGTATTTTGTCCACATCATCCTCTTCATGCATGTTGTCTTACTCCAAGCTGTATAGGCTTGAAAGCCTACTACCAATTAAGCATATTAGGTGCATCTCTGTAATGAGAAGGGGTGTGGTCTAATGACATCAACACCCTATATCAGGTGTGCATAATTATTAGGCAACTTCCTTTCCTTTGGCAAAATGGGTCAAAAGAAGGACTTGACAGGCTCAGAAAAGTCAAAAATAGTGAGATATCTTGCAGAGGGATGCAGCACTCTTAAAATTGCAAAGATTCTGAAGGTGCAAAATAACTGCCCATGAACTGAGAAAAGTCAAGCGTGCAGCTGCCATGATGCCACTTGCCACCAGTTTGGCCATATTTCAGAGCTGCAACATCACTGGAGTGCCCAAAAGCACAAGGTGTGCAATACTCAGAGACATGGCCAAGGTATGAAAGGCTGAAAGACGACCACCACTGAACAAGACACACAAGCTGAAACGTCAAGACTGGGCCAAGAAATATCTCAAGACTAATTTTTCTAAGGTTTTATGGACTGATGAAATGAGAGTGAGTCTTGATGGGCCAGATGGATGGGCCCGTGGTTGGATTGGTAAAGGGCAGAGAGCTCCAGTCCGACTCAGATGCCAGCAAGGTGGAGGTGGAGTACTGGTTTGGGCTGGTATCATCAAAGATGAGCTTGTGGGGCCTTTTTTTGGGTTGAGGATGGAGTCAAGCTCAACTCCCAGTCCTACTGCCAGTTTCTGGAAGACACCTTCTTCAAGCAGTGGTACAGGAAGAAGTCTGCATCCTTCAAGAAAAACATGATTTTCATGCAGGACAATGCTCCATCACACGCGTCCAAGTACTCCACAGCGTGACTGGCAAGAAAGGGTATAAAAGAAGAAAAACTAATGACATGGCCTCCTTGTTCACCTGATCTGAACCCCATTGAGAAGCTGTGGTCCATCATCAAATGTGAGATTTACAAGGAGGGAAAACAGTACACCTCTCTGAACAGTGTCTGGGAGGCTGTGGTTGCTGCTGCACGCAATGTTGATGGTGAACAGATCAAAACACTGACAGAATCCATGGATGAATGTCAGAAATGTATATTTGTGAATGTGGAGATGTTATATTGGTTTATATTCGGTTCTTATTCTCCTCGACCTATCTGCTGCATTTGACACCGTTAACCACAAGACTCTCTTGTCAATCCTGAAGAGGCTTGGAATTCGGGGCTCAGCATGGCAGTGGTTTGCTTCCTACCTTGATGAACGATCTTACCAAGTGACTTGGAAAGGATCCACCTCTACCTCACGTAGACTCTCCACTGGTGTCCCTCAAGGCTCGGTGCTAGGTCCTCTCCTTTTCTCCCTCTACACGAGATCACTTGGTGAGGTCATTTCCTCACATGGATTATCCTACCACTGCTATGCTGATGACACACAACTCCTCTTCTACATGCTGCTTCCAAAATCTCTGCATGTCTAACCGACATCTCGTCTTGGATGGCAGCCCATCACCTCCAACTCAATCCCACCAAAACTGAACTAATATTCATTCCAGCAGATTCTTCACCACATCAGGATCTTGCTATTTACGTAGACAACTTGCAGCTCTCTCCTTCTGCAACAGCCCGCAACCTTGGCATAACAATAGATAACCAACTCTCCTTCTCAACTCACATCAGCAATCTTTCCCGCTCATGTAGATTCCTTCTCTACAATATCAGACGAATCCGCCCTTATCTGTCAACCCAGGCCACCCAATTACTGGTTCAGTACTTAGTAATCTCACGACTGGACTACTGTAAATCCCTTCTAGCTGGTCTACATCTAAGTACCATCCGACCTCTACAACTAATACAAAATGCAGCAGACTAATCTTCAACCTTCCCAAATTCTCCCACACCGCCCCTCTGATACTCTCCCTCCACTGGCTCCCAGTAGCTGCACGCATCAGGTTCAAAATACTGATGCTGGCCTACAAAGCCAAACATGGAGCAGCACCATCCTACCTCAGAGCCCTTATTACACCTTGAACTGTACCTTGTATACTCCAAGCCTCCAGTACTGCTCGCCTGGTCCCTCCATCTCTGAAGGTAAAAGGAAAACATTCATCTAGACTCTTCTCTGTCTTGGCCCCTCGGTGGTGGAATGAACTTCCCCTCGAGGTCAGAACAGCTCAGTCACTGAGCACCTTCAAACAACAGCTCAAGACCTTCATCTTTAAAGAATATTTAGATTAAATTGTAATTTTCTTGTTGTTGAACTTGTGTACAGAATCTACAACAGAGTGAATAAAATAGATGTATTCATAGTTGGGGTCCTAGTGAACCGGAATTGATCTCTTCATCGATGGTAACTTAAGCACGTTGTAAGTCACTCTGGATAAGGGCGTAATGCCAAATGCCGTAAATGTCAATGTAAATGGTTTCAATGGTAAAAATAAATAATTGAAATGGGTATATATTTGTTTTTGTTAAGTTGCCTAATAATTATGCACAATAATCGTCACCTGTACACACAGATATCCCCCTAAAATAGCTAAAAATAAAAACAAACTAAAAACTACTTCCAAAAACATTCAACTTTGATATTAATGAGTTTTTTGGGTTCATTGAGAACATGGTTGTTGTTCAATAATAAACTTATTCCTCAAAAATACAACTTGCCTAATAATTCTGCACTCCCTGTATGATAATAATGGCAGCAGTAGTGATATGAAATGATATGATGACCATAAGGACCATAACACAGCAGCACAGTGTGAGGTAGTAAGATATTAAAGTGCTGTCATCATCCGGACCGGCAGGGGTGACTCCGGATCCGAGTTCGGACCAGAGTTTCATGTTCGTCTTGTGTAATGTTCCCTTATTGTGTTCACCTGTTGTATATTTATATAATTGTATAAAACTATCCTGTTTGTGTCTGTTCACCATCGGGTCATTGTGCGTGTTAATGTTCCCTTGTCTCGTGTAGTTTGTATTAAACCCCTGTCGTGTGAAATGTGTCCTCCTTCATCGCCATTGCACCAAAAAAATGGTGCTACCTCATGACATTGTATGCAAGCATCAGTATTTTGAATCTGATCTAGACAGCTCGAGTGGAGGGAGCGTAGCAGTGGGGTGCTGTGGGAGGATTAATAATAATCACTACAAAAATAAATCTACTTAAAATATCCTACCTTAACTGATACCTGAAAATACACCAAACACCTTAATTTAAATGAAGTGACCTCTAATTAGTGAAAATGAGGTTTCAGGCATGAGTGTGAAACCCCCTTAATATTAAATTTAAGAAGTTAATTCAGAGGGTTCTCTTGTTAAGGGGTACATAAAGGCATTAGTAAGAAGTGTTCATTTTTAAAGTGTGAATTCAGGTTGTGACTATGCTTGTCAGCCGGAGTAATGAAAGTAAATTTCATATTTAATTTGCTAGCATTAAGTGGAATGTTCATCGTTGTTGTTGCAGGTTAGAATAAAAACATTATTTTTTTAGTTATTTTTTAGTTATCTTATGATTCACTAGATATAAAAGTTAGTAGTTAGTTGGGAAAATAGCATATGCTAAAATAACATTTAGTAATCATAATTTTGAGTGGTATTTTCCATCCCCCGTAGATCCCATGATCCAGTTAGTTTTTACACTAACTTCAGCAATAAATGATTTTCATCTTTTAAATATTGTTTGTTCATGTAAATTCATTATTGTGTAGAAAATTTTTATTCACAAAAAACATTTTTTAAAAACACATATTTATTTTAGGTTTAGAACAAATGTTGATTTGACTACAGTTGATCATAATTAGTAATATGGTGAGTAGTTAATTTCGAATTTCTGTTACTATAAATATACAGTGTATTATGTACATAGTGTAACATATGCAAAGCAGTATATATAATTTAACGTAACAATTTACAGCAAACCCAAAGGACAAAATTTAATATAAACTGAGCATAGTTTACTCTCCTAGTAATTAGTAATTAAATCTGTTTTAATTAAATGTATTAGTAAATATTTTATTACATGACATACAGCATGTATACACACTACTCACAATAAATTAGGGATATTGTTAATTACATGTGTGCTTTTCCTATTTTCTCTGAATTTGAATGAAATAAGTAAAAAATCAATATTAATATTTATTTAATATTTAACTTGTCACAATGACTGTGACGTCTCATGACGTTGTTCTGAGGCAATGCACTCCACTCTTCCACAAGTGCAACACGCAGTTCTGCCAGGTCACTTGGGGGTGGGGTACGATCATTCAGTCTCCACTTCAACTGGTCCCATACGTGCTCTGTGGTTCCAGTATCCATCTCCTTTGTCTACTTGTCCTCAGCGGACTGTGTGCGGGCTTCTTGTGCATCACCTTCAAAAGACGTTTTCTTCTAGGAGGACAGCCATGCAGACACCCTACTCCCCTTCAAACTCTGCAGCAATGCTGGCTGCTCTCATTTGTCTATGTTCAGAAGACAACCTCTGGTATATGATGCTGAGCACATGCACTCGACTTTTTGGTGAATCACGATAAGGCCTGTTCTGAGTAGAACCTAGAACCTGTTAAACTGCTTTATGATCTTGGCTACTTCTTGTAACCTCTGCCATCTTTATATAGAGTAACAATTATTTTTTCAAATCTTCACAGAAGAGTTCTTTACCATAAGGTGCCATACGGTAATGTTGACCTTCCAGTGACCAGTAAGAGAGTGTGTGAGATCAACAACCTCAAGTTTAACAAACCAGAAGACCCAGTTTCAAATCCCACTTACTACCATCATTTCCCTGAGCAAGACACTTAACCCTAAGTTGCTCCAGGGAAACTGTCCCTTGTAACTACTAATTGTAAGTCGCTCTGGATAAGGGCGTCTGATAAATGCTGTTGTCACGATGGGCTGGACATGGCGAGGAGTGAGGACGCATACGCACAACTTCACACAACAGGGGTTTAATACAGACTGCACAGGACAAGGGAACATCAACACGCACAGACCTGACGCCGAACAGACACGAACAGGACAGCTTTATACAATTATATAAATATACAACAGGTGAACAGTATCAGGGAACATTACACAAGACTAACATGAAACTCCGGTCAGTAACTCTGGATCCGGAGTAACCCCTGCCGGTCCGGATCATGACAGTCGAACAACCCCCCCCCCCAAACGCACCTCCGGGAGTGCCCCACAAAACAGTCCATGAAAGGGGGGGGGGAGTCTATAAGGACGAGTGGCAGCTGTCCTGCACTGGTCTCCGGCACGCCCTGCTGGAAAGTCCGCCGGCCTCCTTGTCTCGGTTAACGTCGGGAGCACCTGAACTGCGCGACCGGTCTCCTCGACCCCGCGGTAGCTTTCGTAGGCCATCGGGGTCCGGTCGCATGAATTCATCGGTACTCCCCGTCTCCAGAATTGCCAGGGGGAACATGGGCAGCATGACAGATCCTCTCGACCCCACGGTAGCTTTCGTAGGCCGCAGAGAGTCTGTCACGATTGGGGAACCGATAAAAACATGACATGGATCATGGCGGGGAACTGGCAATTACCGGAGGTGTGTCGCTGGAATCCGGCGTCGGGGGTCATCCATACATGGAACCTTGGACATGCCATAAATGTATATGTAAATGTAATCATGACACTAGAACACAATTGGAACATTTTAGCTTTTGCTTTCAGTTTAGCTGCTGAAATACAGGTATTTTGTCCTGGTGAGGACATTTGCTCTAACCCTGTGTCATTTTACTAAGTACTAAAGTACTATGTAATGTAAGTAATTGATGCATGCAAAATGTGAATTCATCAAAAAATCTTTATTGGAAAATGTTAAGCCCACACTATCAATATGCAATAAATCAAGGGCTTCCTCATTTTACAATTCCCCTCTGCTTATTTCAATAGCACTGTCTCTCTCCAGTCTCAGCTGCCCCGGCTCAATGATCCAGCGGGCCTAATACAGAGTTACCTCACCTGTAGCCCCTCCTCTTGGATTAAACCAACACTCAAAACAATGTACAATTAAACCTTCAACATTCTTAAACATAGAAATCAAAAACACAAAAACACACCCAAAACTATTAACAAGCATATACAAAAGAAAAAAAAAAAAAACCCTACACCAAAATCTTCAAAAACCTCAGTGTTGTTATCCCCCATTCCCATTCAACTCCAATCCAAAACACCTGGACATGACACCCAAACTGTAACAAGCAGCCAAGATTTAATCATGCCGGCAGAGGGCCACTTCCGTACTTTGAGTGTCACTCCATGATACCCCCATCAGCATCGATCTGTTCCGTAAAATATTTTGTAAAATCAGTGCTTAAGAGAATGGGTTCTTTATACAATGAGCAATGAGTCCATAAGTGACTTAAAATCAGTTTCACATTCTGTCCAATAAACCTTGTTTGGCAACGCTTTTCATTTTAAGTTAAAACTGATTCTTTTCCAGAAAGGTTCAGGATGAATCTATGGTACCACCCCACAAGCCCTAAAAATGACCGCACCTGTTTCTTGGTGGTGGGTCGCTCTGCTGTCTTAATGGCTTCCACTTTCCCCACCTGGGGTCAGATAACGGCAAAAGGTGTCCGAAAGGCAGTCAGTTCCTTACTGTCCTCTGCCAGTAACCCTTACATAAATCCAGACCGCTTAAATATTTGTCCTTACCAAACCACTCGACAAGGTCCTCCACCCACAGCATCGGATAGGGATCAAATTCGGCTTTGCCGTTTCTGAAGTCCAAGCAGAACCTCAGTCTTCCATCCTTTTTAGGAATCAGATTAATAACTGCTCCACTCGCTGTAAGGGGGCTCAATCACTTCCATCTCCTGCATACTCCCGTCTTAAAACAGACAGCATAGGGACATCCTTTACAGGGAAAGATTCAGGATATCTAGTGGCATAATCACACACAACTAAGATAAACTGATTTGCTCCTTTCTAAAGGCCTAAATACATCCATTCCAATTCAACACATTTATTACCGGTAAGGGGGTTAAAGGGGCAGGTGCAAAACCCTTACCTCCTAATAACTGACATCGGGGAAAAGATAAAAAAAAAAAAAAAAAATCCTTCACTTCCTTAAACATCCCTGACCAGTAAAAGCATTTGCTGCAGGGTCTTCATATATGGTAAATGCCCGCCCACAGTATTGTGTGTCTCAGCTCCAGCACTTGTAAACCTTCTTCACTTTTTCTATAAAATAGGTAGTTTTGCAAAATATAAGCTTCCTTTCCTATGGCTGGGCCAGTGAGGGGTCAGTTCACTGTACCTCAGTGAAATTACCTCACAACCTTACCACGGCACCCTCCAAGCTCGGTAAACCCAGAGGTAACTCCGAGGGATTGTCCCCGTGGTCCAGCACCTGAACTTTTTTCCCATAAAACGCCAACTCAGTTAGATCAGACCATGGCTCTTTAGCTTGTGAGAGCGTAACCACTGCACACGAGCTGATATTACCGACCAATTCCGCCAATATGTCCCAATAGAACTGGATATGGGAGTTTAGTAACCAGACCCACTCTTAATAAATACATCTGACCCCCCCCCCCCCCCCCCCCCCCCCCCCCCAACCTTAACATGTGCTGTGCTGTGCTGTGTTTGCTTTGATCGCCGTGTACACAACAAATGGCCAACGTGGCATCACAGTTTCTAAACTCCAAGGGAACCAGGTCAGCTTGTACAACCGTTTGTGAGCATCCCATGTCTAACAATGCTTTAACAGGCATTAAGCTCCATGTTAATGACCGGACCCTCCCACGCCTGCATTTGTAATGTAGGGGTGCCGTTAGGAACGTAAGAAATACAGTATGTGTGAATTTAGATTTTATAAGCGGGCAAGCAGGGCTTTTATGACCTTCTGTCCCATTGAAGCAAATAATACTTTTATCCCAGGCGTTACTTATGGGCAGGGGCGCGACGACCGAGCGAAACTGACAGACGTGACAGAGTCTGGAGACACCATGGAGAACGTTCTGCTGCCTGCAACATCCTCCAGCATGTCCGGTTTGGCAGTGGGTCAATAATGGTGTGGGGTGTCATTTCTTTGGGGGACCGCACAGCCCTTCATGTGATTGCCAGAGGTAGCCGGACTGCCTTTAGGTGCCGAGATGACGTCCTCAGACCTCTTGTTTGACCATATGCTGGTGCGGTTTGCCCTGGGTTCCTCCTAATGCAAGACAATGCTCGACCTCATGTGCATGGAGTGTGTCAGCAGTTCCTGCAAGACGAAAGCATTGATGCTATGGACTGGCCCTCCTGTTCCCCACACCTGAATCCAATTGAGCACCTCTGGGACATGACTTGCTCCATATCCACCAATGGCATGTTGCATTACAGACTGTCCAGGATTGGCGGATGCTTTAGTCCAGGTCTGGATGCTTTAGTCCAGACTTCCATGGATTGATAAATTTTACTTCCATCAATAATATTTGTGTGATTTTGTTTTCAGCACATTCAAAATAACAAAGTACTTAATACAAATAAATCATTTATTTGGATCTAAGATGTTTTATTTTTGTGTTTTTGTGTCTTCATATGTTTTATGACCAGCCTCTCAAAGCACTTCAACGTAATGACAGTCATTGAGGCACGGGACTGAAGATTTCTTAGGCACAGGCACAGTGGAGGTGGCCACATTGGAACAACGATGGTTCTCAGTGAGATGTTAAAGATATGTGTGAGAACATCTGCCAACTGGTCTGCACATTCTCTGAGCACTCTTCTGGGCAGTGTGTCTCCACTGTTCTGGAAGTGACTGTGGATTTTCTGCCCGTGTGCACGTTTTCTTTCTGTGTGCTACTCTAATGGCTCAAGACAATCTGGACAATAAGTGCATTTGCTGATGTAACTTATGTCGTGTATTCATCCAAGTTGATGGTGTTGTCACTGTTGGTTGCAGCCTCCCTGAACATTTGCCAGTCAGTACACTTAAACCAGTCTTAAAGTGCAGAAATGGCTCCTGCTGGCCAGGTTCTCACCTGTTTCAGAACTGGTTTTGTGCGTCACTAGACCCTCATTTCACTTGATTTTGACGCAGTGTCAATTATAAAGTCCAGTTTATCACAGAGTCCCTCTGTTAGACACAGACAAAGTTAAATTCACCAGTTAGGCTGTCCTAGTTAGGGTACCGGGCCACTGTAGCACCAATATACCATTATAACCACAGATTTCAGTATCGGTCGTATGGTGCAACCGTCTGCCGCTGCTTCTGTTTGTTTTTCTCCGAGACACGGAATCAAGCACCCAGACTACTGGCAGACCCCAGTGAAGAGACCAGCAAATAAATCCTGGTTCCTGACAACTGCTTTACAAGGACAAAACATGAAACAAACCAGAGGGTCACCACAGCCACCACCACCATTACAACTACAGCTTCAGGGATCTTCAAATGGACCAGTAACATCATTACGGACACGTAATCTAGACCATGACACTGAATACATCCTGGACTTCTCCAACCCTACAACTGTAGGACTCATTAAATCATATCCAACCCTGCACTGACAGGCTCAGTCTACCCTGGAAGGGGGTCCCTCTCTGTATCACTCCTTCCCAAGGTTTCTTCCTTTCTTTTTTTCCCTCTCTCCTAGAGTTTTTTTTTGTGTGGAGTTTTTCCTTGTGTGCAGAAGGGTCAAGTGTGGGGGGTGTCAACTGTAGGGCCTATCAAAGCCCATTGAGACATACTGTATGTGATTTTGGGCTATATAAGAAATAAATGTTGTTGTTGTTGTTTGTATGCATGGAAATAACAACAGTGATGTGGTCTGAATGTCTGAGATGGGGGCGGGGCATTCGGCAGACCGCTAATAAGTCTGTACAGCACACAAAGTGCCACCTTAGCATTTACATTTACATTACATTTGCAGCATTTATCAGACGCCCTTATCCAGAGCGACTTACAATGAGTATTTACAGGGACAGTCTCCCTGGAGCAACTTAGGGTTAAGTGTCTTGCTCAGGGACACAATGGTAGTAAGTGGGATTTGAACCTGGGTCTCATTTACATTTACATTTACAGCATTTGTCAGACGCCCTTATCCAGGGTCTCCTGGTTCATAGGCGAGTGTGTTAGTCACTAGGCTACTACCACCCTAGCTCAGGGTGGAACATTCTCTAGACTCCTGCTGGGTAGTCCACTGAAGTTTGATTTAGTCCAGTTTATTGTCCAGGGAACAATTGTTGGATAGTACGATGTTGTCACGGGTGGGCTGGACATGGCGGTGAAGGAGGACGCATTCGCACGATCACAAGACAGGGGTTTAATATAAAATACACGAGACAAGGGAACATGAACACGCACAATGACCCGGCGGCGAACAGACACGAACAGGATAGTTTTATACAATTATATAAATAGACACCAGGTGAACACGATCAGGGAACATTACACAGGACGGACATGAAACTCCGGTCAGGACTCCGGATCCGGAGTAACCCCTGCCGGTCCGGATCATGACAGATGTATATTAGAGGTGACCAGCTAGGACTAGCACTTAGCCTAGTACAGACCCTTGGCTGTTTGCAGTGGCATATCCCTTGTAAAATCATAATATAACATCATAAAATAACATCATTTTGAACTGGAGAGGCCGCTGAAAAATAGTGCCAGGTGTTGCCCTCAATTTTGCAGTGTAGTAATCTCATTCTCAACAGCCAAACTTTCCAAGTGGAATAATGAAAGTGTAAGTGATTATTCTGTTTATGATACACAACAAGCACAACACAAGGTGCACACAATGACATGTGTTCTCTGTATTTAACTAATCATGCTTAGTGAGCAGTGGGCAGACATGAAAGGCTATTCTATTTACCAAGTCAAATTATTTCAAATTCAAAGAATCTCCTCCTCATTCTCTCTGTGTTGGCCTTTAGGGAGCGGAAGCTCTTTCCTGATCACAGCAGAGAGAACAGTCCATTGTTGGGGTGGCTGAGGTCCTTGACTCTACTGTATGAAGACGGTTTTCTAAAAAATGTTTTATATAAATGCAAGGTTGGATATTAGTCTATAATTTGAAAGCTGACTGCGATCAAGATCAGGCTTTTAAATCTGGGGTCTAATGACAGCTACCTTGAACGAACTTGGTATGTGGCCGGTGCTAAGCGAAGAGTTAACAATTTTAAGGATAGGATTTATAACATCGGGTGCTACTTGTATAAGGAAACTTGTAGGTAGTGTAGGTAGTACATTCGCAAGACAATGAGATTGGTTTAATTGATTCATGCTCTTTAAGAGGGTTGAAGCGTTCTAATCGGTGGTCAGCTATTTGAAGATTATTTTCCATATTAATATCGACAAAGCTGTTTGTTGTGATTTTAATCTTATCTCTATTCATAACTATTTTAGCATTAAAGAAATTCATAAAATCGTTGCTACTATGATGATATTGAGTGGTCGTATCCATTTCTGTCTTATTCCTGGTTATCTTGGCTATAGTGTTAAACAGGAATCTGAGATTATTTTTGTTCTTGTCTATTATTGAGGAGAGATACGTTGATCAAGCTGCGCTAAGAGCCTTCCTATTCTTAAGGAAAGGCTACTTCCATGCTATTCGGAATACGTTCAATTAACTTCAACGGCATTTACATTCTAATTTCCAGACGGTCTTCTTAAGGGAGCGTGTGTGTACTTGATGTAATTGTCCATTTGGCTCTATAACAAGGGGAGTTGAGTTTATTGTGTCTAACACATATTTTAAAAGCAATAAGGAAATGATCTGAGATTATTTTATTATCAGATTGTGGAAGAATGACTATGTCTTCTATATTTAAACCAAAGGTTAGCACAAGATCGAGCGTGTGACCACCTTCATGAGGTGGTATATTTTGTTTAACTCCAACTGAGTCTACTATAGACAGGAATGCTGTTCTTAGCGAGACTTCTAATTTATCACAGTGGATGTAAAAGTCACAGACAATTAGGGCTTTATCCACAGATACAACCAGGTCAGAAACAAAGTCTGTAAATTCACCAAGAAAGTCAGAGTAAAATCCAGGGGTCTATAAATAATAATCACTGGAATTAACTTATGATTTTTATTTTGCGAGACTACATGGGTTATGCTGGTATTGTAGCATTGGCAGTGTAATCTTGGGTGAATGCCTCCCCTGTTGCCCTGCTGTTGACCTCTTGTCGGTTGCCCTGCTGTTGTCAGTACCCGGTTCAAAAGGTGCTGGCTAATAAAAAGCTTCTCTGAGCTACTCTGCTGTGTCGCCGTCTCTTCATTCCCCATCATGTTCGCTACATTGGTGTCAGAAGTGGGATGGGGAGTCTTCAAAATAGAGTGACACACATTCCGTTGAAGTCGGGTGGCGGAGGTGTGGCGGAGCAGCAGGGGATGTTGGCCAGCGACCAAACAGGGGATCGGTGGGGGTGACGAGAAGAAGGACCAGCGAATGGGTGTGGAAGAGCTGCGAAGAGCGGGTGTCCTCCAGAGGCCTGGGGAGGAGGCCACATTGCCCTCAGATGTCGTGGGACACCATGGGACGAAAAGGATTTTTCCTGCATGGCTGGTGAGATAGACGGCCCACTACACGACCTGCAGCGAGGACACCAGGGTAGCCCACCGTTTGCCGTGATCGAGCGGGAGCCAACGTGAGGTTGGCACTGCAGCGAGAAGTAGTGGCCTACTGCCGAATCCTGGGGACGGACAGCCTGGAGAGGAGACTGTGACGGCAGGCAAGCCGAGGCCTCCGGAGTGGTATCCAGGAAGAAGGCAGCACACTCCAGGGCGGTACTGGGACTGTTTGGATTTGGGGGTTGGGACTTTGTTGTTGGTGGACTTTGTTGCTGGCGACTTTGTTGCTGGGGACTTTGTTGTTGGGGATTGTTGAGGACGCTGTACTTTGTTAAGGAGGGGGGGGTAATGTAGTGTTGGCAGCCTTGCATAAGGACCGCCTCTGGGGATAGTGAGGCAAGGTTGTACCCACCATTAGGGTGAGTGTTGGGGGATTTAGTGGGCTAAATCCTGGTTCAATCCTGGCTAAAGCCAAAAGGTGCTGGCTAATAAAAGGCTTCTCTGAGCTACTCTGCTGTGTCGGGGTCTCTTCTTTCCCCATCACGGAGCCTGTTCGCTACAGTATAGAGGATCTCGTCCTCATCTTCCTCCTCTTATCTGGGTCGCGGGGGCAGCATGATCCTTATCCCAGCCACTTCACACTCGGCTGCGAACCTACCCAGCAAGAGCTGAGGGTCAGAGCCTGATGAAGCTTTACTTTACTTTACTTTATTTAGCAGACGCTTTTATCCAAAGCGACTTACAAGAGGAAGACACCAGCAATTCTCGTTCGATTTCTATAGAATATTGAGTTTACAAACTAAGAGCCCTGATAAGGGCTGTCAGTGAAGAGCATGCGCGGAGATTGTTAGGTGCTAGACTAAGAAAAATTATAATGTATTTATAAATTTTTGTATTGTTTGTGCAATGTGTACGCATGTGCGTGTGTAAGTGTTAGATTTGTCTGTAATATTTTTTGAATAAGAGGGTTTTCACCTGCTTCTTAAAAGTGGTGATAGTCTCGGCTAGTCGTGTGGAGGAGGGCAGGTTGTTCCACCAGCCAGGGACAACAACGGAGAACAGACATGATTGGAATCGGAGACCCCTGTGAAGAAGCTAGGAGGACCACATAATCTGACAAGACTCCCCTGCCACCAAACTCGACACCCTCCACACCACGGCTGCACCTAGAAATTCTGTCCATTAAGGTTATGAACAGAACCGGTGAAAAGGGGCAGCCCTGGCGGAGTCCAACTCTCATCGTAAACAGGTCCGACTTACTGTCAGCTATGCGGACCAGGCTCACGCTCCTCTGGTACAGGGACTGAATGGCCCTTAACAAAAGGCATCCACCCCATAATCCTGGAGCACCCCCCATAGGGTGCCCCTGGGGACACCCTATGTTGTTGTTGGGGATTGTTGAGGACGCTGTACTTAGGGTAAAGGGTAAAGAGGTGGTCCACGGTTCTACGGCCGAAAACCATATTGCTACTCCTCAATCAGAGATTCAACCTTTGACCGGATCCTCCTCGCCAGTAACTTGGAGTAGACCTTTCCAGGCAGTAGACCTTTCTCCCTATAGTTGGAACACACCCTCTGGTCCCCTTTCTTAAAAACAGGGACAACCACCCCAGTCTGCCACTCCACTGGAACTGCCCCAGATGTCCACGCAATGATGCATAAACGTGTCAACCAGGACAGTGCTACAACATCCATAGCCATGAGATACCCAGGACGGGTCTCATCCACCCCCGGGGCTCCGCCGCTGTGTAGATGTTTGACTACCTCAGCAACTTCTGCCCCTGAGATTGGACAGTCCATACCCAGGTATCCCAGCTCTGGTTCCTCCTTGGAATGTTTTTGTTGAATTTAGGTGATTCTTAATTCAGAGATAATTTAGGAAGTCTTTGTAAGTAACACCTCACGCCAAACACACCGAACAGTGCAGCACTGCCCAAACAACGCAGATGAGGACTCCTGTTGATTACAAAGCTCTGGTAGTTCCTCTCCTGCTTAGTACCATAGTCCTCTATCAACTCCTTTGTCTTGCTGACGTTCAGATGGAGATTGGTCCAACCTCCTCCGGGTAGGCTGTCTTGTCATTTTCAGAGAACAGGCCCACCACAACAGTGTCGTCAGTGTCAAACTTAATGATGGTGGTGGAGTTTGTAGTGGCTGCACAGTTGTAGGTGTACAGAGAGTAAAGCAGGGGGCTCAAAAAACTGCCCTGGGGGGGCTCCAGTGCTGAGATTGATGATGGCTGAGACATGTCCGCCCACCCTTACTGCCTGTGGTCTCCCACTTAGGAAGTTGGAGATCCACTGACACAGAGATGAGCTGAATCCCAGTTGTTCCAGCTTGGTGGTGAGTGTGGATTATCACATTGAATGCTGAACTGTAGTTAATGAATAGCATAATTTCCCTTCCAAGTGCCCAGGTGGGTAAGTGCTGTGTGGAGGAGATGGGAGATGGCATCATCTGTACAGCGGTTTGGGCGGTAAGCAAACTGTAGTGGGCCAAAAGTAGCCTGTAGTGAAGAAATGATCTGACCAGCCGTTTAAAGCACTTCATCACTACTGAGGTGAGGACTACAGGGCAGTAGTCGTTGCGGGAGGCAGGATGGGGTTTCTCTGGGACCGGAACAATTATGGATACCTTGAAGCATGTGGGGATCACCGTCTCAGATAGAGAGAGGTTGAATATCTCTGTGAACACAGGTTCTAGCTGGTCTTCACAGGCTCTGAGGATTCTACCTGAGATGCTGTCTGGTCCTGCTGCTTTCCTGGTGTTCATCTCTCCTCACGTCATGCTCAGGGATGATGAACGCATTTACGGTGCTGGTCAGTGTCTTCCTGTCCACATCGAATGTGTTCAGCTCATCTGCCAGAGACATGTCCACGTTCGTCAAACCGGATGTTGGTGCTTAATAGTCCGTTATTGTCCTTAGGTTCCTAGGGTCACTCTTCACCACTTTCCTGACATTGTAAGAGGCAGCCTTATACGGTTCCATGTCCCAGGATGCAAGCCCCGCGTTATAGGTAGCGGTGCTAGATCTCAGAGCGTCACAGATGGTTTTATCCATCCGCGACTTCTCATTGGGAAACATTCTGACAATCGTTTTCTGCACATTATAATTTCCTAATGAAACTCATAACTGCTTCCGTGCTGATTATGACCGATGTGAACTCCCAAGGAAGATAAAAAGGACATTTGATGGTCAATAGTTCCAGGTTGGGTGAGCAGGAGCGTGCGAGGGGAACAATGCATGCACTGTTGCACCAGCTGTTGTTTACCATAAAACACACACACTGCCTCCCCTTGACTTCCCTGAGTCCCATGTCCTGTCCATGCAGTGAATCGAGAAGAACTCGGCCAGGTCCGGCACCGCTGGGTTCAGCCATGTCTTGGTGAAGCAGAGGAGATTGGAGTCCTGGATGTCTCTCTGGAACTTTACCCTGTCCCTGAGGTCATCAAGCTCGTTCTCCAGTGACTGGACGTTGGCGAGCGGGATGCTAGGCAGAGGTGTTCTGTGTGCATGCGCTCTCTGTTCCTGACGACGGCTGGTTTCCCCCGGGGCCGCCACTTCGCGTCGTGTCCTTTGTTCTTCCTCAGGATCTCACTCGGACAGCTTGGATCCGAAGCAGTTTGATTTAGAATTGAGTGCGTTGTATATTAATAGAAACAAGGGTGTCTCTATTATTACTAATGCGCTCAATGGTGGTGTATTTGCCGGTTACTGAAACTTAACTTAAAAGACAAAAACAACATAAACGAGGTTGGAGCAGTCGCGACGGCAGCCGACCTCACCACTGCCATCTTGGATTGTCCTAGTAAAATAGACAAAAACATTTTCTTTTAAATGATTTCACAATTCACAATGTTCTCTTGTTGTATTGTTATATTGTGTTTACCTTATAGACTCAAGAACATTCTACATCCGTTCCAGTGTTGCTCCTTCTTCAGTAAAGCCATGCTCATACTGCAGAAATTGCATAAATCCATACATATGTACTTTGAATTTGAGGAAACATAAAAAAAAAATTCTCCTCCCACTCTGAAAATGACATGTCTTTGTTCTTTTGGCTTTTGACTTGTTTGCATGCTAAATGTTTACAGTACACACACTCAAATGTATGAATGCAGGTGACTCACTTCACGTTCGAGTGAATTACTGCTTTTTATTGACTGGTTGGGCTCCACTACATCAGTGATGGCAGTGCCAGTGCAGAGTGTTCATGAGTGCAAGAAACAATGCAGTAACGGTATTTACAGTGCTTAAACCTGTTTTTATGGATCTTTATCTTCTACCAGTTCCCACTCATCCCAACAGTTTTTACACTGATTTACTCTCCTTTTGGTTGCTTTTTCTGTTACACCAAGGATAAGGCATGGCACAATAACTTTACATAAGTGAAATTATTTAAACACAAAAAAAGAGACAAAACACGCATGGAGGTCAATTCGTCTCAACAAAATATATTCTCTGGTGTGCATTTACCTGAATGGTAAAAGTTTTGATATATACTTTTTTATTGATTTTCATTTGATTAATTTGAGATAGTTTGAATGTGTAATGAAAGAAGTACTACCTCATTTGATATCTCTTTTGAGATCTTGACATGCTCGTTTTCTGTATACCCTTTTTATGACCTGATTTGCTGTGCTGTGCAGCCATTAAAAATATTATTTTTAATAAAATTTTTCTGGCTGCTATATAACTCCTCCTTCCTTTTTCTGCTCCTATTAGTGGTCATTACAGTGGATCTGCTTGTCTGGCTGTTAACACTGTTGACCTGGCAAAAGTTTTGTGCTGAAAGCCCTTCCTAATGCAACCCTCCCCATTGACCTAGTAGTTGGGTTTTTGGTTTCTATAGGTCTAAAGTGTTGAATTTTATTCTAAATATATTCTCCTCCAAAACAAAATATACAGAATATTCCAGTGTACATGGACATCTTTCATTTTGGACAGTTCAGAAAAAAGTTCACATGGCAATCAGTAATGTCTTGATGAATGTATTTTTCGTAATTGCATTTGAAACAATCTAATTCCATCAGAACAATAAACATATTTTAAAATGTCATAAATCCATATAAATATGAATATTTCTTAAATTATAAAATGTAAAAATGTACATCTACTAGATAAATGCCCTTCACAGATTAATTAAGAATTAATTAACAAATTTACCAGAAGCAAATGCATAACACAGAGAGAAAGGCAGACAATTCAGAACACCAACAGAACCTATTGTGAAGGATCTTATACAGGACAATATATTTTTTGGTTTTTATCAGAAGAAAACAAAATATGATCAATCTGATTCTTCAGGGTCATCTCTCTTTATCATCAGGATAGCATAAGTAAAGATGCTCATTGACATCAGGGAAAGACAATTCTCAGTAGGTTTTGGTTTTGATATAAGGTAAAAAATTATCCTAAAAAGAAATACACATAAATGGGTAGGATCCCCAATCTTTTGGTTGTGCATTTGTGTCTCATGTATTCAGATATGATTGTTGGTATCTTTCTTATGTGTAAGAAATGTTCTTAACCGGGTTCTCGTGTCCCAATAGGGACATGTTGAACCATACATCCATGTAATCCGGGCCAATAAAGGCATTTCATGCACTGACTAGGTCTAGGCTGGAAAACCACTCAAACCCCTTCGTTCTTAAGAAGAAGACCCTATCAGCACACTAACCGTTCTGGACACAGTCCTCGGTTCACAGCTGTGAAGGGTTCTCCACTGTGGAATTCTCTGTGTCATTTCCATTGGAGTTCTCCATCAGTTGTGCGATTCCTGACTGGGTGGAGTACTTGAAGATGAAGGCCTTCATGAGGTCATAGCGGTAGTGGCGGTGAATGAAGCTATACACCACGGGGTTGATGCAGCAGTGTAGCAAGGACAGGCACTGGGTGAGCTGCAGCGCCACATACAGGCCATTCTCCATGCTGCAGTCCAGCGGCACAGCGCCCAGGAGCACCAGAGCATCGGCCAGGAGCACAATGTGGTACGGAGCCCAGCACAAAAGGAAAACTACAATGTAGGTGAGGATGACCTTTCGACTCAACCTTCTGTCCTGGTCTCCGGTGGAGCAGGAGGCCAAGGTTCTGGCCAACAAGGCATATGAAACGGCAATGACCGGGAAGGGCACAGCAAACCCCAACACCACAAAGCTGAGCTGAATACCCACCATCCACTCCTGTGGGCTGTGTTCAGGGTACACAGGCCTGCAGAGGCTAGCATCAGCTTGCGAGGCCTTTACCACCTTGAGGAAGTAGGTATCGGGCACAGAGGCAATGAGAGCGAGCAGCCATGTGAATATGCAGACCAGGCGTCGCACTAACCTCTTTCTTCTCCCTGTGGCATTTCCAAAGTGGTTCACTGAGAGGTACCGGTCAACACTCATACAGGCCAAAAAGAAGATGCTGGCAAAAAGGTTGACACTAAAGATGAGGTGGGTGAGCTTACAGGCCACTTCACCAAAGGGCCAGTGCCCCCCCTGTGCCAAGGAGCTCACCCAGATAGGGAGGGTGGCCACCACACAGAGGTCGGCCACAGCCAGGTTCATGATGTACAGGTGTGTCTCGTGCCGGTGGCTCCCAGTGCGCAGGTTGACACAAACAACTATGGCATTGGCTGCCAGGCCCACCATGAAGATGAAGACGTAGAGGGTGCACATGGCATGGAGGAGGGCAATGCGGTTAAAGGCCGTGAGGCACAGATGCATCTCCACGTGTGAGATGTTTTCATCATGGTCAGTGTAGTTCAGGTCCTCGTACAAGAGGTCAGAGGGGTCACTCACGTTCATCTTCACCTTGGCTGTGGAAAGAAGATACTGTGGGTGTCCTTCAAACACACTGAAGAATTTTGTTTATGTTTCTGATATCTAGTATGTAAAATAGATTAAAACAGTTAAGAAATATTTTCTGTATTTCAGACGAATCTAACACTGACACACATGCACACACACTGAACAAAATAAAAATTTTTACTTCGTCTAACAATTTCCGAGCATGTTCTTTTTCTGACAAGTTAGGCCTTATCAGGGCTCTTAGTTTGTAAACTCAAAATCTATAGAAATCGAATGGGAATTGCTGGTGTCTTCCTCTTGTAAGTTGCTTTGGATAAAAGTGTCTGCTAAGTAAAATAAAATAAGGAAATATTGACCTATGTGTCCTATTTAAAAAAAATCTCATTACACTTATTCCATGTAGTCTTTTTGTTATAAATGAATAAAATATACATGAATTATACAGATATATGGACATTGATCATATTTGTAACATTTTCACATCTATTAAAATCTGATATAAAGTTTGCAGAACCAGTGAATGTGGTTTCTATCTAATAAATAAAATGTATTAAAATATTTATTTACTCTGTAATTATGCATTATTAATGACCTACCTGTCAGTGCCTTCGTTTACTGTGAAGATGTGGAGTTTGTAGATGAGGATCTCCTCTCCCCTCCACTGCTGCATACAAACTGCGGTTCAGCGCGCGCTGCACACCCCCATATAGGCCGGCGTGAGGAGTGCAGCGACGCCCCCGTCCGGTCGTGATGTTGCCAGATGTGGGGCCTTTTCCGTCCTGCAGCATTTCTCAGAAGACTGTTATAGTAACTGACACTAATAACTATTTGGTAATGCTGCTCGTATAAAATATTGGTGCTAATGCATGTGACAGATAATACTGGAAGAGCTACCTGTCTGGATTTATGATGCCATCTGTACAGGCTGCAGGAAGAGGAGGAGGAGGAATGGTCTTGGGCTTTTTTTAAGGATTTGGCCATGACCCATTAGTTTGAGTGAAGGGTCATTTTACTGTCATGGCAAACAGAGACTGTGGGTGACTGTGTGCTTTCCAGCATTGCTATGTCCTTCTGCACACAGTGTGATTCACTCAGTTAATTTTGTTACTTGAACATTTTTATACAGCAAAGCAGCAAATTTACAAAATATGTGAAATTTCTGAACAATATGAATTCATGAACCATGCTTTGCATCCCATGTCCAGATCCTATCTTCATCTGATAGGTGTCAGTTATATGGGCGTGATCCAGCTCCATCTGACAGTTGCTTTTAACAGAAATTGAAGGGCGCAGGACTTCTGTTGGTTTTTACTAGTAAAAGATTTATTCATTATAAATAATGAATGACTTTGTTCTCATTTTAGGAGCAGGGTCAGGCCTTTTTTCATGTGCATTCATTAAATTAAACTGGTGTGGGTCTGTGTGCTTGCGTGCCTAGTGGGTGGGTGGAATTTTCCTCTCAGCCAGGAACTCCTCCTTTCTAATGTTGCAAGAAAGTCTAATGAAGTCTGTTGTGTCGTTTGAAGTCCAGAAGAAAGTCCAAGCACAATCTGTACAGACTAACAAAATATTCATAACTTGGTTCTACTGTCCAGAGTCATAAAAAATTATTTTCTTAAAGAACAATTCAATTTAACTTTGTTTACTTGTGGGATAGGACTGCATTACTCTTTTGCATCTACTGGATATTTATCAAGAATCATGGTTGGACCTCATAAAGGACAGGAACTGAGGGAGGAACTATTGTTTCACCATGAGCACCGCATGAAAGAACACAGTCTCAGCATGCACGGATGTCCATTGTCCTGCCTTATCAAACTATCAGCACAGATTTCAAAAAGGTTCCCGATAAACGTCCTTGTGTTGAGAGACCCCGCCAGCTTCTTTCTTACAAGCCAAGGAATGAGGCATTCAGAGGTCTCTTTGGGTGGGACCATTGAAATATTGATTTGATTCAAGCACAGGGCCATAAATATCTCAGGACCATTTTATTTCTATATTTCCTTATTAAATTCTGAGTTGTGTAGAATGTTTTGGCATTGCTATATTTGCCAGGGCAGCTGTGACATTTCCTTTGAATAAAGTTGTCTTAAAATGTCACATGGGTCAAATGATCTTGCTCTACTAATGTCAAGGTCCAGGAGGTCAAAGGACACATATGTCAGACAGCTTTATTCAGACCACTCCTACCTGTTGTTGCAGACTGTGGCGCATCATACAGATATGTTCATCTTCACACAGAGTGTGTCCTCTAGGCTGAGAATGGACTGAATATCTATTCGATTCCAAAACATATTTGGAATGCAACCTCCTTTTCTGTTAAGACATAAAAAAAAATCTCTCCTTTAACTCCTTGCTCTATGATATGTGCAGGAAAAATGTCCCTTTCACTATGTGTAAGGTCCTGTGAGCAGGGTCTAACTTTTATTGTTCTCTGCCAATTAAAAGTCATGAACTGTAAAGGCAGAGGAAAGCCATTTTTAATTAGGTCTGTAATCTGATGAGGTATGCACATTTATGGATCATATCCAAACAACACCAAAAGCGTCCAGAAAGCGAGTGAAGGAGGAGCACACATGCAGCACTGAGAACAAACTGGTACGGAACAGGTGAAGTCGTAAAACGTTGTGAGAAATTTCCGCACGTGCTTGATATTTTCAACCTTCACTGTACACTGTAATTTATTTTCATGCCTCTGGCAGGTTTTAGGGCTTCATGGCTTATTTTTGTTGGCTGGGCTGTATTTCCCAAAAACAGACTTCCTCACCAAGCAAACAACTTTCATTCAAGTGGATCAAGCTTTGACAAACATTAATTTGTCAAAAAAATAATGTCAACCTTAAACAATATATTTAATCTGACATGAAATTGTTATTATTCTCACATTTATTTATTGGGAATTGACAGGTAATATGTCAAGCAAATACTTTTTCAGTATATCCTTTACAGATGGAGGAAACAACACCCATGGGCGTGAGACAACAAAAGCAGTTCAGTTTATTACCCGTAATGTCGTTAATGAAATGCATCACAGCTGTGAGATGTCACTGGCCCATGGGAGCAGTGTGTGTGTGTGTTTTATGACTCCCTTCAATGCCATACTGGGAGGGCGTATTTGTATATGTCTACATTTCCTTAAGTGCGTCTGGCATAAACAGCGATTTCTCTGAGATCTCTGCTGACACGGCCAGTTCTCATTAGCATCTATTTCCAGAATGAGATTGGGCTTCAGCCCCTACAACCCTTAAGTGTGTTTTCTTTACGGTTTTAAGTATTTTTCTCTTTAACCATATTGGATTTATACCATATTGATTTTTAAATATTTGATATGAGGTATTCCCTGTATACCTGTTGAGCCTTCTTTCATGTTTGAGAAGATATTACATCAATACAAGTTAATTCCATGTTGGCATCTTGTTTGTAATTTTTGTTTATAACAACAAACATTTAACACAACAAAAGAGTGAATCAGTCATTTTATATTGGGGTTATTATTTTCCATTGATGCGTTAATGCGTTAATTGATGCGTTAGATGATGTAAGTTAAACCATTCTTAAACAGGTCAGGATAATTATATCAGTAATCTAAGATTCTAATGTCCAGGAATATACAAATAATCCAAGAAACAGTGCCAAACAAAAGTGAAATCCATTCATCAGATGTTGTGGATTATACACATGACCATCTGGGAATTTTCAGCCTGATCACTGTGTTATAACTACAGGAGATCTCAGCAAACTCTACTCGATACTAGAGAGCATACCAACAAAGACATCCAAGTAGATTTTTGGTACCATATGGGAGCCTTTGCTGGATCTAATCAATGCATATATTGCACTGCACTGAAAAGCCTGATCTTGACATCTGTCACATCCGTGGGCTCAGGGTGGAAGGAAACGCAGAAACGGGACATCTTGCAAATGGGATTTATTACACAACAACGGCATGAGGGCCAAAACTGGAGAAAAAAAAGGGGAGAACAAATACGAACCCGCAGGTGTGTGGCGATTGGCAGGTTTATACACCAAAACACATACAGGTATGGTACGTAACTGCATAAATGTTTCTATAACAGGGCTCCAGCCCCCCCAGTAGCTCTGGATAAGGGCGTCTGATAAATGCCGTAAATGTAAATGTAAACCTGCACACAAGAATCAGCGTCGCCCCTTCACCCCCAGGGAGGTGCATTCTGAGCACGTGCGTCTCCGCTAGTGCCCCCAGCTCTCCTCCATGCACCGCACAGGAAGGCACTCCTGGACCGCCTAGAGACCAGTCACCGTATCGCAGGGTACTTTCTGGCAATGTGCAGCCCCTACCACTGCACCTCCCTGCTGGAGTCCCCAGCCCCTCTCCCTGCACAAGGGAGATGGTCCCAGACCCTCTGGCGACTGCTTAACCACCTGCAGAGCTGTGCCTTCTGGCGACGTGCACCCCCTGCCACTGCATGCCCCTTCTGGTAGTGTAGGGGCTTTGCTGGATCCCTCACAGCTCAGCCCCTTATGCATCCATTGGGACAATCAGGCCCTTTTCCTGCATGTCCCAGCTGGATCCTCATGCCACTCAGTGGGTTCTGTGGTGCTCCGCCCCTATGCTCACTGGTTACCGGAGGGTCCATTACCCCCCCCCACTTCCACACCCCCCCTCAGGAGGAGCCCCCAACCTGTACTGCACCCTCCCAAAAAAACTTTGGAAGAGCACCTCCCCTGGCTGGCCAAAGGGGTTCATCCACCTCGCCCTAGTGCAGTTGTGTCAGGAACTCCCTCCCTGGGAAGGAAGCAAGGAGGTGACGTGGGGTGTTCATGTACAGGATCGTGGCTGATTCTGTTTGTGGTCGTGGGGCAGGGTCCGATCAGCGGCTCGGGTTCCGGCTGATCAAAATCTGCCCTGAAAATCTCCAGGAAGTCCCAGAAACCCATGTCTGTCTTCCCCCGCAGCCACAGGGCTGTGCTCCAGCCCCAAGTTGACCCAGTCAGACGGCCAAAACTGGGCAAACAAAGGGGACTCCTTAAACTAACCTGCAGGTGTGTAGCGATTGCCAGGTTTGTACACTAAAACACATACAGGTATGAGAAGTAACCACATAAATGTCGCAGCCTTGTTCTGCTGCTTAACAGGTCCTTATAACAGGGCTCCAGCCATGTACACCTAATTATTCAAACCTGTCCATGGCTGGAGCCTTACTGTTAAGCTGATTGGTGCCAGCTGTGTCCCCAGCTGCACTCAGCCGTGACAACATCAGTGAAATTTCAAATTACTTCCCAATCACTAACCTATTGGGAAAATCCTACAAAAGCTATAGTACAACAGCTCATGAATTTCTGGAAAAGAATAGCACAATAAATGACCTGTATGATCACAGCATGGAAACTGCATATGTCAACGAACATTGACTACATTTTGATACTCAATCTCAGTGCTGCATTTAAAACTGTTGACTACCGCATTCTATTAAACAGATTGGAAAACTTTGTGGGAATCAGAGGCTGTGCCCTTAAATAGTCTGTTTCATACTTAATGGGTTAATAGAATTTTGTCAATATCAGTGGTGAATGTCCGGAAAAAGTGTTGGTCAAATAAGGAGTACCCCAAGGATCCATACTAGGACAATACTGCTCTCTTTGTATATGCTTCCACTTGGAAACATAATTCAGAAACTACCACTGTTGTGCAGATGACACACAACTGTATATCTCCAACAGATGTGATATACCAAAAATTGAGAACTGTTTACAAGAAATTACAGCAACTTCCTCATGCTAAACTTGAAAAATACTGAAATACTGTTACTTGGTCATAAAGCTGGCAGAAGGAATCCATCCAACCTCTCAGTCAATATTGATGAGACTACTAACACCATATGCACAACCACCAAAGTCCTGGGAATAGCAAATGACAGGGATATGTCTTTCAAGAATAGCATATTTACAAGCAATATTTACAAGACTGCATTCTCTCACCTATGCAATGTTTCAAAGCTCAGATGAACACTCACCATGCATTATGTAGATTAACTGGGATATGCATTTGTAATGTCAAGAATCGACTTCAATGCTCCTCTTATTGGATGCCAAGCATCATCTCTCAGTAAACTCCTACAATTGTTGACGTAATAATTCTAATTCTAATTCTCAGCAGGTGCACTAGCTTCTGTACCAGCATCTACCATAACCACTCAGTCCCAGCCAGCCGAGTGTAATCTGTTTCTCACTGAGTTACTATAGTTTCTGGCATTGAGCTGATGATGAGATGTAGCAGTATGAAATGTATCAGAGTGTCACCACAGCCACCAACACCATAAGGACTGAAGCTTCAGGGATCTTCAAACCAGCATTAAAATGGACATGCAGTGTAGAGAGTTTTATCTTGTGTGCAGGTCAAACTGTATCAACTGTGGGGCCTGTCAAATTCCTTTGAGACATACTGTATGTGATTTTGGGCTATGTAAGAAATTAATGTTGTTGTTGATTATATGAGAAGCACAATATCACACCCATCAGACAAAACATATGAGACATTTGTAATAAAAAAAAAAGTTCAAAGCATATTACAACAAATAATTCTTATGGTATGACATAAATCTATGGATTCCTGTGTCTACTGTGATTGGCCTTTTTTCTTTCATGTTGAAGATTCTTAAAGACTTTTTATGATGCTGATGTTTTCTGTGGGTCCTGTGGGGACATGTTTCAATAATAATTTTTAGTGCTTTCCATAAACCCCTTGAAGTTAAAGTGATTGTCAGTGTGAAGCACTGCATCACAGCACACTGTGCACACAATGAAATGTGTCCTCTGCATTTAATACATCACCGTAGTGTGCAGTGCACAACCATGAAAGGCACATGGGGAGCAGTGTGTAAGGACAGTAATATGCTCAATGGCACCTTGGTAGTTCAGGATTTAAACCAGCAAACCTCTAACATGTCTGCTTCCTTACCCACTAGGCCACCACTGCCTCAGAGTTCTTCTGAGTTAATGAGTAAAGAATCTCCCAGTTTGTCGTAATAAACACATATCTGTCCCATCTACTCAACATGGAGATTAATACAGTATTAGTTATTGCATCTGGTCTCCAGTAAGCTCAGGCTGAACAGGGAATACAGTGTGACAGTCCTACATAAACATGTGGCAAGGGGCATCATGTGGTGGAAGCAGTCTTTCAATGATACCAGCATCTTCCAGGTGGTTCACATTTGTGGTTTCTTTGTTATGCAAACCAAAAGCACGACAGCCTCAGGGACAAGACATACAGTGGTTCCTGGAAGTAGGGAAAGATTTCCTCTTTCCTTTACCAAATAATGGCGGAAAATAGTCATCTTGGTTTTAAGGATGATCCAATGTCTGTGTATGCAGCAGATATGTGAGAACATTTTAATACTGGCAATGGTTGCATGCTTTTAGCAGTCATGTAATGTTTCTAATTATTATTTCACACGTCCTTACAAGTGTTGCTCTGGTCTTGGTGTTGAGTCACAGCACCTGCTGAATACATCTGGCTATTCTTTATGTCTGGCTGTTCTTTATGAGAATAATACGCAGAAAGCCATTACTGTACTATATACTGAAGAGATAAAATAAACATCAGTTAGATGTGATCCTTATGAAATATACTGCTTTGTCAAATCCATTATTAGCAATATTAAACTGTAGCATCTAACTGAAACTTAGATTTGTAACATTGGACGCTTGACAATGATACTTCACATTCAATTTATTTATTTTATTCTAGTGGATAAAAGCACGATATTACAAGCAATTCCGTACTTCACCAAAAGTATGGATTCTAGTTTGTTCACAGTGAAGATCTGTTAGGAGACCACACATTCCCAGCAGTTCCAGCAGTTGCTTTAGGGTGTCCCCAGCAATGGAGCTCAACTCCAGGATGTTCTCCACCTCGCTCGCTTGACCAGCTCGGGTCTGCTGCATGCATTCTGAGGGACTTAAATGATTTCAGCTGGCATCCCTGGGGCAAGGAAAGAAGTCCATGCCAAACATGTGGGGAGGGGTTCTCCAAAGGGCACTCTTATGACCAAGGAGAATCCTTTGATTCCTCACAACACTTCTCTTCCTGCACATCACTACTTCTCAGTGGTTCCTTGCTGGAGGTGATAGTAATTTTCTGCAAAGGGCGAGGCATGACGTGATTTTCAGGCTGGCCACTCATAACATACAGCACAGTGTTTCCATGAAAGCAGATGTTTTGTAGGCATTCTCAAGTTCTGGTCTGTATTAGAGATCACATGTAAATGTCAGCAGTTAGTGAGGCCTTTGGGTGGGGTGCTTTCACCATGGTGAGGATGTGGGTCACACCCAGACCCACACCCATCTGTCACCAAATCCACAAGTCATGCAACCATTCTGAAACAGTCCCAAACAGACTAATTCTGCTCAGCCCACACACACTGTGCTACACCTCCAGGTGCTTTGGGTTATTGTGCCCCCTCATTGAAGACTGAGCTGCTCTAGGGCAAATGCATTATTTGAAACACTGATTGAAGTCGTTTGCGGGTTTGTTTCCTGCAAGCTTCTGCACCGCACATGAATGAATTAGGTTTATTAATTAATTGGGTACACCTTCATTATTCAAGCATTTCCAGGCTTTCATCACCTCTAAAGCTTAGCTTGTTTGCTCAGCCATGCATAGCATGGTGTGAAGAATGCAATTTCAGCTCCATTCTTTGGGATGTCTTCCCACCACCATGAACCCAGACCGCATCAGATGGCCATTCACATATCTGCTTTCATCCCATTCTTTCACAGTCAGTCCAAAACATGGTGGTTTCTCACTACTGACAGCACAGAAACACTGAAGCATTAACAATACAGAGGCGCTTACACACAAAGACGGAGTTGGAATTTTATGTTGAAATGCAGATTTATGGACCTGCTGCACAGTGACTTTCCTCCAGATGAGTTTCGCTGAGCATCAGGGTCTGACATGAGGAAATTAAGTCAATAAAGTATGGCTGTCACCAGTCCTGACAGCACGGCCTAAAACAGGAAAATTTAAAACTAACTAGCTATAAAAGACTCAGCAGTAGGTAATCTTAAAGGCATTAAGTTGACAATTAATACATGTACATTTCTGTACAAAATCATGACATAAGACTAAACATTAGACTTAATTTACACACAGAGGCTCACATAGGATTTTTTCCCCATATTGACGATGTATTCTTACAGACATCAACTTGCTACTTTGCAAAACAGCAACAATAGTACCATCCTGGGGCTGAAGACAGCACACTTCTGACCATAAAAGGCAAGGAAAGGAGGACAGCACCTCTCTGTGGTCAAAATACAGCATACCTTGGATGGTGGACTGAGAAGGAAATAAGGAATAATTCGAGAAACACCAGGGTGTTTCAGTGAAGGTTAACATTGTGACAAGAGTAGTTGATGTTAAGACATCCTATGAGCCTGTAGTGATTTAGAAACAAATGTATGCTTTTGCTACGTTTTGCTTTTTCCATTTAGAAATGAAATATCCAAACTGAGTTACTGGTGTGCTCACGATGCAAAGATCCAGTGAAGAATAAATGTTGGTGATGCAGCACACGTGTTTCAGGAATAGAAGTGAAATGGTAGACAAATAACCCAAGAGATTACAACTGTACATCAAGCTTTATTGCAAATTTCACACTCCTGCTTTCATCTGGCTGTTGGGAGGCAGAGGTTTGCCAAGATGGTGGCCTACGGTCAGGCCATAAGGAGAACCAGAATGCTTCTCCTGCACATCCACCTTCATCTGGAAGCCCTTCTCCAGGTCAAAACTATCACAAGGTGCAAAAGAAAGGGGAGCCTCATTCAGGAGACCCTGCAGACGGCCAGTCCAGGTCTCCAGCATGCTGGCTCTTGCCTCCTGGGGAACGTATGCAGGTGCCCAGAAGATCTGGGGAGGGAGAACTTGGAAGCCACAGAAGTGAAGGATTCCATTCTACAAAAAATAAATAGTTAATAAAAATAAAAAAATAAAAAAATAAATAAATAAAAAAAGTTACAGCTTTGCAGATATGACAACCTGAATTGGCCACAGGGTCACATTGATGTCCCCATTAATTCCACTGGCACTGAACATGGTTTCATGAGAGCTTGTGGTAAATGACAGCATTGCCTTTTTATTCTAGATGTAGTGAGAGAAAGTTCTTAGTTCTGCTAAGAAGAAAATGTGCGCTCAGGGTTCCTTTATAGACTATTTACCTTGAATATTCCTTCACTGTAGGGTTTCTCAGGGCTGAAGGCAAAGCCTTTAGTAAGAACCCGGTCAATCCAACCTTTCATTATTGCAGGCATCGTGAACCAGTACATGGGAAACTGAGAAAAGATGTTCATTAAAAGGATCCTAAAGCTCTGGCATTTATAAAAATTTTAATTTTTAACTAGAATTAAAGCAAAACCTGGAAAATGACTAGGTCTGCGTCCTTCAGCTTCTTCTGTTCTGCTACGATGTCAGGACTGAGGCGACCTTCCTGCCATGCGGTCATAGTTTCCTCCCCATAACAGAAGTGCTCAGGGTTCTTTATGCCTCCTACAAAATTGGGTACTCACATTTACCTGAATGTTATGGCTTAATAAAAAGGTCTCAAAATGATGAATCCAGAATTGGCAGATACAAAATGGGACTAAAACCTGTGGAGAAGTGAACTAACTAGTGAGTTAACAATTAACTATTGGGGGAAGGTTGTTTGAACAAGGAAACTAGTAATATGTACACTTCATGTAGAAGCAACAGCCCCCCTCCCTTCTCTAAATTTTAGTTGTCCATTCTGCAAAAATAAAATTGCAACAAGCTGTAGTCAACCTAACACTGCCATTAAATCAGTGCATTGTTACAGCCCTACATTTCTAAAGAGATAAAGACAGAAGGGCAGTAAAACAGCAGCCTAATCAGCGCTCTCACCAGTTACGTCATCTTCAGTGGCTGTGGCCTTGAATTTCATGGCATACAGGTCAGACACCACTACATCACAGCCCTGAGCTTTGAGGGCTTCCTCAGCAGCCTTCTTAACAGCAGCATTAAAAGAAGCGGCACTTTGGTGGGCATAAACAATTAATACGTTCTTGGCTGCTGTAACACATTAAGTAAACTTGATTAACATAAATGGGAAAAAAATGTTTTTTTTTTTTTTTTTTTTTTTTTTTTAAATGACATACTTACCCATTACAATTTCTTTATTTAATTATTATTTTCTTTTTTTTTTTTTTTTTTTTTTTTTTTTTTTAAACCCACCAGCAGACCTTGATCTGAAAGACCGTGGTATGAAGTTACAGGCCAGCAGAGCTGCATTTAAAGCTGGCAGCTAATCTAGCATTAAGACCTGCCCCTAATTTCACTAATTGTCCAATGATTAAAGGTAAAGTGTCACA
This sequence comes from Denticeps clupeoides, assembly GCF_900700375.1. NCBI lineage: Eukaryota > Metazoa > Chordata > Actinopteri > Clupeiformes > Denticipitidae > Denticeps > Denticeps clupeoides. The sequence continues at coordinate 20,840,930 of NC_041715.1, forward strand.
TAGTTGTGTTTGGCCATGCAGTTTCATCTTTCCTAAATGAGTAAAAAAACACCAGAACGAGAGACGGAAATGAAAAATTGTGTCTTTAAATGTCCTGGGAAACTAAAGCAGTTTTACAGCATGTGTCTCAGAGAATGAAAATTGCAGTTGCTTTCCAAATTAAACAGATGAACTTAACTAGTGAAGAGGGTCGTTTAGTGTTGAACCGAGCAGTACGTGAAGTTCTTTATTATCTAAAGGCATCAGTGAACAAGGAGGACTTAAATATTTTTGGGGATGAGGCACATTAAAGATCAAAAGGAATTAGGTCCCTGTGATGCCAAGCATGTTGAATGAAAGCTGCATTGCCATGTTAGTTTCTGGAAGGAGAGGTTGGTTTTTAAACCAAAATCAAAATCAATTTTGGTGCAGCCCATAACAATAGAGCACTTTTGAGAAAACAAAAGTGTTGCATATACCAGACATGTCTTTTTTTTGTATTCTCATCAGAAACAAAGATAAGACTGATTTTAAAGATTTTCAAAATATGCTTTGTACTGTTTTTATTCTTGGCATAGAAATTAATTTCTTTTACTTTGGTCCAGGCCTCATGTTTCTACAGTCTATGTAGATGTCACAGATATAAGCACTTCTTGCACATGAAATTGCCACATGATCTTAATCATGAAAGCACACAGATTCTGGAGACTTGAGTCCTTTATACCTTCAAGATCCTGGATATTGATGTAATGTGGTTACATTTTTACTTGACTTTTCCTAGGGGCAGTGGTGGCCTAGTGGTTAAGGAATAAACTATTCCAAGTTCCCTGCTTGCCTTTGTTTTTAAGATTTATTTTTTTGACCCCAGGAACGAAGATGCTTGAGTATAGGACAGTCACCGCCATTCTGTATGACTACAGTCTCTTAAATGGCATAAACCCAGCAAAAAACATTGGGAATTCTGAGCTAATGTGTATTTGGTCAGGTTAAGCACACAAAAATACTTCCATTATTCAAGCAGGCTGTACAGACAGTTCATGTCATCTTAAAAAGACATGACCTCATACGATGTTGCAGGTAATGCTAAACTAACCTCAAAATCATGTGTATAGTCACTCAGGGACCTTTATACCCCTAATCACCAGGAAAGTTCATTCAGAAGCAGAACAGTAAACCGCAGCACAGAGGCCTGGCGGCAGAATTTCCATACAGATTAAACCAATCAGGATTGGACAGTTGCACTTGCTCAGTGGTGGTATGGACTATGGTCACAGAGAAAAAAAAAAAAAAAAAAAAAAAAAACAAAGAGATTACAACTGTACATTAAGCTTTATTGCAAATTTCACACTCCTGCTTTCATCTGGCTGTTGGGAGGCAGAGGTTTGCCAAGATGGTGGCCTACGGTCAGGCCATAAGGAGAACCAGAATGCTTCTCCTGCACATCCACCTTCATCTGGAAGCCCTTCTCCAGGTCAAAGCTATCACAAGGTGCAAAAGAAAGGGGAGCCTCATTCAGGAGACCCTGCAGACGGCCAGTCCAGGTCTCCAGCATGCTGGCTCTTGCCTCCTGGGGAACGTATGCAGGTGCCCAGAAGATCTGGGGAGGGAGAACTTGGAAGCCACAGAAGTGAAGGATTCCATTCTACAAAAATTATTAAATAGTTATTAAAAATAAATAAATAAAAATAAATAAATAAATAAAAAGTTACAGCTTTGCAGATATGACAACCTGAATTGGCCACAGGGTCACATTGATGTCCCCATTAATTCCACTGGCACTGAACATGGTTTCATGAGAGTTTGTGGTAAATGACAGCATTGCCTTTTTATTCTAGATGTAGAGAGAGAAAGTTCTTAGTTCTGCTAAGAAAACGTGCGCTCAGGGTTCATTTATAGACAATTTACCTTGAATATTCCTTCACTGTAGGGTTTCTCAGGGCTGAAGGCAAAGCCTTTAGTAAGAACCCGGTCAATCCAACCTTTCATTATTGCAGGCATCGTGAACCAGTACATGGGAAACTGAGAAAAGATGTTCATTAAAAGGATCCTAAAGCTCTGGCATTTATAAAAATTTTAATTTTTAACTAGAATTAAAGCAAAACCTGGAAAATGACTAGGTCTGCGTCCTTCAGCTTCTTCTGTTCTGCTACGATGTCAGGACTGAGGCGACCTTCCTGCCATGCGGTCATAGTTTCCTCCCCATAACAGAAGTGCTCAGGGTTCTTTATGCCTCCTACAAAGGGGGTAGTCATACTCACTTTCCAGACAACTGGTTTAGTTTAGGAGTCTAACTACAGGACAGACCCACAGTGAAAATAAATAAATAAAATCCTTGCTCACCAGTTACGTCATCTTCAGTGGCTGTGGCCTTGAATTTCATGGCATACAGGTCAGACACCACTACATCACAGCCCTGAGCTTTGAAGGCTTCCTCAGCAGCCTTCTTAACAGCAGCATTAAAAGAAGCGGCACTTTGGTGGGCATAAACAATTAATACGTTCTTGGCTGCTGTAAAACAAAATTAGGAAGATAATCACCACAAGAGACTACGAACTGCAAGAAAAAGCTCAACCAACACTCACCCATTTCACACACTAGCCACTCAAAGCCAAGGACTGTCTGTAGGGTGGAAATTGCAAGTAGAGCAGGAAGCTGGTGGAGCTGCTTTTAAATATTCAGGCACGGCCGGTGGACAATCACCAATCAATTAGATATGGCAATCCCACCCAAATTATTCTAAATTAATGTCCAACAAAAGTGGAGATTACTCAACTGTCCTTAAAGAGAAACTCATCTTTATATATAAATGAGAAATTTAAATTACTCTTGTAATTAGCGCTTTGAATGAAAAGGGGTGTGGCTTAATAAAAGTTGGGAAATTTAATTGTATGTTAAAGCACGTAAATGAGAAGAGATGTTGCAAATCTCATACACTAATCATTAAGTTTAAAAAATGTGCATCTTTAATTATTTCTCTTTTAATTTTGCAGAATTTAGAGTTTTAGCCCCTTAGGCATAATTGTCCATATTTACATTTACAGCATTTATCAGACACCCTTATCCAGAGCGACTTACAATCAGAAGTTACAGGGACAGTCCCCCTGGAGCAACTTAGGGTTAAGTGTCTTGCTCAGGGACACAATGGTAGTAAGTGGGGTTTGAACCTGGGTCTTCTGGTTCATAGGCGAGTGTGTTACCCACTAGGCTACTACCACCCTATTCTAACCATATTCAGATTTGAATGAATGTGTTCTTATACTAGTTTCTAACTATTACCTGAGGTTCTTGAGTTTGAACTTGAAATACTTTTTGGTTAAGGGGACCAATCCTGGAGACGGCATTCAGGGTGAGATCTATCAAGGGAATTATATGAACTCCTCACACCAGAAGCCAAGCATCCTTCAGTCTTCATGATTGGTGACAGTGAGAAATGGAAACATTATAGTGTTTATATTCACACCCAGAACTTTCTCATCCACTTTAATTAGTACATTTGAAAAATATCAGAATTTTTTGCTTCCTGCATGGATTTGCATGGAACTTCAATCATCAGCCCGCACCACATGGAGCTGAATAAGAAACAACAGAAGCTCTGTCTGGTGTGAAGGTTGGTTGCAGTTTTATCCATTTACATTTACAGCATTTATCAGACGCCCTTATCCTGAGCGATTTACAATCAGTAGTTACAGGGACAGTCACCCCCTGGAGACACTTGCTCAGGGACACAATGGTAGTAAGTGGGGTTTGAACCTGGGTCATAGGCGAGTGTGTTACCCACTAGGCTACTACCACCCTTTATAAAAGTATTCCAAAGTAATCCAAAAAGTATTTCAAGCCTGTGGATCGATAATAAAGCCTAAGGAAATGAAATACCTCCGTATTATATTTATTGAGACCACGGGGTGGTAGTAACCTAGTGAGTAACACTAGGCTCTTGTAAGTCGCTTTGGATAAAAGCGTCTGCTAAATAAAGTAAAGTAAAGTAACACATTCGCCTATGAACCAGAAGACCCAGATTCAAATCCCACTAACTATCCATTGTGTCCCTGAGCGTCTCCAGGGGGGGGACTGTCCCTGTAACTACTGATTGTAAATCGCTCTGGATAAGGGCGTCTGATAAATGCTCTAAATGTAAATTGAGAGCCACACCAGAAATGTTTTATGAACATATATTATTATTTATAAGAATGATGATCTTGTTTTAACATGATCTTATTCTGGGGTTTCGTGTAATTATTCCTGCAGAGGTCGCAACGCTGCAACTAATACAACTTCCACCAAACCCTGGCAGCAAAGTCCTGTTTCTCCGTATCACTTCATCGTGGCCACGCAGGTCATTTTCATTAGAATTTCCACGAGCGTACAGAACCGCTCCAGAAGTCGTGTCCGGTGAGGGAAAGGCCGTGAGAAGAAACTTCCATATTAGGTCACGCGTGATTCTTCGCGCAGTTCCTGTTCCAGCGCCGGTTCCGCGTCCTCGGAACCCGGACGCGCGGCTGGGCGCCTTTAAGAAGACAAGGCGCCTGTTTTAGCGCTCCTCTCATCATTAAAAATAGCGGGGAGGGTGAGGAGGGTGAGGAGGTGCAGCCCCCGTCCCCTCGGCCACTTTTCCCGGCGGAGCACGGAGCGGGTTGTGGAACTGGAGGTGGACGTGGATCAGCGGCACGTGGGGCGTCATCCAGAAGAAGAAGAAGAGAAGAAGACAGGAAGAAGAAGACTGCAGGAGGATGTGTTACCGCTGACTTTTCACCTTGTTCAAGAGTAAAACTGACCTCCGCTGGTCACAAATCGGTCGTATTGAATTCTTAAAAAAAAAAAAAAAAAAAAAAAACAGAAATACGTTTTCCCAAAACGTCTTAAAGGAGTCGTAATATGGGGACTCAGGGGACAGGAAGAAAGCGGATTTCCAACAAAGAGCGTCTGACCGCCGAGGACGACGCGTTAAATGTCATTGCGCGGGAGGTGAGGTCCTCACAGAACTTCCACACACTTACATTTCTGCCGTTTATCGGGCGCCCTTGTCCAGAGCAGCGACAGGGACAGTCCCCCATGAGACTCTCCGGGTTAGGAGTTGTGCTTGGGGACACAATGGTAGTAAGTGGGGTTTGAACCTGGGTCTTTGCTCTTCTGGTTCGCGGGCGAGAGTCTCACCCAACTTGACCAGAAGTTCTGCTTTGTGTTCCGTGTCAGCGTTCTGGTCACAGCTCGTGACCGGGTCCCTCACCTGACCTGATGTGTGTGTCGTGACGAGATGTCACAGGTGGCTGGACTAACAGGTGCTGGTGGCCGTGTTGTGACTGCTTGCTCTCGTTGCTTCAGCAGAAGGTTCTGCGGGTTCTGCGGTGTCGATCGAATCCGATCCAGGCCTTGTATTCGCCGTCTCTTTAACTTTTTAATATGTCCACGTTCTGAATGACAATGCACAGGCCTGTAGAAACCTTCTTCACGCGTTTACCATCTTAGAGGCATATCGGTGTCACCTCAGCTCCAGACCCTCAACACTGTAAATAACAAACTCGGAACTGTAGGTGGGACGGTTACTGAAGACTTTTTAATCGTGTGACGGTTCCTCGTGTTACGTCCAGCGCTCCACTGTAACTGATAGCTGTGGGGTTTGGTGTCGCTGACAAACTGTTGCTCAGCACACAACCAGGAAGTTGCATCATATTTGCATATTCTGCAAAGTGACAGGGGAACATTCCTCCATTTCAGCCTCATCAGTTGTTCCCTTGAAGCAGAGATGCAGTGATAAAATGCATTCTTTTAAGGTTTACAGTTTCCTATCCCCAAACTAGATGAATTTGTCAATAAAAAGTCAAGGAGTCATCGGTTCTGAGATGTTCTCACTCATTTTCGTGACTGACATCCAGAGCGCTTTGCTTCGTGGCAGCTGCACCACCGTCCCACGGCGGCTCTCTGACAGACTGGTATGTTGGAAGCTGATTCTGTAACAGGGCCATTAAAAATAGAAGACCCTTGAAGCTCAGCTGCTGGTGATCCCTTCTGTGGACCTGCAGACTCAGAGGGACCAGGAGGTGATCATAGTTCACTAGGAATGTGATAAAGTGTCCAGATATCCATTATTCAGGGGTGTAGTACATATCTACATGTACTGGTTCATTCACTTGTGCTTTCTAGTGTACTACAGGCTCTACAATCGTGGCAATATGAGACATGAAAAGGGCATTGGTCATAAATTTGGAGGATGTGTAGAGATACTTTTGTTGTAGTCGGGTCTGAAACCCATGGCTCTTTTATCCTTACACTGAACAATGGAAAATATTAAAACATAATTGAAGAGTATTTTATATTTTATCTGGGTTTTTTTTTTTTGTAGTTTGAAATATGAAGATTGTTGTGATCTTCTGCATTAAAATGCAATATATTACATTTTTTGTCACTTAAATGCCATTTATGCCGGCATCCCCCGCCAGAGCTGTTAATCAGTTTGTTTAATTAAAGCAGCGTTTCAAAATCTGACTCCTCCTGGGATGCCATTTTTGCTTTTTATTGTTTTTCATATGTGGGCTTTAGTTTGATAAGTAAGTTGTGTAGAGTAAGCATGGCCGGGTTTTTAGACTTGTCTGGGTGATTAAACGTTCGTCATGTCATCAGCTTCTACACACATATTCATGCTAGAAAAAAAAAGGCCTTCATCTGAAAAAAGCAGAAACTGGTTATTGTTGTTTATCAGCGCAGCGATCATATTACCGTTTAAACTGGAATATTTTCATTCTTTCTTTTCAAGTGCAGTGTTGGATAGTAAGCAATTACAGTAGATCATTCTGATTGGGTCACTTCTTAAAATGAAAGTATTTAAGTTTGAAGTATTTAAGAAGTGATTGTGGAGTTTATATACCGTATATAAAAACACTATATATTTTTTCCTTCTTACTGTCTGTTCAGTAATTATTATATTTCCTTAGTATTTGGTAGCATTTCCTTGTATGGCTTGTGAAAAACTTTGGGTGTCTTTCCGCAAGGTGTAACTGTGTCAGGTTTGAAGGCCACCTTGAACGTCTTTTCTTTGTGTTGGTCATTGTCCATTTGGATGACCCTTCCTGGCTGATGTCTTGAGATGTTGCTTCAATATTTCCACATGATGTTCCTTCCTCATGATGCCATCTATTTTGTGTAGTGCTTAAGCAGCAAAACACCCCCACAACATGATGCCAAGTTGGGATGGTGTTCTCAGTCTTGCAAGATTCCCCCTTGTTCCTCCAAATGTAACGATGGTCATTACAGTCCACGCTGAGAGCCCTTTCACTATGGAAAATGACCTTCCAGCATCTTCACTGGGACACAGATCCCGTCTCTGTCGTGAGCTGTACTGGTGGTAGAAGCCTAGTGGATAACACACTCGCCTATGAACCAAAAGACCCAGGTTCAAATCCCGCTTACTACCATTGTGTCCCTGAGCAACACACTTAACCCAATGGTAGTAAGTGGGATTCTAACCCGGGTCTTCTGGTTCATAGGCTAGTGTGTTACCCACTAGACTACTACCACAAGTTGTCCTCCAAAACTGGGAGTGTATGTAAACTTTGAAGAAAGTAATAAAAACTCTCTCTCATTAAACCAACATTTGATGTAAGTGATGTATTACAGGAAATGTTTAGTCTGATTTAATGGCAGATAGTAAGAGGAAAAAGTCCTGTGTCTTTATACAGTGTATGTAAACCTCTTATTTCCACCTTATGTATTCAGAGACTGTGGTGAATTTGGGAAAAGCTCTTCCCACTTTATTTTGCCCTTTAAGACATTACTCTTTTTAGGACCAGCACTGAGAAACCTTGATCTTGTTTAGGTCTTTGAACACTCACCAGCCTATAAAAAGCTTTTGCTTCCCATAAGAATTGAGTAGATCCGTAAAATTGCAGTTGCCTTTGATTTGCTTGAAGATAAGGAGCCCAGAATTGGCCATGTTTTCGAGTGGCACCAGCGTGCCTAGTCATTTTGGCACATCCTGTGGCCGTTTTTGGAGACTGCATTCCCACGTTGTTTATTCAGTGCTTTGTGGGTTCTTTCCAAACATGAGTAATGGAGCTTTTAGGTGTGTTATATTAAACCTGAAATCAGCACAAGTTGTGTTTGCATCTGCTGATTCATTGGTGGTATTCAACAATAAAGTGATTAGACATTTAATTTAATTCTTCCTGTGGAATTCTGCTGTAGAAACTAGTATATAACTTTAAATCATTTTTTTTTTGCATGGGCGGCAGAAGGCCACACTTTTGGTGTGAAGTTTTTGATATTGGTCCATTTTGTTTAGTTTTTTCTCTTCAAATCCCTTTTGTGTTACAGTTCTCACATTTAACATTATTCACGTTAATGTGAGTAGAGCTCCTCAGACATTACATAGATAGATGCTTCATTTTCAGAGGGAAATTCAGTTTCTAGCAGTATAAACTTAAATATAGTTCTCACTGGAAAGAGTATACATAGTACACACATGACATGTAAGCAAGGTGGGGTGTTACTAGTGAGCTCTGTAACAGTCCAATAATGGTGGTGTGTAGGGCTGCAACATTGAATCGATTAAATCGGAAAAAAATAGGTAACTAAAAGAGTCTGCAACAAATTTCATGATCTAATCATTGTGTGACGCGACACGGAGACACTTGATTATTAAAAAAAAAAAAAGCAAACACACTGTCTCTCTCGCGCACTGATGCCTACAGAGTTCAACGCCTCATAGACAAGGCGGAGCAAAAAAAAAATGAGCGGAGGTAGAGGAAAGATACAAGGCGTGTGCTGCAGTGTTTCACAATGCCAATCACTTCACTTCTTACCTCTGCATCCCTGCCACATCAACACCCTCTGATTGGCTGTTTTCTGCAGCACGCAACTGAGCCAGGAGCATGTGGAAATGCTGCGGACATGCATATTGTTCTTGCAGCTTTGGCACTTTATTTTAAAAGTCCATATATTTGGCAGATGTAAAGCATACATGTTTTTTGTGTTAGTCCATTTTTATTTTATTATTATTAGAATAGCTCAAGGAGCAACATGTTTGTGCACCTTCTAAAGATTTTAGTTCAGTTTTTGAATAAAGGGTTTGAAAATGAATGCTTTTTTTTTTTTTTATCCGATTGTACGATAAATAAAAAAAGTGCAAAAGATGTGCGTCTGGATGGTTACATTATCATTCCCCCCACTTGGTGGAATTAAAGAGTCAGGGTTTTTGGAAGGAACGTCTTACTGTCGCTGAGGCTGCTTCTCTGTCTGTGGATGATGTTGTGTACGGGATTCAGTGGATTGTCTGACTTGAAGTACAGATGCTTTAAACAAAATGAAGCTTGTTAGTATGCGTTAATTCCCTTGCAGAGTTCCTTTTTCCGGCTGTGCTTACTTGTTTTTCAGGTCTGTTGGGATTCTCAGTGTAGATGCACAGCACACCAAAACGTGTGGAAATCTTACTCCTTCAAAATATGGTTCTGTGCCAAAACCTATGATGGATTGCATACCAGTTATTAAAATCACACATCAGAGCACTATGGACACATGGGCATGTGTCAGTAAACAAGAGCAGTAGAAGTTGACCAAGGAGACCTGTGGTTTTGAGTAATGAAACCTCACATTGACATCTGATATGGATGTCTGGTCTTATACCATGATGACTATGCTCTTGGCCAACCAAATTCAGCTGTCTCTCTTGGTTGCTTGACTTACGTGTCCAATTGTAGCGTGGTTTCATTGGAGAACACAGTCCACTGCCAACGTCAGCAGCACAGTTGTTTTAAGAACCCATTTTGGCCCCTTCTGTTGGTGTTTATTGGGCCTGGCCTGGGCTGCACCCATTTAATATCAAGATGAGGGTAGTTTGATTTGATTTTTGGAATAATTTTTTCATATATGATGCTGTATTAGTCTAGTCACAATACAAAATCAGTAAAATTTTTCTGAATTCCATGTTGTCCTATTTATTCACCTAAAACTATGTGATTATGGAGTGGGTGTAGAAAAACTAACCTGCACTATGACAAATCACATTTAATCACTGTTCAGCAGTGCTTTTCTGTTTTCTTTTGTAATCCATTTACATGTAAATTCTAAGTGCATTTCATGCAAAGAACTATTTCACATTATTACACAGTCTTTCTTTTGTAAAATAAGAGCTACACATTTGACCTCAACATAAAAAAAAACGTCTCAAATACATTAATACAAAAAAATTGTGCCCTCCTGCATAATTAATTGGAACCATGATAATAAAATCAGCTGATTTGTTTGTATGACTGGTTAACATTTGCTTATATTCATATATGTTCTTACAGAAAAGTTGTTTTTCTGATTTTTAAAAAATAGTTTAAGTATTGTTCCCCATCCTCTTCGCCATCGCTGGCTGCATGTTTACAATGCTTTGGTGTGTGTCCGAAAGGCCAGCCTCAACAGGAAACCAGAATGGCCAGAAATGTGAATTATATGTAACTCCTTGTTTTACATAAAATTTTATCTGTTTGATTTTTCGATTACGTCCACGGTTCGCGGAATACTTGTCCTTAGTTTTGATGCTGGAACTAAGGATGGTACTCCATATTCATTGCTGTTTTCGATACTACAGGGGAGTGGCTATTTTGAAGAATCTAGAGTATAAAACATGTTTTCAATTATTTCACCTTTTTTTGTTAAGTACATAAGTCCACATGTGTTCATTCATAGTTTTGATGCATTCAGTGAGAATCTACCAACGTAAATGGTCATGAAAATGAAAACACATTGAATGAGTGGCATGTACTGTATATAGCTTACTTCAACATTATTGCTTGACAGTGGTAATTAAAATATTCAAGTAACTTTACCCCTCCTCCTAAAACCGCATATAATTTAGAGTGCTGTTGCAGGGAGGAGCTGCCCGTTGCAATGCCTGTTGAAAATGTAGTCTGCCACCGATTTTGTGCCAGGATGACAGTTTTTTTTTTATTTAAAATGATAATGATAAATAAATGTTATTAAAGCTCGAGACTGTGGTAGCGAGTGCTTTTTAGGACAGGATTTGGATTTCTGGCTTCTTACACTAAAGCAGCTTGAAAGCAGGTCCTGCTGGATTTTGTGTGTAAATGTAGATGTGCTTATGGCACATAAGCATCACAATTAGAACAGCAGTCACCCACATGGACTGCGGGGGGATATTTTCTCTCTTGGGCACTGCCTACTGTGATAAGGGTTGCGGTTCTCTTGCCGCTGTCTGAGTGACAGAGGCCAGACATTGTCTCTTAGCCTAAACCTCTGGAAGGTTTTTGAAGATTGTCAGTTGTTGCACTACTCTTGGTGTGCTACGCTGCCATATTGCCTAATGAAGTCATGTAAGCTGTTCAACTTAACAAGAAAACATATGTGTCTGCTATTAGTGTGAAAATATTATTATGCATGAATGCAGCATTAGATATTGTATATTGAACTCCACCTCCATCTTATGATCTGGGTTGTGTTGATATTGGAGCCTCTTGTTCTGCTACCCAGCACGCAATAGCATAGAACTTCAAATTGGCACTGCATCCTCTTCAAAAAAAGTACATGTACAGAATTTATCAGATGCCCTTATCCAGAGCGCCTTACAATCAGTAGTGACAGGGACAGTCCCCCTGGAGACACTCAGGTGTAAGAGACTTGCTCGGGTAGTAAGTGGTGTTTGAACCTGGAACTTTGTGGTCTTCTGGTTCATAAGTGAGCGTCTTACCCACTAGGCTACTATTTCTTTTTTTTTTTTTTTTTATTGATCGGCATCTACATGTATTCTTGCCCCCATTCTGTCTCTATCTGCTCTTAATGCTGCACCCTCTCTGCATCTGCATCAAAACCCAGCCTCCGCTGGCCTATGTTCACTACATCTACATGTGACCACCCTCACTCTCTTTCTGCATCCGTGTGTTGTCCCGCCCTGATTTGTATCATCCCAAAAGTTGCTCCCCTGCCCAAACTCTGATCACTGGTTTCTTCCCCAGTTTACTGTCCAGGAATGTCCCTGATTAGGCACAGCAGAAATCCACCTAGCTTGAACCGGAGCATTTGGTAGATATTGATGGAGCCGTGGTGTTTTTAGGTCATTAAAAATAGCCACGAGGAGGAGGAGCAGGGGAGATGTGAGCACATCTCTACTTCTGTGGCACAGTTAGGTTTTCTTTGTCTTTGTAAGGCGGGTGCGACGTAGTGATGTGTGGAAATATGGATGACCCTGGCTTCAGTATGCTTACTGTGACTGACATCATGGCTTACTTTGATAACTGCAAGAAGGTAAAGTTTGTGTGTGTGTGTGTGTGTGTGTTCCTTTAGACATACTCCTGGGCAACTGTTGGATCAATGTTGTTTTTCTATAGTATGGGCCAGAAATACCAATAGTTTATTGATTGTGAATTATCTGCCTTCACGTATGAGGTGACTGTGAGCGCCTGGTGACAGGAGGCGGACATTATTTGTTAGATGACTGTGTGGCAGGGCAGGGCGGGGTGTGCTGGCTGCGCTCTGCAGGAAGGAAAAGGCGTGACGCCACTTGTGAATGGGTCAGCTGTCTGCTTCATTGGGAGTGCCTAGTGAGTTTGGGTTTGTGCAGGTTGTTCCATAGTGTGTTTGTGATGATTTGTCCCGTAAGAGAAAAAATCCTGAAAAAGTCCTGAATCATTGAAAAAGTTTGTAGGGTTTGAGAAGTCCAGAGTGTAGTTCAGTGTCACGGTTACATTACGTGTCCATTATGATGTTACTGGTCCATTTGAAGATCCCTGAAGCTGTAGTTGTTACGGTGGTGGTTGTTGTTGACTCACAGCACCATGATGTTGATGGAGTTATGGTGTCAGTTATGATAAATGTGCCCGACTAACAGTACATTTATACAATTTCAATATTCCATGAAGAGGTACCACACCCAAACGTTGTCTGAAAATGCCATTCTGACGCTGACGAAGGGAAAATGGGAACGTGCTGCTACTCATCTACTCACTGAGTCCTAGTTTTCTTGCCCTAGATCTACTTTAGCCCTGCTTCTACCACAGTCCTGCTGTAAGAAAGCAAGATGTTTTCTTTTTTAATAAATGGTGTAGAAAAGACAAACACTTGCAAACAAAATGGCTCAGGTCTTGATTCTGTGACCTTCTCTCTTCATGAAGGTTGGAAATGAAAATATTAGGAAGAGAGCAGGGAGCACTTCACCTGTTGATTCAGTTGATCTTGTAAACTTCATTAACCTCATCAACCCTTTCAAGAATTTCTCTGTACATTTCATCTCCCTCTGGTGGCTCTCTGCTCAGCTCAGAGGGACTCAAGGGAGTGCCAGTGTTTGCCGTACAAGGGGTTATTCCTGATTCTTTTGGAGCTGACTTCAAGTGCTTTACATCCAGGCAGATCTTCATAATATTCACACTGTCTTTATCCTACATTTACATTTACAGCATTTATCAGACGCCCTTATCCAGAGCGACTTACAATCAGTAGTTACAGGGACAGTCCCTCCCTTGAACTCGGGGTTAAGTGTCCTGCTCAGGGACACAATGGTAGTAAGTGGGATTTGAACCTGGAACTTCTGGTTCATAGGCGAGTGTGTTACCCACTAGGCTACTACCACCATTATCCTGGTGACTGGACACAGTTCAGGGCTTGTCCTTTTATCCATTACCGAAAGTCCCTTGTTTACTTTATTAGTTCAACGTCCCGTGGGAAATGAAGGCATTGTTGTGGATCCATGGCCAGTAATTTGCAGTAGTAGTTTCTTCAACCTGATTGAATTCTCAGAAGGGGTGAGTGGTAGGCTGAGGTCTTCAATTGCTCTCCATGCCCACCGATGTCACTCTTTTATCCACCTAATCACGTGGCAGGATGGAAGCAGGAAGCTTCCTAGTTCCTAGCTTGGGGGAAGGAAAAAAAAAACATGAAGTTGATGACCTTTGGCTCAGGATGGAGTTTCTGTTTCTCATGGATGAATTGTAGTTCTATGCAAAAAGCTTTTCTGAATGGAGAATTTCTAAAATGTCCATTTTTCGTCTAGTACTATGGCTTAATCCAAAAATTGGAACATGACAGTTTCTGTTTAGGAATGTAAAAGGTGAAGGTTGTGAGTGGTTATATGGGGACACGGTCATGTTCTGTTCCACCATCGGCTGTGAAGGTCTCCGATCTCCGATCCCTGACTCAGGCACACTCGGCCCTCAGCCACATACTGTTACCATTAGTAACAGGAAGGAAGTGCTCTGTCTCGCTTCACACAGACGCAGCTTCTTCCTTAAAAGGGCCTGAAGATTGTATAAGGCAGGAATGAGTTGACACACATGCACACTGCTCTTTTCTCAGAAGTATACAAGTTTTGTTCAAAGAAAGAATATAATGCCTACAGTGAAGCACTGACAATGGCCCATAGTCCAGAACTGGGCAGCAGACTGTTTTGAATCTCCTGTGGTGACCTGCAGAGAGGTGCATGAAAATCACTCATTAATCTAAAAGTAAGATCTTTCCAGAACCATTCTTGATTTCTATGTGAAAGGTGGGAATTTGTCTTATTTCAGAAAATGCTTATTTTTAGCGTAGTTTATGTGGAAGAATCTCTGCGTAATCAGGGCAGGATGCTTATATTTTTGGCCGTAATTGATTTATTTTATATAATTAAAATGGTCTATTTAGGTATGTTATGTCCAGATCAGGTGAATGAAGGGTGTCCACTCAGACAGAGTTATGTACAGTTTTTGTGTGTGTGTTTGTGTGTGTGTGTGTGTGTGTGTGTGTTTTTTTTCCTGTTTCATGTCTGTGCCCGAGATTCCATAAAGTCATTTTGTGCATCCAACGATCTCATCCTCTCTTTTTCTGTTTGCCAGGCCGAAGCCCGATTGGCTGCGAAGAGAGCGGCCAGAGCCGAGGCCAGGGAGATCCGCATGAAGGAGCTGGAGAGACAGCAGAAGGAGGTAAAGAGCCTTGGTTCCAGGTTCTGTGACTGTGAGCTGGTGCAGGAGGGGATTTGTAGGTTCTCAATTATGGCAGTGAAATGTTTGGACACACCTCACAGATCGGAACCTGAGATTTAGATCATGGAAAAGCGTTTGACCTTAGCGTCTTAACGTCCTCAGGCCAGCGTCTGCCCCGCCTGCTTCTGCAGATCCGTGATTGGCTCAAGTCTAATGAGACTGATGGGGGAGGGGCACTGTTGTTCCACTCTAATGTACAAGTATGATGTCCGCAGGGTCCTGCTCTCTTACAAATCATGTTCCCTTATCTGCCCCTCATCACCTGATTTTCAGCCCTAGCAAACATCTTTCTTGCATTTCTGTTCTGTGTTGGGTTTGAGCAGTAAGATCTGTGGATGGCTGTGACCTGTGTAGAATTACAGTATGCAGGTGTGTGTGTGTGTGTGTTTGTGTGTGTGTGGTTGAGAACACGTACTCAGTCATGCTCCAGAGATTATCTTTCAATGAAACCCTGGTCTGATGAGGAGGCACATGGGAATTTAGAAGCAAGGGTTTTGTGTGTGTGTGTGTGTGTGTGTGTGTGTGTGTGTGTGTGTGTGTGTGTGTGTGTGTGTGTGTGTGTCGTAAGAAGATTATCAGGCTGTACTCTCCCCGTTATCTCGAGCTGCGCTGCTCTCGGACCAGTTTTTGCTGGATGAAGGGTCTCGCAGGGCTTGATCTGGGGGTCAGGGTGGGACCCTCTTGCTCGGTAACCAATCCAGGACTCTGACTCACACCGGGATCTTCAAGAAGCTCCGCAGTTGCCACCGCCGCTGCCTCTCATGGCAGGGAGGTGGCAGGAGTCACCGTAAGCCGGCAGGACGGCTGGCAGGCGGCTGGCAGGGCGAGGGACGCGGGCAGCGTTGAGTGGCCGCCCACGGACCCCCCTGTTGAGGAAGGTGGGTGGTGGGTGAGTGTGGGAGGAGCTGAAGATGAAGAGTGAGGTCTGAATATTAGATCAGAGATTTGTTATGATTAATATTGACTGGTGGATTTATTATAGATGATCTCCTTTAAGGCTCTTATCTGGATTGGTTTGTGGTCTGGTTGAAAACAGCTTCTGTCAGGCATGCAGACAATATGCAGGCAGTGAGAAGCCGCCGCTAAATCTGGATTAGTGGGGCATTTGGCAATGGCTGCAGGTGTGTGTGTGTGTGAGTGAGAGAGAGAGAGAGGGAGAGAAAGTTTTTTTTTTTTTTTTTTTGGAGAAAGTCAATCAGGAAGAAAATGTACCAAAAAAACCTGAACTGATCTTTCAACAGATTGTGAACAGGAATATTACAATAAATCTTTCTCTCCAGATTACTGTACACATCACAGGGATCAAATCGCCTTTCATCTTTTACCTGACGTTTTAGACACATGACAAATGCATAAAATAAATACAATCTTTAGAGTATCAATATTAATAAAAATGAGTACAAAGCAGTATAAGTCAGTTTTACATAAGGGGGATAAATTCTGTGGTATGTTCTGTGCTCAGTCCAAAGATTGTGTCTTTATTCAAATATTCCTTTTGTTTAATGCCTTTTTATATTATTCTTTTAAAAATATGTTATCATGGTGAAAAGATGCGACTTTTTGTGGTGGTGCCAGGTGACAGCAGCAGGATGAAGTGGGGCGCTCTCCCAGACAGGGATTAGGCATCGTCTCGGACTGTGGCCGCATTTGAATGTAAACTCCATGAAAGCCACACTTAGTCTTAGAATAGTCCTAAACTCATGCTGGCACTGGACTGTCACTGGATGAACTTTACACCTGATTTTTAGAAGCCTTCTTGTTCTGATTTATATCTCATGCCCTATAGCCTTTTGATTTGTTCTTGTTCCTTTACTTCTCTCCCTCTGTGTTCTGTCCACCCTATTCTGCTCTGCTCCGGTTCCTGGCTGTAGATCTATCAGGTCCAGAAGGTAGGCCTGTTCTGCTTTTCTTTTTTATCAGGTGGTCTTTTATTTCACCTGCCCACCCATCCCTCTCCTCCTCCTCCTCCTCTCTTTCCTCAGAAATATTATGGACTCGACAACAAATGGGGGGACATTGAGCAGTGGATGGTACATGTTGTAGTGGTGACTGCATGGTGGTGATGCATGGTGTGATGTCTCCTCACATGTGACCATTGGCTTTGTTGCATACTCTGAAGTTCTCATCCTGTCTTTCAGTAAATCAGATCATTAGATTCAGTGAGATTATGTGGCAGTGTGCTTCACCCTCTCAATAACTTCGCAATTCATGTTTTGTACATCCACCATCATGGTGACCATGTCACTTTCATAGTCAGTTGGATTTTACACTACAGTTAGTTAAATGCACAATGGAAGTTCAGTAAGGATCTAAATTCTGATGACATCTGGTGTTTCTTCTCACTCCGGCTAACTCCACCTCCCCCCATTTCTTTTTCCATCTCCTTTTTTTGTAGGAGGAAAGTGAAAAGTACACTTGTCATGCGAGAAGACATGCCTCGGTCTGTACCTTCATCTTTTCCATCCTGTTTCTCTGTCTGTCTCTTTTTCTCCTGTGTTCTGCTAGATCAGTTTCTGCACCCCCTGATAGAACCAGCTGTTGAGGTTTTATTGATCCACTGATTTTTATTGACTTGTTATACCACAGTTGATATGTTCATATTATTACTGAGAATTTTACATTTACCTTCTGATCCTGTGATTATGTAAGATGTTGCAAAGTCCTCTCGTCCAATCAGAACACCAAATCAGTTCCCACTGTGGTGTATATTGTTGTCTAGCTCTCGATTACTTAAACCATTAATAATGTCTCTCTCTCTCGCTCTGTGTCTCCAGGTCTCAGACGATGAGGAACGGATGTCTGTTGGCAGTCGGACCAGCATAAGGGTCAGTCTCCCTCTTTACTAATCGTTTTTATCGATTTATTCAACGCGTTGTTGCAACCCTAGTTGTTTCTGCCACTCCAAAACAAAACGGCAATGGAGAAAAAGCTGATCTTTCTTGACTGTCCAAATGAATTACAACAAGACAATATCATCTTCATTCCTACCCTTTGTGCTGAGCCCCGCGGCGAGCGCAGCACGTTCGATCTGAAAGTGACTTTGTTTTTCTGCTCATTGGAGAAAATCTAATCTGTGTTCTGTTCACGCTCACCTGATGCCATACACATCTGAACCAGGCGTCTGTGGCATCAGGGGAGTGTGAACTGAACACAGACCTTTTTCTGCTCATTGTCCACACAGATGTACAAGACTTTTGTATTTGAAAACATCGTGTGACCATGAGTGCAGCCTTCAGACATGAGTTTTCAGCTCTGGTTCAGGCTTCCATGGTGCCTTCTTCTGCTCAGTCTAGTTGCATGGGGAGAGTTCAGTACATGGAGCAGATGGATAGTCATGTCGAATCGGGCGAACTGTAATTAGAGAGGTATGAGTTGACCCTGAACAGGCTGTTAGGACGTGTCACCCATGACCCCAGCAGTGATGATTCTTGCTCTGTGCAGTCGGATCTGGACCGAGCTGGAGTGTATGGAGGAGCCAGTGAAGGGGTAAAGGCTTGGGCTTGCAGTGCTGCTGTGTTGTGCTAACTCACAAAGAGTGTGTGTGTGTGTGAGTGTGAAAGAGCTAATGTTGAACTCAAATTCTGAAGGCTTGATGTGGTGTGATGGTGTTTTTAATGTAGAGCTCTCGTTTGTTTGTTTTTTACTCTAAACTCACAAAGACTACTAATTACAATCAAAGATGCATCACATTGTGTATGTACACAATGTACATATGCAGATCTCAACACTCAAAATTTGACCCTCTGTGGATGGATGGTGGTTTGGGATGATGGTGAACAGCAAAACTGAAGAAAGAAAAAAAAAAAAAAAGAAAACACATTCACATGCCGGATTAGTTTATGGATTCATGCCTTTGAATTCAGCTATTTCTCCCCATTTGGAGTTCAGAAAAAACATGAAACAAAGTGTCTGCTTGCTAGTTATCTGTATGTTGGAGTGGAGGAACTAACTACCTTACCCACAAAGTTTGAAAAGAGGAGGGGCCCGTTGGCATGATTGACAAACGGGAGAGCACCGGCAGCCGCAAATGTGAAATAAAGCTTATTAAGTAGTAGAAGTAATAATAATGATACATACGTTTTCTATGAGGCCACAGCGGCACACTCCCATGGCAAACCATGGAGGGAGAAGGGGCCAATAATCACCAGGTTCACCACACAACGGCGTAAAAAGAAAAAGCATTTTGTTGCAAGAAAACAGTGTAAAAAATGCTGTTCAATCCTCCAAACTTCTGTTTTTATGCCGCTTAGTGTGGTGGCATAAAAAAAACCACTAGGGTTCCTCAAAGGGAAGTCATGTACAGCACAGTACATGTTGCACACAACGAAATGTGTCCTCTGTATTCAACTATCACCCTGAGTGATCAGTGGACAGCCATGAAAGACACCTGGGGAGGAGTGTGTGGTAGTAGCCTAGTGGGTAACACAGTCGCCTATGAATCAGAAGACCCAGGTTTGAACCCCACTTACTACCATTGTGTCCCTGAGCAAGACACTTAATCCTAAATTGCTCCAGGGGGGGACTATCCCTGCAACTACTGATTGCAAGTCGCTCTGGATAAGGGCGCCTGATAAATGCTGTAAATGTAAAGGTGTGTGGGAATGTGCTTTTGCTCAATGGCACCTTGGCAGTTCTGATTATGGGTCCATTTCCTAACCCACTAGGCCAACCACTGTTCCAAAAATTTTTATGGTTGGGCCTGGCACAGCTTCCATCTTCTCCATTTCTCCTCTGTTTCCCTCCATTCTCTACACTCATAATACCCCAAAGGGTGTATCAGTGGTCACAAACATGGAACCATGACCCCTAGCAACACCAGCATGCTGTGCTAATTCAACTGATGAGTGAACTAGTGAATGTGACATTGTGTGGATCCACCCCTCCTCGTTTGCAACATTGCTGTAATTATGGAACCTGTCCATGTGCATGTGAGAGATGACTGGCTTGAGCGGGCAGGGCTACAGTTTTCATGTTCTCTCTGCTTCAGGGTTCTGTTTCATACTCTCACAAAAAGTCGAAGAAGAAGAAGAAGAAACACAAGGATGTATGTAGCTGAACTTGATAACTGTCAATCAGATCCATCTTGTGTAGCTCTTGTACCAAACAGTCACTTATGTCCCTACAGAGAAACGGCTACGATGACCTTGATGATTACAGTACGTTTTCCAGCCTGGTTAGTAGTTGGGGTGTTGAGGACCCATGCGTGGATGTGGAGATCAGTTGATTTCTCTGGTGTTGAGGTTTGACTGGTTGCTGGCTGATGTGACGCTGAAGTGCTGATCTGTGTGTCTCCTGACTCTCAGAGCTCCAGGATCAGTGATGAGAGCCGAGCATCTCGTTCCTCTCGGCCTGACCTGCAGCAGCCGGTGGGTTCATCTCTGTTCCTCTTGATCTGGCTGCGGTGTCTGGAGCCTCTAGATGGCATATCTGGAGCTGATGAGATGTGCTTCTCATCACCTGCTCTGTTTGTTTTAGGGATCTTACTCTGACCTTTACAGCAGCAGTAGTCTTCCTGCTTCTAGGCAACCAAGCGCTTCCTACAACACTTCTTTTCAGGTCCGTCCTGGTGGTGTCCGTCTCTCTCATCTCTCCTGGTCTTCCTCTTATTTGTTTCCTCGTTCATAACTGCATCAGACTAGAAGAATATGAGGGGATATAACTAAATCAGATTCTATTGTGTATGACTTTGATCTGACTTGATGCTTTCTGCTGGTGCATGAAAAGGCGCATGATGATCTGTCACTTGCCTGACTATTCAATACCAGTAATTAACTGTTTAATTGTCTATTTGTTTTACTATGATCATTTTATTTAAAATACACATACATGAAGTTTATATGAAGTCAGTTGAATAAACAAGGCCTGTGGCTTCAAACCCAAAGGATTTTTTCCCCCCTTTTTTTAATGTCATTGTTCTGATCAGACGTCCACATATTGATTTTTTCTGATTCATCAAGAAGTCAGGGGTCTGAGTTTCTGAATCATGTTTAGGTAGATAATCCTGAGTCTCTGTCACTAATGATTGTCATAACTGTAAAAAGATGTAAAACGGACCCCTTGTTCTTCTGCTTCTTATTTTCTGTTTAGTCATCAATGATGCAGAGCACTGCCTCCTGTCTGAGAAAATGCAGGGTTTGTGATGATTTTGTACCTGAACTTTGACCTCTACAGCTTGTCATTTCCCTATTAGAACTCACTCATTTCCTGTCACCAAATACCAGACTGTTGACCCTGCACACTAACGCACTTCGTTCTTTCTCTCGTTTTTACAAATGAAAATGGTGAAAATCCCGCGTGTCACGTTTCGTTTGTGTGTGTGTGTTTGCTGATGCCAGGGCTCGCTGTATGAGGACTGCACCAGCAGCGTCCCCACACGCTACAGCAGCTCCAGCACTCGTGGAGTAAGGATCTGCCAGACTGGCACTGTGGAATTGTATGGCATTGTGGGATTGTTTTGGGTGAAGAGACGGGTGCCGTTACTAACAGACATACTGACCATTGAGACTGGGTTACTGTTAACTGCAGTGTGTGTGTGTGTTTTATTACCTTGTGCTGTTAACAGTCATCAGCATGACCGTTTTACGTATGTGACTGAGGTAATGGAAAGCAGCGCAGGGTGAAATCATAAAGGTCCCTTATTATGAATTTTGCTTTTTATATCGGTCTGATTGATCCTCTAAAACTGGGGAGTCTGAGATCTGAAGTCTCTTCAGGCGAGTAGGAGACTGGCCTATAAAAGTTCACAGAAATGATGTCATCAACACCTTTCACCATCCACAATGTTTCGCACAAAGAGGAATTTGTGTCAGCATTTTTAAAGAAAAAAATGAATCCTCTTGTGACTACTAAGGGGACAAATTCCAGATCCGACCGTGCTGCCACTCTGAATGACGAATGGCCAAAGCAGTATTTACACCTATCACCACTCGCATTAATGTTAAATAATCTCAGAAAGTGAAATTTACATGATGGGGGGCCTTAAAATATATTTAGATTTTGACTATGAGGTTTTCTTGCATAATAAAATGTTGTAACCTGCTTTTTTTACTGAAATTCCATCAGTGTGTTTCTCACTAAATTATAATTATAATCAGGAACATTAAAAGCTCCTGACTGCCAGGAGAGGCACGAGTAACCTGTATCATTGGTGGCATTAACTGAAATGTTTGTCAGGTAGGCTGCTGTTGTGTTTTTATTTATGTTTTTTTTTTTTTTTTTTTTTTTTTTTTTTTTTTGTGTCTCATTGTGCATTTGTGTGCATATCACACACATATCAGCCCTCTGAGTACCGTAGTGTTCTGAGCTCCAGGTCCAGGACTTCCTCCAGGGCAAGTTCTGCCTGTGGCAGTCCAGCGGTGAGTGACCTTTGTCCTATTCTGAGGTGAAAATATTCCTCTGGCCTGTAGAGCCTGCAGAGGTCCTGATGAAGATATATGGTGGTGTGTGTGTGTGTAACTGAGAGAAGTTGAAGTCAAGTTGTTGCGAGGTAGACTGTGTGTTGTGTGGCGTGACGCCCTCTGCTGGCCCTTCAGGATGATGACTGCAGCTCGGTGGCCAGTTTCCTGCGCAGTGCAGCCAGCAGCAGTGGCCTGCTGAGGGACCTGGACCATGTGACTATCCCTGACCTGTATGCTGTGAGTGGCAGAATGCAGGATGTTTAAATTGTAGCATGAGTGGAAAGGGTGCACGTTTGCAGCGGAATGGAGTTTTGTGTTGAAATGGAGTCAGAATGAACAATATTGAAGAATAACCTTGGTGCTTGTGTGTGTCTGTGTATGAAACATTTCTGCACAGAACTTAATGTAGGTGTACTGTGTGCTAAAATTTTTTTTCATTTTATCCAGTTTTCCTCCAATCTCTACACTTGAATTTATAAAGCAGCATTGATGTCGCTGAAAAATACATAAAACCTTTGTCTAATTTTACAGTCAGATAGCTTGTTCTGATGCTACTTGACATTTTTCAATCATTTCAGTCTGCTGGTCTGCTTTTTACACCACATTTTTATAAATGTTTATGGCTCAGTAAATAAAATGCTGTATTTCTGCTGTCCATGATTGTTTCTACAGCCCTGTCACTCAACACTTCTGACAGGTGAAGTAGTGAACACGCCCCAAAAACTGAAACCAGAAGCTCACTGTTAAAACCCTGACCTGCCAGGAGGAACACCCTAACCTCTGGATCACTCGATTGGCAACAGAATTGATCACAATATTCAACATTTACTAGAATGATAATGCTACCAACATATGTAAAATGTGCTTGGCTCCTTTTTCTAATCTAATTCCATTGGGAACAACACTCCATCTCATACTTAATTTAAATAACCTTTTTTTTTTTTTTTTTTTCCTGCAGGATGATCGGTTAGACAGAGATTACCCAGAGAAGGTTAGTTTCACGCAGACACACAATGCTGGACATACACACTCACTACTGGCTTTAACGCGATGAACCCTCCTCCAGGGAACATCACGAGCCTCCTCACTGTCAACAGCGACTCTCGCTTCCCTGGGCGGAACTTCCTCCCGCAGAGGCAGTGCGGACACCGCAATCACTGCTGATGCTGAGGCATCCATAAGAGAGATCAAGGTGAGTATCTACTACCTCCATTTACAGTTCTTAGTCAAGCACTGCACTCCAGCTGCCATTTCTGCTGAGCTAACCTGCTTGCGCTCCTTCACTGGTGAGGAGTTTCTTATTCTCCTGAGTTTCTTCCCAGATCTTTACGCAGAGACATGTTTCATGCCACCACTAACATCTGTTCAGCTTCTCCGTTATCATCATGCCTTTTTCTTCATTCGCTGCTCATTCTGCTCTGTTCCACGCTCTTCTTCATCCCAGGAGATTCATGAACTTAAGGATCAGATTCAAGATGTGGAGGCCAAATATATGCAGAGCCTCAAAGAAGTCAAGGTATCTGGAGATTGATGCCAACCACTTGAGTCCTCATTGTACCTGTTCTAACGATTTGGTAGAAATTTTGTGTGAACAATCCTGTCCTCAATCACTGGAACATCCAAAACCAGGAATTTTGCATTAGAATTTAATTTGCCTTTTTTTGGTGGGGGTGTAGGGGGTGGATGGTGACATTAACTAGACCTTCTATGCAGGATGCCATGGTGGAAGTTGAAGACAAGTACCGTAAGGCCATGGTGTCCAACGCCCAGCTGGACAATGAGAAGTCCAACCTCATGTACCAAGTGGATGTGCTGAAGGACTCACTCATGGAGCTGGAGGAGCTTTTATCTGAGACAAGGCGGGAGTGTGAGGATAAGACCAAGGTGAGCAGGTCACACAGAGGTCATTCCATTCTTCCATACATGAAGAACCCCTGTATCCATCCCTGTATTACCATAACATAACAATTTAATTGTAAGATACTCCTCATTTATAAAAATATGAATATATGAATATGCCTCACTGGCCAGTGGGTGAAGCAGGGGTGAGAGGTGCTGAGATGGAGCTTCATGATTGCTGCTGTCTCTCCTCAGGAATTAGAACGGGAGAAGCACGCTCATGGGATCCTGCAGTTTCAGTTCAATGAGCTGAAAGAGACCCTGAAACAAAGTGAAGAACTACTGAATGTGAGTCCTTGTGTGTGTGTGTGTGTGTGTGTGTGTGTGTGTGTGTGTGTGTGTGTTTGTTTTTCTTATTAATTGTACAGAAACACACACATACAGTCTAAAAATCTGCAACACCTTCTGTATGCTCTGGTCACATTGAGGCTTCTGTAGGGATCTGCTTCACCTTTTCAGTTTATTTTCAGCCACGTCATCCATATGTTCTCCAAGTGCATGCTTCTGTCACCATCCTGTCTCTTGTTCTTTATCTATCCTGTCCTCTCCTCACGTTTCCACTGTCCAGGAGATCCGTCAGTTGCGTCTGAAGCAGGACTGCTTTGTCAGGGAGATTGCTGACCTGCAGGAGACAGTGGACTGGAAAAATAAAAAAATTGGGGTATGCTGTAGAAACCCCGAGACTTTTCTAAAGGCCTAGATTTTGAGAGGAACTGCTTCATGTGTGTAGTCTGAAGAGCAAATTTAGGTTTTGAAATGTCCACTTGGTCAGCCGCTTTTTCTTTTCTTCACTAATTTTTTCCTCTTTCCCGATCTTGCCTGTGCTTCCACCTTTCGTTCTCTGGCGTGCTTTTCAGGCCTTAGAGAGGCAGAAGGAATACTCTGATGCGATCCGTAATGAGCGCGATGAGCTCAGGGATGAGGTTGTCCAGCTTAAAGATATTCTGAAGGTACAGTTGAGACCTCTCAAAGGTTTTACAATATCAACAATTTCCAGAAATTCATTCACTGTAGTGACTGAATTGTAGATGCAACAGGATCTACAATCTCACGCTGTTGTGATGAATTAATTCATAAAAAAAGACTTTCGTATTACAATTCTCTTCAGAAACATGGTATTGTTCTTGGACCAGACCTAAGCACCAATGGGGAGACAGGAGAGGCTCTGATGGACGAGACTTCATCCACCGAGGGGAACAGCATGCTGGGTGAGGAGATGTTTTCCCTTCTCTACACTTCTAGATGAGCTTCATTGTTGCATGAGCATGCTGTCCTTTCACGGAGACCAGCATCTCAACTCCTGTACCGCTGCTAATGCATTACTGGCTCCCAAAACTGCATGCATGTGCATCAGACATTAATTACCATGCAGTGTCCTCCACAATTATTGGCACCCTTTATAAAAATACACCTTTGGATGGAAATAGCTTCATCTCACAATGAAAAACTAGAAAATGTAATCAAGTGTCTTTGTATATAATGGAGTTTGTGATTCCATCAACCCTAACAGTTACCATAACAGTTCATATGAAGTTTTATTCACTTTTTAACTAATCTACAGAGGGTTACAATAACTGTGGAGTGTACTATTTATTTTCCAAATTCATGTGGTTTACAAATTTTAACATTTGAATTTAAAATAATTGTAATCATTAATTATGATTTGTTATTTTAATATGCATTCTAAATGATTCTGAATAGCTTTCAAATAATTTTGCTCTGATATCACTTTGTATCCTGGGCGCCAACTTGTGATCCAATATTTTCTCTAGCCCAAGGGACAATTAAATTAGAGTTCACTATACAATAGCCATGTTCATTTGTCAAGTTCATGTTAATGAATAATATTTGATTTGGTGCTCATGAATGTGACCGTAGACTATCCCATGCTTCTGTCATAGCTTAATTCATATGCAGTGAAGAGCTTTGCCCTTTTCCTGCTCCTTTCCCTCCTCTCTTCTTCTTTACTGATTTCATGTCATTTCCTCCTGATTTTTTGCTAATTGGCAGAGCAGAGCTTCAAAAGCAGAATTGTTCATGGCCTTTGGAAACTGACTCACTGATGGTTCCCTAGGCAAAAGTGAAGAGGTGCAGCCTGGAGTTGTGAAGGTGGTTGAAACGCTGCAGGAAGAGAATCATGTTTCCCCGCCTCCCCCTTGTGAGACAGAGACCCAGCTGTGTGAAGAGGCCAACTCTCATGTAGACTCTGAAGCAGAAGACAGGGACATGCCTACTTCTCAGACTGAGACCATCATGGCTCTTAAAGCTGTGGGTTTAGAAGAGTTTGTAGGAAGCCCAATAAAGCCAGGGGCTGTTGTGGAAGTAATAGTGAGACACAGTGCTGAGGCATCTGTTACAAGACAGGGGACGACTGAGGATGTTTGCCCCAGAGAGACAGAAACAGAAAATGAAGGGCTTCAATCTATCACCAAGAATGCTGATGTTGTAGCTGGAGAAGTAAAGCTCATTGACCTTCATGTTAGTTCGAATTCATCAGAAATTGTGTTGGAACAGAATTCCCACTCCACCAAAGCACCTCAACAAAGAAAAGAATCAGAGAACGAACCATCTCCTTTACCCGAACCTGTTAAATCTGCTGTTCTGCTGAGTGAAGAAGACATTAAATCACCGACACCGACCAAGACTCTCAAGACAGACCAACAGCCTGAAAGTGGAAGTGCATCTGGTAAGAAGAAAAAGAAGAAGAAAAAAGGCAAGAAGCAGAAAGGAGCAGGTCAAAGTGTCAACAAAACGTTACAAGACACCAAGGCTAATGAAGAGAAAGCAGCATCATTCAAAGAAGAATCAGTCATGGGAAATGAGAAGTCCTCGCCCAACGAGACTAAGGACTATGTGCAGTTTGCAAATGCTCTGAACCCTAATGACCGTTGTGTCATTTCTGACGCAGAATCTCATAATCCTGCACATTTTGTTACTTCTGACATCCCTGACTCAAAGTTCAAGCCTTGTTCTTCTACAGATGGCTTTATAGAGGCACTACCTAAAGAGCCTGGAAGCCAGGAATTGGACAAAGACGAAAACCAAGAGAAATATGCTTCCCTTAGCAGTCAACCGGAACCTTTAACCAATTTCCAAGAAGATCACCACCTCAAAAATGTTACTCTGAACCCTGAAGACCACTATCAAACCATTCCAACACCTACAGACTCCACATCTGAACCAAGTAGTGATGGGCCTATAAAGATTTCAGAGGAGTTTAAGCCCAGTACAGGTACTGAGACAAATTCCACCGCTCCTGTCAGTTCCTTTAGGGATGAATTATTTAAAGAGGTAGAAGAGATTGAGCTGGACAAGGGCGTCTGTGAGAACCAGGAATCCATCTGCAATCCACCAGAGTGTTTAATCAACTTTCAAGGAACTGAATTGTGTGAAAAGAGCATGGTAGGATGTGTGGACTTCAAAGACATAAAGTCTTTGGTCGACCTTGAGCACATTCAGGATGATAAAGCACCAGAACATTTGGAATCAGCAGACAGTTGCCCAGCTGAAGCAGAGGATGTTGAGAAAATAGTTTTCAGTAGTGAACAAGTCCAGACAGTAGGGGCAGCGGCAGTGTATCTCCATGGTGTTGAAGGAATGGATAATAGCATTGTTGAGCATATTCATCTTGAAGACTTGGAAGAATATGCTGAAAATAAAATATTTAATGAGGTAGAAGAATGTAATGATGAAGGAGAATCGTTTGATTTTGATGATGTAGAGGTGGTGACTGATTATACTCCTCTGGGTAGTCTTGGAGAAGGATCTAATGAGAATGAAATGAAACCAAGGGAAAATGAATGTGAAGATACTGTGAGTCATCATTTTGAATCCCAGCTCACTTTGTGTCAACCACAGATAGGAGAACATGAGAAATTTGTAATGGAGGAAGAGAGGAATGAAACACAGGAGAAGCAACATCAGGATGGGTCAGAGAAGCAGGCTAGACAAGAAGAGGAAGTTAAAGAATTTCAGGAAACATCAGATAAAGGGGTTCAGGAGGACCAGGCACCCAGTGGTGATCCAGAAGGACTTTTACCAGACAATATGGAGGCGCTCAGCGTTAATAGCGAGGAAGACAAAGAGGCTCCACTTGTTGAAGAAACTGTTCTAGAAAGTGAAGAGACTTCAAGGAAGAGCTCAAAAAAGAGTAAGAAGAACAAGGGGAAGGGGAAAGAAGACTGCAAAATGTCTTAGCACATCAATATCCAGCTGGTGGGCCTGAGTTCTTTACTTGAATGACTTCATCATATTTGCTCTAACAAGGAAGTGTTCTAAGATTTCATAAACCTAAAAAGCCATTTACAGGAGTGTCTCAGCAGGGTTTGTTGTATAACGTTCTTACTCTTGTGGGATTTATGGGACATAAAACGGCTTTTCTGGTCATAAACTTCAACACTTCTAAATCTCACCCAAAGCACAGACTAATGCACTCACACACACCCAAATCCAAAGATATGCAGATATGCATGTTCATTGTCACATCTGCTTCCCGTCAAAACTGTCATCATTTAGTCAGAAGCACGCTGTATTCATGGAAACATTGTACAAATGGAAAAGGAAATTGTCAAAAATGCTAATTTGTCAGTTTGTCAAATATTTTGTATACCAGATGAGTGTTAATTGTGACTGCAGCAAAAAACAAACATTTAAATTAGTTGTGAGCATCATCTACTGAACTCAACCTTTTTTGTTGATCTAGAAACACAGAATGAAGCACATATGCATCGGAACTGGCCTTTTTATGTTGATGTCATTGTTCTTGTTTCTCAGCGTTATTTTTTAGAGCTCTACTGAATGGATTGTTTATTGTTGATGGAATAATTTTATATCCTTATTATACACATTTTCACTTGTCAAAGACTAATTGTGATTTTTGAAGTGCACTCTGAAATAAACCAGTATAATTTGATGTCTTTTTTTATTGGCTGTTGATCAGTTTGTTGAATGAATATGACTGGAACAGTGACACTGAGTGGCATGTGGATTAAATGCACGAGAGATCACGATCTGTGGCTTCAGCTCTGCATGCAGCCCCTAAACCCTGCCCCCCATGCTGCCCACCCTACAAAATATCTAAAAGATATATCAGTTACGTGTCCTCATCCTCCCACTCCGTTCCCTGGCTCGTCCCATCTGTGGTATGTTAACCTCTCTTACTCACTGTTCATTTCTCCTGAATTAACATCAGCCTGTACCTCTGGAAGCTTATGAATATCTCTGCACACATTATATCTGGTTCGTCTCTTGCAGAAATCCGGCTGAGGAAGTTGGTGGATGAGAGGGAGAATTTAATAGAGCATGTAAGGAAGAAACTTTGCCCATCAAACCCATCAAATGCTGAAAAACAGTATTAACTTGAGTAACGTCTCCGTTCCCTGCTCTTCTCAGGTGAAAAGACTGAAAGGGCAGTTGGAGAAGAAGAATCAGAAGAACAGCATGGATGAAGCGTCCAGTCCAGATGGTGAGATTATGGAGAATGGAAGTGACCCAAATATTATGGATGTGCAGAGTAAGTTTTATTACTAAATTCTGTAATAAATGCACTGAATGGAACTGTTAATTCCTGTATTCATTTCTGAATATGTAACATGTTAAAATAATATTATATCTTTTTATTTGGTCTGACCTTTGACCTGAATGTGAAATTCATAGCCAAAGACTATGCCTACATAAAGATGGAAACCGTTTCAGGGTCGATTCAGACAATGCACCTTTAAAACAATTCTCAAAATGTCTTGTAATTCTCAGGAGAATTAAGGAATACATTTTTTTTTTTCTGTGTGATTTAATTTCAGGAGATGCCAGCAGGCAAATTAATGACCTGAAATTTAAACTGGTGAAGTCTGAGCAAGACGTGACTGCTCTGGAGCAGAACGTAGGTCGAGCTTAATCAGCCTGCTGCTGCTGCTCCAGATCTACACCCCTGATTCGCTTCTCACTGTGGATTTGTTCTCTACATAAAACAGGTGACAAGGTTGGAAGGCCAGGTGACTCGGTATAAGTCTGCATCAGAGAATGCAGAGAAAATTGAGGATGAACTAAAGGCTGAAAAACGCAAATTGCAGAGAGAGGTATGTTCTCCACAATCATGCAAAATTCTAATTGTAGACCAGTGTGTGACTAGCCTGCCTTTGCAGCTTCGCGCAGCTCTGGACAAGATTGAGGAGCTGGAGGCGAGCAACAGCCACCTGTCCAAACGCATGGAAAAGATGAAGTCCGGTCGCAGCACCGCACAGACCCCGCTCTGAGCTGGCACCCTTCCTCCGTAGCGAAACAGACAACTTTGTGGGAGACGTTCTGCCCACTCCCACCCTGCCTCACCCAGCGAGCATCACTCCTGCTGAAGCCCCACCAAACCACAGCAGCACATGTGCCATGATATGCATATTTATTTTCTCTTTTTCTTCTAAATGGACTTTTTGGATATACCGGACTATTGAGGGACACCCTGTGTGTGTGTGTGTTTGTAATTAATGTAAAAAGCACAATGTAGCTGCAGCTCTGCTGTAACTTTATCTCAGGCTGGAGATTTGAATCCTGTCTGTCCTGTTCTTTCTTGCTTTTCCTAAACGCCCAATCTTCACGCCACAGCTCAGACCTGCATCTCTCACATGCTTTCGAGTGTCTGAAGCCAAAACAAGCTAATTGTGTGTGTGTGTGTGTGTGTGTGTCTGTCTGACCAAGAGCTCTTGTAGGTTTTACTGCAGATGAAAAGTTTCTTTTTCCAGCATCTGCATCAGTCGTAATAATTATTTGGAGTATCAGTGGTTATAAATAAGACTCTTTCTGCCTTTGTGATGTCACTAGCTTTATAGTTCATATTTTCTTAAAGCTTTGGTGAGTTAAGCGGGTTTTTTCTTCTTTTTAAATGACAGATTTTCTTTGAATGTACCTGCTGTTGCACTGACACTGGAAAACAGTAAATGAGACATTCTGAGGGATGTTCCTGAGATTTTCTACAAGATATAGCATTATGGGCATGGTCACTAATATCCCATTCACCAATTCCCCCATCAGAACGCTTGAATTAAAAAAGGCTTATAACCTGCGTGTTTGTGCTGGTTGAGGGTGTGGCCCTGACATACCCCGTGTACAAGGGGTATTAGGAGTGTAGAGAACAGAGGGAATGGAGAAAGGGAGGAGACAGATGCTGCCCTACAGCTGAGGGTGTGACGTATTGACAGGAGGTGGTTTAAATTGTTCAGGAAGTTTGTGTGTGACAGCAGTCAATCGTCCTCCCTTTATTAACTTAACTACAAGAGCTGAGTGGGTAGTTAGTTCCTTCTCTCAGATATACAGATAACTAGCTACTATTTCTGTAAATCTGTCAGCCAGATTGAGTTGTATTTGTGAACATGCCCCATGTGCTACGTCTTGTTTAGCACCATGGAAACCAGGCACTGCTGTCTGTGTTCAGGAAATGAATGTAATATGATAAGGTGATTGCATATCATTGAAGGATGTTAAATACAACTGATCTAGAATTTAACAGCCTGCTTCCATGGTAAATGCACAAGTATTACAATCACTTTAATTCTGCAGTCTGATATCATTCATTGTCTGTGGTGAAAGACATTTGGAACAAATGTGTGAGCTGTGGTGCTGACCTTGAGTAAGATTGAGATTGTGATGTTGACTGGTCATGATGCATGAAGCTCTGCTCCATGCTGCTTTTGAAGCTATAAATGGTTGAAACCTACTGCAATCCTGGTGCAATAAAGTGTCCATTCTGATGGTGTCTGTATATTCAGTTTTTTCAAATGTGCTCTTGTGAGCTCATGACAGTTTGCATGTGAACAGCTGATTTATGTTTAATTATAGTCTATCTAAATTCCAAAAGCCCAAACGTTCCCGAAGGGCTGCACAAAAAATTTCACTTTGTGAGATTATTTAACATTATTACAAGTTCCCCTAGTCTGTCTATGGTCCTGCATTGGCTAGAAAGGCGATAGGTGTAAAGCGTGCTTCGGCCATTCTGCTTCACAGTTCAGAGAGCGGCAGCTCCGACAATCTGATCTGGACTGTATGTTGTCATAAGGGGAAAGGTTACCTCCCCTTTCTCATGCTGTTTGAGCCCAGAGAATTTCCCACCCCTCCTCTAAGAAAGTAACCCCATAAACATTAATGGCTTCCAAACATGCAAAGTATTCCAATTGCTCGATGATTGGATGAGTAAATAAGCACAAATGTTTTTTTCTTTTTCTTTCTTTTAGATCAGTCAAGTGAGATGCTGTAGAACCAGCCAGAGGATTCATGTCGTTGTGTGCACCGTGTGCTGTGCTGTTTCACAATGACAATCACTTCGCTTTCATTTTAATAAGCAACTGTATATGTCAATGCTGTGTATGTATTATTTATTTATATATATGTGAAACACTGCAGCACAATACACGGTGACATAACAAAATGTGTCCTCTGGGTGGTAGTATGCTGTACCATAACAAAATGCATAAAAAGTGAAGCACTGTGTGACATATAAATTATACCCACACAGACACAAACATAAATGGGAAAAAATGGAGTGAGGTGGTGTGTGTTGCAATATATGATGACCAGTGAGACTTTCTTTTAATTTATGTTTAATTATAGTCTATCTAAATTCCAAAAGCCGAATGTGAGCTTTAGAATATGTTGTGTTTGTGTGATGCACTCTCTGTTCCTGTGCGCTTGGGCCCACCGTTGCTACATGCAAGTATATTTAATGTCTCTCTGATGACTCCTCCAGCAGGAGTACAGCCTCAATTCAGCTCCCCTCTGAGCTGGATAGACATCTTCGAGTCCCTCTTCTCTGGCCCTTCTGGCTGAGAGGAATAAGCTCGGTTCTGGATACGCAGCACCATCCTGCGGGCATAGAAATCTCTGTAGTTGCTAGGAAGCTCTTCCAAAATGCCCAGTGCTCTCTCCAGGACCTGCATGGCTCGCTGGGCCGCAATGGGGTCTTTGTTGCCATAAGGGTCCTTTTTATCGTAGCAATCAGCTGACAGGTGGCACCAAAAC
This sequence comes from Denticeps clupeoides, assembly GCF_900700375.1. Taxonomy (NCBI): domain Eukaryota; kingdom Metazoa; phylum Chordata; class Actinopteri; order Clupeiformes; family Denticipitidae; genus Denticeps; species Denticeps clupeoides. The sequence continues at coordinate 20,874,147 of NC_041715.1, forward strand.
ACATTGACACCAACACCAAATGTGAGAGCCACGGTATTGTGAAACCACAGAGCTGAAGAAAAAAAAAAAAACAGAATTTTGACTGAACCCTACCTCACAATGTGACAATGACTCTATAAAAGATCTTCAAAGCAGCTTATACAGTTCTCACCAGGGATAAATAGCAGGTCACCAGGCTCCAAAACACACTCGTACCGCCTTGCTTTAACAAACTCAGCATATTTCTCAAGGTCCGGAGAATCAACATCCAGGATTTCTGATTTATCCCCTGTACAGTAGAGAACAGTTAGAAACACCATAACCTGTCTGTCAGAAGAATTTTTAAGAGCAAAATTATGTGAATTGGCAAAATGTACAAAAATCTTGCAAACAATACCTAGAGAAATGAGAACTTGTATTTCATTTGGTTTCCCCACATCCATCACACAAGGCCACAATCCATCTCTTCATGATAACCAACTTTAGGTGGACTGAGGTATGCAAAGGATCATTGAAGCTGAACCTTCCAATATGACAGTCTTATAGAATTTCCTGATACTTGATTGAATCCACCAGCTTAATTTTTCCTCCTCTAGATGGAACCCTGATCCATACGCTCAAACAATTCACTTCTCATCCCAGAACTGGCTAATTTATATGGTATTGAGCATACTGGACAGACCTGTATGTAGTGGTACCCTCAACGTTTAGTCTTACTGTGGACACTGAAACATCAGTGCCTGCCGCCATCAAGTTTCAATGTTAGGTTTTTGTTGACACTGATTCTGGAGGCAGCTGTAGCCAGTGTTCCTTCAACTTGAGAACTTTGCTTCCAGTACTATCACTAGAAGCATTTGACCATTTGCTATCTTTATGAACACTTTTCCATGTTTCTTCGAGGCAGTTAGACAATCCTTTTCACTGCCATATTTCTGAAATCTTATGCATCAGGTCTGCTTGTCATAGACTGCAACTATAGAGGCCCTTTTCACTATGTGATTCAGGATGTTCCTAATGTAAATAAAAACAGTCAGGAATGTACATGCTTGGTCCATTAATGTAGTGAAAGAATGGAACAACAGACAATCATCTCACCAGAGAGGTAGAGGTAAGGTGCATCCTGTGGACTATAAAGAACAACACGCTTCCTTCCAGTCACCTGAGCCAGTAGGTTATCCATTACCTGAAAGGCCAGAGAGCATTTAACCCCTCCACAACCCCAATTAGATTTCTTCACCATAAAGTATAATGTATGTTGGAGAGGAGGACCTAACTACCCACCCAACCCTTTTTTTGGTGTGCAATTACTTCTGATGCCCAGAAGATGAACTTTAATAATATAATGTTTTGTAAACAATGTTGAAAAAGGGGAGGAGCCTGTAGGCATGATTGACAGCTCTCAAACCCCCTACTTCCTCATTCTAGACCATTTAAACACTCTTCTGTCAATATATCCCACACCCAGGGGCAGTGGTGGCCTAGCGGTTAAGGAAGAGGCCCTGTAATCACAAGGTTGCTGGTTCGATTCCTGATCTGCCAAGGTGCCACTCAGGTGCCACTGAGCAAAGCACCGTCCCCACACACTGCTCCCCGGGCGCCTGTCATGGCTGCCCACTGCTCACTCAGGGTGATGGGTTAAATTCAGAGGACAAATTTCACTGTGTGCATCGTGTGCTGTGCTGCTGTGTATCACATGTGACAATCACTTCACTTTAACTTTAAGGTAGAGCAGCATCCATGTCCTCCCTTTCTCCTCCATTCCCTCGGTTCTCTACACTCCTATTAGGACCACGCTTATTACCACATCAGCATACAGGATAAGCGCCTTGGTGGGCGAACTGATTAACAAACATTTGTCTAGTGTGAAACAGAGTAAATGTGTGGTACCCTCTAGAAGAGGACTGCTGAACATGGTCTTACGTCATAGTGAGTCCATAGCTGCAGTCCGCAGGAGCTGATACGAAACACGCTGGAAAAAAACTGTTCTGCTTCAAAAAACCGAGGGAGATGGAAGTCTTCTGCCAGGTCAGGAAACTGCTTTTTAATGTCCGCAGGCTCCTAGGAATACAGTAAGAGAGAGATGCTCACCAATCACCATCAATGTGGGAATTAAGGCCGCTCAGCCAGCACACAAAGACGGTGTGAAGATGTGAAGGTGTGATGCCTTATTAACGTACACTGTAACTGGATTGTGTTTCATAATAAAAAAAGGTGAAATGGGAGTCCTGTAGAGAGTGTGGTTATATCGATAAAAGTCCATTAGAAGTAACTGCTCTGGTCAGCCATACCTTACGAAGATCTTCTCCAAGTGAGCGCAGGTAGTAGCTCTCATCCTGGTGGTAAAGAATCAAACTGGATCAATAGAAAAACTGGGTAAGAACGGCCAGTGTGAGACTTACTTCACACACAAAGAACTCAGAGTGTTCCGCTTCAGCTGCCCTTCCAACAAACTTGTCAAAGGGTAACGTCCTAAAAAACAGAAGATACAGAAGTCTCACATATAGAAGTCAACACAACATTTTACCAGAAATTCTTATTGCGACATGTTTTTTACCTGTATAGGAAGTTTTTGTGTAGGAAGTCCAGCTGTGCCACAGGGGACACGTGAACTTTGACCTCTCTACCACCACCCTTCTTACATAAGTAGTCCACAGTCCACTTTTCCAAGCATGGTCCTATGGGTACATCTTTCAGCAATGCAGGATGTCTCTGTATAATAATTACAAGAATAAAAGTGTTAATCCTTCTCTGATGCGTCTACAATGCAGTTGTGTGACTGGAAAACAGTAAAGTAGAGAACGTTGTGTTGGTTTCATGCTGACCAGCGGATAGATGTGTTGGGTGAACGTCTCTCTGTCTACACCTGTGTAGACGGGCACGGCAAACTTTTCCTGTTTTTCCATAAGATCACGATGATGAAGATGATCTCTGTGCTCTGCTGTCTTGTCCACTCATTTCCGTGGACGGCGTGCGTGTGCGTCCACCTAATGTCCTCCCCTGGAAACGAGCCTAAAGTTGACATCTTATTCCACCTTAAAAATCCCGACGCGCTAAGCAGCCACTAACGTCTAATCTGCTCACAATGTATGAAATTCGTTTATTAAAGACTAAAATGCCATTCATTTGTTTTTAAATATCCTGAACACAAGGTAGTAATTATGAGCGAAGCATCGCGTGTTGAATATTTTACAGACGTCACGATTTCTTTAAGGTGGAATGGAAAACGTAGCAGAGATTACAAAAAATTTAATTTTCAGTCACATTATTTATAAAATACCCTTTTTAGCTACTTCCCGTGGTGCTCATTGTTTCTGGGGAACACAAACCCGACGGGACCGTAGAGGCGCTGTCGAGGTAAAGATGGCGCTGCCCGTGTTCAGGTGGGGCTGCTGCCGATTCCCGTCGCTCCTGGGCCGGTTTGGACCCGGCCGTGGGCCGCTGAGCCGGACCGGCTGTCCGCGGGTCCTCTCCGCGACCTCCCCGAGGACCTACACCTCCCACCGAGGCGGGCAGGAGCGGCAGAAGGTGGTGGTGGTCGGCATCCCCAACCCCTTCATCTGGTTCCGCACACGGATCTACTTTTTTCTGATCCGGACCTATTTCGATAAGGAGTTCAGCGTGGAGGAGTTCACCGAGGGGGCGACGCAGGTTATTCACTTCATGTATAATTTTAATAAAAGCTATAATAATTTAGTGATGTACTAAAAGAGCATATGTAGGGATCAATACACTCTAACCAACGTTCTAATTAATTGTAGTTTTAATTCTTTTAAACAACATAAATCAGAATCTGTATAGCTGCTGCGCTATTGTCGCACTATTATTGACAGTTCGGTTTTTGTCATCATTTAATTTTTGTGGACACGTCAGGATGCAGAGCTAGATTTTTATTGATCCTCATATTCAGGTTGGAATTGTTTTGAGATTAGTTGACTTTAATGAAGAACATTCTGTTAAAAAGATTTGTGCGTATTTTGTGTGTAGATTAGAAATGTTTGGGTTGAGCTGGAGAATCCGGATGTTCACGTCTCCCTCCCCTTGCCTGTTTCTGTCTGCAGGCCTTCTCTCACGTGTCCAAGCTGCTGTCTCAGTGTCACGTACAAGCACTCGATGGCCTGGTGGCCAAAGATGTGAGTTCAGAAGACCACCTTACTTTGTGTTTCAGAAGCGCACATTGATCGATTGGGAGGGGAATGTAGCTTCTACAATACACCTCATGCTCTCAAGTGAGCCTTGTCGTTATTTCAGCTACGTACATGCTAGACAGTACGTAGAAAAAGGAAATAACGTTTCTCCGGAACCTGGTGCTATGTAACATTTAAACAAAGTTACGTACTGACATAAAGTGCGACACAAACCGGCTACATAAAGTGCAAACATGGGACCCAGGCAGTGCAACAGAAAGCGTTTTATCCACAGCTACAGAACTGCTGAGATCTTCCCTTCTGTACATGAAGAGGTGAACGGTGAGCTAATGACTGTGTTTTCATTAGTTAGTAGGTAAACTAGAAGAGAAACTTGCTCATCTGTCTCCAAACCACAAGAAGGCGCTGTGTGCTGAGCCTGGCGATATCATGTTCACCACAACGGGTGATGTGAGCATCTACTACGATGATGGTGGTGAGCTTGGCTTCCTGCGCAACTGTTATGTGGTGACAGAACCAGCAGTTGAGGGGGGAATTGCATGTAATTAACAATAATAAACAGTATAATGCACATCTCAGGAAAACAACCATTAACATCATATGTTTATTGAGATGAACCTGCATTTTTCTAAATGCAGGTCGAAAGTTTGTTAGTATCCTGATGCGGTTCTGGTACTTGACCAGCAGCAGGCTGCCTGATGAATCCATGGAAGGAGCCCGGATCTTCCAGGTGTCTATCGGTGGAGAAGGGGAGGCACAGGCCAAGAGGCTCCTCACAGCCAATTATGAGTGCGCCACCTTTCTTCTCTTTATGATGATGATGGGGATTTTTTTTATTTTTTTACCCAGCATGTTTCCTTCACACCAGGGTTGTAGTATCCTAGTGGCTAAGACATTTGCCTATGAATAGGCATACCCAGGTTCAAAACCAATGTACTACGATTGTGTCCCTGAGCAAGACCGTCTCCATGGGAAGTGGTGAAGACACTTAAACTCAGATTTACATAATTTATCAGACGCCCTTATCCAGAGCGACTTACAATCAGTAGTTACAGGGACAGTCCCGCTGGAGCAACTTAGGGTTAAGTGTCTTGCTTGACACAATGGTAGTAAGTGGGATTTGAACCTGGGTCTTCTGGTTCATAGGCGAGTGTGTTACCCCTAGGCTGTGACCACCCACTACCACCGCCTTACAAACTACTGATTGCAAGGCACTCTGGTTAAGGGTGTAATGTAAACATGCTTTTTCATGGCAGGTTCCAGCGGGAGTTTACCCAGGGTGTGCTGCCAGACTGGACAATAACCAGGATAGAACACTCAAAATTGCTTGACTGAACCTGACTACAAACAAGAAAAACACGGATCACCAGGAACGTGTCCATGTGGGGTCCAGATTTTAATATTTATATTATTTGGTGTACAGGGCTGTGGGTCCTGCCTTGTGCTGCAGATTCAGATTTCACTCATTGCTTCCAAGGTGGAACATTTATTTGTTGTTGTGTCTGAGTATGTGTGTGAGAGATTTTAATACAGATTATACATGAATTTAAATGCATTTGTCAATTTCACCACACCACATTCAAAATAAATACATGTAAATGGATTCTTTTTTGTCTGTAATAATAAGATATTTCTGATGTTTCCCACTGGAAATGAGTAAAGATTTGTGTTTCATGCATTTCTCATGCATTCTGCAGTTCTGAGGCTGCCTGCCTCAAATGGTTGATCTGAGTTTCCTTCCTGACTGAATGGAGAAATATTATTTTATGTCTGTATGTATTGCCGCATGGAGAAATATGTTAAGCCCCATCTTGACAGAGCCTAGTCAAGTAAAAAAAAGCAGTCCTTTTGGATCTATGCATATTAAGGAATTTTTTGCAAAGGTATTGATTTTTCTTTTATTTGTTGCTGGAAGACTTTTATTAAAGGTGAAAAGTATCGGCTTTTTTATTTCAAAGCTCAATCAAATTCTTTGTCGAGAATACAGTCCTTTCATTTTAAAATTGCACCGCCTCCTCTCGTAGTTCATTGGTGGAGCCGCGGAGATCCGCTGTCTTATTGGGTAAGGCGTGTGTCAGTTGAAAATGCCGGAAGCAGTGGGCGGAACGCCCCCCCGTATCTGGAGCAGACGGGGAAGAATGGGCGACATGGACCGCTGACTGACGGCCGTGTGGAAGGCACAACATCACCTGGCCGTGTGGAGAAATGTCCCCCGCCGCCGCTTTTTTCGGCTGCGCGCTGGGCCTGCTGGCGGTCGGGCTGAAGGAGGTGTTTCTCGGGTTTGAGGAAAACAGGTGCAGCATGACCTACATGTTCGAGTATCCTGAGTACAGGGTGAGTCTCAGCTGCCGCTTCCTGGTGTTCCTACTGGGAATGCTGGCGTCGTTACTGGGGTCCTGACGTGCCTGTCTATCTGTGTGTTTAAGCTGGCTGCAATGATTCTCTTGAATTAGTGATTTTGTTGTGTGTGTTTTGTTGAGGATGATGTGATTTTTATTGTTGTGTGTGTGTGTGTGTGTCTACAGCGTATCCCTCTGCCCCGTCGGGTATCACGTCTGTACCCGGCGTATGGACTCTACCTGTATGGTGAAGGATCTTACGCCCAGGAGACCCGCAGCCTGAAGCTCAGCGGCGCCCCAGTCCTCTTCCTGCCGGGCAATGCTGGCAGCTACAAACAGGGTACTGTTGCTGGTGCCGTTCCTCTCATTTACACATCTAACTTTTCTACGTGTGTTTTTTTAAACGAACCTGTAAAAGCCTATAGAAAAGCCGGCAAGGAGTGAGTGGGAGGGGCTAAAGTTGTGTTTTCTGACTGCAGCGCGGTCTCTGGGCTCTGTGGCACTGCGGAAGGCGGAGGGCATGGATGGAGGCGTCCATCTCAACGTGTTCACAGTGGACTTTAACGAGGAGCTGGTGGCGCTGTATGGGGGAAGCCTGCGCCGACAGACTCTCTTCCTGCACGAGTGTATTAAAGCAGTCCTGCGCCTGTATAAGGTACACACACACACACACACACACACACATACATACATGCACGCACTCTATCTAATGTTCATTTATTGGGGCGAAAACAAAAGTTGATCATTATTAATAATAAGTTATTGAACATTTACTGAACTTTGCAGTCATATCCACTATTTACAGCATCGTCCAGACCCACCCAAGGGTGTGGTGCTGGTGGGACACTCTATGGGTGGTGTGGTGGCGCGTGCCCTCTTCACCCTGCCGCGATTTAACCCCGCCCTGGTCAACCTCATCCTCACTCAGGCCTCCCCCCATCAGGCCCCTGTCCTGCCACTGGACCCTCACATTCTGGGTATGACCGCTTTACCACATTACCAGAGAGTTGCTCTTCATGCTGGGTCAGAGTTTCAGCTGGGCCGGGACTAACGTGGGCCTCACACGCATGCAACCCTTTTCCCCCCTCTGCTAGACTTTTACTCCGCTGTGCGACAGCGATGGATCACCGGGGCAGAAGACCTGCGCAATGTGACAGTCCTCTCTGTTGGGGGTGGTTACCGTGACTACCAGGTGCGGTCAGGACTAACAGTGCTGCCGTGCCCCATTACTGACCCCAACAAACTGTCCCTTGTGGTAAGAGAGCAAAAAAAAGCAAAAATGTTTAAGGTGCAGCAACATTCATATTTCTGTTAATTATTTTTTCTTACTGATATTACGGAGATGAACCTACAGCTGCTGAAAATAGCTGATGTGATCTGGCAGATTCACAGTCAAGCTTACAGTTGATTCCCGTAATAGGTTCGCGATTTAATGTAGAGAGGGAGGAGGGAGAGAAAGTCGCACCGGTCATCTTCTCACCTCACCAATAACTCTGAGTTGTCTTTCTCCAGAATAACAATATCATGTCAGGTTTTTACTGTTTTTGTGCCTGTGAAAGGTTACTGCTGTACCCAGAACCTGGGTGTCTACAGACCACCTGTCGATCGTGTGGTATGTCACCTTGTTCCATGCGGTTATATCATAAGATTAGTGTTTATCTGTGGCCCTGGTTATATAAAATTGGAATTAATCCTCCTGTCTGTCCTGTAAGGTGTAAGGAGCTGGTTCTGGCCACAGTCCGATCTTTCTTTGATCTGATTAATCCTGAAACAGGACAGGTACATCCGATTCTCCTACATATGCCTGATTATGTGAGCTTTAGCTGAAGCACATGTCCATTTAGTTTACAGATGGCCATGAGAATCAACTGAAGGTCTTGGGTCATCACTTCATCAGACACCCTGTTCAGTTGCCTGGTGTTTACGCAGAATCCCCAGTCATCTTCACAAGTGAGTTTGTGTTGGTGTGTAGAAAATGTGTGTAAACTGTGGGTTGAGGTCATGAAGGATGGTTTGGATTAAGTTTGTGTCTGTGAACTTGTGGCTGAGAGAACAGGTTCTTCAACAATATCTGGTTCTTCAGGTTGACCACTCCAACATGACTCATTTAGGCCATAAGCTAGGAGGTGTGAGGCCACCACATGACTGAAATGTTAATGAAATGAAATAAAATTTTAATGATGGTCTGACCACCTCAGACTGAGTGTAGAAATGCACATACCTGTAAAGTTCTGCCTGTAAAAGTTACACATATTTTACATGACTGATAATGGAAATAGTCCTGCGTGGTCCATGCTGCTGGCATCCATAACCCACATCTGCAGTCAGAGGTTCACCTACACAGGTCATGGACGTCAGTTTCAGATGTATCTATACTGATTAAAACCAAACAAAAACATGCACAAGTTTGAAAATCCACACTGAAATCCACACTGGAAAGAAAGGTGTGCTTAGAAGAAAAGTGAGCACTGTTCATCCTCATATGTCACCACTTCTGTCCACTCAGGTTCACCTGAGGCCTGGAGTGAGGTCAACACCCTTCGTCTGTTCTACAGCGCACCGAAGGTGATGTTCTACTGGAACTCCATAAAGCTTTTTATTGATTTCAATTTTTACCTCCTAAGGAACTTATGCAGGGAGGAAACTGCAGCATTGTGATATCATGTAAACTGTGGAGAATATGTCAAGAGTTTATCCTGTGGAATTCCCACCCTTATGAAAGGCTCCTGATGAATTGTGTGACTTCCTGCTGCAGGACGGCCAGGTGAAGTACTTCCTGTTTGCTCTGTCCAGTCGCAGGAAGGCCTACAGCCACTTTCACTGCCGGAGCAGCAGCATGGTGAGGGGGAACAGTCCATGAAAAGAGATTGGTGCTGATGTTTGGGTGTTTGGTTAAATTTGTTCTTTGATTCTGTAGGAGATGAGCAGCTGGGTCTACGGCTGCACTGAAATGAACGCTTCAGTCTGGTGAGGGGTGCTTCTTCAGTCTTCAGCCTGTTTGCTCTGTTCCTTTTCTTTTTTTTTAATTGTTTCTGCTTGTTGATTCAGTGTGCAGGCCATGGATCTGTCCCAGGGAACTGAGCTTCTACCCACTTATAAGGTATTACAGTAATAATAATTATTAATACCTCAGTTCTCAGACACAAAACCAACAAGCTCTATACCTTTTTAACTCTTTGGTGCTGTTCTGTTGGTCGTCTGCACGGTTGCTGGCCCATTTACTTTTCACTGACTACCCATCATGCACCTCAAAACGTTCAATCATGAACACCATACCACAGAACTGAAGTTTCATTTCTGTCATCATGATTCTGTCAACGTGATTGGTTTTCTGACCATCTTGTGAATATCTTGTAATTGGTTATTTTCCTTGTTACTCTGGTCGATGTGTTTAATTAACTGCATGTAATTAGCTGATGTTGGTCTCTGTAGACTCTGACCTTGAGGACCAGTCAGCTCTCTTTTATGTCTCATCTGGTCGTTGCTGCCTCCCCCAGCAGCAGACAGGTATCTTGCTGCTCACTTTTCCCCCAGTTGAACCACTATTTGAGTCCTGCAGGCCAAGGTCATATGGTATCTGCTCTATATCTGCTCCACACAGTTCACTGTGGAATGTGAGTGGCAGAGAGAGGAGACTCAGATCATCTCTGTAGCTGTCCCACATCTGCTGTCTTTTGGTGAGTCTCAGCAGACCATCTGTTTTAGCTGGGAAGGACTTTTAAATGAGGTTTTGTTTTTAAATGTTCACACATTTTACGCCATGTTGCCCTGTTATGTACCTTTTTGGGCTGCAGTGTGTGTCCATGCACTGATGTCTGCTGTTGTTTTGTAGGACTCACTGTTAGTGACGTGACCATCAACTCATCTGGACTCCTCCATACTGTACAATTCCAGCATTTTCACCAGGTAATGAAACTTCTCTCTCTGTCCCTCTATCATTACATCCATCTTTCATTTACTGCTCTTTGGTCTCCAGGTCTACCAGGCCTTCAGGATCACTGTTGTGAGCCACTGTAAAACAAAAAAAGGTAAAAATGATGATAATGTATAATATATGCTAAACATATTTATATATAAAATCTCACATATCTTCTCTGTCTATATTATTTTATTAAATGTAACATGAACGTGACGTTTTGTGTTGCACAGAGAGGCTGCCAAGTGTGTACCGGCTGAAAGTACCCTGGTTTAGAGAGGACACCTTTACTACAGCCAGGTACTATGATCCACAATGAATAATTTACTTGCAGTAAACATTCCTCAAAGAATCCCAGAATCAACAATTTAACATAACTTTTTTTAAGTGAAGTGATTGTCATTGTGATACACAGCACAACACACGGTGCACACAACGAAATGTGTCCTCTGCATTTAGCCCATCACCCTTGGTGAGCAGTGGGCAGCCATGTCAGGCACCCTGTGTGGGGACGGTGCTTTGCTCAATGGCACCTCATTTGAACTGATTATGGGGCCGCTTCCTTAGCCGCTAGTCCACCACTGCCCCGCAACTGTGTTTTGGATTCATGTCCTGAAATGCTAAGGTGCCACTGAGGTCCCTTTTACCAAGTTAAAAGCAGAAAACTTATTTTTGTGTGCACAGTGTACAGTGCTGTGTATCAAAAATGACAAAATACAAGCACTTATTTGTTCATCGGTAGTGTGTGTTATATATATATAAGAAAGCACCATTAGATGGAGCTGCCTGTTTTTTTTTCTATTTTCTTTCCCCCACCCAGCATCCCGTCTGTTGCTGAAATATCAGGAATGCTCCACACCAGTCACCCTGGTAACACCTCAAGTGCCCTTCTGCTGCTACACACCGCTCCCAACTGCCAGTACAAGGTACTGCTTTGCCTCGGCTTCTCTATTTTTACTTTTATGCTACCATGTTGAGTGGTGAGAAATGAACCTTCTCCCTCTACAGATCTCAGTGAGGACTTCCATTCCCAAAGTGCTTGGACAGGTAAGACTGAACCTGATCCCACCTCCTGCTGGAAAAATAGAATTTAACTCGAGTTTGAATGTTACCTGCTGAGAAAAAATCATGCTGGACTCTGATCTCAACTACTCTGTAGTGTAGGTCTGAGGCTTTTTGTGCATCTTCTTTTGAATACTAAGGATAAATATTTTGCACACATACAGTTTTGAAACTTTTTTTTTTTTTTTATTTAGAAAATGTAGCTGACTGGTTTGTAGACAGCCAGAATATTTAAGGTTAATAAAGAGAGATCTTAAATACTGACCTGTTGGAAAAATTAGTACAGAATTCAATCAATCATATACATAATTTATTCCCCCCCCCTGATGAGGTTGTGGCCTCCAGATTGGCCAAATCTGAGAGAACTGGCAGAGTAATGACATGCACTTTCTGAATGTAGGTTCTGCGTTTCTGTGGCCCTGTGCTTCCTGTTTACACTGCTGTCACCATACTACTGGCCTTAGCAAGGCAGCTGAGCTCCGTAAAGAAGATGGGGAGACCCACTCTGATGGGAGAGGCCTTGGGCGGAGCCCTGCAGCCACACAAGGTGGAGCTGCCAGTCTACCTGCTGCACCTGCTGCTCAGGTGAGTCACTGGTTAACCTGCCCTTTATAACACCTCCCAATTATACACAAATAATAATGATTTTAAAAAAGCAAATTGAAATATTTTCATGCTGACATCTACAGATACCAACTGGGTTTTCATCTCTCCTCCTTTTGTAGGCAAAGCTGGTTCCAAGAAACCTGGGTGTTTCTTGGACTCCCTGCAGTGGATGCCTTGCCTATTGTGTCCCCAGAAAACCTGACCCATGATACCCTGGTGCCCCCTGAGGACTGGCCCCGCCTCCTGTCGCCCCTACTGTTTGTGCTGGGGGCCACTGTGGCGTTCTGGGGCAGCACACTCATGCGCCTGTCTCTCTCCTTCTTGTCATTCTTGCTTGCTCCCTTGCACAGGTGAGACTCAAGAGAGGAAGATCAGGGATTATCTCTCTTGCAGGATGGATTAGGAGGATGCTATAATGAGTGACTTCATCTTGTCTTTGTGAAAGGCCCTGTGTCTCCCGGGATTGTGGAACCCTCCTTCTGCAAACTCAGATCCTCTTCATCTTGATTATTGGTATCATGGGAGGAGCTACCTGTGGAGCCCTGTTGGTTACAGCCTGCTTTTTTCTCCATGTGTATCGGGTCAGTGCATCACTTTACCCATTAACACTACAAACACACTGTGACTGTTCCATCGAAAGAAACCCAAAACATCCTCCATGTCAAAGTCGCGATCAGGAACATCTTTTTAGAACCCCTCAATTGAGAGGCTGCAATTTTACTTTTGCACTCAAGACCATCAATCACCTCATTCCCAACTGAAATCTGAGCAGAACTGTAGAACAGATTATGTTGAAACCAGATATTTACATGCATCTAAAAAAATTCAATGTTAATAAAGAGACATTACTTTAATCAGTCAAAAATATACATACACTTTTTTAGTATCTGGTAGAATTGCCCCGAAACTGTTTCAGGTTTCTTTCCACAAGCTTTCCTTTTCACTTCCACCCACAAGATCAGGGCTAAGTGATTATCACTCCAATACCTTTGTTATCCTTAAGCCACTTAATAACAAATTTAGAGGAATGCTTTGGGTCATTGTCCATTTGGAAGACCCATTTTTGCTTAACTTCATTTACATTTACGGCATTTATCAGACACCCTTATCCAGAGCACTTTACAATTCATAGTTAAAGGGACCGTCCCCTTGGAGACACTCAGCATTAAGTGTCTTATTCTCCCTCACTCGAGTCTGACATTGAATTAATTTGTAAAAATGTAAACAAGTAAATTTTACAGGAATTGATTTCTCTGATTTCATGTTTTTAAAGTTTTTTTTTCCCCTGAATTGTAAGTTAGATGTTTTTCTGCATCTAGGCAGCCAACAGGGGTGGTGTGGTATTCACGGTGTCCTTATTTGATGAACTCCTCCTTCATGGTTGTATGTGTTACACTGTGTGGTCCCATTATAGTGGTCTCTGCGGTTTTGGTTTCAGGTGCTTCGGTTGCAGATGGCCGAGCGAACGCTGAGTCACATGTTGAATTTAGTGAGTAGATTGTGTGTGTCTTGCTATGTTCATTCACCTTTGACCTTCCTGCATCATAGCAATGTGACAGACAAGGTCATGTAATGTCTCCTCAGGCACCTGAGAAAGCCTTGAGGGAGACTGAGAATGGCCACAGTGACCCTCACTGTCCAGTAAAAACATGTAACAGCGCCCCCTTGCTGTCAGAATCTGCCCTGCACGATGTCAGAGACGACCTCCAGCTGCACCTCAGTCTGCTGGCTGTGCTCACCTTACCCATGATGCTTTGCAGCCCTTCTCTCATCCACTGGGCCCGTAATCTCAGGTAGCACAACTCTCAAGTTGTGATTTTTATCTGCAGATTTGATTGGGCACTTCATGTCTGGTTGTCAGTGTTTTATTATCTCAGTTGGGCTTTGTAAAATAAACCATCAGTAACTGTACTTAAAAAAAAAATAATAAGATCATTAAATTCCTTTTTTCATACTTCATCATAAAGCATAAAATTTTTATGATTGGTGGGGGACTGAATATTTAATTACATATGTGAAATGTGGATAAATCCTTTGTTCCACTGGCTTCAGAAGGGCTTCAAAAGGAAATTGTGTGTGTGTGTGTGTGTGTGTGTGTGTGTGTGTGTGTGTGTGTGTGTGTGTGTGTGTGTGTGTGTGAGAATCTGTCCTCAGACATTCTGTGCACCTGGACCCCGACCCCTGCTGGCCACACACACTGCCACTGCTCTTCATCTCAGTGCGTCTGAATGGCTGCAGCACCCACATGCTCCAGCGCAGGTATGCACAGCGAGTCTGTTAGAAAAGAACGTTCCTCCATTCCTGGTGATTCCTGTAAATAACAGCAGTGTTTGTATGTGTTTGCGTTTTTGTGTCTCTATTCTAGTAAAGTCCTCAGTCTTACTGCCTGCCTAGTGCTGCCCCTTTGCGTCGCCATGGTGACCTTCTCCCCGCTTCACCTGTACAGAGTCACTTACTTCTTGTCTGCAGCTTTAGGCCTGCTGGCGGTTTCCTGTCACCTCTGACCTCCGTCAAGACCCTTGTGGGCCTGACACCGCATTTCCTGGACTGGACACAGTCCAGATGGCCTTAGGATGTGTGTGTTACTCTGTCAGTCCGGTAGGGGGCAGTAGTGACCAAATATTTGCTCCCCTGCCATGTGACAGTTGATTTGCAAACAGGCTCAGAATTGTTTCTCTTGATTGTATTTCATTTGACTTAATGAATGAGTAATTAATTTGATGTTTTTACCAGCCCGACATGCCCCCATCCGTAGCCTCGGAGTGTTACACCTCTTCATCACTTGCACACTTTTTTTTTTTTTTTGCTTTATTTTGTGTAACCCATTCAGCTCATTCTCATGGTACTGCAGAACAGCACAACCAGAGTGTCAGAACCATGGATGAACCAATTCATCAATAATCCACTAGAGCTGGTGCTGTACTGTATAGTGGTCAGTAATGTAATGGTAGAGCAGCATCTGCAGTGGATGATGGTTTGAATAGTCTACAACAGTTCATACCACGGTTATTTAATACTCCTGTGGTGAAACTGATGAAACTATATTGTCAGTTCCCAGATTCCTCTCCCTATAAACTGAATTCAGTCATTTTTGGTCACTCTGGGATGTCTTAGTTTAGACTGGACTGTGCCTCCAGGGATGACCACTTGAAATTAGTGACCCCTGAATGTCTGTGACATTGAGGTCCTTTTAGCTTGTTTTTTTCAGCAGGGGCCATGCTTCACCAGCCTCTTTTTTTTTTTTTTTTTTTTTTTTTCTGGACCCGCAGTGCTGATCATGTAGTAGATGCTGGTTTAGGGACCACGCTCCTGATCAAAGTTCCCAGTGCCTTCCTGCTGACGTGACCCTCACTTCCTGTTCCTTCACTCTCGGGCCTGCCTGCTCGGGTGCCTGATATCGGCCGTCAGAAAGAGGGCCAGATTGAATCATGACCAGTGGGGAAGGTTCTAGTAGCACATGTGTAGAAGGGCACTGATGCACCACCACTCAGCAACACATTGCACTGTGAATGTATCTGTACCTGACTCACTCTCTCTCTCTTTCTGTGTGTGTGTGTGTGTGTGTGTGTCAGTGCTGTGGCCAATATGATTCAGAGCCTTACTGTAATGTGTGTCCTGTGGTGCAGTTTCTGATTATGATGATGATGATAATTATTATGAATCGTTTTGTGCCAAGTAATTTTATATATATATATATATAATCACACACACACACACACAAACACTGGTATATATGTGCAGCTGTAAATACCACTGCAGTGTTTTCTATTGTTCACTGTGATGTGCTGTGATTTTATTAGAACTATTTTTGATATGTATATATTTGGAGTGGATTTTGGTCTGCTGTATCTGTGTATCTCCTGTAATTGTGGATTTACATATGTAACACCTAATACTGCAGAATAGTTGTTGCTCTGTGCTTATGGAGTAATTCTGCTGTTTAATCAGATATATTAAATCATAACAACCAAAAATCATAGTTGCTGTAGCCAGCGTGCTTCTCTGCTCGGAACTTAATGACTAGAACTTCAATATTGTCAGCCTGGGTGTTGTGGTTCTGCTGGGCTTAATTAATGCAGTTCTAATGAATGTCCATTCGTGTTTGGAGCTGGACGTCATGGTGGTTGGTGTCATATGCTGTGTGTGTTTCAGTGGACCCAAATGGATATTCTTTATTCTCAGGTTTTCAGGAATGTGCCATGTACATAATTATTATATAACATTTTAATGAACACATTACTTTCCTATTTCAACCCTTATATAAAATAAACACACTTATATGCCACAGTTTTCCTTTCAAAAAAGTAGCTGTGTACAATTATCATTATGCCACTTTATGAAAGGCATAATAAATTCAGTAGTTTAGCATCATTGTCACATGGGGCTTGTGCTATTATCTTGGGTCGAGAAGGACTAATCTGGATTCATTTTTCATAGTCCATCCTATCTCATAGCTGATTTTAAAACTCAGATTTTTAAACTGCATATAGTTTAATAGTAGACCATGTCTGTGAAGTGAGACATGCCCATGGGTTCTATCAGGTCCATTCTGTGGTGGAACCCAGGGAAGCTTCTCCGAGATGTCTGCTGCTGCCCCTGGCCCAGGAAGCCCTCACGTCATCACTTCACCATCTCTGAATTTTCTGCAGACTCAGCGGCCTCTGGTCTGCCCATGTTCTCACATTTTATTTGTAGTTGACCTTCTTCTCGTGGTGTGGGGTGAGAAAGGTGTTCTCCCAGATCCTGCCTTTTCTCCTCATTTATTTATTTATTTATCTGTATATCTCAAGGTGCTGTAATGACTTGCTTCTGAAGTTGTCAACCGTTCAGAGCTCATCTTGATGATTAAAGTTGTAGAGGCTAAAGAGTTCAAGTTGAACTTTTTTTATATATATCCTTAACAAAAATGTTCTCAACTCATCCAAATCACCATCACTTTATAACTTTAACTCCTCTGGAGAAATATGTCCTACAGTCCCAGTTGTGCTGATTTATGTGGACTCTGGTGGTCTCTGTCCTCAATGAATAATTCAACTGAAAGAATTCAGTTTCAGTAGAACGTGAACAATATAATAATTTTGTACATGGTGACGTTTGGTGTGGAGTATATGGTTTTATTACATTGTTTTACAAGAAATGTGCAATTTGTGAGCATATATAAATAAAGAAATTTTGGTATTTTAAGCTATGAATTCATGTCTTTTTTTTCATCAGTTGTTACAGGGACAGTCCCCCTGGAGCAACTTAGGGATAAAAAGATTCAAAATACTGATGCTGGCCTACAAAGCCAAACATGGAGTAGCACCATCCTACCTCACAGCCCTTATTACACCTCACACTGCACCTCGTATACTCCGAGCCTCCAGTACTGCTCGCCTGGTCCCTCCATCTCTGAAGGTAAAAGGAAGACGCTCATCTAGACTCTTCTCAGTCTTGGCCCCTCGGTGGTGGAATGAACTTCCCCTCGAGGTCAGAACAGCTCAGTCACTGAGCACCTTCAAACGACAGCTCAAGACCTTCCTCTTTAAAGAATATTTAGATGAACTTGTAGTTGTAACCTTCTTATTGTCTGACATGTATAGAAACTACATCTGAGTGAATAAAAAGATTGTATTCATAGTTGGGGGTCCTATACAAATCATATACACATTTTGTAGGTCCTCATTTTACTCCAGTATGACGTCTGAAGGTATCTGCTGTGATACCAAGCCACCAGCAGCAGTTGTGAGGAGGTGCTTTCATGGATGCTAGTGATTCACGCACAAACACGCACACAGCCATCCACATGATGTTCAGGGATCCATTGTAGGTCTCCAGATATCAGAACCATGATGCTGTAACTGGTCCACCGCTGCAGATCAGGAACCCCCCTGCAGTTTCGGAGGGGGTGCGACTCATCAACAAAAATAAAATGTGAATTACCGCCCACTGCCAAGTCCGTGATGTCTATTCACCGGTCATAACTGCATGGCTGATTGGTGCACTCGTCATTTCTAGATCTTCCAGAAGCTGGGTCTATCCCCTCACGTGACCTCTGCAGGAGGAGACGGGAGTCTCCAACCGGACCGCTGCGACAGCAGAGGAACCAGGCGCTGCTGCGATCGTGACTCCCAGCACACGCCTCCTCCTCCTCCTCCTCCTCCTGCTCTTCCTCCTCTGCGAAAGCACGGACCCGGAGGAGGCGAAGCTGCTGGAAGGTGTCTGCGCAGAAGGTGAGGTGTTAATATACCGGCGGCGCGCCGCGATGGTGGCTTTTTATTCGAGTGGGAACATGTGGTGCAGCGTTGTGAGCGGAATGCTGAGCAGCATGATTAACGCATGACGTGGGGAATTCCCACTGCAGCCACGGGACTCATCCTGCTCAGGATCATTTCATTTACATATTCCATGTCATATGACCTGTCATTTAAACGTGTTAAATGGAATTGTCACTGATCAGCAGACTGGGAGAATAAATGCCTGATTAGTGAGCAGAAGATGAGTCCATTACGAGCCCAGGAAGATCTACCATGTTACATCACGCTCAGCACTGTGCGCTGCCACTACAGTTCTGACAGTGTGTTCATTCAGGCAACAGCACAGGGCTTCTTCTTCATGTTACTTCCAGGAGTGAAGATAAAATATTCAGTTCAGCAGCACCAGGGCCCTCATGTGGAAATAAACCTTTTGATTTACTGCAGTAATATTGACTGGTTCCTTCATGAGCATCTGACTAGTCTCTAATGGCTTATCGTGGAGAGAAGTCAGAATCAAAACTATGTCAGAACTGTACTATATAACAGTAAGATATAATAGGCAATCTAGCAAGACAGCTCACTGTACGCAGTAATGTGCGAGGTTGAATGTATGAGTGGCTATGGAACATGGTGATGGCCTTACCTGCCAAAAGGGACCATTTCCTGGGGTCTGACATGTTTAGGTTTAATGCTTCTTAGATCTTTAGTAGTGAAGACCACATTCAGAAATCACCAACAGAAACCAACACAATTTTCTTCATCATCCTGTATCTTTCTGAATGTCAAACATCAGATGGCTTTTTCCAAATGTTCATTCATGATCATGCTGATATGTTGAGGATCAGAAGAGGTTTACAGAAGGGTGCAGTCATGTCAAATGTTTACGAAACTCATCATGGACATGAGTTTGGACTTTCAGAGATTTCTTTGAACTGTTAATTTTCTGAACAGATTTTCAACACACATCTTTAATTTCTTTTATTCTTATATTTGCAGCATTTATTAGCATGCCTTACAACCAGTAGTTACAGGGACAGTCCCCCTGTAACAAGTGTATTCTTCAGGGACACAGTGGTAGTAAGTGGGGTTTGAACCTGTGACTTTGTGGTGTATATAGATCCATGTCATTTTAGATAAGTGGTGCTGGCATTCTTACAATGTCTTTTACCTTCTCATTAGAGATCATGACTAACTACTAACTACAGCTAGACATTGTAAGACATTGTAAGAATGGCAGCATCATTTTTTTGACACTATTCATTGGATTGATCAACACTCACAACAATGAAGAGGTCCAAGGAGCTCTGTGAGGATCTGAGAAAGAGAATTGTAGTTCTGTGAACTGTGCCATTTCTAGACATCTGCAGATTCCAAAACATCCATTCAAACAAATGTGTGTGAATACAGTTATTGAAAGGTGTTGCTGTTCTGCCAAAGTCTAGAAGAAAATGCAAACTTTTACCCTCAGCCGAGAGAAACTTTGATGGATGAACCACCAAGCTTCAAACCTGCCATGAAGTGGAATCTCCTGGTTTAAAATCACCCTGAGCTGAGAGAGTGGCATCCAAAAAATGCTCCAAAATATGCAGATGACCACATGGACAAGCCAGAAGCCTCCTGTAGGAAACTTTTATGGTCAAATGAGGCAAAGTTTGAGTTGTGTGGCCACAATGACAATAGGTATGTTTGGAATAGTGAAAGCTTTCAAACCTACAAACATTGTACCATTGTACTGAAAATGTGTATGTTGTACCTATAAAATGGGTCCATGCCAGGAAAAAGTTGTCAAATATCCAGAAAAAACTATGCCAGAAACTTTCAACCACATTCAACCAAATATTAAAAATATTTGTTTGGGTGAAATTAAATGTGTGGCTTTTAGAAAGTCCAAAATAAATTAGTCCACCAAATTCTTGAAATGTATGTTGAAAAGCAATTCCACATCAGAAAAGACACAGAGAGTCCAGAATGACCACAACATTCATGTCCATGGCGAGATACCAAAAACGTCTGATCTCTGCAGTACATTAATGAACAAGGGAAAATGTCTTATTGTCATTTATTATCAACCCGGTGATTAAATGTGTCATGGGATCCTCCAAAAATATTTGTGTATTCGGATTATACTTTTGAGATTCGGTATATGTGCCACTATGCCTTTTAGCTGTATGAAATACAGCTGCTATAAATATTGAATTATGCATTGATTTTGGCACAGTAACAGGCTGTATTCATAGGAGTCATCAATTTCATTAGATTTTCTTTTTTTTTTTTTTAGAAATTATTTACTGGATGACAGCAATGAAGAATTCCCTCATTCTCGGAATTCTGTATTTTTATATTTTATGTTACATTCTTTATTTGTCAGCTACATTCATAGTTATGAACTTTGCAGTAGAATTGGCTTGAATACCTTCAGGGTGTTTGTTCGTGGGAAAAATGTGTCAGGAGAAGACTCTCATGTTGAATTAATTATGGGTCTGCAGATGATTTTTGGGTCTACGTTTCTTTTTTCTAATGAACTCTGCACTGAAAAAAACATTAATTGGATTTACTTTGCTTGGAAATAATTCACTTGAATAATGGACATTGGTTCTGCATGATTCATTAGATTTAGGCTTTTACATTATTTCAAAACTTACATTTTAAAAGAAACCAATGATTTTATTAAGTTGATCAAACTGAATTGAAATGAAAGAATCCATGTGATTCATTTAAGTCAATTAAATATTTTCATTGTGCTGAAATTCTACACCATATTTCATTTAACTAAATTTCCCCCACCAGTAAAACAATTGTACACATTGCACGTTATTTTTTTGTTTACTGACCACTCCCAAACACAATGTCATATGTAGAGCTGCAAACACACCACTGTATTGACATATTGACTGAACAGAATACTGTATTTCACAGAATAATGTACATTATCTGGATTTGCATGTGTTGCACTGTGGGAGCACTGTTGAGTGCTGCAGGCTGTAAGGGAATCTGTTTTCTGGAACCACGGCATGACCTCATTTCAGTTGGGATTTAAGTCTCTCCAGTTGGTGAACTATATATGTCAGGATATATTTAAGATACTATTAGCAGTGTCTAGAAATACAGCACTTACTTCCATTAATCACCACCAAAACATTTTTTTCTTAAGTTCTTAAATACATTAAGCTATTTTATGTGGAAATTATTTATACTGAGAAATCAAATATCATCTAAGGTTGGGCAGATATGGTGCAATACAATAATAATAGTAAAAACACTTTATCTTAAAGATTGAACGGTCTGTTGTGCTGGTTAGTGACTGCATTGTCGTCACACTGCCCCATGTCCACTCATAGTGAGGCTATGCTTTTACGTAGCGGATGTGTAAATATATAATTGACTTTTTCAGCGGTCTAATTTAAGAATAGCAACTTAACTGATGAGCCAATAAGATGTTAATTACATACTTACATTCTGCATACTAACTCATATCAGTAATATATTGTATTCATGCCACCAATATTTTGTTGCCATAGAAACAGTGTGTATGATACAGTACATTTGACTGTTTTATTCACACACACTCTTCAGTTTTTGTGAAAGTGGAATGGCTCTGTACTGCAGTGAGTAGGAAACTTGGGAAAGTATTGTATAGGGGTATTAAATGGTCATTTAGTCACACCTGTGTGTAACAGATAGTGACTGTGCAAGGAGGGTGCGTGTGTGTGTGTTTAGTTGCATGTTTCATTGTGTGTGATTTCTTTGATGCTTTTGGGTCAAGGTGCCCGTTCTGTGAAGCAGTAAAATGGTGCAGTCACCTCCGCTAGTCTACATAGTGCTGACAGCTGCTTCTCCTCCTGCTTTTGATATGCACATATCAAATTATGAAATCAAATTCATTAAATAATAAAAAATGTTCATGTAGTTTTAGTTTCTAAGGCTGTTACTACACAGATTTCTTCAACACATAAAAGCCACTATGATTTCATGATTTGCTATTTGTTGTTTTTGGGTTGCAGAAGACCACAGTGGAGTATTAAATGGAGCATCCACTGTTTACCTGCAGGAAAATAACTTATTCTTCAAATGAGCACACTTTGGAAAAGTTGTCCTAAAATTACTCATAAGCCAATATTTGATCAATATTTGATCAGTATTTAGTCTTGACACTCGTTTGGGTGGGAACTCACTTCACGAATGCCAGAAAAACGCCTGGTTCAGACGCCCATGTTAAAGAGGCCTTAACTCTCATCTCACTGACGTATTTGAAAATAAAATGTGAAGTAATCTAGAAAAATTGATGAATCTACAATCGCGGCATTGATAATTGTAATAGAATCGAATCGTGAGACCAGTGAAGGTTCATACTTCTATAATACACACTGAAAAATCTGTGCTGTGCAACCCTACTCAGACGCAGACAGAAAGTTATACGGCTTTTCCAAATATGAAGATTGTTCACCATGAAATGTACCATGACAAGTGTGAGGTTATGATTAATCCCCACAGTGATGTAGTTCAGTAAAATTGCAGCCACAGGTCAGTAGTGGCTCTGATGGTGGACCCGTTACATTTGGATTGGAGTATGCTGGGCACTTTGTTACTCCCAAAAAACTCAAAAAGATGAGTGAAGCTTAAATGAGATTCAGGGTGGTCAGAGAGACTTCATTTTCATTTCACATAGTGTCATGCGCCTTTTCTACCTGCCCCTCTGTGTTCAGACTTCATCCCATTCTCACGTGAAACGGGAATCCCGCAGGATTGTAACGGAGTAACAGTGCAGTAACAGTTGTGTAATTTTACCTCATGGCCATGCTGCTTACGATCGATCCTGTCTGCAGTTTGTTTTGTATTTTCACACAAACGTCAGGGGACTAATGACATCAATGACAAGGTCATTTTTGTTTAAAAGTAAAATTCCAGCCCAGGGTTTTCTTTCATCTTGCATGCTCAGGCCAGGGTTCATGACTGACCTCAATGCTCAGATGGTTGGTTAAAACAAAACCCTGGTCTGGATTTGTAAATGACATGATCCTGAACTGTTCACATGTAAACCATGTTCCAAAAGTGTTGCCTGCACATTATGTACGGAAACTGCAGTGTCTTCAAACGTGTGTCTATTATGTCTTAAGAATGACATATGAAAACCACCAACGGGGGGTAATCATGACTGCTTGAAACAATTAAGTTAGATTTGAACATTGTGAGTTCTCATATAATCTTTCAGTTTCCTAGAACATCTCATTTTATTAAGAACAGAAAAACAGAGAAATGTCAAGAACTGGATTAAAAATGTTAAAAACATACTTACAATAACACTAGAAAGGGAGTAAAACATGAACATGTCTTTTTCTGGCATAAATAACAAGGTTGTTGAGTTGTAATGGAGGTAACTGTATGTGTTATGTAGCAATTTCACAAATTGAATATAATCTGCTCGGAGTAGAACACTGCATCATAGTGGAACGCATCACATCTCAGATGAGAGTTGGTACAGAACAATACGCATGTGGCTTCCTCACTGGTGTAAGGTCTAACAAACTCAAAGAGACTGCTCCAGAATGAGGAAGTAGCTTGCCTGAAAGCTATAAAAAACATAACTTATCTCTTCCTCAAGAGATAATGATATAGATAAGTGATTCTACCTTTCTGTAAGACATTAAATATAGTGAACAAGCCCCATACTTAGCGTGCGGCCCTGTGTTTTTGCGGGTATATTCTTGATGAACCAAAATTGATTGGATCCTAGGCAAGGTAGGTAATGAGGATGTGTGCATGTGGGAGAAATGATCTTGCTGTGTTTGCTTGTTTTAGGAGGTGCTACAAAGGTGTTTATGACCAATGCTGAGTCAGGGATCCTGATTCCATTTTTATTTTAGTTTGTGTGCATGTTTTACAATGGTAAAAAATAAGTGCTGACATCCATTTATTGTTTCCTCTCGTCCCTCTCTGACTTTCTCTTTTGTCCTCATCTCTCTTGCTCTCTCTGTCATGTTTTATTTCCCAGGCTATTCTGTTCTCCAGCTGGCGGTTGGATATTTTATACCTCCTGACTAGAACTTATCATCACTGCTGCAGCCACAAGGACACCCACAGACGCAGTTCTAATGAACCTAATTAAACGTCTCGAGGTGCAAAGAGCTGATACAACCACTGTGAGGCTGAAGGCCGCCCCACCTACCTCTGGCCAGACCCTTCTTTTCCCCGTTTCTTCTACTTTTTCTCCATCCCACCTGCCACCATTCGCCCGTCTCTGGCCACAGCCGTCCTCCCGTCCCGGCCACGCTCTCAGGCCGGTGGAGGAGGCGGTGCAAGCACTACAGGAAGCACCATGGCTCCTCAAGGGCGGGACCACCTGGCTCCTCCGGTTCGGGACCATGCCTCTGGGGGACCTCGGAGGAGGAGCCCCCACATCCGTCACACCCTCAGCCCTGAGAATCTGAGAAGCCTGACGGATGGAGGAGGCTCTGTGGGAGGCTCTGGTCCGATGGGGCTGCCACGGGCCAACAGCGACACGGATCTGGTGAGCTCACAGGGCCGCTCCTCTCTCACGGCCAACACACTGGAGTTCACCCTGGGCCGTGGACAGAACCTGGTCATCTCCTGGGACATCAAGGAGGAGGTGGACGCCACTGACTGGATCGGCCTCTTCCCCATTGGTGAGCAGCTGGTAATCATTGCTCAGTGTGGCTTCTCAAAAATTATACAATAATCTAGATTCATGAGGTCTACCAAAGAGGAGCAGTAACTGCAGATAGTCAGGAGGAAATCTTCGTTCTTCAGACTAATGGCCATGCAAAATGCAGGAAACCACCTGTCACTATGTAAAGGGTTCATAGGTGAAATCAAAGGTGTGATGTCACTGTTACAGAACTGAGGTGACCATGACCCTCGTATTAATCGTCCTGAGCAGTTCTGCTCCCTTCTTGAGACCTGCAGGCTGAACTGAAAAGAGTTTTTTGCAGATGTCAGCCTGGTATGGGCCAACTGGTCAATGTCTCTTTTTAGATCTGCTATTCCTGCATCATTAAAGGTCATGACTTCCTTGAGACACCTGTAACTCCAGATATGCTTCTATAGTGTCTACAGAGATGTCAGTGCTCTTTTATTAAAAAGCAGCAACAGATTTATGATAGATTTATGGTAACAGTATGCATTGTCATTCTGTGAATACTCCTGTCAGGGTTTGTCACAACAGATTGTCTACATAATAATTTGGCAGGTTTATGCTGGATGCCCTTCCTGACGCAACTTCCCAATTACCCGGGCTTGAAATAAACCTGCATCCCCAGTGGCTGTGTTATGGAACTTCTGGTTTGCTGAAAAACAGTGACCCATAAGAAGAAGCACTTCAATGAGAACGTTGTGACACCATTCATGAAGATATGCAGTAAATAGAGTGTAAAGTATTAAAGCTAATTTACATGATGCATAATGAAATATGATTGCTTGGGTAGAACGACATATTGAAAAATTGTCCATAAAATGTTAAATTCCAAATGGTCATATACATTTAAAATATTTACAGCAGAGTCTGGCCCATTTCTTTCCATACTTATAAGGACATTTTTGAGGAAAGCTATTTTTAATATTATACCAGGATATAAAACAATCTCATTCTGCATATGGTCACTCTATCGATAAAATCAGTTCATGATTTACTCTTAAACACACACGACATGAATCCTACAGGTGATCAGGATCTACCAAAAGTTGTCCAAGAAAGCAAAAATGGATAACCAGTGCCTGGCTCAATGAAGCTCATTGATCCTACAGATCTTATCCTTCTAACTGAGAAATTGATTAACATTTTTATTATAAAGCACTCTTTAGCACACATATAAAGGAATCTTTTTACTTATGTTACTATAATTATGTTTTCTGCATGCATGTGGAACATGAATGATTTCAATTTGGACAGCAATTCATTGGGGAAGTCCAAAATGAACCCAACCACCAGTCAGTCCAATTTGA
The DNA here is from genome assembly GCF_900700375.1 of Denticeps clupeoides. Classification (NCBI taxonomy): domain Eukaryota; kingdom Metazoa; phylum Chordata; class Actinopteri; order Clupeiformes; family Denticipitidae; genus Denticeps; species Denticeps clupeoides. The sequence continues at coordinate 20,900,386 of NC_041715.1, forward strand.
CTGCAGTCTTCACCTCAGTTCTCAGGCAGCTGTGCATCATGAGTGGGTTCCACATTTTTGGCATTTATCTGACTCCCTTATCTAGAGCAGTGACAGGCACAGTCCCCCTGGAGACACTTGCTCAGGTACAAAGTGTTAATAAGTGGGGTTTGAACCTGTGACATTGTGGTCTTCTAGTTCATAGGCAAGTGTCTTACCCACTAGGCTACTACTACCCTAGTAGTGAAATAGGAAAGCCCTTTAGTCTTTGGGGAATGTAAAATCAATGTGAGAACATATTGAAAATCTGACAGAAGAAAAGCCTGAGTGTCTCCGAGTCAACCGGGTGGTGTCTGCTTTCCCAGAACCATCCCTCAATCCGACGGAGGCTGGTTGCCCCCAGGAGCTCCTGCTTTGCTACATGTGAAACTGTTTGTTTCTCTGTGTGAGAATTAATGGTCCTGTCTAAGTGCAGTAAGGCAGCAGTGTGGCTGTCTGGGGACATCTCACCTCAGCTTTTTTTTCTGTGGATCTTCCCTATGACTTTCTCTGACCTTTGCCCCACCACCTTAAAGACCGGGACTCCAATCACCACCATCATGCAAAAATATGAGACAGGGGGAAGCAATCAATCAAGGCAGCGTGCCACACCAAGATCGATCAAGAGGCTGGCGTTACTTCATTACCTGTGCCAGGGTTCCTTCCCTGGAGGCACCTAGTCTTTTCCAATGCTGACATTCACTGATGGCTTCTGTCACCTTCATGCTCCTTTAATGGAAAGGAACAGTTGAGAATGTTCAATTTGAGCACTTCTGAGTTCTGCTTTGTGGTTGCATCTGAGCTCATGCTTTAATAGAATGCCTTTACCATTCCAGATGCTGGTTTACCATGATCTTACTCTTGATGTATGTGTAGATAATGAACTCAACTTAATCTCTCTCTCACACACACACACACACACACACATACACACACACCAGTACACACCACACACCAGTACAGTGTCTTTCTCTTCTGTGCTGTAGATGAAACCTGCCCATCCAATGTTTGGGACTGTAAGAACCGGGGAGTGAACGGAACACAGCGTGGACAGATTGTTTGGCGGCTGGAGCCAGGACCGTACTTTTTGGAAGGTGAGTGATGGAGAAGGAGCTGGAATGGAGACCAGAACAATGAAGCAAGATGGCAAGTGCTTAGAGATGACCCTAACAAAAATACCAGAGAGGCTATAAATGTATACACATTGGTATATCTTGTATATAACGAATATACCAGAGATCAAATACAAACCCGATTCCAAAAAAGTTGGGACACTATACAAATTGTGAACAAAAAGGAATACAATGATGTGGAAGATATTTTATTCAGAATACAACATTGATAACTCATCAAATGTTTAAACTGAGAAATTGTATAATTTTAAGGGAAAAATAAGTTGATTTCAAATTTCATGGCATCAACACATATCAAAAAAGTTGGGACAAGGCCATTGTCACTCTCTGGCATCCCCTCTTCTTTTAAGAATAGTTTGCAAACATCTGTGGACTGAGGAAACAAGTGGCTCAAACTTAAGAATAGGAATGTTGTCCCATTCTTGTCTAATAAAGGCTTTTAGTTGCTCAACTGTCTTAGGACTTCTTTCTCTTTATGATGCGGCAAATGTACCTGGAATGTACCCAGATATATGATGCAGTAACAATGTAGTAATTGATGCAGTATGTGGTCTGGCATTGTCATGTTGGAACATGCAAGGTCTTCCCTGAAAGAGAGGATGGGAGCATATCTTGTTCTAGAACGTGGACCTTTCAGCAACGATGGTGCCTTTCCAGATGTGTAACTTCTGTATGACCACAGTTTTTCACTTTGCCACAATCCATTTTAAATGAACCTCTGAGAAAACACCTGCACTTCTGGATCATATTTAGATATGGGTTTGTTTTTGACCTATAGATTAGATTGTGTTCACCGACAGTGTTCTCTGGAAGTAGTCCTGAGCCCATGTTGTGATTTCCATTACAGTAGCATTCCTGTATGTGATGCACTTGATATGCTATCTATCTATATAGATATATATATCCCACTTACTACCATTGTGTCCCTGAGCAAGACACTTAACCCTAAGTTGCTCCAGGAGGACTGTCCCTGTAACTACTGATTGTAAGTCGCCCTGGATAAGGGCGTCTGATAAATGCTGTAAATGTAAATGTAAATGTATATTCTTTCGTGAATAAAATATTAGTTTATGGCTTATTTGTGAATTATTGCATTCCTTTTTTATTGACAATTTGTACAGCGTCCCAACTTTTTTGGAATCGGGTTTGTACATCAATGTTTATCACAATATTCACAAAATCTTAAGAAGAACATTTTCAGTGAAATGGTTTTAGTTATGGTCTAGTTTAGTTATGGATTGTGCGACAGGCATAATGAGTGATGTGACTCAAAGTGGTTCCTTTAGAATTATACGTTTAGCAAGATTTTATACAACATCACCATGCTCGAATTGATTGAAATTGATGAAATTAAAGATCACAATGTTCCAATAATTGTTAGAACATGTTATACAGACTGAGTATTTTTTGCTCTATTTTGGACTGTTGCTGTGTGTGCCCAGCTGAGACGCGGGTTTGCTTTAAGTATTATCATGGAGTGAGTGGAGCCCTGAGGGCAACAACATCCTGCATCACAGTCAAGAACCTTGGAGTCCAGGTGTGTAAATGTACATGGTCTTTGTCTTATACGTCCATGTTTGTATTAATGTCATGTCAGTTCTCATGTCTAATTCTGTCTGTCTCAGACTGAAGGGGATGGGCAGCCTGGTCAAGAAATCAGCCGCAAAATGGTCAGCTTTACACTCTCAGGTGAGCTAAAGCTCTGTGGGTGTGGGTGTGTTCACAAAGAATTTAAAAAGTTTTTGACATGGAGCACTTCACACAATTAGCACAACACTAAATGCAAGTAACAGAATTTTTGAAAAAACATTGATTTGTTGTCGCATTCTACAAACATTCACGTTCTAGTACACAAAATATGTGCACCAAACGCAATGCTTGATCAGTTCTGTATGTTTTTCTTTTTTTTTCTGACCACTAAAGACATCTGGCCATAGCATTTCATTGACATCTCAGACTATGTAGGATCCATCCTCAAATGGATGTAACATCAATCTGATCTCCATTCCTTGAACAAGACGGGAATGAACAAATGGCATGTAGATCATGCTGAGAATAACTCTTCTCTTGGGTTTAGGATGGTTGGGTGTGGTGAAAGATACATTGTGTAAATTGTGGATGAATCCAATTTCATACCAGAGGAGATCAGTGAAATGATACATTGCCCCAGATGATTTGATTTGCAGCAATGACAATAATGAGGATCTAAGGTGGCATGGTGGTGGACAACTGGGTCTGTAACAGATCTAATTTAATTTCTTAACATCTTTATCATGCCTCAACCTGACAGGTGTGTCTATAAATCTGTAATCTATATATTTTCTGTATTTAATATTTTGACTATATTGTTGTTTTATACTGTTGTGCTTGAGAGACGCAATCACCAGAATCAAATTCTTTGTATGTGTTCGCTCAAATACCAATAAATGTGATTCTGATTGGGTGGGCAAACTTCTAAGCTCAGGGTCACACAGGCCGGGACAGCACTAGATGCATACATATCAGACATAAACATAAAAAAAGCATTACACTGTATATATATATATATATATATATATATATATACACACACACACACATTCACTTTTAGTGGAAACTGTATTGGTTTTCACTTTGGAGAAGCTTGCTTAACTAAGAAAGAAATGGAAATAAGCAGGTTGGATGTAAATACACTGCTCAAAAAACTAAAGGGAACACTGTCACGTCCATGCGGGCATGACGCGGCGGGTGAACGGAGAGGAGGACGAAGAGTGACGAGGAATGACGAGGAATGAAGGACGCTTTCACCTGACATCACGGAACAGGGGTTTAATGGTGAATCACAGGACAGGGGAGACATCCAAGACGTAGACACTGGTGAACACGGAACATAACTTTAAAGACCTGACAGCGAACAGAAACGAACAGGGCAGCTTTATACAATTAACACAGGTGAAAACGATTAGGGAACATTACACAGGACAATGAAACTCCATTTCGGACCGGATCGTGACAAACACAAAATCTAGACATCCTAGATCTGAATGAATGAAATATTCTTATTAAATACTTTCTTCTTTACATAGCAAAACTGATATGGATGGTTGTCCACATTGTCTACTGACTCTGTCATGTATGTCATGTGTGCTCCGTGTGAACCTGCTTTGATCTGTGAGGCCCCAGTGAGGAATTTGCCACATGATCTCTGACAAATACCAAACGTGCTGCACAGTGTTGGGCTGTGGACGTTGGGCCCTCATACCAGCCTCATGGAATCTGTTTCTGACCGTTTGAGCAGACACATGCACATTCGTGGTGTGCTGGAAGTCACTTTTTAGGGCTATGGCAGTGCCCCTCCTGTTCCTCCTTACACAAAGGGGGCAAAGGGGGAAGTAGCAGTACTGCTCTGAGGTTGTTGCCCTCTCCTCCTCCTCCAAATGCGGTGTACCATATATTTACATTTACATTTACATTTTATGGCATTTATCAGACGCCCTTATCCAGAGCGACTTACAGTCAGTAGTTACAGGGACAGTCTCCCTGGAGCAACTTAGGGTAAAGTGTCTTGCTCAGGGACACAATGGTAGTAAGTGGGATTTGAACCTGGGTCTCCTGGTTACCCACTAGGCCACTACCACCTGTACTGGCCTGTCACTAAACACAATGACCATTTCATAGAGTCTGTTTGAACTCTGTTTGATCTCATCACCATTTTTGCATCTTTCTTGCAAGTTGAAACACATCACTTGACCTCTCATTTACCATGCATGTCAGTGTAAAAACCTGCCAAGTGAAAACCAAGAGATCTTTAGCTCCATCTGTGCCTAATGCACCACCTGGTGGAACAGCAGGCATTACAGGACGAGTTTAAATGAGAGCCATCATTTAAATGAGAGTTTGTATACATATCTTACAATCTTCAAAGACCAACAGGCTGGATAACAAACAGAAAACAGAATCAGAAAAAATTGCAAATTTAGCTCCTAGGGTTTAGTTAGTTAAGTATTAAGTATAACTAATGAACAAAGCATACAGTATTTATTTATTCCATTAGGTGCCCACAAAGACATAATATGCATGTTGTGTGTGTATGAATGTATCTGGGTGTGGTTGTGTACTAATCCTATGTTTGTCTGTAGACATCCGTGCTGTAGGACTTAAGAAGGGGATGTTCTTTAATCCGGACCCCTACCTGAAGATGTCAATTCAGCCAGGTAAGAGAGGAAGCTTCCCAGCGTCCCCCCACCACGGTCAGGAGAGACGAGCCTCCATCATCTCCAACACCACCAACCCTGTGTGGCATGGAGAGGTGATACAGAGACACACATACCAACATGGACACAAACATACTGTACTGCAAATTCACACGCACACACACACACACTAATATAACATGGTCTCTGCCTGTAGAAACACACGTTTGTGGCGTTTATGACAGACATCTTGCTTATTGAGGTAAAAGACAAATTTGCAAAGAGTCGACCAATCATCAAACGCTTCCTCGGACAGTTACACGTTCCTGTGCAGAGGTTGCTGGAGAGACAGTCATGGTGGGTTTGAGTTTGATCCCTTATATTTCCAAGTTCAGAATATTCTATTTCCTGTTCCTGATTTTCTGCATAACCCAAACCCTCAAGCATGAATGCAATCTTAAATCTACCCTTTTCCTGTCTGTAAAGCACTTTGAATATAAAATGTGCTATAAAAATAAAACTTGCTTTGTCTTATTGGTGTCTGTATCTGCAGTACTCAGCCCCTAAGCTTTTCTCTATGCCGTCGTTTGCCCACGGATCATGTGAGTGGACAGCTGCAGATGAGGGTTGAAGTCACGACTACAGGTCATGAAGGTGAGGGAACTAAACATCATCACAAGTCATTCACAGATGGAAACGTGGCTCAGCACCCAGGGTTATGAGTTAGACTCCCATCTGGGACCTTGTGTGTGGAGAGTTTGCATGCTCTTCCCATGTTGGCATGGGTTTACTCTGGGCTCTCTGGATGGTGACTCTGAATTGTCCTTAGGTGTGAGTGTGTGAGGAAATGGTGTGTGTGTGTGTGTGTGTGTGTGTGTGTGTGTGTGTGTGTGTGTGTGCACCCTGCAGTGGGCTGGTGTCCCGCCCTGCACATGATGTTCATAGTGTTCCAGGACAGTATCTGAATGAAGCAGTTATGGAAAGTGAGTGATTGTACTAGAGGAATAGACATTTTTTAGACATCTCGAATTTTATCGTAAAATGTTTAGTACCTGTATTTGCATATTTTGGTAATAAAAACGTAAAAAGCACACTTTGAAATACAAGTATCACAACAATATGATATTACTTTAAGGCAGCTAATAGAAATAAGCTCTGTTCTTCAGTCTCTCCTGAATCACTCCTCGGGGCCTCAGCTATGAGTGCAGTTCCTGGTACTCCTTCAGATGATGAAGACCTACCCCACCCCCTTCCCACCCACTCCGGAACTCCATCCCCAACGGGTTCACTGGAAGTGGACACAGGAAGTGCTCCATCCCCAGATAGGGAGTTTGGCGCAGCCATGAAATACGACTCTCAGTCCTCACATGACTTGCTCCAGGCCTCATTCAGTGAGCAGCTGGACGCTATTGAAGCTCCCAAGGGCCCTGGGGAGAGGCCGTGGAGGGCAGCCTCACCCAAACTCCACTCCAGCTTCCCCACTCACACACGACTCAGCACCATGCTGCACATTGACTCTGACGAGGATGAGGAGCGCTCTGCTGGCAACGACATCACCCCGCCCACTCTTAATGGGGGTCTGACGATGCTTATGATTGGCCCTCTGGAGTTGCACTCCCAGCCATCTGAGGACGTGGAAGACGTGGAGTCCTGCCAGGAGGCGCAGGAGACAGATGAAGGGGGAGATATGGCCCCCAAGCTGCCGGAGGTAGAGCAGCATGCCGAGGCCCTGACTTCACTGGTGCCAGAGTTGCTGGAGAGGCAGGAAGAGCCTGAGGAGGAATGCCAAGGGCCCAGCGAGGACCAGAGCACAGAGGTGGATGTCTCTTCTATGGCAACAGACAGCTACATTGTCCCTGCTACTGAGGTACCACTTCATTAATTAAGTAAACTATGGGACATGACCCAACCAGGGGGCAGGGACGGATTATGGACTGGGCCAGCGGGGCTGCTGCCCAGGGGCCCTTAGGGTGCAGGGGGTCCGTGGGGCCCCTAGCCCAAAACAATTTGCAACGCAAACAGTTTTTTCACATTTGAGAACTTGCAATGCGTAAATCATGGGGAAAGACCTATCTTTTCCCATGGTAATAACCAGGCTGCTGAATAGAAATGGGATGATTAGCAAAAGTGCTTTGATTTAGAGCATGAATTGTATGACATTCAAATAATGTGTGTTATGGTACGATCTGGTTGTGCTACGTTGCTACCTGTCTCTATAAACAGAGATGGGTAACCTGGTGCCAACATTAATGTGAGGTAATGGCATTAGGCTGTACTGATTATAATTTGAGATCCAACTTACTGTATCCACTTAAGCCACTTTCTTTTCACTTTTTCCGAGGTTAAAAGTGGCAAAAGATTTTGTCAAAATCACGGTACACCGCACTAGTTTGGACCCACAAGTGGCATGGTGACATAGCAACTAGCCTTCCCAGACAATGCTGGCATTTTTTTTTTTTTTTTTTTTTTGAGGGGGGGTGGGGGGCTCGCGAACATTTTGCCCAGGGGCCCACACGACCCATAATCCGTCCCTGCCAGGGGGTAACACAGACATTTAACCTCTCACATTCATATTGCAGAATGTATTGAGTATAAATATAGATAATTTTAGTTTGATTGTTGTTGTTATATGGTACAAATCAGAAAATGCAGTTCAGCTGAGATTTGCATTTAAAATCTGATCTCTTTGCAATGCAGTGTATTTGCCTCATGAGTCAAAAACTGGGGCAAGTGGGTCAAGTTCCACTTGTTGGTTTTACCGTTGTATTATGGTTATTATGATTTTATTGGTTGTTATTATTTTATTGTTTTATTCACTGTCTCTCTCTTTTCTTTTGCCTGTGTACAGTACTTTGGTCAACTATATTGTTTTAAAAGTGTTTCATTAATACATTTGAACTTGAACTATAATCGAAGCAAGCTCAGGTAAATGTACATGTTCTCCTGCTCTTCATCAGGACTCCATCGAGGCAGGGGAAGGGGCGGAGACAGCAATTGATCCGGGGGGAGGGTCATGTGACACTGCAGATATTGAGGCTTTACCAGGTGAAAACCAAGGGGATGCTGCAGAGCCAATCACCCATGAAGAAGAGGAAGTTGAAGAAGATGAAGAACCAGACACTGTTTCGAGGAGGTGGAGCTTAGAGGCAACAGCAGGAGTTTCACAGGAGGAAGAGGAAGAGGAGGAGCTACTGCCATCAGGAGAGGGTCAGCTAATGGACTCTGAAGCATTAATCTCCGAGACTGACCCTGAATCAGGTGGGTTAATGCTCCCATAGGATTAAACACTTCCACCTGAAGAGCTGCAACCATGGCCCCTCTCTCTCTCTCTCTCTCTCTCTCTCTCTCTCTCTATATATATATACACATATATATATATATATATATATATATATATATATATATATGATAAAACATTTTGTAAATTCTGTATCTATAAAACTGCAGCTGTTTTCTCATAGAATTATTACATTTTCTCACCATATTGATCAAACACAGTTGCACAGATGAACGGGCATCAGCGTGTTCGGTCCCTTCCCTCAGTGAGGCAAGACATCCACTGCTACCAGAGGGTGGATGAGCCTCTTCCTCCTAGTGAGTGTGTGTGTTATTGTGTTTGTGTCTTCTTTTGATGCATGCATATTTATATCCATGTATATATGACGACTTAATACATTTTATAGGGAACTATTTACATTCTCTACTCTCCCCATTACAGCATAGTGCAGTACAGTACAGTATGCTACAGTGCAATACAGTACAGAATGGTACAGTGTAGTGCTATGAAATATGGTACAGTGTAGTACAATACAGTATGTTACAGTGCAGTGCTGTGAAGTATGATACAGTGTAGTGAAGTACAGTATGGTACATTGCAATGCACTGTAGTGCAGTCCAGTATGTTACAGTACAGTGCAGTACAGTACAGCATGGTACAGTGTAGTGCTGTGAAGTATGATACAGTGTAGTACAATACAGTATGTTATAGTGCAGTGCTGTGAAGTATGATACAGTGTAGTGAAGTACAGTATGGTACATTTCAATGCACTGTAGTGCAGTCCAGTATGTTACAGTACAGTGCAGTACAGTACAGCATGGTACAGTGTAGTGCTGTGAAGTATGATACAGTGTAGTACAATACAGTATGTTATAGTGCAGTGCTGTGAAGTATGGTACAGTGTAGTGAACTACAGTATGGTGCAGTGCAGTGTAGTGCAGTGCATTACAGCACAATATAGTTGGGTGAACCAGTTCATGGTGAACCAGTGCTGTCTTGGTCTTAGACTGGGAAGCTCGCATTGACAGCCATGGACGAATTTTCTTTGTGGACCATGTGAACCGCACCACAACCTGGCAGCGACCCACTGGACCTCCCGCTCCACAGGGCTTGACTCGTTCCAGCTCCATTCAGCAGATGGAGCAACTCAACCGCAGGTCAATGCCACATACCTACATATTAGGGGCAGTGGTGGCCTAGCGGTTAAGGAAACAGCCCTGTAATCAGAAGGTTGCCAGTCCGAATCCCTGTCCTCCAAGGTGCCTCTGAGCAAAGTACTGTCCCCACACACTGCTCCCTGGGCGTCTGTCATGGCTGCCCACTGTTCACTAAGTGTGATGGGTTAACACAGCTTTAACTGGAGGACACAGCTTTAACTTTCATTATTTTCTAATGGTAGCTTCTAACACAGTAAATAGACAGCTGTGAATATCTAAACATTAGTTCTGATTTGATGTTAAATTTAAACATCCACCAATATGTTTAATACATTAGTATTAGTCGATAGGCTGAAAGAACCAATATATCATTTACATTTACGGCTTTTAGCAGACTCTCTTGTCCACAGCGATGTAAATCAGTACTTTGTTGTCCATATCTGATCTTCATACCTGTGTAAGAACAGAGTTTAACAAGCCAAATTATTTACCATCATAAGCTCTATTAAGGTGCAAAGAACCTTACATGGAACTTTGTAATGGAGTCAAGTAGATACTCCTTTAAAAGGTCAGTCTTTAATTATCACTTGAAGATGTGAAGGGACTTGAATGTTCTGATGGCATTAAAAAGTTGGATTCACCACTGAGGAGCCAAAGCTGAAAAGAGTCTGGATGCTTGTCTTGCTCGTCTGATCCGAGGAGACCTACCATGGAAGGGGGTCCCTCTCTGTATCACGCCTTTCCAAGGTTTCTTCCTTTCTTTTTTCTCTGTCCTAGAGTTTTTTTTGTGTGCAGCACAGCACATGGTGACATACAACAAAATGTGTCCTATGCATTTAACCCATCACCCTTAGTGAGTAGTGGGCTGCCCTGAAAGGCGCTAAGGGAGCAGTGTGTGGGGACGTTACCTTGATCAAGGGAACCTCAGTGATACCTTGGTGGTTTGGGATTTGAACACACAACTTTCTTGTTATGAGTCCGCTTCCTTATTCGCTAGGTCACCACTGCCGCACATATCAAGAATGAAGATAGTTCTAGGAGCCAGCAGACTCCATACATCATTATCAACCAGTATTAGCCTTCCTGTCTAATATCTCCAATAATAACATCTATTGTGCAACAATATATAAAAAAGTTTTGTTTTTCTGCATTATTCACGATTGTAATGGACACTTTTGCTGTTTCAGATCCTGTAGATGGCACTATAGAGTCACTGCAATATTTACAGTGAAGAATACAGTGAAGAATACGTAACATCAGTAAAAACATCTGCATTTAACCAGGGTGATATTTTTACTTAAATATTAATGCAACATGGATTTAAATGTATTGATTTGTGTTGTGGGATGAACAGGTACCAGAGTATTCGTAGAACAATCACCAATGAGAGGACAGAGGAGCAGGCTGTGGAGATTCCAGCGCCTGATGACACTGACCTGCTGGCCCCTTCCATTTCTGGTACAATGCATTACATAGAACTCAGGTCTTCATCTCATTATAACAGAAATAATGTCACATATGTCACAAATTCATGTAATATATGTACTGTATATGTGTGTACTGTATCCAGTTCACTGTTATATTGAGGAAGAACAACGGCACAAGCAGGTCCATTTCCTGATAACTGATCTGGTTTTAAGTGATTTGTTTTGTCATTGTGATGCACAGCATAACACAGCACACAGTCCATTAAACTAAATTTGTCCTCGGCATTTAACCCATGTGAGAGATGAAAAGGCACACAGAGAGCAGTGTGTGGGGACGGTACCCTTTGGCGGTTTGGGATTTGAACTAGCAACATTTCTACCTGTTTGATTCTTTATCCACTAGGCCACTGGCCCCAAACATGGCTTTATAAAAGAAATCTTCCATAGGTATAGTATGTGTAACATCATAGTGCCCCTGGCCCACCAGTCAATGTCATTGTCTGGTCTGCACGCCGGAGCTCTGTAGTTTATAGGCTCCAATGCGTGTTTTGTTTCTGCTTTGTATTGCGATTGTGCTTCACACTTCCTCCTCGGTGTCAAAGCACCCCTGCATGTTAAAAGTGATGCGATAAATCATTCTTATTGGATGACCGTGTTAAACACACCTAAAAAGGCTACCTCTTTCTTCTTTTTTTCTGAAGGTTGCAAAATGCACTTGGCCATGCCCATAAATCTTATTTACCCTTTCTGCTTCCTGCTGTGTGCCAGATTGTTGAAATAGGCCCCATCAGCAGCAAGTGATGTTGAAGGGATGATTACACTGTCTGGAACTGGGAAAAAGCTAGTTCATTGCATCGACATATTATATACACATATGTATATAGGGTGGTAGTGGCCTAGTGGGTTAGACACTCGCCTATGAACCAGAAGACCAAGGTTCAAACCCCACTTACCTCCATTGTGTCCCTGAGCAAGACACTTAACCCTAAATTGCTCCAGGGTGACTGTCCCTGTAACTACTGATTATAAGTCGCTCTGGATAAGGGCTGTAAAATGCTGTAAATGAAAATGTAAATATAAGTGCGTGTGTGTGTGTGTGTGTGTGTGTATAATTCTAGAATACCGGAGGGAAGGCCACTCAAGTGCTCGCTCTCGTCTTAATCTGCTGCTTCAGTCACCCAGCGCCAAGTTCCTCTGCAGTCCAGACTTCTTCACCTTGCTGCATTCCAACCCTGTGAGTGGTGCTGCTGCCGCACAGATCCCAGAGTGGGAAAACGGCGTACGTTGTTGTAACGTAAGGACTGTCTCTGATGTCATATCTCATATCCACCTGGTCTGTGCTGTGTTTTCTCAGAGTGCCTACCGCATGTTTACCAGCAACACCTGCCTGAAGCACATGATCAGTAAGGTTCGGCGAGACGTGCATCACTTTGAGCGCTACCAGCACAACCGCGACCTGGTCACCTTCCTCAACCTGTTTGCCAACAAACAGCTGGAGCTGCCGCGAGGATGGGAGATGAAGCATGACCACACGGGCAAGGTGTGTCTTTGTGAGAGGAGCAGGTTGTGTTATACACAGTTTAACCTCACATTATGACCACAATTCAGTAACAGTAACCTCACATCCACTTTTCACTAAATGCCCCTGCATGTTTCATCCCTGCAGTGCTTCTTTGTGGACCATAACTGCCGCACCACCACCTTCATCGACCCACGGCTGCCTCTGCAGAGCTCTCGCTCCAGTGGCCTCCTCGCCCACCGTCAGCACCTGAGCCGCCAGCGCAGCCACAGTGCCGGGGAGGTGAGTCGTTCATGTGCCATCACCACGTGGCATCACTGGGCTTTCCAGAACATTCCTTACCAACAACTGTCTTATATGACAGGTGGGGGAGGAATCCCGTTCCCCGAGCCCACCAACCCCACGGCCATCTAGTACCTTTAGTGGGTCGAGCCGGAATCAGTACCTCGAGATGGTGCCAGTGGGTGAGTTTCTGTTCAGAGAACAATTTAAAACAATTACATACACTGTAACTTCTACTTCTGATGTTCTCCCAGCATACAATGAGAAGATTGTTGCGTTTCTACGGCAACCCAACATCTTTGACATACTTCAGGAAAGACAGCCGGAGCTCGTCCGAAATCACTCTCTCAAGTGAGTTCCTTCAACATCTATTAAGCTGTCGAATGATACATTCGTCAAAGTCATTGTTGAGGATTCATTGATTATTAACGGTATGTGGCCAACACAGTAACCAGTAGAGAATCTTCATCGATGGTAACTTGAAAGCACATTGTAAGTCGCTCTGGATAAGGGCGTCTGCCAAATGCCATAAATGTAAATGTAAATGTAAATTTCATGCAGTTTGAATAGTAGGTCAGGAGGCATTTTTATTAATATTAGGGGGAGGGGATGAATGAACCGTGTTTTATAAAAACAATAAATAACATTTTACAGTAAATAACATTTAGAAATGGTGTTCTGGCAGCCTACTAGCACAAGGGGCGTGTAGGAAGCCCGTGAAAGTGAAGTGATTGTCACACGTGCACACAACAGAATGTGTCCTCTGCTTTTCCCTGAGCAGTTGGCAGCCATTACAGGTGCCCGGGGAGCAGTGTGTGGGGACGCTGCTTTGCTCAGTGGCACCAACCAGCAACCACCACTGCCCCATGACATGATCATCACTTCAAAAACCCGGATAATTCTAAAAACCGTCCGGAAATGGGTAACTCCTGTGCAAATTACGCCAGTTGCTCTCGCTCCGCCACAGCATAGTAATAGCCATCTTTCTCCACTACTACACTATAAGAGTTGCCTGGTTGCCTCCTCTAACCTCAGCCCTCTTGCAGGTTCCTTCACACAACTTCAACTTTAACACTCTTCATGGTGGTGACAGTAGAAAATCACACCACTCTTGAACTGTAGGAGGAGCTCTGACAGTAACAACCTAATTTGTGTTTTTTTTCTGCAGAGAAAAAGTGCAGTTTATCCGCAGTGAGGGGGCATCTGGGTTGGCTCGCTTATCTAGTGATGCTGACCTTGTAATTCTGCTGAGGTGAGGCTGCTGTCTGCATGTTGGTGAGCAGATGGCCCACTAATGAATGATCTGCATACCGAAATTGTGCTTGTGTTTGCAAGCCCATGAGTAGAAAAAGAAGCAGCTGCAGTGTTTATAAATGTGTCCATAATTGAAGTTGTTTTAGAAGAGAGGTGCATGGTGGGTACATTTTGTGGCCTGTGTTCCGGGCATCCAACTTTTACATGATCTTCTGATGCCTCTTTCTTACGGCAGCTTGTTTGAAGAGGAAGTGATGTCGTATGTTCCTCCACATGCCTTGTTGCAGTCTGGATACAGTCATGGCTCTCCTCAGAGTTCTCCTGGTGAGAAATTCTTTCCACAAAGCATTCTACTATTAGCAATTAATTAGTTGTATAGATGGTGGTTTCACATGTTCCTAATGTTGTTATTGGTCTCACTTAGGTACTTCTCGACCAAATGCTCGTGCTCCTGCTCCCTATAAACGTGACTTTGAAGCCAAGCTGAGAAACTTTTACCGTAAACTGGAGACCAAAGGCTATGGCCAGGGCCCTGGGAAAGTGAAGTGAGTGCTGTTGTCATGAAGCACAGGAACTGTACAATAGGCATTGTTCCATTGGCTGCAGGGTCACAATTAGTGTGCAGGAGCATTGTGACCTCCAGCTTCCATCATTATCGCTATCAGTTTTCTAACAGAGGACTGGACGTGCCATTGTGCTCCATACCATCAGTAATTCAATAACATCACAGCCATCCTGCACAATAAAATTCAACTAGGGGCTTGCTTATCTGGCATGCAGATATATTTGGTCTAAAGAAACCCCTATTCTTGGGCTCAGAAAAGCCTAAAAGCCAAAAAAAAACCTGGTCTCCTAGCTGTCAGTCCGCTTTTATGTTTTCTTTTAAGTTTATTACATATTTATCATAACAAACTGTCAAAAAAGTTTAACATGAGCTTTGTTTAGTCCCTAAAATCAAGGGCATTTTTTTAAGTAAAAAAAAAAACTGAACTTTGTGGATTTATTATTTTAAATAAATGCTTTTTAAATGCTAACATAAGCATATCTCCGTTTCCAGACTTATCATTCGCAGAGACCATCTTTTGGAGGATGCATTCAACCAGATCATGTGCTACTCTCGAAAAGACCTGCAGAGGAGCAAGCTGTATGTTAGTTTTGTGGGCGAGGAAGGGTGAGTTGTGAGTTGTGCCGGTGCAGGACTCTCTGTGGATGATTGTTTAGTCTGCCTGAGAAATCAGCCACACCCATCTGTGTGTGTTTCAGTCTGGACTATAGCGGCCCATCCAGGGAATTCTTTTTCCTGGTCTCCCAGGAGCTTTTCAACCCATACTATGGGCTCTTCGAATACTCAGCTAATGACACCTACACTGTTCAGATCAGCCCAATGTCTGCCTTTGTGGACAACCATCATGACTGGTGAGTCAAATGAAGGCTTGAAAAAAATAATGAATGGAAGGGTGATTTACTGGCCAGTTATTTTCAGGTTCCGATTTAGTGGACGAATGCTGGGCTTGGCTCTTATTCACCAGTATTTGCTAGATGCCTTCTTCACCAGACCTTTCTACAAAGGGTTGCTCCGCATGTGAGTCTAATTCTAATTCAAAATACCACCAATCGGGTTGTGTAAGTTGAGTGTGAGTGAAACTTTGACACTGGGTTGATTCTTCTGTAGCCCCTGTGACCTCAGTGACCTGGAATTCCTGGATGAAGAATTCCACCAGAGCCTTCAGTGGATGAAGGACAATGACATTGAGGACATGCTGGACCTCACCTTCACAGTCAATGAAGAAGTGTTTGGACAGGTCAGTCATGACTGACCTCATGTGTCTGTAAAATATTCTTTTTTCTTCTAACACTAGAAAGCCAGAACTTGGGGTTTAAGTGTGTCGTAAACACTTTTTTTGAGGAGGGCATGATTGAGGACTGGCTGAGTCTGGGTTTATGATGGAAAGGCAGTGAAGGACCGTATGCTTGTGGTGAGTGAGACGTGTTTCCTCAGCGGGAGGGGCTGTGATGCTCACGCGGTCTGAGCGCAGATGTGACGCCAAGGTGATAAATGGGACAGACAGAGAGAGTGGTAAAACAGGCAGGGGTCATACTGTGAATCTGTGTCAGTCCTGAAAAAATCTAAAACAGGGGCAAACAGAGTCAATGAAACAGTAATTCATCAGTAGAGTGAGCAGAGAAATTCTATCTATGAACAAGTGGAAACTTTGAGTCCCTTCCATGTTTTTATTTTGGTGGTCATCTTCTTTGGTTACAGTGTAGAAAGGTAATGAGGAAGTCACAAAACCAGAGCACAGATCGGGGCTGGGAAGAGGGTGGTAGTAGGCTAATGGGGGACTAACACACTCACCTATGAACCCAGGTTCAAACCACACTTCATACCATTGTGTCCCTGACTATGTCCCTAACTACCTATTATAAGGTGCTCTGGACAGGGTCAGTCCTCCTGGAGACACTCAGGGTTAAGTGTCTTGCTTAACTTAGTAGTAAGTGGGGTCTTCTGGTTCATAGGTGAGTGTGTTACCCATTAGGCTATTACCACCCTCTTCCCAGCCCTGTTCTGTGCTCTGATTCTGTGACTTCCTCATTACCTTAATCACAAACATATCTTAACCATGAGTGTCTCCAGGGGGACTGTCCCTGTAACTACATCTGATAAATGCCATAAATGTAAATTTTATACTGCAGGTACAGGTCTTGTACTGACTGTGGAAGAAAACTTGCTATTAGGGCCCAGCACGGCCTAAATGTTGGACCAGAGCCTGGCAAGGCCTAGTAACTGGGAAAAAAGAATGACCTTGATATTTGCAGCTGCTGCAGCAATCTGCAGCTGAAACCTGAAATCTGAAACCCATCTCAGTAACTATCTCCTACAGGCTTAGGAGAGCATTTTCACACTACAGAGGCTCGGTTTCCAGCCACCTCATCTACCCCATTTTGTCATCTACTTCTCAAACAAGAGTGGTAGGTGGGCTCTGGAACTGCCAGTCTGCTGTTAAAAAGCTGACTTCATCTCTGCCCTTACTTACTACTCTCCTCTCCCTGGACGTCTTGGCATTAATAGAGACTTGGATATCCCAAATGAATACAGCTACACCTGCTGGTGTCTCTTCTGCCTATTGTTTCTACCACACTCTGAGAGAGACTGAGAAAAGTTTTTTTTTCTTTTCAGTTTCATGCAGTCTCAGTTTCTTGTCCGGTGAACATCCTTCTCATTGTCATATATTGCCCTCCGGGGTCACTTGGAACCTTTATTGATAAATTGGAGACTCTGCTCAGCAATATTCCCATAGACACCCCTTTATCTCTCCTAGGTGACTTCAACCTTGACAAATTTAAATCGTCTTGCCTTCTTCCCCTTGGCCAACAGCAGCAGCTCTTCCACCCACAAAAGAGGGAATGTCCTGGACCTGGTCTTCAGTCATTCCTCTCCACCTACCAACCTTTTTCCCACTCCCCTTTACATCTCTGACCATCACTTACTGTCCTTCACCCTCAGTCTACCTATTGGATCTCTTTATCCCTGGAAACAGCCACTAACTCTATTCACTTTCCCTTTCTGTGGATCATCTCTGTCCTCTATCTTCTAAACCCAAAAGGCCTTCCCCCCCTGCGCCCGAAGGGAAGCAGCGGAGAAGGAATATAAGAAATCACAGCTTCACTCGAATCTGTTGCATTATCAGAAACTCCTAAGCAACTTCTCCACTAACCTCACCCCTGCTGAATCTAATTCCTACAGCACAAAACTGGAACAAAACTTAAACAACTCAAGCTGAAAATGAAATGTTACTTATTATCTTGCTCATACAGTTCAGTGCCCCCTTCCTGATATCTATATTTTTGCATGTTTTTCATGCTTATGTTTTTCAGATCATTAGTCAATATTAAATATTAAACAAATTATATTTTTAAGTGATTAAGAAATAAAACTCATTACTTTTATTTAAATCTTTAAATCTTTAAAATAGTTTGATCTGAAACATCAAGTGTGACAAATATGCACGAAAATTAAGATATCAGGAAAGGGGCACTGCATTTTATGAGCTTGATAATAAGTAACATTTTAATTTCAGCTTGAGTTGTTTGATTTTTTTAGTAAATTACTGACACTATAGGTGTTTTTATAATCAGTGTACATTTTATTTTCAGGCACACAGATCATTGGCCATTTTAAATATGGTTAATTAATATTCCAATTATTTCTATGCAAATAGCAAGAGTATATTTACTCATCAAATCATGAATTATAATGCTAAAATTATTATGGCTATTATTCAATTATGCTACAATCATGTTAAGGAGCTCTAGGACATCTGACAAATGCCATAAATATAAAGTCTAGTCTGGTTTCCAGCGAGTAATTAGTAACTAGGACTCCTGTCTCCTGTCTCCTGCAGATTACAGAGAGGGAGCTAAAGCCTGGAGGGTCAGGGATTGCTGTTTCGGAGAAGAACAAGAAAGAGTACATTGAGCGGATGGTGAAATGGCGCATCGAGAGAGGAGTTGCCCAGCAGACAGAGAGCCTTGTGCGAGGCTTCTACGAGGTACAGTGCAGTGTTTATTATGCTTGAAGGACCTTTGACCTTATTGGGGCAGTCTTCATTTCTAATGCTCTGTCCGCCAGGTTGTAGATGTGCGACTGGTTTCTGTGTTTGATGCCCGTGAGCTGGAGCTTGTCATCGCAGGAACTGCTGAAATCGACCTTGGAGATTGGAGGAACAACACAGAGTACAGAGGAGGTATGGGGGAGTAGATGTCAGACCAGGATAATGAGGGTTCAGCTTACAGTTCCCTCAGAACTGCTGAATTGTAGCCACTGCCTGCGTGGGAATATGGGATATCAGAGTCCATTACATCATTAATAAGAACAAGACCCAATCTCTCTGCCCAGGTTACCATGACAACCACATAGTGATCCGATGGTTTTGGGCCACAGTGGAGAGGTTCAACAACGAACAGAGGCTGAGACTGCTGCAGGTGAAACAGCATGCTGCTTGGATGTTACTAGAGAATAGTTGATGTTCCTTTATTCGTTTCTCTTTTGCATTGTGTTCTGTAATGTTATACACTTTTAAAAGATCAGATAAGATGATACTTTATTAGTCCCACAAGTGGGAAATTTACATCACAGGTGGATTTTTTTTTTATCACAGGTCCTGGTCTAGCACCACAGTGTTTTGGTGATATAGTGATTGCCAAGGAGCCAGACTAGCTGGTGTACTAGCTCAGTGTACTAATAACTCTGTCACATGTAAGTAGTGACCCAAAACAGGAACAACTTTTAAACCCCAAAAGACCACTGATAGGAGCACAACTAACTAACACAAATACAATAGTAGTAACACAGTAGTAACATGACCAAGCTACCTGCCTCTCACTGTAGTGAATGCTGGGTGAACAAGATGAGAGAAACATCTCCTCCCACTTCACAAGGACCGTGGAGTTTACTGGGTTTACTGTGTCAGTTGTGTTGATGCTGATAGTGACCTTGGATCTAGTCACAATATTAACCAAAGACAAGCACATTCTGATTCTGATGCTGCATTCACATTTCCAGGTGCCATTCAGATTTAATGAGAAACAGCACTGAATCTGATGCAAGACCATATCCATGATATTCACAGTGTCCGAGTCTTCTGTACAACAATGTTGTACATTGTGGTTCACTTGACCACTTCAGGGGCAGTGGTGGCCTAGCGGTTAAGGAGGCGGCCCCTTAATCAGAAGGTTTGAATCCTGGTCTGCCAAGGTGCCACTGAGGTGCCACTGAGCAAAGCACCGTCCCCACAGACTGCTCCCCTGGCGCCTGTCATGGCTGCCCACTGCTCACAAAGGGTGATGGATTAAAAGCAGAGGACACATTTTGTTGTGTCACTGTGTGCTGTGCTGTGAATCACAATGACAATCACTTCATTTTCACTTCACCCTGGGTTCTGATGTTAGTAGACAAGATGCAACGTAAATGCTGGTCATGTGATGATAAATATAATTTAATATTGTTGATTAATTCAAATGACTAAAATAAGACGCAAATGTTTTAGTCGACTGAAAAATGAATGGACTAAATGAGTCTGGATGTGACAAAGACTAACTAAAATAATAACTAAAACGACAGCTTGATGTGAAGACTAGACTAAAACTCAAATTAAGACAGGTCGTGAAAAACAACTATAGATATTAGCCACAGCTAATAAACATATAATGAAAAGTACATATGAACGAGCAGATCGACTGCAGTGTGA
Organism: Denticeps clupeoides; assembly: GCF_900700375.1. NCBI lineage: Eukaryota > Metazoa > Chordata > Actinopteri > Clupeiformes > Denticipitidae > Denticeps > Denticeps clupeoides. Next base: position 20,920,873 of record NC_041715.1, read on the forward strand.
ACGTTGCTGAAGACTCTAACTTATTGACGTCTTTGCAGTTTGTTACAGGCACGTCCAGCATTCCATACGAAGGGTTTGCCTCTCTGAGGGGCAGTAATGGTCCACGCCGGTTCTGTGTGGAGAAGTGGGGCAAAACCACCTCCCTTCCACGGTTGTCACCGGAACTTTTCTATTCCTTCAACAGATTGTGTCACTTCACCATCAATCAGACTGAAACACTAAATGTGTGTGTGTGTGTGTGTGTTCTTTACCAGGGCTCACACCTGCTTCAACCGTCTGGACCTTCCACCCTACCCCTCATTCTCCATGCTCTACGAGAAGCTGCTGACAGCTGTGGAGGAGACTAGCACCTTTGGTCTGGAGTGACAGCACCACCCATCTTCCACTACTACCACCATCACAGCACCTCTGACCCTGCGGTGCACTAAAACTCAGTCTAACTAGCCTTTAACAAGAAGAATACCATGTGTAGTTCCTCACCAACTCATCTGTGAGACTGACACACACACAGTCTTGCCTCAGATTCTTCAGCGTATAATTATGTACCGTCTCTCTCTCTCTCTCTCACACACACACACACACACACTCTCCAGTGGACACTTGAATGTATCAAATGTCATGAATGTAAGGACTTTGATCACCTTCAGTGTGGACTGAAGAAGATGCGGGGAACCGAAGAGTGGAAACTTCACCTCACGTGTGGCTTGCAGGACGGAGGCTGTGCTGTTGTGTCTGTTGGTGGACACTAGAGAGGGAAATCTCTTCATCCTGACTGATTCAAGACAACTGTTGCATGCCCAAGACCCAACCCAAAGACTTCTGGGAACCAGTAAACTCCTTTATGACTGGTCACAAGCACCAACCACATTCCTGTGGTGGTCAGCATGCCTCAGTGAAATTCTGTCATTCAAATCACCACTGTTCACTGACTGGCTGTCGTTACTTATACTGCTTAAAGGAACAGTTTGATGGATTTCCCCCATTTCAACTCATGTGTGATGTGGTTTTTACACATTTTGCTCCTCCATCAGATGAATTCATCTGTAATGGATGTTGTTTAGCAGCCTTCAGACCAGGGGTGAACAAGCAGCTTCCTCCCAATACTTTTTATTGTACAATCCTAAGTACATCACTGAAAATACTACAAGCTGTTCCTTTAAACAGGCATGTGGAGTCGAGTACTTTCCGAGTAAAGTGTAGTGTGTATGATGTGCCATTTCAGCACCATATCCAGTAGTGGGATGTGTAGTCATTGCATGTCTCGCCTCGTGATCTTCTCAGCTGTGGCATGCAGGCCCGAGTCCTGGAGGAAAGGGCCACACGGCCCTCTGGATGAGACTGTTATCTGTTTCGGTCTTATTATTTGTTGCTGCTATGTGTGACACACGCACAAACACACACACACACATTTGACGTAGGACACATCATCACAAGTTTGGCTACGATAAAGAAATCAAATCCACAGTGGATAAAATGACGAAAGAAGATAAAAAAGAACGAGTGTGTGTATATCCGGATGTGACCCACTAATACTGCATGCGGGGTCTGTGCTGAGTGGACCCCTTACACGGTGTTGTGGAGTAGCTCCACATTGCATGCTGGACTAGCTTCTGCATGAAGAATTACTATAATGGTTGATTCTGGTTTCTGTACCACCTCCACAGTTTGATCATCTGATTTGATTGATTGATTAGTAGCCCAGAAATCATGTGTCGGCTCATCTCATATGGTACTGGATGAAGTGATATATTGTCTATATCCTCCATTCCATGTCTGTACATAGTGTTATCATGCACATGTGTCCTGTTGTGTGTTTAAATTCATATTTTGCACTGTACCAAAGGTTTGGGGCAAGCAGAGTGTCCATCATTATTGCAATACAACTTAGAGTGAAAAGGCTTCTTTTGTTTTTTTTTTACTCATCTGTGTTGGGTGAACATGTAGCGGTTAAGGAAGCGGCCCCCGTAATCAGGTTGCCGGTTCGAATCCCGATCCGCCAAGGTGCCACTGAGCAAAGCACCGTCCCCACACACTGCTCCCGGGCGCCTGTCATGGCTGCCCACTGCTCACTCAGGGTGATGGGTTAAATGCAGAGGACAAATTTCACTGTGTGCACCGTGTGCTGTGCTGCTGTGTATCACATGTGACAATCACTTCACTAAAAAAAAAAAAGTTTCGCCCACCAAAACAGGAGACGCCATGAACCTGCGACTTCCCATCTTACACTTATATTCCCCAGACACTCTCTACTCGTGTGGTCCTGAGAAGGTCCTAGGTCTGTGATGGATATAGCTTAAGTTAAACGTTCATCCTGCAGGAGGCGCTCACTTGAGGACGCTGACCAAATTCAAACCCAAGAACTTCTAGAAGAACCACACCAAGAGCTCCACTCCCACACGCGGTCACGTGATGTCTGACCAGATTTAAATCTAACCCAAGAACTTCTAGATGAACCAGACCCCGGAGCTCCACTCCCTCACGCGGTCACGTGATGGCTGCTCCGATTCAAATCAAGCCCAACAACTTCTAGAAGAACCAGACCCACAGCTCTACTCCCGGTCCAAATTCACGGCGATGTTTATTACATGGGTGAAACTTACTACTTTACTACGATGTACAATTACTATTAAAACAGACATGGCGCCAACTTATATCCAAGGAATGAAACAAACAGTAGTTTCTCTACACACCGAACACACAGTTCGCAGGGAATGAAAGTTTTTTTGTATTAACATCTCTAATATGACAGTTCCTGACAGCCGTGTGCAGTAGTAGTGCGTGCGCTATAACAACTAGTAGTGGTACTAGTATTGCTAGTAGTGCGCGCGCTGCTACAACTAGTAGCGGTGTTGGTTTAGCTAGTAGAGTGCGCGCTACTACAACTAGTAGCGGTGTTAGTATTGCTAGTAGTGCGCGCGCTACTACAACTAGTAGCGGTGTTAGTATTGCTAGTAGTGCGCGCGCTTTTACAACTAGTAGCGGTACTAGTATTGCTAGTATTGCGCGCGCTACTACAACTAGCAGTGGTGTTAGTAGTGCGCGCGCTCCTCGCTATCGTGACGCAGGAAGTGTTGCGGAACTCGGGCGGAGGCTCTCCTGACGTCCGCCGGTTCCGCTCCGCTCCTCTCCCCGCCTCTGGAGCCGGTGCCCTGTGGCGGATTTTACCCCGGCGGCGTCGGCCGGAGGTCCGTAGGGGGAAGAGCGGGTTTGTGCGTCCGCCTGTGATGAAACCCGGCCTGCGGGGAACGTGGACGTCCGCCTCCGGCTTCCGTGTCCGCCGCGTGGAATGTAGAGCGGGGTCCTGGCTTCTACTCGCGCCGTAAGAGTGGGGACGGGTCACATTCGGTTTCGCTGAATTCGGATGAGTTTAGTTTAGTTGAGTTAGTTTGACACTCTGAACAAGCTGCGCGCTCGGGGACTTTGGACCGAGGTGAAGATGGCGAGGAAGCGGCTGGACAGCCGGAGCGGAGGAGCGGGGCTACTGGGGGACATCCAGACCCCCATCCTGGGCGACCCGCTGGACGCGCTGTACCACCTGACGGGCGAGCTGGGCAGGTAAGCTCCTTCTGTTCATCAGTAGTAACACCAGGTTCTCCCCGTATAACAGCATAACTACCATCGACCGGAAATTCATCACTTCCTCAAAAAAGCCGCTCAAAATGGACTGCGTGCGTTCGGTTGACGGGCAGCTGGAGTGTGCGAGAACTTACCGAGAAGGTGGTCAAACTACGTGGGGAACCAGTTTAACTATCTAAACGACCAGGTTGTAACTAATCTGGGAATAAAGTGCTGGATCTGGGAATAAAGGTGGATCACTGGTATCTCCACTGTCCAGAAGCAACACAACAGAGACAAGATGGTCTTCATGTTGTTCTGAGGTGTTTTGGTGCAGGTAGAACATTTGGATGAAATGGGTTAGAAAGTGCAGGGTTCCTGTTGTTTGTGTGGTTGCCATGACACCAAAGGAAACATGTCAGTGATGTCAGTGATCTGCAGTGATCTCATTGACTGTAATAATAATAATAATGCATGAGTGGGGAACAGTTGGAGAAGATGGTGTTATGTGTGTGTACAGTGTACTGGACACTGAGCTTCTGATAGGAGGGTTGTGGTGGAACATCTCTGCCAGTGTCTGCTCTCTCGGTGCATTGTGGGTAAGTCTGAAGTGTGTCCCCCGTGCCAGGAACGAGGTCATCCGAGACTCTGTTTCTTTCTTTCTTCGCCACACAGTGTTTCGTTTTGTTCAGAGCAGCAGAGGAAGGAAGTGGAGTTTGAGGAACCACGGCTCTTTAACTAACAAACAGGAAATCACACCTTCCACTTCCCCATTTCTCCATCATGCTGCTCCTTCTGCGTCTGTCAGATGAACATGTGCGCACTGTACTGACGCTTTCATCACACCATGTCCTCTCCTGTTGCATGCTCAAGACACAACCCAAGGACCACTGGGAACCAGTAAACGGTTTATGACTGGTCACAAGCACCAACCACCTTCCTGTGGTGGTCAGCATGCCTCAGTGAAATTCTGTCATTCTAATCACCACTGTTCACTGACTGGCTGTTGTTACTTATACTGCTTAAAGGAACAGTTTGATGGATTTCCCCCATTTCAACTCATCTGTGATGCGGTTTTTACACATTTTGCTCCTCCATCAGATGAATTCATCTGTAATGGCTGTTGTTTAGCAGCCTTCAGACGCCTCGTGATCTTCTCAGCTGTGGCATGCAGGCCCGAGTCCTGGATGACAGGGCCACACGGCCCTCTGGATGAGACTGTTATCTGTTTCAGTCTTATTATTTGTTGCTGCTATGTGTGACACGCATATACACACACAAAAACACATCAGATCCCCAGCGGACAAAATGATAAAGAATGTTATAAAAAGGAACAAATTTTTTCTCCACTAATACTGCATGCGGGATCTGTGCTGAGTGGACCCCTTACACGGTGTTGTGGAGTCGCTCCAACATCTGCAAGAGGAATTACTGTAATAGTTGGTTCGCAGCCAAAAGCTCTGTCCCAGTTGTTCGATGCTGATATCTGTGGTTTGGTTCTCTGATGAGAACGGTAATAAATAGGAAGTTGTAAATACATGTTCAGAGAGTCCATGAAATGAACGCCACGCATGACAGATGAACTCGTATGTGTACCTGAGGGTGTTTCTATTCTGATACTTACAAGCTGCATTTTAACACGTAACACATGAGCAGTACTGTGCAGCGTGACTGTAAATACGTGGTGCAGTAAAATCCGGCAGAACCCGATCGTAGCTCCTCCAGGTTTGTGTTGATAACAAACAGAACTCTCTTTTTTCACATTTATTTTACCTCTTACAGATTCATATACGACGGTTTACTGTTTGATTCCTATATGACTGTATAATTCTGACATGAAGTTACATATATTAGTTATAATATTGTTCATGTGGTGTTCCTCTGCTGTAGATCACTGGGATAAGATAATTACATGTGAAATGGACATGACCAGTTGTGTTAAGTATTCTGTAAATAAGCAGAGTCGGTCCTCAGAAATCTTCTCTCCTTGTTTCCTCCAGAGGAAAGTTTGCTGTGGTAAAGCGCTGTGTGGAGAAGGCCACAGGTAAGGTGTTTGCTGCAAAGTTCTTGAAGAAACGAAGGCGGGGTCGTGACTGCCGGGTGGAGGTCATCCATGAAATAGCCGTGCTGGAGTTGGCCCGCAACAACCCGCGGGTCGTGAACCTGCATTCCGTGTACGAGACGGACCATGACATCGTCCTGCTGCTGGAATAGTGAGTGTCCTACACCAGTCACCCATGGCAAGCAGTCGCTCTGTGCATTATTATACAGTCTTATCTCAGATTAAAGGTCTACAGTCGTGGCCATGCATTTTGAGAATGACACAAATACTTGTTTGCTGCTTCTGTTTTTATAAAGCCAATTTGCATACACTCCAGAATGTTATGAAGAGTCCTTCTTGAAGAGTCCTACCATGAAAATGAACCTGCTGAGATCATTTCAGTGATCCTCTTGTTAACACAAGTGAGAGTATTAAGTAGCCCAAGGCTGGAGATCATTCTGTTGTAACTAGCAGACTGGATGCTTTAAATTGTTCTTCCTCTGTTAACCACGGTTACCTGCAAGGACACATGTATAGTCATCACTGCGTTGCATAGTAAGGGCTTCACAGGCAAGGAGATTGCTGCTACTAAGATTGCACCTAATTCAACCATTTATTGGACCATTAAAAACTTCAAGGAGAGAAGTTCAAGGGTTGGGAAGATGGCTTCAGGGTACCCGAGAAAGTCCAGCAATCGATAGGACCGTCTCCTAAAGATAGCAGCAGGCATCTGCACACACAGTGATGCGAAGACTTTTGGAGTATGGCCTGGTGGGCCACAAGAATGAAGCAACTTTTCCCTAAGAAAAACATCAAGGACAGACTGATATTCTGCAAAATATGTAAATTTGATGTAAATAAACTTGATGTAATTGTCAATAAAAACCTTGTAAACATATAAAATGTTTGTAATTATAACTGACAAATATCTTGAAACACTGAAGCAGCAAACTTTGTGAAAATCTGTATTTGTTTCATTCTTTAAACTTTTGGCCATGACTGTATAGTTTATTCCAAGTCTGCAATTTGCATTTGGAATGTGTTGCTGTAAACTCTCAACATGAGTAAATATGAATAAAAACAAACCCATCAGACAAACATCAAAAACATGTGTGGCCAAACCAACTGTTTAGAACATTCTTAAAAAGGAAAAACACACTGGCCAAAATACAAGGCCAGCAGATCTGGAAGACCATGGAAACCAACTGGTGGATTATTTTCTTGTTCAGAACATTTGGCCAGATGAAGAACACTCTCCAGGAGGGAGATGTATGTGTTTCAGTCAGCAATCAAGAGAAGACTTTATGGTTCACCACAAGATCAAAACCATTAATGAGCCTCAAAGGCCAGATCAGAGTTTGCCAAGCAACCTGTAAAAAGGCCTTTACAGTATTGGAACAGCATTGTATGTATCAACTACAGGAGTATCAGAGTGATGTGAAGAGAAGATTATGGAGAAGTAAAGGAACCATACCACTTCATCAGTGAAGCGTGGTGGTGGTGTAATTTTTCTGAAAAAACACTGACATTACATTTAGAGCATTTATCCAGAGCGACTTACAGTCAGTAGTTACAGGGACAGTCCCCCTGGAGCAACTTAGGGTTAAGTGTCTTGCTCAGGGACACAATGGTAGTAAGTGGGATTTGAACCTGGTTCATAGGCGAGTGTGTTACCCACTAGGCTACTAAACCCTGGTACTTGTCCTAGTACACTACTTTCTGTCTGTGCAGAACAAAGCTGAAAATCATTTCTAATATGTGTTTTGTGCAGTACATGAAAAATTACATACATTTCGAAGGAAAATGTATGTATGAAATAATATACTACTTAAGATAAAATACAATCAATATTGTATTTTAGAAGCTCGTCTTGCCCTCACAGTGATCATGATGCAGGGTCTAAAATTTTATCTTAAAAAAGTCTTACATTTGGCTCCCCTAAACCCTCAGATACCCTGTGTATGGCCGCCAATTGAACTGGGTCCCTTTATGTATTGATGATGTGACTGTTGACAATAGCAGCAGGATAAATTCAGATGTGTTTTTGCCAATAGAATCTGCTCATATTCAGCTAAATGCTTTGGAATTCTTTGTACGTGCAGATGGACAATGACCTGAAACATACCGTGAAAGCAACCAAAGAGTTTTTTTAAGTCAAAGAAGTGGAATGACATGCAGTTGGCCAATTAACTGAATGACCTGAATTTGCTTGAGCAGCATTTCACTGGCTGAAGACAAAACTGCAGGGAACTGAAGACAGTCATAGTAGCGGCCAGGCAGAGCATCACCAGGGATGGAACCCAGCGTCTGCATTTTCAGGCCGTTATTTACTGCAAAGGATTTGCAACCAAGTGTTATAAACTGAAAGTTTGATGAATTTAGTTTGGATAATTTGTCCCATTACTTTTAGTCCCTTACACTGTTCACCTGATTTGGGTGTAAATACCCTCAATATAAAGCTGAAAGTCTTTCATTTCAAATATATTGTGGTGTCTACAGCCAAAAAGATTACAGTTGTGTCGATGTCCCAATATTTATGGACCTGACTGTATTTACTTTATTATGCCCATGTTCCAGGCGTCATGGTGAAGTGGTTTTGAAAGGTGAATCACTGCGTCCTGATTGGTCAGAGAGAACTAACACCACATCACTGTGGTGCTCTGTAAAGAGGACCTGAAAATCACTGGCATTTATTGAGACTAAACATTATTTCTACCTCAGTCAAAAATGATGTTAATTGTTCCCAATTGTTGAGATGATCTGCCACATCGGTCTGTTGATAATATTTACTGTATGTGTTACAGCGCTGCAGGAGGAGAGATATTCGATCACTGTGCATCAGAGGAGCCTTTACCAGAAGTTCAGATCACTCGGCTAATCAGACAGACCCTGGAGGGTGTCCACCTCCTGCACCAGAGTGGTGTGGTGCACCTTGACCTGAAGGTTGACCCACTACTGCACATCAATCATGTTGCCCATTTATTGTAATTATTAATGTTAATATTTGGAGTAATGTGTGCTATTCCTCAAGAAAATCATGGTGTGTCAACATTTCATGGGTGGAAATTACAGTTAATTTCCTGCTGCTTCTTCTGTTTAGATGCACCTAACCTTGTTGTGTTGACTGTTGAACTATTCACAGTGCACAACATCTTCAGATGGGAAGCTTGCATTATGTGCAGAAACTGAAAGCCAGCCACTTCTGAGATCAGACACATGGTGTTTCATTTTGGGGAATTTGGCATGATATCACAACCTAGATGACTAATATCTCACACATGATCTCTCTCTGAAAGCCCCAGAACATTCTGCTGACCAGCCTGACCCCTTTAGGGGACATCAAGATTGTGGACTTTGGATTGGCCCGTCGGCTCGGCACAACTGGAGAACTGCGCGAAATCCTGGGCACACCTGAGTATGTGGGTAAGCTCCGCCCCCCCATTCATGTGAGTAATTAATCATTCAGAGAAAGAAGAAAAAAATCTAACACCATTGTGCTACTTCCCTATCAGCTCCAGAGATCCTGAATTATGAGCCGATCACCACAGCAACAGACCTGTGGTGAGTTCTGACCTGCCTTCAACAGTAACACTACCACAACTTCCTGTTTCCTCGTTCCTTGCTCTTTTTGATCTCATGTAACCTGTGTGATGTCATGGTCCACAGGAGTGTGGGTGTGATCGCCTACATGCTGGTGACAGGCGAGTCGCCGTTTGCTGGAGATGACAAGCAGGAGACCTTCCTGAACGTGTCCCAGGTGAACGTTGACTACAGCTGTGAGGCCTTCTCCAGGGTGTCTGAACTTGCAGTGGACTTCATCCGCAAGCTGCTACTGAAAACCCCTGAGTGAGTGGCTCATGACTAATCATGACTTCATACCATTCCAGCTGAAATCTTCTCTTCTGAGACACCAAATCCACTGAACAGTGGTCTCCTAGCAGGACTCGTATCACCGATGCAAAAACAACCACTTTCACTGTCACCCATAGGGACCGACCCAGTGCTGCAGACTGCATGACCCACCCCTGGCTGTGGCAGCAGTTCACTGGCCCTGAGGTCACGCCCTCAACGCCCCGCACACCCTGCGAAAGGAGCAGCGGTGGCAAGTGGGCTGCCCCTCCCGAGGACCCTGAGGACAAGGAGAACTTCTTGGACTCACCACACACCAAAAGGTTCCGCTTTGAGGAGGACATACCAGTGGGAGAGGGGGAGCACTGATCTATGGGACTGTAGTGTAACATCTCCACCTCGTCCACGCAAGCAGCTCAATTAAATAAGCTGATCACTTGTAGATCTTTTATTTTTAGTAATCTGTTAATTATTTCTTTGAGGCATTCATCTCTCAAGGCCAGTGTTTATCAACCATGGCCAAATATTTCACTTTTTTTTAATTGCTTATTTAAGTGGAATAAGATTTTCTTTTCTGTAAAAAAAAAAAACTCAATTGTACAAAATACAGCACTAGGAAATATATAATTTAAAAGCCATACACAGTGTGGCTGGGTGATATTATAATTTGTAATTATAACTTGTATTTTATTGTGCTATATGGTATACTCATCATTTTGCATTTTTATGGTGATGGGGACTCAACTATAACCAGAAAACTGGAAACCTGTCCTATTTCACTGTCCTTTATTGTAGAACATCTGGATCAGTACAGATGTGTCATTGATCAGCCTGCTTAGTGTGTGGAGATGATATCAGGCCTTGTGTAATACCCTCACCTAGATGGTTCCACACAGACTCAACCTTCACCCAACACACCCTGGACCACACCTTCATGAGATCAGCTCGCCACTTCCTGTCTGTCAGAGATGATCATGCAGAAATATCCTGTTTTCAACATCTACATACTGGGTTTAGAGTAGGGTTGGTAAATAATGAGTATCCAGATTTTGTTCTGTCTTTTGATTGGTTGGTGTTATTATGAAGATCATGGACTCTGGATGTGCTTTTTGCCCTGTGACGTTTGGGAAATATGATACAGTACTTTTGATAAGTTTATTATTGATAATAGTTATTAATCAATAACTTACCAGTATCATAATGAATAATGAGAGATCCAGCACACTCCTACATCTGCAAAAGGTGATCAGAATTCTAGTTCTGTTCTCTCAGGTCTCTGAAAAATATTCCCCTCTCATCTCAGGGTCAGCCACTGACTGGATGGGTCCAGTGCTGCTGTGCTGCTCCTGCTATGGACTTTTCTGTATTTGTGTGTGCGTGTGTGTGTGTGTGTGTGAATGGCTTTGTGTAGTTTTGTGTAGATGTTGATAATATGACTGCTTGCACTAACCAGTATGCTTGCTGAAAGTGTGGATGTGAAGTTCTGATGAGGGATCAGTTGTTGGGTCTGGTGAGTGGAGATGGAGATGGAGGAGCGTGATTTGATGTTGGATGGTATTATGGAGATGGAGGAGCGTAGTTTGATGTTGGATGGTATTATGGAGATGGAGGAACAGGGTTTGATGTTAAATGATATTATGGAGATGGAGGTGCATGTTGGGGCTTGATCTTGTCAAGGGAAGTAGATGCCTTGGCTCTAGGTACGAGGAGAGGTGAATCCATCAGCCCATTAGATGGAATTCTGCCAAATCTTAAACTTTATATCAGGGAGGTGAGGTGTGATGCTTTTCAATTTGATAAATTTTGTACTGTATGCAATACAATGAGAATTTACATATTTAATTATTTTATATTAGTAAGATCTAGATAATATAGATGGGTTCTCATTTAACTTCAGATCATTGATATGGTTACATGTGTTCCAATATAAAGATCATATTTTATTTCTGCCAATAAACATGTCAGTATGTGCAGCTCACAACTCAGTGTTGGGTCTCTCTGTCCTTTAATTAATCAACTCCTGCTGAGTAAAATCTTACTTGTCTAGTTAAAGTGATTCTCTTCATGTCTAATGTGGGTATTTTAATAAACTTGTCCAGGTCAGGAATTACATTCTTTATTATAGGAGACCATCATAGCAGACATGGAATGAAGGAGAAGCTGGAAAATACATTCAGTAATGTTGGCAGTACAGGAATCATTGAGCATCAGCTTTCAATGAATATTACACACAAACATCCATTAAAACGTCTACTACTGAGTGCACTTTCCAATGGAAATGTTCATTTTAGGCGATTGGAGTAATTAAGACTGGTTCTATAAGACAAGTTCTGTACATTCATTAGCTTAGAAGCAAGAAAATCTTTTTTTTTTATATATATATATATATTATATTGTACAAAAATATTACATCTGCCCATAACGATCTGAGTTAACGTAAGCTGCGCCCATGTCTGAGAACCAGATCTGCAGACATCCAAGAAGAACATCAGAACTCCTGGATGACACGGAAGTGGTTCTCAATGGAGGCTGGTTTGTCCTCAAAGTGCAGTTTCTGGCTGAGCTTTGCACCCAGGTCCTCCAGAGTCTGTGTGAAGCGCTTGTGCTCGCGGCCCACCCAGGCCCTCATGGGGTCTCGCACCTCGTACGGTGTGACGTGCACATGCAGAGCCACGCCGCTGACGGCCAGCTCGGCCAGAGCACCCTTCTCCGTCACCCAAGTTTCACTGCCCCCAGGGTGGCCCCCGTCCAGCCAGTAGATGTCCGTCACGCGTTCCAGGAAGGGCGCCAGCTCTGGGTCGGCCCTGGCCCCTGCCAACTCGTAGACCATCTGGTTGAGAACCACACAGCCCTTGCTGAAGCCCACAAGAACCAGGGAGAAGCCAGCAGGCATGGAACTGGTGGCACTGGAGCTGCCATGAGGGGGCAGGGGGTCTGGGAGGCCAGCGCGCTCCATGGCGTTGGCCAGGAGGGCCCTGAGGTGGCGCAGTGCTCCGTGGTCTGGGGAATGTTCAGGTGCTCCGAACAGGTTGCTCTGCACAAAGTTCTGGTAGCAGCTGAACTTGTGGAGGTACATGTGTGAGGCCCGGATGACCCAGATGTGGTGCTCAGGGAAGCGGCGACCCAGGATCAGGGCCACTCTCTCCAGGCTCCAGGCTTGCCATGGCACAGTGTCAGCATGGACGGCCATCTCCTGCTGGAAGTTCTGCAGAGAACAGAGAAGGAAAGGTGCTAAGTCCATGGACCACAGTCTCATGTAGAGTAGTGAGAGCCTTTCACTCCCCATGGAAGATCTGAACACAAGAGGACAGTCGTGATGGACTGAGAGACAAGCTGGATAGTTATGATGTAAAGAGGGATTCACTGGTTCTTCTCCGTACTTACATTCTCATGGATTACTGTTCCAGTTACATTTACAGCATTTACCAGACTCCCTTATCCAGAGCAACTTACAATCAGTAGTTTCAGGGACAGTCCCCCCCTGGAGCAACTTAGGGTTACGTGTCTTGCTCAGGGACACAATGGTAGTAAGTGGGCTACTACCATTACTGTTCCAGAAACAGAAGTTATGCAAAACAAACACACAACAAATGTGAATTCATTTTTAAATATTAATTATCAGTACAGAAGCCAATCCAACTGATATGTGAGGAAAATGTTCCCTCACCTGGATGTCTCCTGGGAAAAAGACCAGGTGCGCGTTCCCGCTGACCGCAGTCTCTGCGCCGCAGCGCCTCGGAGGTGCAGCCGTGGGCCTGTTCAGGAGGACGTGGTTGGAGCGCAGCGCATCGCGTCCCGGGACTGCGCTCAGGCGCAGCAGCCGCGGCGGGCTGCCCGGGGGCGTTCCGGCGGCGCCGGCCGCCAGACACAGGCCGGGAGCGTCCGAGGATCCCGCGGCGGCGCTCATCGCCCTGGACAGAGCAAGCAGTGAGGGTCCGCCTGCAAGAACAGAACCAAGGCGTAACATGCGCGCAGCTTGCACAGGCGCTACATGAACCTGGCGGCTGTCGTGTGCAACTTCCCGCCTGAATGTCGGTGCTTCACGGCATCCAGTAAGTATTCCGAGAATTACTCTGCGTACAGCGACATGCGCATGTCTAAATAAAAAACCCCACAACAACAAACTGCGTTCTTACGAAATCCTTCTTTCTGTCGCTGCCCGCCAAGAGGTGCTTTACTGACGCACGTCTGCGCATGCGTCGTGGCGAGCCCATGACCCAGTTTAATCTGCTCTGCACCGGGTTTCTAGCTACAGTTTCCGTTGTAACGGTGCAGCCCGGGTTGCCACGTCCGCTTATAATAAGTCAAATATAATAATTTACACATGAAACCCCGCCAGAGAAGATGGTAGTCTGTGTGGGCTGTCATGGAAGGGGCAGTGGTGGCCAGGTGTGGAAGGAAGCGGACCCGTAATCGGAAGGCAAGGTGTGGTCCCCACACACTGCTCCTCGTGCGCCTGTCATGGCTGCCCACTGATCACTAAGGGTGATGGTTAAATGCATGCAACGTGTGCTGTGCTTCACAATGACAATCATTTTACTTTCACTTTCATCTGGCAACATTTCAGCGATAGCGCGAGAAAGTTGCCGTGTTTGCGTCACGATCCAAATATGACCGCAGAACGGCCCAATCACAGACCACTAAAACTTGATCGATTTGTGTTCAAGAAAATGCAAGTCATTCGCACTACGTCACTGCCGTCCGGTTCGAGACATGGCCGCGGTGGGACAGCGCCTGGTGGCCTGCATGCTCAACATCTCCGAGGCGCGCGGCCGCGACGTGGTGGCGCAGGTGGCGCACGCGGCCATCGCGTGTCGCGGCGGTGAGTGGAGGGGCCAGTGCTGGTTGGCAGATGCTCTCTGGATCAGCCCCTCACGGCCCACGCCTTTGCAGGACAGTGGCGAGAGGGGACGACTGTGCTCAACGTCTTCAGTGACGAGGAGTATAATCGATCCGTCATCACCATTGTCGCGAGGATCGACGTCATCGGTGAGTTCACAGTTTCCGTTCAGGTGGAACTCATGCACACATGGTAGATGATGATTTAAGAACCTGGACCGCACAGAGACGCGTCGTGTCGTGCGTGGGAATGTGGGGATGATATAGTGCGTTTCAGGGGAGGCGGTGCTGGCTGCGTGTGAACGCGCATGCGGCCTCATTGACATGACGGCCCACGCTGGGATCCACCCGTGCATGGGGTCTGTAGACCTAGTGCCCTTCTATCCCTTGGGCGAGAAGGTGGGCTTGGAGGAGTGCGCCACGGAGGCACGAGGTGAACCGCGCTTACAACCCACTTCCGATGAAGCCGCCGTGGTTTTTTAACTTGCAACGTCTCTTCCGCCAAGCACTGGCCTTGGCACTGACCAGCAGAGTGGACGGGACGAGCGCCTTCTTCTTCGGCTCTGCCGACGTGCCCCGGAACCGTGGCCTGGCACAGAGGAGGAGGGAGATGGGATGGTTTAAGAAGGTTGTGGACATGTCCACCATCCACCCAGATGTTGGACCATCACCACAGAGGCGTTACGGCCTCACTGGTGAGTGAAGTTCCCGCAGAGACTGCATTTTTTCATGTCAACTTAAGAACATGTGAAAACGAATTGCTTTTGTCATAGTGATACAGATGTCCGTTATAGCATGAGGTACAACCAATGAAATTAGTCCTCTGCATTTACCCTTGTTGAGTAATGGGCAGCCATGAAAGGCACCCAGGGATTACGGTACCTAACACATACCTGCACTCAAAAGGTTGCGGGTCCAAATTCTTAAGCATCAAGGTGCCAGAGGTCCCCTCAATCAAGGTAGCATCTCTGCACACTGCTCCCTGGTTGCCTTTTATGGCTGCCCACTACTCACTAAAGTGATGGATTAAATACAGAGACCACATTTCACTGGGTGTGGTGTGTCACATGTGACAGTCACTTTTGCCTTGGCAGTTCAGGAATTGAACAAATCCACTTCCTTACCTGCTGAAAAAAGTGAAGTGATGGTCACATGCGATACACAGCAGCACAGCGCACACAGTGAAATTTGTCCTCTGCATTTAACCCATCACCCTGAGTGAGCAGTGGGCAGCCATGACAGGTGCCCGGGGAGCAGTGTGTGGGGATGGCGGATCAGGATTCAAACCAGCAACCTTCTGATTACGGAGCCGCTTCCTTAACCACTAGGCCACCACTGCCCTAGGCTGCTATGGCCTTTAATAAATATGAATACACGTTGTGTTTGGTAGGCGTTGGTGCCAGTCCCTATGTGATGAACTGTAACGTGACCATAGACACGCAGGACCTGGCCGTCGGACGGAAGGTTGCCGCTGCCCTCCGTGAGTCCGGCGAGGCCGGGCTTCCTGGCATTCAGGTCCTGGCCCTGCCACATGAAGGCGCTGTGGAGATTGCGTGTAACGTGAAGAGCATCCCCTGCTCCAGCTCCTGGGCTGGGACCGTCCCCTGGCCTGCCTTCAGCATCTCGGGTCGGGCCTACCACCACGTCCCGGCAAGGCTGATCACCGCACGGGTGGCACAGCTGGCAGGGACTCACGGGGTGGCAGTCAGAGGTACAGCGCTGGTGGGTTTCACCCCACGGGAGTGCAGGGTCCTGGCGGAGTGGGCCCTGACTCTGGGTATCGGGGAGTTCTGGACAAAACAACACCAGTTATACATGTGATGATAAATGTGATGAATCGCTTGCTGTTGTTAACTGCTTAATTAATGTCAGGGCTGCTGAAGCCCATCCTGGGACTCGGGGCGGGGGACAAGCTGGATTGTTACTCTGGCATTAATGGTAAAAGTAAAAAAAAAAAAATAATTTTGGGATTGTGTGTGTTTATACAGGTTTTTTTTTTGTTTTTTTTATTAAGCTATTGCTGCTTGTGCAACAGTAGGGTAGGACATGTAGGAAGGAGTCACTTTTTATTTTATTGTCAGGAAGATGCAGAAGAACAGACACAGTCATTATGTAAGAGTCAGGTTATAGCAGGAATGTGGATAACGTCACAGGTTTTAATTGCACTTCTCATAACTGGCAGGTTTGGGTAATAAAACAAACTGAGGAGCAGCTCGTGTATGACCTTGTAACATGGGAACATGTTCCTTCCTGATGCCTGGAGTCCAGCCACTCAACACCACACAAGGAATCTGTACAGAATTTTCTTATTTGATCCACCTTATGAATAATCCTTGACATTTCAGGATATGAATATCTCCACCGCTAGTTCTTGTTCAGAATATGATCTAATATTCCTCAGTCATGACTTCCGTAAAAACTGCTTTGTTCGCTGCTCTTCCTCTACCCAGAAACAAGTAAACCTGAATTAGAATGGCCATTTGACGACGTGTATTAAAACCCTGCATGGTTACACAAGTTAAGAAGCATTTACCTAACGTGCATTAGTATATCAGCATCATAAATCACATAAAATTTGTTATTTAAAAAAAAAAAAAAAAAAGTCCTGTCACACACTTACATTTAAAACAAAAAAAAACAAAAACACCACCACCACACGGCAATTTCCCCCCCATATCATTTCATCCAGGTTTTAATCTACTTCATTCATTCCGTGAATCACTAATCACGTACAGTCGCTCCTGCTCGGGTTTGGGTTGGGCCAACCTTCTGACCTTGTAGTAACAGTCACTCTGCTTTACTATAAATTACGAGGGAAAAGTGCATCAAGTGTTCAAGTAGGGTGTATGGTTTCGATCTAGTGCAGAAAGTGGCACAGTTAACAGTGAGTGGTGAGGTTTCCTACAGGACATGGCAGTATTACCATCACACCGTGCAAATAAAACACCTCATGTGGCACCAAAAAGCAGGAAAAAAAATAATAAAAATACACTTGTCTTTTCAATTTTGGTCTGGTTGGACCCTGAAGGCAACCGACGATGATGATGATAGGAAGATGGGGAGGGTGTGTAGGATGGGGGGCAGCACTTTCGTTTTTGGTCTCATCTCTTTGAAGCCCGTCGTGGGTCCCTGCCATTACTGATGGTGACTGAGGGTTTAGGTCCCCCGGCTGGGGTCCCTGCAGTCACGGTGGGTGGTCCATTGCCAGCAGCACGGCCATTGGCTCGACCCGGACCCCCGTATGCCGGGTTCTGTGGTGCATTGGTCAAGTAGGGCTGCACCGAACCATTTCCTGTTTGGGGGAGACCGGAATTAAAATAAATCCAACAAACGGTAAATGGTCCAGATGCCTACCAGAAAGCAGAGCACTCACCTGCTTGTGCAGACGTACCTGAATTCTGATGGGGTGGAGAGTTGCCCCTCGACTCCCCTTTACCCTGCAGAGCAGACGAAACTCAGAACTCCACTCACACAAAACAAAGCAGCGACCGCAGCTCTACTGACCGTCTTGTTGTGTACGTTTACTTGGGCTAGCAGCTCAGGATTTGGTTCGCTAAAGTTAGGCACCTCAGAGTACACCATGCAAAACCTGCAAAAACGTCACACACCACATCAATTCAATTCTGTTGTAAATAATTCAATTACATTTCAATTCCATAGAGAAAAAAAAAAAAAGGTCCTCACTCCCCAATCTTCTGCAGGTCTCCACCTCGTCCAGTGTACAGGGTCAAGCATCCCTTCCAGATGGAGGCGTATCTGGATATGGGGACATGAGGGGGGGTTGTCATTGTAAGTTTCTGCTAAAAGACAGACAATAGAAGCGGAACCCACACCCACCCTCGGGTGAGGCGGATGATGTCTCCGGGCTGGATCAAGCTTCCCAGCTCATCCCACACGGAGATGGCAATGCTGCCGCTCTTATCCGCCACCTTGCAGGAGCGCACTTCGTGGCCATCTTTTGTCTTGGTGACACGTCCTATAAAGACAAGAGTGACATCATGGCTCATCACAATTTCAGCGTTAACCAGGAGTAACTGAATAAAAACACAGTAGCGGGACTAAAATGGCAAGGTTGGACGCTTGCGGTGAATTGGACTCCTGTCCCTTTAAGACAAAGAGAAACGTGTTCATCACGAGGGACGCACTTTTACACTTACCGATCTCCAGAACTATAAAGACGATGTTCAGGTTTTTCGATCCGGGCTTCACGTCTTTGATTAGGAGAACGGCCTCGCCGGGAATGTTCGACATTTCCAACCCGGGAGCTGGAGACCGGTGGCAGTGACTTCCTGCCGGATACTGAGAAATAGCGGCTGCAGCTAATGCTGCTGCGGCTAGCGGTGCTGGCAGTGAGCGTTGCTACTTTCGGCCAGATATTAAGCCAACGTGGGGGCTGGATCCCCCCCTCCCCGGCAGCAAGTTTTCCTCCTTTTCCCGGAGCTAACGTGGCTAGCTGGATGTAGCCGCAGCAGCAGCCGCCTCGCCTCGCCGTGAAAGCGGGTCCACTTCGCCCAAGAACATGTCGCGGCTCCTTGTCACACCGCTGGGTGCAGCTCGCAGCCCGGATCTCACCCCGCACAACCGGATCCTGAAGGTCTTTGTGGCTCTCAGTCGAACTTTGTTTTGATTCGAACACAACTATGACCATCTGTCATGTTTACAGCTGTTACAACTAGCATGTGGCCATAATTATGTGCCGGGCGGGATATTTACATATATATTTCTGGTTTGGTTTAACCGCTCACCGGCTCACTGTTTTTTTTTTTTTTTTTTCCTTTCTTTTTTTTTTTTTTTTCTTTTAAGAAGAAAACTCAAACGCAGCGCCAGCCTATGCGCTGCTGTGCATATATACCCGCTGGACTGTTCCATTTTGCGGAAATGTACAGGGGGACAAGAACTATTTTATTAAAGCCACAGCCGAATACCTAACTACATACATCGCCATTTAAATTAGCACTTTGGGGGAAATATGACCTCTTTGGTCTCTGTTGTTGGATGCAGGGCATCGTGTGTATTTGGCGGTTTAAACAGAGAGGCGTGAAACTGCCCGTCTGTTCCGTGTCACCTTGAGTTCTGCCTTGTTCTAGTTACACCGGCTGACCGTGGGACAGTGTCCACATGGAAGGCGACATTCGATCCCGAATTTCCTCGATTCCTTCCCTCTGGTGGGTAATATTACATGAATCCAGTCCGAAGCTGCCACTCCACACTAATTCATCTGTCAAACAGGCGTTAAACCCTCTATTCAAACATTGTAACGCTGGGTCTGCACGACGTGTTTAATAACCAAATAAGTAACAAACGCTAAGAACTGCTGCTGCCTAACCGGTTCCTCAAACCCGCTTCTCCCCGGAAAGGTTGCTTTTCGTCTCCAGGAAAATTGTTCGTCACGAACAGGATTCGAACCTGTGCGGGGAAACCCCATTGGATTTCGAATCCAACGCCTTAACCTCTCGGCCACCGTGACTCAACGCTTACGCCGCCATGTGGATTTAATATAATAATGCAGCAAACCATGTTGTATTATTTAAAGATTACTTTGGGATTCGTCTTTAACAATGGCACCCTTGCGACATTAATAATGAGTTCTATTACATGCTACACTACTTTAGCTCCATCAACAGAACACGCCAGAAGTTATTACTTTCAGTTTTGTCTTATGTCATGATTAATTAATGCTAAAATGTCTTGATAACGCTAGGTGGAGACAAAGGATATCAGTGAACATGGAAGTTAAAACGTCATAAAGGCAAGAAACGCTTCTGGTTATTACTACAGAAACATTAACTGGCAAGACAAGTTGAATGTGAATGAATTGTTGAATATGTTGAATGGTCTAGATGAATTGTCACCATTGTGTAAGGTAAGGTAGATGCTGGTGTCGGGTGAAGTTATAAAATGATGTCCAACAGCTTTATCTGGTTTGCTTTCTGACTGAGATCAAGACACAGAAACCATGTCTGTTGTCTGTTATAAATCCTTTATTTATATTAAAAGACTTCCAGGAAGAAAGAGCATCAGGTTCTAACAGTCAGTATTACAGTCAATCTGAATCGTGTTTTCTATGATAGTTTATCAAGATTTAATGCCTTTAAAAGTCTCCTACAAATCCAAGACTCATTTCTCAAATACCCCATCCCTTAAAACAAAAAAACATTTACAAAGCATGTGAATTTATTCTACCACAACTACACATTTTTTAGTTGACAAAAAATTACAGATTATCAAATTCAAGCCTGGCCCAATCCTAGAAGATTATACAATATGTTAATTTTAGCATGTACATCTTCATGAAAAGCCTAATAAACAGAGCCCACCATAAACACAAAAGTGAAACAAAATCTACAAATGATTATAGTTCATGCTGCTGTAAGTGTTTTGAATAATGAATTAAAATTCTGTTTCATTGTGTAAATCCCTAAAATATTTGTGATATGTAGTGCATATGGAGTTAAACATGATAGTCACCATTTTGCAAACTTTTAACAGCCTATTTCTCAAAATACTTTTGGTGCATAGACTATAGGTTACCATTCAGGTCTTATAATATTTTAAAAGCTAAATTAATTCTCCAGGATCATACTTGTATTGAAGCTGAATTAAAGGCCCTGAAGCTGAGCTGCCATTGTACAAATATATCAAATTCAAATATTAACAGGTACTGCACTGAACTGAATATGTAGACGTACCTGATCATTATAACATGTATTTATTCCTGTGGCAGATTATAGCCCGTTCCGCTGGTCCCATGCACAGGTGCAAATTACTGACACCCGAGTGAAACTGACTATTTTTACCAACTGACTCTTTAAACCCACATCTCTCCACCACAAGCGGAGGATGGAGATGAATTCACCCTTTCAGCAGGGCCGCTGGGTTCTTCACACAGAGAGATTTATGAATACACTGCAAAGGGCCCAAAACATTCTTGGCTCCAGTGGGGTCAAGCTCTGTGGAAGAAAGGAGTCTAGTTCATACACATAGAGGAGTTTGTTTTAATTTGAAGTTCGGTTGTGTTTGACTTTTTGTGACAGTAGAAGGAGGCCTGGCCAAGTGTGACTTTGCTGGTTTGGGGAACCTTTAAGGGAATGAGCAAACAAAGAAAAAAAAATGCATACAACACTACATGTGGTGAGAGTTAAAGGCATAGCCGTGGACACAAACTTTGTCTGGCAAGAAAGCTTTCCACCATCCGTCCATCCGCTTTTTTCAGTCCTTCAGTGTTCTCCCCACATGCCCAGCCCAGGAGGCATTGCACACCTGCGGCTAGTGGAGAGCTTCCATATGCAACCTTCCAATGGAAACTATGCCATCAATTTACCCATCCCCGACACTCTTGTTCTCCTGAAGGTCTGCGGAGATGGAAAAAAAAAAAACAACCTTCTGGCGAGCCATCAGTCAAAAAGAGGAATGCAGGAATCCTCTCACTTTTCAGCCTTACACATAACAAATTTCACGTTCTCCTGGTTGTCTTCTTTGTGTTTGTGCATAGAAAACCCGAACTATCTCTAGCTTGCTAGTTTTATAACTTACACTGCATGGATTGTCTGGCATAGTGATTTACTTCACAAGATGTATGGGTTCTTGTTTGTGCATCTGCATATGGGCCTTCTCATGTAGACATGCCCATTTGTGATCACAGAGGCAGTAATTAGAACATTGTTGGCTGAAGGGTCCGTTGCCATAGAGACTCGGATGTAAACATGGCTCCTCCAGTGACACAAAAACACTCCTTTATCTCACCTATCTGCTTAATTACATGAATGGCTGCAAATCCCGAGTGCAGTATTTCAGGGTTTAGGTCCTCAGTCAGTCCTGGGGTCCACATACTCTAACTCCTCATTTATCTCTCCATCCTTCCATTAGAGGAAAGTAATGGCTGTTCTGTTTTCCCACATGACTGAGGAAGGTAACTTAAGCAAGCAGATATCATTCACTAAGCTGCAAGTACGTCGTTGTCAAACACACAAGCTAAGATGTTAGCTAGTTTGAAGTGGCTAATGTGGTACCAGTGGAGGCGAGGAAGGAGTTTTCATTCCAAAGAACTGGATGAAACGCATAAAGAAGACAGGAAAACAGACAAAAAAAAAGAGCTACTTTTCTCATGTATGTCGCTCTGGATAAGAATGCCTGCCAAATGCAGTAAGTGTAATTGTAAAAAAAAAACACTCAATAACAAAGCATTAATGGTTTCCATTCCGAAGGTTTTTGTTAATGTTACTAGGGCACCATGGGGGAAATGGATTCATGGACTTTTTTTTACATATTGGCCCCATTCCTATGCAACACAAAGGACTGTAAACAGTTTTCAGGCAGACTGGGAGCAGAAGGTTGATTCGTGTAATCATAGGGCGGGGTCATCTGCTTCCAAAGTGGGTTGGATCAGGAACAGGTATTCCTGGCAGCTCTCCATCTTTAGGAAAACACTAAAGTAAGAAGTAAGAATTTCTTCATATGTTTCTGTCATATTGCTTGTCAGTGAGGCCAGATATTCTCGGGTAGTTATGGAAAGTTTGGATTAAAATGGCAGAGATCAATTTTAATTCCAAATTTTGAGATATGTGCAGGTTTTGTTACAAATTTTGAATGCTGACCTAGTCAAACCTGTGGCCTAGAAGAAGAGATGACATTCTACGAAGCTTGTTCCACAGCCACTGCTGTTGCCACGGGGGTTGTGTCTGGTTCAGTGGGGCTCAATCTCTGTTCTTCCTCTTCCTCCTCCTCGTCATCTTCCTCATCTTGTTCCGGTAGAACCTCTTCCTCAGCCAGCGTGGCAGGAGTGAGATCATTTTCTGGATCAACCTCTTCATTTACTGATGCACCACCCTCCATACTGCTTGAGCTTGAGGGGCTTTTGATGTCTTCCTTCTCAACATGTGTGTGGACTTCAGTTGTGGAAAACTCTCCATCACCTTCCCCTAATGCTGGAACCTCCACCTGAACCTCAGGTGAGGCATCTGTGTCACGCACCTTTTTGACATTGAAGGTCATGGGTGAGACACGGAAGGAGGAACTTTTAGAGGTTGGGCTTTTTGGATGGTTGGGAGTGAAACTCTTCTTTATCTTCTCACGTCTCTCTGGTGGCACAATCTTGTTGAACTTTTTCTCAATGCTCTGACGTGAGAAGGCCTTCTTCAGGCTGTCCACCTTCTTCAGGCTGGATCGCTTCAGCTTCTCGGTACGAGACCACTCAAAACGCTCTGAGTCTGCGCCTGGCAAGATGTCATCATCCTCAACATGGTGTTCAGCTCCATTCTCGCTTCGAGGGCTCGAAACTGACGCCACGGCTGCTGCTGCTGCCACTACTGATGTTTCATCATCTTCCTCATCAGAGGTGAGGCTAATCGTGTGCAGACCCTCCTCTTGAGAGCGGTTGGCATCAGTTGTTGGGGTTGGAGCCAGAATTGAGGCTTCATCTTGGCCTTCACGGTGAGACATGGAGGATGCTCC
This sequence comes from Denticeps clupeoides, assembly GCF_900700375.1. Lineage (NCBI taxonomy): Eukaryota > Metazoa > Chordata > Actinopteri > Clupeiformes > Denticipitidae > Denticeps > Denticeps clupeoides. The sequence goes on from NC_041715.1 coordinate 20,944,607, forward strand.
TGGGTCCTTCACCATCAGAGTAGAAGGTATCTCATTGTCCTCCTGTAATGGACAGAAGAGAATGCCGAGATGAGAGACAGTAAAGAAGCTTTTGATGTTTATATTGCAGGACGTGTGCATGTACAGTGCATCTGGAAAGTATTCACAGCGCATCACGTTTTCCACATTTTTTTATGTTATATTCATAATTCTTTGAACACCCCATAATGACAATGTGAAAAAGGTTTACTTGAGGTTTTGGCAAACTTGTTTTTTCAATTGCTAACAAGTGTTTGCACATACTTCAGATACTTGCAGTACATGAGGTAAATCAAAGTGCAACCGGTTTCAAAATACTGTCAATTGTTGGCATTACAAAAACTGCATAGATTTAGTTTCAGTTTTACAGGTAAGGGCATGCAAAACATTCAATTGACCATTTTTACACTGTAGTTCTTGGTTGGGAACTGTATGTCCGCATCTCATGTTCACATTCCAGGAAAAATTCTTGTATTGCTTACAGTGAACAAAATATTCATGAAACATACAAGAGCAAACACAAAGTACACTGAGAGGACACATAAACAGAAACAAAAAAAAAAATAAAAACAACAAAACGACTTGGGGGTTCGGCCACATGTTTTCATCACCATCACAACTGATGTCATCCAAGGCGTTGGGATTAAACCACTTGATATAATGACTCCACCCATGGCGGTCTATAACTACGATGTCCCTGCAGCCAGCATCCAGGGCATCAAGGAGTGACATCTGAGATTGTGGCTGATGCTCATAAACCTTCCACCTCCATGTAGAACAGGACCCCTCTATGGGATTGAGGAAAGGTGAATAGGGTGGAAGGAAGAGACAGACCGGTCTTGGGTGGACTTCAAGCATGTTGTGATCAGTTGAGAGTAATGGAAAATGGCGCCACCACCACAAATTCTTACACCACTACCTTGTCCTCTCCTTGGCCCTGGGCCTCTTGCTTTTCCTCTTCATCGTCCAGACATTACTTTGTCTTTTACTGCGTATGCTGTATGCTTTTACTGCGTAAGGCTGTGAATACTTATGTACTCTCAGTACATAAGTAACAACAAAAACAAAATTAGTGAAAATCTCAAGTAAACCTTTCACATTGTCATTATGAAGTGTTGTGTGTAGAATTCTGAGGGGAAAAAAAATTAATCCATTTTGGAATAAGGCTCTTGCAGGCTCACTCTACCCTGGAAGGGGGTCCCTCTCTGTATCATTCCCTCCCAAGGTTTCTTGCTTTCTTTTTTTATCGCTCCTAGAGTTTTTTTTGTGTGGAGTTTTTCCTTGTGCGCAGAAGGGCCAAGTGTGGTGGGTGTTCAACTGTAGGTCCTATCCTGTACCCATAGTAGCAGAACAGAAGCTCAATGCAATGATGCCACCCTGATACAAAGCATTTGGCTGACAGTGTTTCCATGTAGCCAGTGAGCCTGCGGCTGTGGAGTTTGTATTTCAAATCCCCATGTGAATTCACATAATTTGACTCTTTACTGTGTTTAAATGAAAACATTTCTAGTCGACATGAATTCAAAGTCTGACACCAATTCCCCCAAAAATGTGTCTATCAAGTATCTGTAATATTTAACTCTTTCCATAAACCACAGTGTAATATGAGGACAGATGATTCTATATGTCGATTTGATCACATTCTATAGATAAGATTGTCTTTGGGAAACTGGCTCTTTATATTGAACCATATTCTGATATGGCACGGACATGGACGTGTGTGCAGTCATACAATCAAGAAAATATGGGATTTTGCTCAGCCTGTACTTTTAATCTGTACAGAACCTGTAGATAACATAACATACTGGAGCATAGCCTACTGTCTCCTCAGCTATCTGTCTGATTCTTCTCTAGTTATGCAGTAGGCCAGATCCTCCAGCACCGCACATCCATACATGCCCCAAAAGCAGAGATACCAGAGGACAGGGCTGTGGAAGGCCAGAAATTCATGGAGCTATTGTTTCAGCAGGATAATGCATCCTTTCTCTCTCTCTAACACACACACACACACACACACACATTTGTTTTGGTATGGTGCATGTTCTCTTTAAATTGTCATCGGGGCGGAATGCATTAAATGAAATCTGAATATGAAGAAAGTTTTGCCGGTGTGATCATTATCCTGAAAATATGTGAGGCCCTTTTGTGTTTGTTTCTTTGTGGTCTGAATGGGCCCCAGGGCAGGGTGGATAGTGGGAGTCCCATCAGCCTGTCTGAGTGGCTGAATGACCTTCCGACCCTGAAGGCCTTATGAATTCCTTCATGAATGTGGTCACCAGGTAGAGATAAAAACTTGAGCAATACCTGCTCTTATCCCACCAGCAGCACTGGCTCCCCATCTTTCTACTTGTTCTTTTACATCAAGCAGAGACTGTTTACAGTGATTACTAATGTGTCATTTTCAGCATGGATTATTATATTTTTATTCACTGTTGCATTATGAAGATGTTGGATCTGCCCGCGTCCCAACACTCTGTTCTGTTGGTGCGTCACTAGATTTCTTGTATTGTTTTGTATATTTTACATTGTACTTTGTCACCAACATTTGGAATTTGGAAACCAAATTCCTCATTTGTTTTGACATACTGGGCCAATAAAAAATATTCTAATTCTGAGTTTTGTGACTGAACGTTTTCATGAATTTTCTTTACCTGTCAGATGGTGGCAATTCAACCAACTCTGTGCAGTTTCCACACTGTTTCGTTTTTGCCGTTACACTCTGACATAAATCTCAGAAAGCTGGAGTGGTAAACATGTGTGCAGAATGACAGAGCTGCAGAGTGATGTGCGGCACAGAAAATGGTTGCGTAAGGAATTCAAGATTCCACAGGATTTAGCTCATCAGCAAACCTTCACATTCTCAACCCGGATTCCAGCTACACACCTCATCTACAGTCAATAATGTCTTAATGTCTTCTAAATCAGATCTTCTTTTGGAATCTGTCATCTGTAATTAGCAGCAGGAAAGGTGACACCCTGACCCACCAAGACCCCCCAAACAGCAAAGCGGCCTGCAGTTTTACTTGAACAGAATAATTACAGTATTTTATAACCCCAATAATAAAAACAACATTTTGAATCATTTTTGTACTCCCTATAAACGGAACAGGGTTCCATGATCCAGGCTGGTTCTACTGTTGGCAGTGAGGAGACAGACCTCCCTTATCTGCTTTGTTCGCTGTGTAAAGGAAGAACTTTGCAGAGCCATTCGTTTCTTTTGAATAGAAATCTGTAAGCAGGATTTCTGCTCACAATTGGCTATTCAGACTCCCTTCTTTGTTGGGCTTGTCATTCTGTGAGGTTGTTGCCTTTCAGGATCCATATTTCAAATATGACAGACATGCAGGCCTCTTCATTCAGAGTAGTGAGACTCTAGGACTAGACTAGTCCAGCACAGTTCTACAGACTGACATTAATCTGAAGTAGCACCAAGGATAATCAGGACTAATCCAGCACGGGTCCACTGATTGACGTTATTCTGAAGCAGTACAAAGGATAATCAGGACTAGTCCAGCACTGTTCTACTAATTAACATTAATCTGATGTAGCACCAAGGGATACTCGGGGATAATCCAGCAAGGTTCTATTGATTGACATTATTCTAAAGCAGCACCAGGAATAATCAGGACTAGTCCAGCACTGTTCTACTGATTAAGATTATTCTAAAGCAGCACCAGGGATAATCAGGACTAGTCCAGGACGGTTCTACTGATTGTAGCACCAGTGATGATCAGGCTGGTGAGGACTACTGAATTCAAGATCTCCATAAAGAGTTTGGTGAGAGTTGATACGTAAAGGAGCTCTAGTCGTGTCTGAGCTTGTTTCTCTCCCAAGCCAGCGATCACTGGGTTAACCAGTTTCACTCCTACCCACCGGGAATTTCTGCAGGGAAGAAACGGAATCCAAGGGTGCTGGCCGACTTCCCAGGCGCTTTTTCAGCACCGCCCTCCCAGGTCTTACCAAGCACTGAAACCACGCTGCAACTGGAGAATAAATCTTGAAAATACATTTACATGTCAGGACACATCGACTCATTATGCACAGGTGTTCATTTCTTAAATGAACAGACACACACAGGTAGAGTGTAACACTATATCCTGATTACTGGAGAACACATGCACAGAGCCCCACCCACAAACCACCTTTACTTGTCTGAAATATGTGCAAATTGTGTAACAGGCTTTTTTTGGGTGTTTTTTTTTTTTTTTTTGCTTATAATTGTTGCTCTCGAGGATAGATTATCTTGGTTGAAACACTTCCAGCTTGAGCTGCTTTCACCCAGTTGGCCCAGTAAAAGTGCCACTCATCACCTGACACTGCCCTGCTGCTCCTTTTCCAAGAAGATAGTTAAGTTTCTGAGGCATCCCGGTGGTATAAGCATTACTCAGCAGATCACTGAGGCCTGGACATAAGTGGCTTTTGTTGTGGGAGAGGTCACACACTAACCTTATCTAACCATCTCCCTGCACTGCATTAACCCACACGCAACCCTGCCATTTCTTGAACATGTAATAGAACCTGGCCGGAACGCCGCCTGCTGCAGATTTGAATATTTCTGCTCTCTCTCTGGCTGCAGTCTTCTGCTTTGCAAAATGGTGGAATGTGAGTGTGTGTTAGCTGTAGTTTCTGCCAGATTCCTCTCTCTTCTGTATAATTTTCATATTTTCCTCCAGCAGTACACGTGAAATGGCGTGTTTACTGTGTCTGTTCATTTTACTGATGTCACTTGGGATCGAACCAGAAAATATGATTGGCACTAAAACTGCTGGTTGTTGGCAACAGATTTCAGTCTGCGAGGATCAGGGCAGGGCTGAAAACTGAGGATTTTTAACATCTCAAGCTGTAGGGCTGCCGGAAGGTGTGGCTCGCCTACACTGATCCAAAACAGTTATAGAACCTCCCCGCTGCCATCAGGTCCATCTGCATCCTGTTCTTTTCCGTGGAGAGCTGACAGTGAGGCTAAAATGTGACATTTGTCTGCATGTTTGCTCGGGGGGTTTGAGGTTTCACACGATACCCAACATGGTGGAGTGGAGTCAGAAGAGGATGTCTTTTTTTTCATGAATTTTGAAAATTTTATATGGTTTAAACCAGGTTTAGTTGACTGTTCTTCTGAACCCAGTGTCTGGATGATCCTCTTGCCTCCTTCTTCCTCAATCTCTCCCTTCCCCTCAGTGTCCGATCTCATCCTCTGGGAAAAATATCAAACAAATGTTCATTCCCACAGAAACGACACCAGAACTCAAAAAGAAGGGAAAGTCATCTGCCTGCTCCTTGATTACACTGACGTGTGTGTGTAGGAAGGAAGGAAATCACCCTCACACACACCCACACCCTCACTTGATTCACCCTTGGCCTGTTGAGTGTAACATCCAGAATCCAGAGCATAATGTTGGGTTGAGCTCCTGATCAGCTCCTCCGGCGCCTCAAACGCTGCACATGAATGGCTGTTGACCTTGACTTTCTCTGTTTGTGGGTCTGCTGACCACCTGGAGTTGTCACGTGATGAGTGTTTCTGTCTGTGGACCCTAATAACCCCGTCCTGCAGCCCACCAGACAACACCTGCACCAGTCACACGCTGCTCTGTAGACCAGTGGAGGAGGAGAGCTGACCCATCCTGGCATCCAGAAGAATCGAATTTACAGCAGAAAAATACAATTCTGTTGTTTTTTTTCTACTAAACTGAAGACAATGTGCAATAATGCTGCAGAAGTCATTGTCTTTTTAATAACAAGTAAATGAAGAATGTCCCATATCCCATAATGCAGTGGAAATTAACAAGTGTCATGAACTCAGAATGAGGGAAATTGTTCATTTCCACTTCATTACTTCTTAATAACTACATTATTGTAGCAACTCGTTTCATTTCCTCTGGCGGTGTAACTAGCAGTACAACTACTTTACTGATAATATTTCACATTTTAAGACAAAAAAATCCATTACTGGTCCTGTTTCTGGTATGTCCTTCAGTAGAGTTGCAGAGATTTATGAAGGTAAAGTTAAAGCTCAGAGTAAAGCTGTTACCTTTAGAACCTGGAAGAAAATTCGGTGAAAGGGTACCAAAAACCTCCCCCACCTAAATATTCACTGATTGTACACACTAGAAACACACTGAGTGAACGCTATTAAAGGTGTGTGAAGATGCATGAATTCAGTAGGAGCTCTTCTCTTGAACTGTCTGGTCTTCTCGGGAAACCTTTTGGAAGGCTCGATAATAGTTCATGTGTAGGGAATGTGAAAATGTGAGAGTAGCACACTTTAGTGTTTGTGTTGGGAAGGTATTAATGACGGCAGAGACTCGTCAGACCTGAACCTCGGAAGGCGGAGTGCCTCGGGCATGAGAGTCGAGCATCCACTCCTCTCACAAAACTGTTTTTTGTTTATGGTGTTGCCTTTGCAGGTTGTTTTCATCTTCAACTTCACCTTCACTACTCCATTTCTCTCTTCTTCATCTCCCCATCATCTGGAGCTCCAGCCCTTCTTCATCTTTCATCAAATACACTTTGGAGACATCTCACCTCCTTCATGAATCACTGCCTTCACACCAGTTTTCCTTTCACACACACGTGGTTATGGATGAGGAATTCCTCACAGAACAAACGCAGGCATCAGGACAAATACAACATTTAGGTGTATTTTGCCAGGTTCTGCTAGTCAGTAATTCATACTGGGGTCTTTGGAAGATGTTTGAAAGCCTGTAGTTGTAACCATAGAGAGGGGCGTGGTTTTAGTCCCTTCAGCAGACACATCCCCAGAATTTCCGAGCACAACACATATCTATATGGTAACATAAGCTCAAACGTTACACAGATTTGAAATATCTCGTCTCGATTGGTTAGAATGTGAAGGGTTTGCACCTGTCTGGTTCATGTAAATCCTGCCACGCCCGCCTCTGTATACTGACCCGGCTGCTTTTCCTGCTCTATTCACGCACGCCTGAGAGTTGAAGGCTTCACTACCAGAACACAGATTTCTATTGTATCTAAAGAATAGAGCCAAGCCTGTGGCGATAAAGTTATTGTGAAACAAACAGGAAAGGAACCATTGACACGCTAGGCTGCTGCAACCTCAGTGGCACTCTGGGTAATATTTAAATTTCATGCATGTATTTAAATATTTAAATTTCTCGCGTTGCCTGGTAGTGAAAATGACTATTGTGGGAAGAGTTACTGAAGCACAAACATGGCCTAACTGTTGTAATTACGGCCTCTTTATCACACTCATTAGGCCTTGTTAGAGCTTGTTTGGTGGATAGAGGCAGTGGAGCGGTGGGGACGCCTCACGGTGACTCCTGGTCGTCCCAGGCACGTACACTGTTTGGAGTGTTCTAACTCATCGTAGCATGAGGGAATTGGTCCGGAACCCCTTCCAGCCCAAAACCCCACAACAACAACAACAACGACAACAATAATGCACTTCAGCATGCACAGGGACTCCTGAACTTCAGCCCTGTCTGTTCCTCTACACTCTCCAGGAGATTTCACCAAGTACCCTGTGTTCTCCTGCATTTTGGACTCATACTCGTCCCATACAGAGGTTGTTGACTCCTGCAGGATGCCTCGTCCACATGAATATGAAATGTAATAAGTCCCTGTCTGTAATGAAAACATGATGAATACCATGCAAACATTTTAAAGTGCTGATATGAGGAACACACATTAGCGCCACGGGCTTCTGCACCTGGACTTGCCTCTGCAGGTTTAAGCCAGGATCACCTCGGTGTTTCAGCCTGCTGCCGGGCAGCTGCAGGGCAATCAGATAATACGGAGGCTAAAAGCACAGGCCCGGAATGGGAGCCGAGTCAATAAGGCCCACCCTGAAGATTAGAGCGCGAACGAGCAGAAGATACGGCCCTGCCAACACGACGCTCCCCGAAGGAGCATAAAGGCCTCACCTTGCAGCGGCACTCCCTCGCGCACTTCTCAAACCTGCGTTATTTTATTCATTCTCAGGCACTTTCCTGACATTCTGTGGAATACAGATCTGCAGGAGGTTCTAGATATCATGTTCTTCCTGTAGAATTAGGAGGAGAGAAGTAAAATACGATGATAAGTTTCGATGCTCCCCAAAGGAGCACAAAAGCCTGACCCTGCAGAGGCGCTCCCTCGCTGCACTTCTCAAACTTGCGTTATTTTATTCATTCTCAGGCACTTTCTGGAATTCAGATCTGCAGGAGGTTCTAGATATCATCTTCTTCTGGTAGAATTAGGAGGAGAGCAGTAAAATATGATGATAAAAAAAAGGTTTACTCCCATTGCAGATAATAATTTCACTACAGCGGTGAAACCGTGTTCCCATCACGCACTGTCCATGTCAGGGCATGCACACACCCACACACATTCTTCTGTCTGTCCCACACACACACACACACACACACATACACACACACACCTGACACACCCTCCCCTCTCCCTGTCTCCATCTCGCACGTTCATGCCTCTGCTCACCTGGTAGATGATGACTTTGAAGTGGTTCCTCTTCAGCAGGTGGGCGTGGTTGGCCTCCAGCCGCTTCACCTGCACCCCCTGCCGGTCCAGCCGCTCGCGCACCTCCTTGACGTGGCCGCTGGTCTTGCGTGAGCGCTCCAGCAGCTTGTTGACGCTGTTGGCCGTGTTGGCGTGGTTCTTGGCCAGACGGGTCACGTCACCCTGCACCCCACGCACCACTGCCTCCAGCTCCACCTGCTTCTTCTCCGCCCGCTGTTGGTTGTCCTGCACCGACTCCATCATGGCCACCAGCTTGTCCAGCAGAGCAACCACCGTGATGGCGCTCACCTGACCCCCACCGCTGCCTCCTGGGCTGCTGGGGCTGGTGGGGCTTTTGAGCCCCAGCCGCGAGAGGGTACCTCCAGGTGAGGATGGTGCTGAGTTGGCGCTGAAGCTGGGCACCAGCAAAGGTGGCTCCTGTGTTTCTGCGGACAAGGACAGGTTGGGAGGGAGGGTGGCAGAGGTGCGCGCCAGTGCGCGACTGGAATCTTCTCCCATCTTGGTGAAGGGAAGGTGTCTCTCTGGGGGATGGGATGATCCACAGAAGCTCTAGGTTTCACTTCTTGATGTTCCACAAATCTCAGTTGTCTCAGACTGTCACTCTGCCTCCTCTCTGCAGCGGAGTTCCCTTGCTCAATAACTTTCCCAACAGTCGACTTTAAAGGCACACACACTCACACCCACTGGGAGGAGTCTGGTTGCTGTGGCAGCAAGCCCGGCCCATTGTGGCTGGAGTAATGAGAGTAGTGCTGGTGTGTGCTGTTTACAATGGTGAGGCTCAGAGGGGGGTGTAGAAATATTTTTCTTGACATTGATGTGTTCCTGTGTGTGTTATGTTCAGCCTGTGTGTGTATGTGTGACACATAGAGAGAAAGAGAGATGGAGACCAATATATATGATATATATATTGGTCTCCATCTCTCTTTCTCTCTCTGTGTTTTGTTGATGTTTGTAGCAGCATTTATATTTTCACTGTTCCTCAGCTGGGACCTGGGGCATGAATGAATGAACTGTTGGATGTATGTGACCAAATATTAATAATGTGTGTGTGTTCCGGCACTAATCAGCATGAGTCCTGATGAGCTCATTGTTTATCTGAACTCCTCTCCATTTCACATTTGCCTGGACAGCACTGAAAAAGAGGTGTGGAAGTCAATGGAGAACATTCCCACGATCTCTCAGTCTTTCATACTCTTGCTTACACATACACACACACACACACACACACTCGCTCACACACACAACACGCGCTCTCTCTTACGCACACTACACATACTCCCCCTCTCTATCTCTATCTCACTCACACACCCTCCACATGCTCACTCTCTCACACACACTCTCTCTCTCACACACACACACACACACACACATTTTCACTTATACACTCAGTCACTCTCTCACACACAGTACACGCACACTCTTTCTCTCACACACACAACATACAAACTCTCTTTTTCTCACACACACCCCACACACTCTCTCTTAAACACTCAGTCACTCTCTCACATAACGCCTACTACCTCTCTTTCTCTCTCTCAAACACACAAACATACACACTCGCTCAATACCCCCCCCTCCCCGACAGGTGAACAGGTGTAACTACAGCATGAAAGAGGAATGAAGCCTGGGGTCAGTGTCTTCACAGCCGTTCTTTGAAAGTAAAGTGATTGTCATTGTGATACACTGCAGCACAGCACACAGTGCACACCACTAAATGTGTCCTCTGCATTTAACCCATCACCTGACCAGGAACGTACCAGGAACAGCTTAGTGTGCGTCACGTAACTACAAATCTTTCAGACCATGCCCTGCTACTTCAAAACAACTGGATACTCTGGTTGCCAGAATACATCAGCACTGTTGATCCAGAATGAAGAATTTATACACTACAGTGAAAGGGTGTGTGTCAAGATCCTGCTGTGTGCAGGAAACCGATAATAATCATACAGGTGTCACCAGAGGGAACACATCTGTAAAAGTTGACTGAAAATATCAACACAATATCAGCTCTGATTTCTCCACCAGAACATTTTGTTTTAGTAAAGGTACATTTACATTTACGGCATTTATCCAGAGCGACTTACAATCAGTAGTTACAGGGACAGTCCCCCCCTGGAGCAATTTAGGGTCCTGCTAAGGGACACAATGGTAGTAAGTGGGATTTGAACCTGGGTCTTCTGGTTCATAGGCTACCCTATGTTTAGTATCCCCTAAAAGAACCATGGAGCTTCAAGATTACCACAACAATAAAAAATAGCCACATTGGAGCTCCAGGATCTCTGTCCACCAGGCAGAACAGTGGTAGCCATGTTGGATCTGTATCCTGCAGATTTTCTGTACATGGTGCTGGTGTGTTATAAAGGAGGGTAGTCTGCCACTGCCAGTTAATCACTGGTTATTTGCCTGATGGAACAATAATGGAGAACTGAGCAGTGCACTTTGCCGTCACAGCAAATATTGACACTTTAAACAGGGTGTGAACTCCCAACCGAACACAACATGGTTTTACCTGCGCGTCTTGGATAATTCCGCACATAATTCCATGCAGGACCCTGCACCGTGCAGAAGCATAGAGCATTGTAGGGTATGTAGGTCCATGCACTTTATTGGTTTAGTGTATTATTTGCTGTCACTTTTTAAAGAAAATACACCCTACAAACAGTTTAATTTAGTTTAATTTGCTATAACTTTATTTTGCTTTAACCTTACATTATATGGCAAACATACATTTTAACACTGTAGGGTTATGCAAGCAATATGATGTTTTGATGTTATAAATCATATTTCATTGTTTGGTTTATCTGGGGCAGTCCTTCATGTGACACTTCCTGTGATGCAACATATGGGACTGAGGAGATCTAAATCATCCAGAAGGTCCATTTAGGCTGAGGAGGGGTTCATTTTATTTCCCCATTGTCTCATTTTGGGAAATCCACTTGGGGAAATTGAAATTTAAAGCCACTTTAAATTTTAGTTATGGATTTTTTGACCTATTTTATGTGCCTGGATATAAGTTTGGCCTTGTGTGGTGTTTACAGTCCCTGACAAAAGTCTTGTTGCTTGTGTACAAATTGACCTCAAGTGCTTATGAAATATATTTCTCATCAAGATTTCTTTTACAAGATGGCTCATTTTATTCCCAACAGCTTTTGTAATAATGTTTCAGTGCAAAACAAATCTGTCAAAAATAATTAATTGAGTCAATTTTTGCAAAGACATACGTGTTTTCAGCTTGTCATATGAGCTTCATCCGTGACTAATTATGGATCAATTAGGTCTGAGGTGTGTATAAAAAGAACCCCAGTACACTAGACCTTCACATCAACTGCAACTAGACCTCTGTAAACATGCCTAAGATTCAGACTAAAGAATTGATTATCAAGAGGCTGAAGACCAGATCCACTGCTTATGTGGCAGACACCTTCTATGTGTCTCAGTGTCAAGTACAGCGGATAAAAAAAAGATTTGAAGAGACTGGAGACGTTTTTGACAAGCCCAGGTCAGGCAGACCCCGCAAGACAACTCTCGAGAGGACTGAGAGGAGCTTCACGAGACCTGGTCACATGGATCTGAGGTTCACCCAGAAAACAGTGAAGTTTGGTGGCAACATCAATAGTCTGAATTTTGTCTTGCCAAAATTTGACCTTTCTGTCTTGATGAATATTTTTTTCAGTGAAACTAATTCATTTCAATGCATTAAACATCATTTGATAGGGTTTTCTAACACAAGTTGAAGCTGAGCAATAGCATCTAAGCAATAATGGTCAAAATATATTTCGTGTTAGGGGCTCGTTAAAAGGCACGTTGAACTTGGAGGAAATTGAGGGCTGCAGGGTGGCCCTGGACACTTTTATTGGTCCAAGTCTTGGGCCTATGTAAAAGTTAATTTAAATATGATGTAGCCTGGTTTCTCCAGCTTTGCCTAAATAGGATCCCATATCCAAGTTGTCTGGTGGTTCCAGCAAGAATGATGTTCAGACGTTGATGCACAGTGAGTGTCATGTGGTGCACTGTGTGTTCCTGTCTTCTCCTGCTGTGGCCTTCAGGGCCACTTTGCTGAGACAAAGAAAAATGTGTAGATGGAGAAGACCAGACAAGACAAACATTCATATAATACCCCCTGAAAGGGAGTGGGGCTCAAGCACACAGACACATCATAAGCTTCCTGCCCTTCCCTTACCCCTGGAACAGGAAGAGGGACTGAGTGGGCAGGAAGTTGGAATTATGCTAACTTCTGCTGGATGAACTGAAAAACAACTACACTGGACAGGAATGCTGGGAATTCTTCATCGTGGATCAGTCTGAACATCTCATGAAGCACCAGCATTTTTCAGCTTTGCTCTTCTGTCTCTTATGTGTTCGATTTGCAAAACAAGAATAGGTACAGATCTTCAGCTTTTTACAACTTTCCCATTTTGCTGACATATAGATAAAGGGACAATCATGATAAACTATATAATGATTTTTTTTCTGGACATTCATTTAATTTGACACATTTATACATGAACACAAATGAAATTTAATAGTAGTAGGATTGTAGGGAACTGAGGGAAACAGAGGAGATGGATGCTGCGCTACTCCGGGGCATGTTGACAGGAGGGGTTTTTTAATCATCCAGAATAAGGAAGCATGTGTGTAAGAGCTGTCAATCATGCATACAGGCATGATCCTCCTCTTTTAACTTTTTATTTATAAAAAATCATTAAAGTTCATCTTCTGGGTGTCAGAAATAACTACACACCAGCAAAAAGGGCATTATGGAAGGGTGATTATTTAGTTCCTCTTCTCCAACATACAGATAACAGGCAAGCAGTGGCTTCTTGTTTCTGGCTGGATATTTCTGTAAATGCAGAAAACAGAAAGATAAAGTATCAGACAACATGAGCCACATCTTATTTGTTAGGATATTTCCTAATAAACATTACCAATGCAAGCTTACCTTGCTAGGAAATCTTAAATTCTCAATTCAACATTATATATTCAGAATATGAATCAGTATATCATAAAAGAAATGGACACAGACGTTTGAAAAAAGGACTGACCAAGAAATTGATATATTGCCCAGTCACCGAGCACCCAACTTCATCTTCAGCTCTAATGATGTGTAGAAGACTTTTTACGAGAATTCTGTAGAATTTTTTATTGACCATTGACCCAGTCGGCAGCACTGTGTTTTATGTGATATAAATTATTTATTTACATTACAGAAAAAGACCCCATCAAGACAAAACAAATTAACTATTGGAAATATTGGCCATACATAACAAAACGTTGTCTCTAATATCACGGTGTCCTCCTGCTCCTCTACGTCCTGCGCTGCAGGGCCAAGGCATTGTGTCCTGAAGCCCCGCCCCGTCTCTGCCAGGGGCCATGCTGGCCCAGCGTCTCTTTTTGGAATGCTCGCAGGGTGGGGCCACAGCAGGCCACCCACCCGCCATTACCCACAGTTCAGTGCTCTAGGTGCTCAGATGAGGCGGGTGGAGGCGCGCATGGTGTTCTCTGAGCTGTAGTGTGCCGAGATCTGCTTCTGCCGGTGGATCCTGTTGCTGCGTGGGCACTTCCTGTGCAGACAGGAACCAGGAGTCAGGAAAAAAAATGTGCAAAATTCATCAAAACTTTAAACGCTGCCACCGTCTGGTTTCTTTCTTTAGTCCTCAAATCCAACAGATTCGGGTTCCAATTTTCTCCCTTTACTGCCCCCTGCTGCTCACTGTTGTGTTGTACAGGGAAAATGTTCAAAATGGAGGGCATTGTTTTTAATAAAGCAAGGGAGTTAGTGATATTTTGCCATATTTACACTAGAGCAAAACCAACAACAACAACAACAAAAAAAAGACCACACTTTTCTTAAAAACACATTTCTTTAAAAACATGCTTCACAGTGTATACACAATGTATAGTGAACAATATTTTTAATATTTCTAAAATAAAGAACATTTTTGGCATTAACTGTTTTTTGTAATAATATTCAAATATGGAATTTGTTTTTTTTATTATAATAATACCATAATTATAAATAAAGAGTTGATCAAGTATTTTCATTAGATATGTATATCTCATTATTTTCCAAAATGTCACTTATGCCCATATAGCCAACCCTTGAAATATTTTAATTTCACATTATGTCTCATGTGTACACAACCATAAAATGGATTTGTTGATGGGTCCATTTTAACAGCAGAATATAACACTGTGCCATCCAATGAAAATGCAAATTACTGCTTTCACCTATAAACACATGTACAAAATATGCATAATAGTGACTCTTGATGCAGGTGTCCCACTCAGCTGCAGGCTGGTTTACCACCGCGCCCTAAACACTCCACTGTCCCTCGCTCAGCTCGTTATATGACTCTTTTTAATTACTCCTGCTCACACGGTGGAGGGCTTCCAGAAACACCAGCTCCACTCATGATCAGAGATGGTGGCTGAGAGGGAGGAGGGACTGCAGAGACACTGCAGATGGTGAGAGAACATCAGCGCCTGCATGCGGACTGTGGAGCACAAATGATTTTGAGAAGCAGAGAGAGCGCTGAGCGTCCAGAGTGCACTGCTTATTTTTAGGTTTTAAATATAATTAAGTTTACAGTTGCATAGTCAGTGTAACTTTCAGATCGAACATACTTTTGAAACAGTCATACAAATCAAGCTCTGATTTGTTCTGGAACTCGTTCCGTGCTGCAGCACGTACACAATAGCAAATCAGGTTCATAGCTTTGTTCTTTCTCCTGACATCAAGAAAGCTGGGTATCATGACTGATGACCAACTATACTTCATCAGAAACATCAGACCTTTCCTCCTCTCCCTGCTCCAGGCCGTCTCCCAGTGGTCGTCTCCCAGTACTGATACAAAAAGGTCACATCACCCTGCTGTTTACAGACCTTCACTGTCTAATTATAATCACAAAAATCCTTGTCTTTAGTGTGACATGTACCCATATCCTTATCTAACTTTCTCATGCAATTTTAAATTCAAATTCAAGCCACTAATAAACACCTACAGTATTGGTGCCAATCTGAATGTCCATTATCCAGGCTTAACTTCAACCCAGACCACTGTGGTCCTCAACAGATCTTCACCTGGTGCTACACACAAGGCAATGTCAGTCTGGGTTACCAGATGGTGGAACAAGCTTCCAACTAGATACAAGCCTCACAAACTGCCACAGCTGTAGAAGAAAAGATGAACATGTTTCTGACCACTAACAAGGTAGCTAAGCTCAACTAAACTGTTTGCGGCATAAACTAACAACGCACATTTTAAACCTCAAAATGCAAGTTCTGATTGAATTACAGGATCTCCTTTATCATTAAACTGTGAGATAATCTTGTTTTTACTGCCATGATAAAATACTGTTATGCTTGTGGATGTGTAAATGGGTGTGTGTGTGTGTGTGTGTGTGTGTGTGGTATTCCGGTCCTACTGGACCATGTTGATAAGCACAGGATCTGTGTGTGTGTGTGCTGGGATCCATCACCTTGTAATACAGAGCACCACCACACAGATGATGGCCACCTGCAGAGCTCCGATGATGGAGGCGATGAGGACGTAGCGGAGCTTTCCAGATCCCGGCACCACATACAGCACATTGTACTCCTTAGTGTCACACTGGGGACCACTGAATCCAGAGTGACAGCTGGCAGACAGTAGGACAGGAACGGGGAAGAGCAATGGAACACAGAGAAAACAAGGGCCGTGAGGGGAACATGAAAGAAAAGGGAAATGCGGATGTGAGAAAAAGTGTTTGAGTACAGAATCCCAGTCTTCACTTCACTGTGTGTGTGTGTGTGTGTGTGTGTGTGTGTGTGTGTTCAGGCAGAAACATTAGCATATTACATAGAAGATGAGTCTCATTATGATGTCTGGCTCTCTGGAAAAGATACAACAGTGGATGGTCAGTAGGGGGAGCTGAAGATCCACCTCTTGACAGCAATGTCTGTGACTGTGTGTGTGTATGTACCGAGAATAGCTGTGTGTGTGTAGCTGTGTGTGTGTGCTTCTTCTTGTGTCTTCAGACTGCCTGCCTGCGACTTAGCCGCTTTCATCAGAAAGACAGAATTTTAAAGAGGGGAGGTCCAGAAAAAAACTTGTGGTTTTATTCTTATTATTCTTTTGTCATTATTATATATACCATGAGTTCATTAAAATATAGCCTGTTATTTAATCGCGATATTTTTGAGGTATTAGTGGATGTTTAAGTCATTCAGTGGTCCTTCTGTTTTTGGATGATTTATGCATTTCATTGATCCATGTAGCAGAACTAATCATCTTTGTCATTCAGTTAAAAACGATTTTATTAAGAAAAATCTTCCTCTGTGACCTACCTGCAGGACGGTGTGGAGAGCATGTTGGGGTATTCACAGTCTCCATGCACGCAGTAGTTCTTGAAGTTCTCAGGACAGGGGATGTAGAGACCTCTGGCCACCTCTCCAGCCTCCTCCACCTTCTCCTCTACAGGGCAGCAAGGAGCACAAAGATCTGAGCTACATTAGGTGTTGGAGAACATCGGTTTAAGACAGGTTCAGTCCCACACTCACCAGTGAAGTCTGTTCTGGCAAAGTGTCCATCGCCAGGTTTGGTTCCAGTGATCATGTCACCTGAGACAGACACATGATCATTAGAGCAGGTATCTGAGTGACATCTGGAGATGTTCTCCTATCAGTAGACAGTCAGGGACACTCACCCTGACAGTGGCCCAGGAACTTGACCTCGATCCTCTCCTGCCTCTGACATGACGCCTCCTTCACCTGACATGGGTTGTCGTAGGAACGGCCATCTGAAGCGCACACTGGATTGAAGCTGATATGGGAGCAGTCGATGTTGCACACGCACCTGTAGCACAGACAGATGGGACAGGTCACACAATGGCCCCGGGCGTCCAGGTGGAGTCTCTGTTCAGTGACACGTTCCAGTGGTGCATGCTGCCTGCTGAGTGACACACTGTGGAGGTCGGAGGCGGTAAAATGTTTGAGCCAGTTAATTTTTTTAACGAAGCTCCTCACACAGGCACAACCTTCAAGCGACATCACACATGCTCACAATGTGACATCCTTCAGTAGTCACTCATTAGCAGGTCACCTGACAGTAATGGACGTATTTATGAACCAGCATTACCCGGGTTATTAACCAGGTCATCGATGCCCACACACAGCAGTCAAAATAACAGAAGAAGAATACCGACCTTTAATCCTGTAGCCAGTTTGTTTATTGTCCTTCTGGATGTTGATGATAGAGCAAACCCTGACTTCAGGTACATTCACATGGAACATGAACCATGAACACACCCTACAGTACTGTTTCTGGAACCACTGTTGAAGGCGTGGCTTTTGGGGACCTTCTGGCCAAACATTAAAAAAACCCACCCTTGGAGCTGCCAGGCAAGAGGAACACAGGAAAACCTACAAGGTCATTTATGGAGGTGGAGAAAGAGGATATGCAGGTAGTTGGTGTGAGGACAGGAAATTTTTTTTTATTATTTATTTAATATAATCTAATATATTTTCCTGTATTATATAAATCATTAAAAAATGCGAGAAAGGTCTGGTTCCAGACTGCGTCCAATCAGTCATTATACCAGTATGTTATTAACCGCTAGTCTTTAGTGATCTTATGAGTTTTTAATCAGAAGAGTAACTTCGGAACACTGGAACACATGATAAAAATTGTTTCTGCAAACAGACTGCAGGAACCATGTAGGAAATCTTCATAGCTGAATAATGGGAAACAGGAGGTGCTTGAGATTGATGCTATGATGTTTTTGGGAAACATGATGCTGACGTTAAAAGTAATGGTGGCAAACAGCATGGTGACTGCTGTCCCTCCTGCAGCATGGCTGCAGAAGATATGATGGTGATAAATCTTATGAAATATAAAAAACCAAGAGAAAAGTGTGAGCTCCAGTGGATCAAGTGGTAATGTATAAAGCTCAGTTAGCAGGCAGTGCAACGTTTCTCTCTCTTTATCTGTCTGGGCTTTTAAAAATCAATGGTTCAGCAGAGTCTAGTTGCTGTGTGTGTGAAGAGAACTGTTTATTCTTTGAGTTTGTGTGCAGGTGTGTGTGTGTATGTTTGTGTGTGTTAAACAACAGTCATTCGGGAAGCTTGACGGTAAGTGTTAGATCACAGGAAAACCACATTCCTCCTGCAGATCAATAAGATGCATCCTCTCTGTAAGCCAGATAGAGACCCTCTCCCTCTCTGACACACACACACACACACACACACACACACACACACACACACACACACACACACACACACACACACACACACACACACAGTGAATATTGTGTTAAATGTATTGTTAAATTGATATTTTACTAAATTTAAAAATTGACTGAAATTCTACCTGCTATGTTTTGCTCTTCTAAAACTGTGCTGTGCTGGAAACAGGAAGTGTGTGTGAGTGTGTGTGTGTGTTGGTGAATGAGATCTGGGCTCAGTGTGTATTTGTGGATGTTGACTGGATGTGTGTGTGTGTGTGTGTCTGTGGGACTGGATGTCAGTGGGATCACATATCAGTACAGGTCTAATTTAGAAAACTGGCAGTAGAACAGCGATACTCCCTGAAGCTGCTGCTGTATCAGTACAATTTTACACATTACACACACACACACACATTGCACACATACATTCAGGTGGAAATGAATGGTTTCCTGTCATTGCAGTTTGGTGGGATGTTCTGGTCAGTTCCTTGCTTTATGATCTTCAATTTTCTAACTTCACCTTCTCAATAATTAACCATATGTTCTCTGAAGTTTTAAATGTTGTAGTAAATGTAGAAAGAATTTTTCACACAGTCTTACAAGAACTGTGTATTTCATTATACATTCATCTGTCAATGAAATTTCAATAACTTTAAAGTGAAAGTGAAGTGATTATCATTGTGATACACTGCAGCACAGCACACGGTGCACACAATGAAATGTGTCCTCTGCTTTTAATCCATCACCCTTAGTGAGCCCATGACAGGCGCTCTGGGAGCAGCGTGTGGGGACGGTGCTTTGATCAGTGGCACCTCAGTGGCACCTTGGCAGACGAGATTCGAACCAGCAACCTCGTGATAATGGGGCTTCCTTAACCGCTAGGCCACCACTGCCCCACCAAATACATAGGTTTATATAGGAGAACATAATAATATCACCACTTTCCAAGAACATGCAGCAGCAAAGCACAGAGTGACCATGGTCTCCAACTGCAAGGTACCACATGCCTTGGTGTCAATCTCCTACTGACCGATTCTGCCCTGTGACTGACTGGGAGATTGATGACTAATGAATCACTTCAGCAGGGGTCCAGTTAACCCATCATTTTTCTCCTGATCCATTCGGTGTCAGAATCTGCCACCTGTGATGATGAAGACAGGCCTTCAAACACAGAAGGTAAAGCAGTAGGACCTGAGACGGATATGGTGGCACTGATGAGGGACTGCAAGACATCTGAGGCCTAGCAGTGTCCATCCTCCCCAGGTGTCCCTCCAAGCAGACTAGATATTTGAAACTGGAGGCATATACATTGAGAAGAGATCCAACTCCTTCAGTGACCTGAGGGAAGTGCTGTTGGAGACTACTGCTACTACTTCAGAAAAAGCACAACATTACTTGGAGAAAACCAACTGAGATGTACAACTGCCTAAAAGCACCTGTAGCATCAGCAGTCAAGTAGCACCTATTTTTATCCTAAATTCAGTTTTTTCCCTTTTAATTTTAATTCTTCTGAAGTACATGTTTTCCATTATAAACATATTTATTCACCTAAAACTGTGTGATTATGGAGTGGGTGGGGAAAAACTAACCTGCAATATGACAAATCACATTTAATCACTGTGTAACAAAGTGCTTGGGCATTTACTCTTTGCTTTTGTAAACCATTTACATGTAAATAATATGTGTGTTTCATGCAAAGAACTATTTCACCACTGTCTTCCTTTTGTAAAATAAAAGTGCTTCATGTTTGACCTCAAAATAAGAAACAGATCAAATAAATAAACATTGAGGAGACCTGAATTACAAAAAAAATTGTGCCCACTTGCATAATAAAGTGGAACCATGTTAATAAAACCACAATTTGAATAAGCAAGATTTTGAGTATTTGACTGTAAGTTGTCATCACGAATGCTCTTACAAAAGAGTTGTTCTTCTGATTAATAAAAACCAGTTTGGGTATTGTTCAGTGTTACACTTAGCGTAATTTATTAACCTGAATCTTGAAAGCCGGCACCATTACACCTTTTCTCCCCTTGTAAGGCACCCTCTCTCTTTTGAGGGTTAAAGGTTAAAAAACTACGCTGCCATCTCTCCTAAACCCCCAGAAATGTCATCTGGACCGAAAGCATTGTTGCATTGTTTTTACTTCATCTTCACATATTTTCTGCACGTCCGCCTCATTCTCATGTATCAATAATAATGTTGGTGATAATATCCCTAAATTTCAGCCCCTGTTTATTCAAAATAGTGTGAGACTGGTGCAGATAATTTTATACAGTTTGTCTGAACATTTTTGGCCTCTAACAGGCCCAACAAATTGAATGGAAGCAGATTATTGGGGAACAGCTGGATGTTGAGATGTAAAAACATTTCACCTTTCCTTGTTGCTGATCCTGTCAATCACTCCCTGCTGCGACATTCAGTCACAGCTGAACTCCATCACTCTTTACCCATTTACACTGTGCTCCCGCCCCTTCACACCGACTGGCGAATTCGAATGGAATGATGGAGAAGCCCATTTCCCTTTAAATGAAGATGGAACTCATCCTGTACTGTTAACTCCCAGCAGGTTCAGTCCAGTTAGCTGGAAAGACTGGAGCCCTCCTGGGAAATCAGACTTGGTCTGGTGACCAGGCATAATCAAACAACACAAAGAACAGCGAGAAACACTTCTCCATTCCCCAAACCCAGTCCTACTTGGTCTCCAGGTTCAGCTTCACATTCATTACAAAATAAAAAATGAGTCTGAGATGATATCATGAACAGGCCAATGAAAATAAAGCTCCGGTAAAAAATTAATCCTACTTTTCACTCACCACACGTCTTCAGCGTCAACGTCACACTCTGCCCCGAACTGGCAAATGTCACAGGTGGACGTCTCCTTCTGACTGTTCTCTGCTGAGCCCTCTCCACCTATACACACAGACACAAACAGATAAACAATTAAACAGACACACTGAAGCTCATTTCTTGTATATCTGCCACCCAAGCACAGGCTGCTTTGTCCCCTCCTCACAGTTTCTTATTCAGCGCGGCTCCCTGGTGATGGGCCTTGTTGGAGGTGACGGGGATTAAACTCCCCCATCCATCGCGTATCACAGCCGTCATCAGCGGACGGGAAAAAGCAATCGGCAGCAGCGTGGAATTTAAATTGCATTCCCTTCTGAGGATCCGAGTTCCCGTCCTGATCCCAGCTCTCCATTACCAGATGCTATTTTTAACAGCCAGAGCTGCAAGGCGACAGTAGTGCCTGTTGAGTCTGACTGGACGCTCACTATTCCTGTGCTGATTTTTGTGCATATATCTGGAGCGGATTATCTGGGTTTAAGCACTCTGCTGCTTATCGAAGCGCTTTCTGGATGATTCTCATTTTGATTTAATGCTCATGTGGACTGCTTCCAGCATCTCTGACACACCGCCCGCTGCTGCATGGAGAATACCTCACAACTACTACATAACACAACTGCAGAAATATAGAACAGTTCATTTGTAGTCTTCTCCAGATACAAAAAATCTATTAACCATAAATTAAAACAATGAGGAAAAAAATGCTATAATTTTATTAAACAAGTATAATTTATAGCATTTGATTTGTTTTAGAATTTGTTCATCTATTTACTGTCATTTATGTTATTCTGTATGAAATTCTGTTTAATACTCTGGTAATGTTTTAGCATATATGCCTCACCTGAAGCATTTTAATGTCTGAGAAACTCCAACCTAATAATAATTTTATAGACCTAATTAACGGTATGTGTTAACTGTTTCTTTCTTAATTATCACGTTTGATTATATAATATTGAGATTATAAATTATTGGTAAAATATGAGTCCAAGGATGAAACCAGTACCATCGCTCCCTCTCTTCAATCTCTGCACTCTGGTGTGGCCGCTATAGGCTGTACACGGACCTGGTCTACAGTCCAACTCAAAAGAGCAGCAAAAAGGAGCAAACGCTTCCATGCAGAGCCTTCTGGCAACAACAGATCCTTCACCCGCCAATCAGGGCTCATCTGAATTCTTCACCAGGCCCGAGAAGCTCCCCAGTCAGCAAGGCAGCATCTGCTGAACGCTGCTGTGTGCCCATGAGGGCAGAAGGTCACTTCCTGTACATAGCTGGTGATGTGGCACGGGCTGCATTGTGTATTCATGGAACTTATCCCAGACCTGAGGGCCCTGTGTTCCACATCACAAGATGCAGTGCCACTCCCAGGTGACTTCAACCACCCTGAACGCCACCAAACATTCAGTGTGTGTTGGGTGTAGATGTGTGTGTGTAATTTTACTACTGTCATTTCAAACAAACTTTCAAAAACAGAAATGCTCTTTATATGGGAACATTTTGCTGGTCTTCACAACACAAAATACATCTTTAAAATGAATGGTCTTATAATAATGATAGAAGAAGAAAGAAAGTAAATAAGAAAGAGTAATATTGTGTAAGTGTAATAAGGAGAAAGTGTAATATTGTACAGAACCCCTGTATCTGTGCCATTAAGTACACACCATGAAAGCAAACAGGTGCTGAGATCTGAAGTGTTAATTCCAACCTGATCAATTTCTTTTTTATCTGCCAAATAATTCATCACATAAGGAATCTGGAAAACCCGACATCCTCATATACATAAAGAAACTAGTATGTGTGTGTGAGAGAGTGTGTGTGTTTGTGTTGTATCAGACAAAAACAGAGATGAGAGTAAAGGGCCATGTCAGTAACAATTACCACAATTTCCTGTCGGTGAAACAGCCTTTTTTCAATATTGATCTTCTCTGACTAGAAGTGTGACTGATCTCTGCTTTTCCACTTCTCCAGCAGCAGATGAAGTTAAGATTAAGAGATTAAGAAAAACTTTATTAATCCTGAGGGAAATTCCTGCACGTCTCTCTAGTGCAAATTTAAAATTTGACAGATGGGCCGAGCCAGAACTAGATGCCTAAATATTAGCCATGCAGTGTTCATATTAACATTCACTTTTTATATTAGGAACAGTGTTGCTGATCAGCCTTCACTTTAGAGAAAGGCTCGCTAGAGTAAATGTTTCATGTAAAAATGTGTGTTACATGGGTGTTAAATACAGTTTAGTGTAGGTGCAAGGGTGCACGGTGAATAAGAGCATACTTAGTCAGTAAGTAAAAAGTGGGTGTCGTGTACCAGCTTGTACAAAGAAAATGCTCTTAATGCGGTCTCAGTTTGGCAAAAGCTTGCCACATTATTAAAATATGTGCACATACACAGGCCTTTTGTTTTATATCAAGAATGGGTCATCATGGCCAAAATATTTCCACAATCCCTGACATTGCTTTTGTTGCCGGTGCAACCAAAACGAAATCGCCAGAGGCTAATGTCCGTTTCAACTCTTCAGCATCCATCTGTCTCGCCTTGAACGAAACGCATAAGCTGGTGCTCATTTACCATGCTAGCCTGTGTAAAAACCTACAAAGCTCTATCTGTGCCTAACCACCTAGTGGAATGACAAGTATTACAGGACCAGTTCAGATGAATGCAGTCAGAAATGATTTGGGCAATTCCGTACTAATCTTCGGCAAAACAGATTAAAAAACCAGGGGGCTGGATGTGGCTTGCGGGCTGTAGTTTGCCCACCTCTGCTCTAGTGCCTTAATGACATAAGAGGTGAGGGCCACTGGCCTGTAGTTGTTTGGAGTGTTTTTTTTTCTTGGGAAGAGGAACAATGCAGGATGTCTTCCAGAGTGCCGGGAGCCTCTTCAGTCTCAGACCCAGGTTAAAGATCTGGTGCATAAATTCACACGGCTGAGCAGCACAGCCCTTAAGAACTCTGGGGATCAGGACCAGCATCTTTGCCAGGGCGTAGTCTGTACAGCTCTCTCCTGACTGCAAGTCCCCCGGTCCTCACGACCCTGTGAACATGTGTGTGTGTGTGAGCATCTGAAAATGAAACATTCAGAGCACTGACTTCACTGTGGTGATGAATGGAGTTACAGTCTCTGTCAGACATCAGAACCACAGTAAGACGCAGGAAAGAGGTGTCCTCTAAGGTGGACAGCAGTGTGGTGTTAACACTTCTCTCATCAGGACTACCAAACAACACACCACCACCCATCCTGCAGCCCTCATTCTCTTCATTATCTTTTATTGTTCCTATAAACCCCTTGCTGGAGATGTTCTCTAGAATAATCATTGTAGTAATACAATCTAAAGAAATGTAGTCTGAAGTAATCACTGGAGTAATGTAGTCTGAAGTAATGTAGTTTGGAGTAATGTAGGCTGAAATAATGCATTTTACATTAATCTCCAGTGAAATGTAGTCCAGAATAATAGTTTAAATAATGTAGTCTGGAGTAATCCCTGAAGTTGTGTATTCTGGAGTAATCACTGGAGTAACATAGTTAAGCGTAATCACTGGAATAATGTGGTCTGAAGTAACGTAGTTGGGAGCAATCAATGCACTCTGAAGTCACCTCAAGGCCCAGAAATGAAAAGTGAAGTGATTGTCATTGTGATACACTGCAGCACAGTACATGGTGAACACAACAAAATGTGTCCTCTGCTTTTAACCATCACCCTTGGTGAGCAGTGGGCAGCCATGACAGGCTCTGGGAGCAGTGTGTGGGGACGGTGCTTTGCTCAGTGGCACCTCAGTTGCGCCTTAACTGCTAGGCCACCACTGCCACCTGCATTGATTGAGTGTGCAAATGGGTAAAAATCAATTAATTGATTATATTGCAATTCTATACAGCTTGCATGTGGTATAAAATGCTTACAACTCTGTAATGTCCACTTAACAACAAGGAGAGGAAACAAATGTTGGAAGTGCCACAATGGATGGGATACTTTTTAACAGTGTGGCTAAGGTGGTAAAAGGAATAGTAAACACCAGCTCTTTACTTCCTTTAATAACTTTAAACTAGTCAACTTTCAGACCAGAGCTGCTGGAGGAACTGGGATGGATCCCCTTTGCACTACAAGGCATTCATGTTGCAGACCCATTTTAACATTTGCCCCTTTACGTTGACAGGATGCACAAATCAAGAGCAGCCACTTCAGAAAGTATTGCTTGCAGTCAGAACACCTAGCCACATGTAAATGCAGCAAGAAGCACAAGGAAACACAACACAGTTCTATTATGAACAATAAAGAACAAATTGGCAGCCCAGCAGAGCCAGCTACCAGAAATGAAAATTGAGGACCAAACGCAGGACAAGGCTCAAACTAGGTCACCCTCCTTGAGTGGATTAAAAGGGAGGAATTAGTGGAGGAATTTGGTCTTTCAGATGGTCTTGACTCCTTCTCTCTTGGTCTTGTCAGGTTGTCCACCCACTGAAGGGTATCTTAGAACAACAGATTCTATAGGATCAGCAGATTCTACAGACTGCAAACTAGGCAATTAATAAAATTAAAATTTTTATTCGACTTCTGGCTTCCACTAAGTAAATGGCATAATTGTGAAAAACATTTAGTTTTGCTATTTTTTACTTTGAAATAATTCCACCCTTTTCACCCATGTGTGATTCAACCCTGCTTAAAAGCCAAATCTGAATAGCCTTTTTAACCAAAATACAATTTAATCTAAAATATTACATAAATGTGAATGTTATTTAATGATCAGAAATGTTTTCAATTAAAAAAAAATATTTTTTTGTGCTAAATCCAAACTATAGAGTAGTGGTGCTATCAGTGCTGTAACACTTTTGGTAACTCACACAGAATAGACGAGCAGCTGGGGCAAACAGCACGAGCAACCAAGGGCACAGGGGCACTGCCGAGGACAACAAATGAGTACTGGATGTTTTGGACAATTATTTATGGAGAGCCACAAAGGAGCTCTGGCCAGGAACAGTGATTTTTAAATATTATTTTCCATAATTTTCCATTGTTTTCCACTATGAAAGTACAAACCACATTGATGCAACCTTGTCTAATAGTGATGCTCATGAGGAGGGCAGTAGAGATTCAGGACATCCTCTTTATCAACCCCGAGAGACGTGTAATGGAACTGCAGGGGATCCATTAAGAGCCTCATCACCGATGGCGCGAGACGGAGGTGAGGACAAGGGAATGGCTAAGTAGTAAAGTACTGCACAACGGGGGGTCGAGAAATGGAGGAATATGGCTCGGGGTCAGTCCTCGTCTGTTATTGCCTTTATGCAGGTCCAGAGGGCTTGGACCCCTGCACAGAGGCTCTGAGGTGTTTGGTAGAAAGTCCTGCTGGTGAGGTACTAAGTGGTCTGTTTGTTGTCCAGATTTATCCAGCTGCAGTCACCCAAATAACAACGTTCCTCTCACTTCCACAACGTAGGAGTCAGCAGTACTGAGCTGGGCGTCTTCCCTCAGCAGGGAAGGTGTGAACTGTCAGAAAACAGTAAAAAGGAAGATGGTGTCAGGGCAAAGAAGACAAGGACAGAGGCAGCTGAAGGCAGCAGAGGAAATGTGAGAAGATGGAGTGGGCCAGAAAGAAAAACACGATCCAGCACATTGCTGATCAATACCCAATCGATGAGGTGTCACTTCCTGCAGGCTAAGAATGGAGGGATCAGGCTGACGTGCAGATTTGATTAGAGTGGGGTGTGCTGGGGACGGGGAAAAGCAGTGCCCTTCACTGATTGACGCATTCGCAAGTTCTGCTGAACTCTGATGTAGGTCATGTTCTGTAACTGGGCATGAAGATCAGCAGTTACGGACATTTACAAAGAACAAAAGAAAAGAAAACCACTACAAAACCAGAGTGACATATGACACGACAGTACTGCTGTATAGTCAGCGTGCTGCTGATGCAGCTCCTCAGGTCACACACATGTCCATACTGGAAGGTATGTTCTTGGAGCTGCTAACATCTTCTTTTAAACATACACAGTGCTCACTTTTTTTACACAGGGGTTGATCTGGTTATACCACTGCCTCTTTATTATAGATAAATCTATAACAAAGAGCAACCTTCCTACCAACCAACCAACCAACCAACCAGACAGAGATCACTGGTTCTTTCCATGTGCTCTCCACCACACCTGGTTCAACTCAAGAACTGGGTGGCAACATGGAGAGAGGTTGAATTAGGTCTGTTTTGATGGTTTACATAGTTGAGTATAAGGGAGGGGAAGTGGTGGCCTAGCAGTTAAGGAAGCGGCCCTGTAAAAGGAAGGTTTCCAGTTCGAATCTCAATCTGCCAAGGGGCCACTGAGGTGCCACAGAGCAAATCACCGTCCCCACACACTGCTCCCCTGCTGTGTATCACAATGACAATCACTTCACTTCCATTAGTGTAAAACCCATAAAAGTATTTACTTCTATTTACCCAAAAGAATATTACTTCTTCAAGATACAGGTAACTAGCAAGCAGGTCTTTATTGTCTTATCTATTTCTGTAAATCCTGAGGACACTATTAACCTTACACTAGTCAACAAGCCCCATATGCTACGTCTGTTACAGCATTTAGAAAATTGTGCCCTCAGACACAGTCAGTGTGAATAAATGTGATGCCCATCCACCATTAAATTACTTTCGTGTGGACGATCATGGTAAACATTCACAAGCATCACATTCCAGTTCCATCAGCTCCATCAGGCAGAACAACTCATACCATTCTCTTCTGCTCCTTCCCGTTAATCCGGTTACAGCAGTGGCTCTCTCTTGCCTTCTCTATCCAGTGGGCTACAGGAGACGGTGGCATATGCCAACGCAGGACCCTGGAGAGCCATGGCTCGCGCTCACGCTAACGCCTAATCTACTGTGGAAGATGCTGCCAGACATGACTGTGCTGTTACTAAGCGACCGGGTGTCTTTCCCACCAGCATGCCCACCACTGGAACACGCAGATCACTGGGAATCACATTAAGAAGTGTCCTTCATAGGTCATGTAGCACTAGCTGTTTGTGTGCCTCTGATGCTTCTGATGTTTGGAATGATGTCAAAATTAACCAATGTTAATATTTCAGTGATGTTTGCAAGCTACACTGACCCTGACTCACCTCAAAGTTCAAAACATCCATGCTGCATTGTGAAGGCTGCCAGGTCACTCACACTAACCAACTAATGGATTCATGGATTTCACAGATCACTGATACATTTCATCTTTTCCATGTATTACACAGAGAAATGTCCTCCCATCGAGGGCTCTCAACCTCAGCGAATCATCACTGGGGACATAAATCAGGATTAGATTATGAGTTTTAAGCAGCAGAGCCCCATGGGTGCTCCTCAGTCTGGAACAGTAAATATATAAATAGACCTCCTCTGCTCTTTAACAGTCCTCCACACATACACACACACCAATCAATAAATGATGAGTGAAAGATGTCTTCCATTATCTGATGCGATGTTGTAATCCATTAACGTCATAATTTCACTGTTGCTCACTGATCATAAACTCAAGTCATTCCGCATGAAAGGCCGTTGCCTCTCTCTGGGGTAAAAACTGCCCTGATATGGTTCCATGCATGCCAGAAAGAAACTTTGCTTTGATAAGCTCTGTTCTTCTCCCCATGGTTTGTCTCATCTAATATGAGGTCATAGTTAAGATGGTGCAGCTCCCATCATTTCCTGAGGTGGGGTGAGGGAATGTTATGCAGGATTTGGGAACTGGAGCTTATCTACCACCCTCTTCTGTTTCTGTGGGATTTGCATTTTAAAGCGGGAACATTACACAATTTGCCATTTCCACGTTCTCTGTCCTCTTCATATGCAACGTTTTTAACTCTCTGGCAACTTTAACAGTGATTCCTGTCCTTATTCAGTCATCCTGAAGTCTGCAGTAACAAAGAAACACTATTAAAAGAACAAAATCGATTAGTAACATTTATCTTTGAATATAATTTAGATTTAATTTTATTAATACCACCTGGTGGATTCAAATTCCAGAAGCCTTTTTAGGAACAAAAGACATATGATAATGCTGCATTGAGTATGTTTAGTATCAGTAGATATACATCTCAAACCATCAGAGGAGAAATATTCTATGAGATCCAATAATGGGGATTACAGTTAAGCAGAGTGTTCTGATTTGGTGCTAAAAGCTCAATGACAAAGTCTATCACAAAATGACCCTCATCTTCACGGATATGCAAAGAGATGAATGGTGATGGTCTGGATCTGGAAGGAACTTTTTGGTGATGTTGCTAAACAGGAATCTTGAACAGCTGATATCAAACATATTCCATAGACATTGTATAACAGTGAACACAACACAATGAACAATTAGCTTGGTATTCCTCAGACCTGGCAGAAGTAGGTCAGCATTGGCCCAGTTCACCAGTGGTCTATCCCAGAGTAAACAAACAAATAAAGCTCCTCATGCAGCCTTGTCTAGCTCAGCATTTCCCCCGCAGATAAATAAAATCTGCATTTCAGGCCCCTGGGTCCCTCAGATGTTTACAGTGAGCGGCATCTTCTGATGTCATTCTGCTGCTGCAGGCTACAGAGAAGACTTCCTGTCTGCTTTCACTCTATACCTTCATCAAATGCAGGCGAATCCATTATGTAAGCACTGCCTCCACCCCTCGCCTCCATCCTCCATACTGCCCCATAAATATAAATATAATCCCCGCTCACCTCCAACCACTGTCATTATTTTTATATAATAATAAAAACCCCATCTGCCCCGAGGGTGACCTCCAGGAGGGTAAGAGGAGGTGGTGGAAGCAGTAACCATTTTTCCTCCGTCAGCTGCTCTCCCTGCTTCCCCCTTTGTCTCATTTCAGTCAGATCCCTTGGATTTTGGTGGGGATTTGCATTCTAACAACAGCATGAGGAATATTAATAATTCCTGAGATGTGTGACAAGAAGGGCTCTGAAATTAAATGAAATCTAAAGAAAACTATGATGGGATGAAACGGGACCCTCTTCTCTCTGTCTCTCTGTCTCTGCTGTCTTCTACTTTCACATTTACAGCATTTCTCAGACACCCTTATCCAGAGCGACTTACAATCAGTAGTGACAGGGACAGTCTCCCTGGACACACTCAGGGTTAAGTGTCATGGTCACAAAAGTGGGG
Organism: Denticeps clupeoides; assembly: GCF_900700375.1. Taxonomy (NCBI): domain Eukaryota; kingdom Metazoa; phylum Chordata; class Actinopteri; order Clupeiformes; family Denticipitidae; genus Denticeps; species Denticeps clupeoides. Next base: position 20,975,280 of record NC_041715.1, read on the forward strand.
TTGAAACCTGTGGTTCATAGGTTTCAAACCTGTGGTTTGTTACCCGCTAGGCTTCTACCACCATTCTATTCCATTTAATGAAATAAAATGATGTATGAAGCTAAACATATATTAACAAATGTGTAAACTAGGTCAAAATCTGATTTTATAAAACACCTTATTAAGAACAAACCTACAGACCTTCTACCATTAGCGCTGACTGCTGGTGTTTTTGCCTTCTGCCAAAGCAGACCATAAATAACCAAACTCACATAATAACCATGTACTGCACAAACCACAGAGATTAGTTAACTGCAGAGACTAACACTAACACAATGAACGCTAATATCAGATTGTGATTGATGGTTCACAAAAGAAGCACTGCTACATCACCAACTGCTAATATCTCTCGCTGTGTGTTTCTCCAGCTTCTACTATTTGTCCGTTTGTACCACACTGCACCACTTTCATGGTGGTGGGTGAAATTGGGAGATTAGATTATTCCTTCCCCTCAACCTCTAACCTTGTTACCATGGAGATGCCACATTGGTGGGTAGAGGCAGATTCCAGTGGATATGGTGCTGCTTGCTGCTTTTATACCCCTCAGTGACGCTGTCCTGACATAACGACTGTCTGGTGCTGCAGCCATGAAGAGGAGCTGCAGATTTCTGCAGGATTTCACCCATGGGACCTGCAACATGCAGCTGGGTATTGATCATGCAGAAAGTAGAATTGATCCAGGAGGCTGTAGCACAGTAATAGGAATTAATGAACCCAGGGTGGAGCCATATTGTTGTGCTTCTGTGGGTCAGAGATGGTAGCATGATTAATTACCATAATTTAGCTGTGTTATTTTTACCTGTGTACACACACACACACACACACACACACCAGTCCAAACACTTTTATGTTTTATTACAGTTTAATGTGACTCCCCATGAGTCCATTTTTTTAATTTTCATGTGCCACTTGTTGCACTCCCACTGATGGACTATCACCTCTTTATGGTGGTGGGGTTTGTGGCAGTCTGTGATCCTCAGAGTGTGGTTGATTGGAGCTTTAAGCCGGTTTCAGACTCAACGTGGCATGCATAAAATCAGACTTCAGTCAAAGCGCAAAAAGCAGGTGTGGTTAATGCCATTACTGTGCAACGCCCTCACGGTACCTCATAAACCTAACAAAACTGAAAAGTAGGTCTATCGATATCACGTCAACAAGAAGCAACATTCACTGTCAAAACACACCTGGCAGGCCTACAGCATTCAACATTTTTCTCCTGCATCCCGCCTTGCTCACTGTGTCATGGTAAGATGATGCAGTTTAATTAAATAGTTGTAATCAACTTACTTACTGTGACCTCAACACTTTGATGCTGTGTTTCTATTGGTAGGGTGTCAATGCATCACAACACAATGGCTTTAGGTCCCTGAAAGGATCTCTTATGTTAAACTGATCTAGGGTGAGAGGACAAACCAAGAAGTCCCGATTCTCTATATAAAATCTTGCTTTTAACCCATCACCCTTGGTAAGAAGTAAGCGGGGTAAAGCAGGGAGCAGTGTGTGGGGACGGTGCTTTGCTCAGTGGCACATCAGTTGCACCGTGGTGGATCGGGTTTCAAACTGGCAACCTTCTGATTACTGGGCTACTTCCTTAACCACTTGGCCACCACTGGCCCCAATGTAGGATCTGTCTGCGTGTTCATCACTTGAATGATGAAGGATATGGGAGCCAAGGAAGACTGGATCTCAAGAATGGAAACTGCTTTAGGGACGTGTTACATAACCTAGCCAGCTAGGAAAGAGGTGGAGTTGGTGCAGGAGGTGGACAAGTACCAGCTAGATATGATGGACTCGCCATAGAACAAACAGGGGGTTTAATAAAAGAAACACAAACACACACCAATACAAGACAACAAGGACGTGAGACATGACGAGGACATGAGACGCTAATCATACATTTATACAATACCACCCATGTTCATGGCCACATTTGCAGACATGGCTCCTAAAACCTGTGGTCAGAAGGCAGTTGGTGCTTGTTATGGCGGCAATCCGAGGACATGCTGGTGGACATCAGCGGAGAGGGAGGGAGTCTGGTCAGCACTTTCTATTGTTCTCCCGATTCAACTGAAAGGCACCAAAAAAGGCTGTTGCCAAAAAAGGCATGGGTAAATATTGAAGTGGCCATGGAAAATTACTTTTGGACAGCTTCAAAACCGTTCTGCCTAACCGTTTGGTGCCGTAGGAGGGTAAAGTGTTACCCAGCACAGACTGTCTGAGCAAGAATGGAGATATATACTGACTCATGCCCTTTGATCAGGAGGCAGTGTCAGAAACGTCTTGGGGAGTTGCTGTGGTGGTTCATAGCCTGAACTGAACACTTGTATCATATCTCTTGTATCAAACTCTGCTGACAGGATTGTAGATGTATATAATAAAATCTCATGAAGTGACGAATTAGAAACATCTAAAAACATCTCAAAAGCATGAACAATTTGACTAAAGTCATGTGGAACCTTGTTTGCAATTTATCTTGTTTGAGTCACTCATGACTTCATTAACATAATATCTTCATGCAGAAGCAGCACACAAAACTAATCATTACCTCTGTGTTCAGTAGTTGTACTACTTCTACTATTCTGTATTTTAGAAACAGACCTTAACGTTCACGTTCCCATAATCCCACCCAAACGAACTGATCATATATCTGAAAGGTCTTGAAATGAATGAACCCCAGCTGAAATTAGAGAGGAGGGGATGAGAAGACATTTTAATGATTACCATTCCTGATGAATGGCTGAGGGCAAAGACACTAATTACACCATTATTACACCATTATTTACTTTTTAAATAACACTTTAATGAGGAAGATCCCAACATAATAAAGTATCTCATTTACTTCAGGTCACTGGCTTCATCACAGTCTCAGGTCACAACAAGACTAATGTTCTTCACTGAGAAGATGTGGAGCACATGCTCTCAGGTGCAGAGCTGTGAATGGGCAGAATATGGTGAGACAGTAAACAGTCAGTAGGTTAAAGGTCATTCAGGAATCGCATTAGGGGTCAAAATATAGTTCCACCACTAGAATTAAGTTCACTGCTCTACCACTTTTATTTCTGTGTGATCACATGGTGCATTAACCTAATGAAGTTAGGACACCTAGTTTCTTCTGTCTGATTTTAACATGACAACGGGTTAGAGTCATTTCAGAGTAGGTACTCTGAATTAATTAGTCTGATACCACCACTTCCACTGTAGGTGCTTTACTGTACAGTGCTGAATCTGTTCGCTCATGTGAAAATCACTGTATTACTGCTGGACTTGAATACATTTGATAATGTTAGATTCAGCACACAAAACCTTATCCCTACAAATGATATTGTTTCTCTGGACCAGCAGTAGTGTTTCTCAGTTTTAGGCCCAACAGGCCACCGTAGCAGAGTTGTCCCCTCCCACCCCTAAAGCTCCGCAGTGCTGCTGTGTTTCCCAGTACCCCTGACTCTCAACTGTGATTTATCACCGGCCATTAAAATACATTTGATTTTTATCACACTGGTGCTGCTCTGTTTGTTTTGCTCTCTCCCTGCCCAGTATTTTCCACAAAGCTCCACCATTTCTCCCCATCAATCTCTCTCTCTCTCTCTCTCTCTCTCTCTCTCTCTCTCTCCCTGTTCAGTTCTTTTCACAAAGCTCCACCATTTCTCCTCTCACATCCCTCTCGCTCTATCTCTTTCTCTTTTCTCCCTTCCTGCTTGGTTCTGTTCATAAAGCTCCACCTTTTCTCCTCATCCATCCATCCCTCTCTCTCTCTCACTCTGTCCCTTCCTTCTTTATTCTCTCCATAAAGCTCCAGTGTTTTACTCTTTTTTTCCTTCTCTCTATTTCTGCCTGGCTTCTTTCTCTCCATCCCTCCTTCTTTCTGTACCATCACCCCCCCCAGCACTTTCTCCACCACACCCTTTTAATCTCTCTTCTACCTCTCTGAGTTGAATCCTCCTCTTGAATCTTTTTTCTCTGTCTTTTGTCTATTTCTCTTTACTCAATTGCCACAAAACATTTATTTTTCAGTGCATAAGATGTCTCCCCATCTGATGAAATGATAAAAATACATTCTAATGTCACAAATATTGGCTTCCAGAGCAGGCAAAATAAAAAAAAAACATTTCTGGTAGCGTTAAGTGGTTCTCCAACAATATTTACAAAGGAGTATAGTCACGTTCTTCACACACACCATGGACAGCTTCAAAACTAAGATCAGAAGATCACTGCACACAAAACACCTGTCTGGAATCCACAAATTTCTCCAAGGATCATATGCTGTTGGTCTTCTTTCTTTCATACCTGTTTGGTATGACTTGATAAATCTCAAAAAATTTATATTGTAGAAAATAGGTATATTGTTTTCAGAATTTATTAAAAACCATGTATTCAGAATATGTAAATATTTTCTCTTATTAATAGAATATTAGGTCTGACGTGGGTCAGGTGATCTACAATCTAAATTACCACACAAAGCATTTGTTCTCAGATTCGAAATGGCAGATTAGTGTGTGTGTGTGTGAATGTAAGATGCTGGGATTTAGGCATGAGAGAAAGAGGAACAAATATCGTACCTTCATTTCCGGAGCCCGAGCCTGCATCTGTAAAACAGAAGAAGTGGGAGATTAATCCACAGGCCTGTAAGCTCTTCTCCAGATCTCCACATCTCTACATCTACTGCATCTAAACATCCCACATCTACCACATCATCACCTCTCACATCTGCCACATCTCTACATCTCCACATCTATACATTTCACATCTACTGCATCTCCAGAAAAAAGTAAAGGAATTCTCATTGCAAAAGACAAGATGGTTCTGTTTGTAACATCTGAATGGGTCTGAAGAGATTATGACCCTATAACACCTGGAGGGGATTTTAATCTACTGTGATTTCATACCACAGTTGATCTGTTCATATTTATTTAACTTCAACACCACAGGCATCACCTAAACTCCAACAATCCAGGTATCATCTAAACTCCAACAATCCAGGCATCACCTGAACTCCAAAAACACAGGCATCACCCAGGTACAACTGCTGTTTAACAAAGTCTATCAGCTAGTTACATACCATAACAAGCTCATAAAGTGCAAAAAGGACCTTACATTTAAAAACACAGTATCCACACACTACACTACATACAAGCAAATTCCCTGTTAACACACAGCCGATGTAACATCTATTATAAAAATGTTTTCTCCACACACACACACACCTCGTCAGAGCCCATCACTCCATGAATAATGGCATTTAGCCAGACAGAGCGTATTTTTCTATGAGTGCTATTAATCAAAAAGTCATCTATTGGACATGACAAGTCCTACTGTTCATACAGGGGTGGACATGAGTCAGAGACAAGCGGCTATCAAAATGGAGGGGATTTGTGCTTCATCACTCACTTCCTGGCAGAATATTAAAATATTTCATTATATGTCATGCATTTTAATGTGCATTGTCATTATGTTCTCTGGGTTTATTATAATCAGACGGAGAGGAACAATCCCTTAAAATCCACACAAAAACAGACAGAAACTAACAATGCCCATCCACATGGATCTGAAGCCGTTTCCTGAACTCAGATTACATATCGGCTGAGCGCACTGAGAGGCCAGTTTTGGTTCTTCAGTGGCACAAAGAGAATATGCAGAATGTTCACATAACATCCACACAGAAGATGTTGATGAAGCAGAATGAGCCACGACAGCAACACCATGGTAAAACAAAGTATCCACATTCTGAAATTTGCAAATTTATTCATAGTTTGATATGAGCTCAAAAATGCACGATCACGGTTAAGAAGATGGATGGATGTTCAAAGCTGTTTTATAGAATAGCTTGTTCCAATTCTATTGTGTTTTGAGATGAGCCTCAGAACAATCAGTCTTTTACATATGCAATGCAATTTTTTCATTAATTGAATTAAAATGAAATTCTTCATTTATTAAATAATTATTTTAATAACAATGAAAATTGTTAATTAATTAAACTGAAGTAACAATTCCATTAGTTAAGTGGAGAGTGTAGGAACTTTCAAGCTGTAATCCATCAAGTCCAAGTCCTTCATCAACATGGGAAAGAGCATGTTAGAGGGTGAGGGTAAGTGTTGGAAAACAATATTAGTAAAAAAATGGAACTGTTATAAACTGGGTTATATTGAGACCTTCATTCATTCACTATAGAGGATAGAAAAACAGTTCAACTGTTGCCTCCCCTGTGAAAATGTACTATATGGTGGGCCCTTATGTATATGACGAAATACCACATTTGCACCAGGAAATTAATCTACAAAACATTGTGACATCAATTGACACCATGGTGCAGAAAATTATAAACAGCAGAGTGTCAATCTACTCTAGTCTATAAGGTTGTGCTTCTTGGTTACAATACATAATACACACAGAAAGAACAGCAAGATGCTTTTCCCAGTGGCCCCAAACACACTTAGAATTCTCAGTCGCTCCCAACGTGCAGCATCCATCAGAACTATCCACTGCAGCCAATATGGACCAGAACACTCACCACATATCATTTGAAGCTGAGTGCAGATAAAGAATTATTAGTTGTTTCATCCAATTTGGCCAGGGGCAGCACTCAATAGCCGAGTAGACAGTGGACTGAGGCGGTAATTAGACTTCAAAGCACACATGGCTCAGGCTTCTGCACGTCCCCAGGCAGGTCACTTAACAACAACACGTGAAAAGCCCTCAAGATATCATGGTGCCTCATTTTGCTTCCTTTGTTCAAACATTCATGGTGGCTTGCAGTTCCATGAGACCAGTGACACAGCTGAGTCAAAGAGGACTGCAGGATAAAAAATAAATCTATGCCCTACAGAATAAAACTTCACCCAGAGCAGGCATTTTACACTCCACAAGGTGCTTGTGTCAATAAATAATGCAAAAAGTGTGAAATGAGAAATCTAATTTATAATCTACTTATTTTCAGGGAGGAAGGATTTGGTAATTTGGTGAAGCTCAGAGAATGCCGAGTTTCTGCTTTTGATGAATCCCTGTTCTGTATATGATCATGGAGAAAATATTTTCAGGTTGCAGGTTCAAAATCCGAACTGTCAACGTGCCATTGAGGTCCCCTTCGGAAAGATAACATCCCCACACTGCTACCCCAGGCGCCTTTCATGTCTGCCCACCATATATGTCCACATATGTTGGGTATTTAAAACTTGGGATTTTTACATTTCATTATGTTACATTTCATAATTTTCTGCAATATTCTGGAGAATTACCTCATCTTATTTAAGGAAGAATATTAAAGGAACTGACAATTATCATTTTGTTCAGCCAGGTGGTGGGAATGTAGCTTGTTACACTAAAACCTTGCTCAATTTATGGCTGCCAGAGAACATGGCAAGAGTCTGGGATGCTATGTAGCCCACTCAGACATCTCATGGGTTTTCCTGCCTCAGGGTTAAGAGTGGGAGATTCAGTATTAAACCAGTTTTAATTGGACTTTTCCACACCAGGAACAGTGCAGAGCATCAGTCGCCTCTGGAGGAAAGCCACAGGCAATTATGTGGCTGAAAGGTGTGTAGCTGGAGTATTACTGCTCCACTAAAACAGCCAATCACAGTGAGAAAACCTGTTATTTGTGAGGTGAAAGCCATGATCTTGTTCTGAAAATGGGTGTGTTGCTCTGCTGAGTTCTTGTCCTTATCACAGATGATGATGGTTCCTCTGATGGAGTCTGCACGTGCTTATTAAGGACTCACCGTATGAAAGATTCCATCAGAAATTTGAGAGCTGAAGAGACGTGTTGGTATTTAGGTAAACTTTCTGCTGTTGGTGATCAGTGTTCTTTAAGCCATTGAAATGCATTGATGATGCCCCAAGTGATTTCAGCCATCTGTGATCTTGTTCTCGCTTGAGAGGTAAAGGGATCTGCTGAGTTCTTTATTGTACACATTATTGTGTATAATTATTCACACACAATTAAACTGGTAATTATATTAACATAGACCAGCTTTATTACTGAATAGTGAAGTGTCTGGTGCAGACATAAAACCAATTTTTGACCTTGTTTCCTCACTCAGTCGCCTATGGTTTATGAATACTTCTACTGTAGTCTCTGTCGCACAATCACTGTCAGTTAAAAACACCTTTGGCTTTTTTTCTTTCTGTAAAGGTCTGTTCTTTTATTATGTGCTTACTCAATTACTTCCATCTAGTCTCTGAGTTTGCTGTGGGCAGGTCTGTGTGGCCCGGTTTTCAAATAATCCAAGAATAAAAAAAAAACATCAAACCCCACACAAACCTACCAAATATACCTAATAAGCATTTTACTTCTCTAACTACCATTCAACAGTACCTATTATGCAGAACCAATATTCTCTAAAAAAATCTAAACAAAACAAATACAAAATGGCTCAATCTGGCAACACTGAGCACAAGATCCTGTCTATTTCATGTGATAACTGTAAAAACATGATCTCTTTTAAATGATTTCAAAGCACATTATTGAATTCAACATTCCTGAACCAATCCAATTCACCATCCACCATGTGGACATTTCATCATCCATTGGAACAGATTATTTCCCCTCATCACTGCATGGTTTACTGTACGATTCTCTTCGATAATAATTCAGCCTCAAAATATGACAACCTCTGTCTCTCTCAGTGGCAGAACTGTGGCATAATGGGAGGTGTCAGCTGCAAGTGGCCATGGTTTCTGTACATCAGGGAGGAAAATGGCAGAACAGGGTGACTTTTCTGCATGGCTCCATGTTGGCAGATGGCTGGTGTCTGTTCTGAGTCCCACAGCAGACATGGAGCAGTTTAACGAACTGTGATTAAACCTGCCATCAACGCTTTTAACGCGCGTCATCAACATTGTCTCCCCAGACTGCTCAACAATGCAGACACACGGCCAAGAAAGAAAGCCGCAGCCTTTAAACACGCCTCAGCTCTTTAATTACAGCTCATCACAGCCAGATTGGCCAGGAATTATTTTATTATGAGAAAATAAAAAAGTATGGTGCATTGAGCATTCTGAACAACATCTCTTTCATTGTGTTACCTCCTAAGGCCAAGTGAAGCTCTGATCTGACCTGAGATGCGGGTGGATCTGGGCCATACTGCGGACCTGCTGTCCTGTATGACTTTTATTAGTCCATCTCATGCCAATTGCGCATGTAGTCACATTAAAGTGCAACAACTACTCTACATCATCTTTTCATTGCCAGCAGACTAGATCCCAGAAGTGCATTTACATTTACAGCATTTATCAGACACCCTTATCCAGAGCGACAATCAGTAGTGACAGGGACAGTCCCCCCCTGGAGCAATTAGGGTTAATGTGTTCGTGTCTTGCTCAGGGACACAGGGGTAGTAAGTGGGATTTGAACCTGGGTCTTCGGGTTCATGGGCGAGTGTGTTACCCACTAGGCTACTACCACCCTATAGTGCACACATGGAGTTTGGAGATGGTGGTATTTGAATATTTAGAGTTGGTGAGGGGCATGACCAGGAAACCAGGACGCAGCTTCTGAACGTCCCACATAACACTGATGTGGTCTGATGAAGTAGAGACCTTAGCATCATGTCTTCACCAAGATCTGGACAGGTGCTGCAGAGTTCACTGTCTTGCCATCAGGTTTTTAACCCCCCAGTAGAGTGAGGCAGGATACAGTTAAATCCACATCAAGCAAGATTCATTTTACGGAGCTCTACCCAGTCTCACGTGGGTGTGGGACCATGAATCGATAGGGCGAAGTACTGTGATACATTATCAATATGCTGCTATTCTGTATCAGTGACTCAACGTTTCAAGTGAACACTTCAATTGTAAGTTAAACTATAGCAAGACAATTGAAGGCCATAGAACCTACTGTACTGTGATACAGCCGATATTTTAAAATGACATTTACGTCTACGTGTACAGCTAGTTCGGCTTTGCAAAAAGTTGCATTTACACAATTATTATTATTATTATTGCCCCAGTAATATTATAATATCCCACATGCTACTTGTTGATAAAATGCTTTTTAAAAACACTGCAATCCCTGAAGATGACAAAGGTTCATCCTCAAGCTGACTACCAGAGGGGAAGTGTTTTCCTTCAGGCCCAGGCCAATGAAAGAACGGATGAGAAGAAGCAGATGTGGGGCGTCAGGACAGAAAAGCTCCTTATCAGCAGCATTGTTCTCCCCTCAGATGAGTCTTGCAGTCCTTCAGACGACTCAGTCTGTGTGAAGTGCGCCTGATAACAGAAGCTCTTGCCACTCTGAACTAGAAAAGAACCTCTACTGGTGATGCGCTGTGACAACTTGTTTCTTGTGTCTTCACTCCCCTCACTGCTTCTAAGTGGGTTAAATTTTTAACTCACAGTAAAAATAGGCTGATTATTGCTGAAGCAATGGTGTTAGAAGTGTGTATATGAGTGTTTTAAGGAGGGTTCTTTAAGAAAAGACAACTGCTTGAGTGAGACGCCCCTTGTAATGGCCACGGCTGTGCATTCAGATCATCGTAAACCCTAATGCTTACATTTAAGAAGCACTGAATTCAGAAACATAATCTCGTATACTTACAAACAGGACCAACCAGAAACAATTGATAAATTACAAGTTGGTAATGTAAAATTGGGTGTCGCAGGACCATGCTTTTGTCTTGCATAGCAGCCGTCTTCAAGAAGATATGTGACATTCCTGTGCCAATTGTGCAACACCTCTGTTTTACATGCCGTCAGGACCGCCCACTCTCTTTGTCTTACCCTAATGGGAGGCACCGAGGGGGCGTGACATCACAAACAACAGGTTCTGATTGGTCAGTGACAACTTCCTGTGGGCCAGTGACAACTTCCTGTAGGCCAGGGGTATAAAGGTCTGCTCACATGTGGAAAAGGGACTGAGCTTTCTTGCTCAGGGGTTTTTCCATCGGAAGCCGTAAGGCTTCTGAGTCTTTTTCTCTTCTCCCATTTTTTCTCATGGCTTTTTCTCTCCTTATGCCTCTCTCTCTCTCTCCCTCTTTCTTCTTATTTCTGTTTTCTCTGTAACATTGGTACCTTTTTACATTCAATATTCACATGTAACTACAATAATTATTTACCGGTGTTAATAAATTAGAAACTGTTCATTTTTAACCTCTATTGTGCCATGCCTCTTTCTGCCAGGTAACATCAAATTGGAGTGGTTGAATACAGTGCTTTGTGTAAAGGGAGAAAGAGTTTTTCTACACACTCTGTTCTCTCACCCCCCACCACACAGTCTTTTTTACAGTAACTACCAAAAAAGATGCCATGGAACGTTCCAAAAATTTCATACTATAATAACATAGTGCCTGGGGTGTGTTCACTAATGTCACATTCAAGATTGGTTTATTGTCAGTACAACAGTATAATGTGTTCAAACAGGACAGACAAGACAAATATTTGCAAAATGAGCACAAATTTGCAAAAAATCATGTTTTGGTCATGGCAGTGCATTGAGTGCATTGAGAGCTCTGACTGCTTGGGGGAAGAAGCATCTGGCAGATGGTAGGAGGGAGAACAGTGGGGTGAGGACAGCTGGTTTCTTCCTTAAGTTGACAACCATCTCTTTGGTCTTGGTGACATTGAGATTCAGGTTGATGCTTCGGCACCAATCCACCAAGTTTTATCTCCTCTCTGTAGGCAGACTCGCCATTGTTGGTGATGAGCCCCAATACTGTTGTGTCATATGCAAACTTGATGATATGGATTGAACAGTACTGAGCATGCATCCCTGTGCTCACTCTAAGGATCTTGGAGATGTTATTTCCTATAGACACAGACTGGGGCCAAGATCCAGCTGCAGAGTGTAAAGCTTATTACCAGCATGTCCAACTTCCTTGCCAGCTTCTGAGAGATGACAATATTGAATGCTGAGCAGATGTCAATAAAAATGTTCTTTTTTGTCAAGGTTGTGTGAAGGGTAGACGAGATTGCATCGTCTTTGGAGCCGATTCTGTTGAAGTTTGGTCTTCATGTGCCTCAGAACAAGCCTCTCAAAGCACTTTGTAATGATGGGTTTGAGTGGTATGGGCCGGTAATCATTGAGACAGGACACAGTTGACTTCTTTGGCACTGGGATGATCTTGGGGGTTTTGATGCAGGTAGATACCATGGCTGAACTCAGCGATATGTTGAGATATCTGAAGATGTCTGCAAGGTGTTCAGCACACTCCCGTAGCACACAACCAGAGATGTTGTCTGGTCCTGCTGCCTTACGTGGGTTTGCTCTGTAGAGGGTTATCCTGATGTCTCCCATGGAAAGACAGAGGACCTGGTCATTGGGAGAAGGGGTCCCAAGTACAAAGAAGTAATTCAGCTCATCTGGCAGGGTGGGGTCGCTGCTGCAGGCCTGATAAGTTGGTCTGTAGCCTGTGTTGCTAACACTAGGCGGGTTGTATACTACAATGATGATCACAGCAGTGAACTCTCTCGGGATGTAGAACGATCTGCATCTGACTGCTAAAATCTGTACGAGCTCCGAACAGTGCACAGAGACAATCGCAGCACATCTTACCCGATGAGCAGGAATCTCTGTCTGTGCAGAAGCAGGTCAGAATGTCTAGCTGGATCGCGAAGTCCGCATCATCCAGCCAAGTTTCGGTGAAGATAAGAACATAGCAATGTCTTATCTGGACTGCTTTCTAGAAGCAGTCTTAGAAAGCAGTCCAGTTTATTGTCCAAAGAGCGCACATTGGAGAGGAGTTAACTTTTAACCTAGCATGGATCCTGGCTCGCTTGCTGTGCTTCTGCCTCCTCGTGCACGGCGAACTTCCAGGTGACTGCTGGGTCTTGGTGCTGCCGTGGTCCGCTCGCTTGGAACGCGGAGGATTTTGCAGCGGTGCAGTCTTCCCAATGTATTTTCATCAGGGTTGAGAAGTTGTAGACAATTGTAGAGGAGTTTGTCTGTGGTTCTGATGGTCATAACCACCTTTACACAACAATAAACACATATATATTACAAAAAGCGCAGTATGGTCAGGACCCAGTGTAGCTTCTGCGACTGAGCACGGCGCCATCTTGGTTTCTGGTACCTTGATGGTTCGTGATTCGAACCAGCAACCTTCTGATTACAGATCTGTTTCCTTACCCACTAGGCCACCACTGCCCCCTATCAGCACATTAAATCAAGTGTTCTGATGGGTTACCGACAGTCCTGACAAAAGTTTGTCGCTTTTGTAATAATGTTTCAGTGCAAAACTAAACTGTCAAAAGGTATTCTAATATTCAAAGCTTGGTAAACCTTGTCATATGAGCTTTACCTGTGACTAATAATGGATCAATTAGGTCTGAGGTCTGTATAAAAAAAAAAAAACCAGTACACTAGGCCTTCACATCAACTGCAACTAGACCTCTGCAAACATGCCTAAGATTCATCCTGAGACTAAAGTGTTGATTATCAAGACCAGATCCACTGCTGATATGGCAGACACCTTCATTGTGTCTCTGTGTCAAGAACAGATTTGAAGAGACTGGAGATGTTTTTGACAAGCCCATTGTCAGGCAGGCCCTGCAAGACAACTGCTCGAAAGGTCCGTTTGTTGGCTCAAAAATCCAAGGCCAGCCCATTTTCCACTGCAGCAGAGCTCCACGAGACCTGGTAACTTGTAGTCCCTGTGTCAATCCATGGTTGAATCAGTGCCCAGAAGCCAGCACTAAACAAAATAAAATTGAAAAACCGTGTGGCATTTGCCAAGGCTCACAGCCTGCATAAAGGATGAACGCTGGAAAACTGGCAGAAGGTGGAATTTTCAGATGAATTTTCTCTTGAATTACACTACAGTCTCTGCAAATTTTGCAGGAGGCCTACTGGAGCCCGCATGGATCTGAGATTCACCCAGAAAACAGTGATGTTTGGTGGCGGTTTGGTGGCAACATCAATAGTGTGAAATACCAAGAAATCTTAGCTACCTTTTATATTCCCAACCATAAAATAGGTCAAATTCTCCAGCAGGATGGTGCTCCATACACATACTCAAAGTTCCTCAATGCGAAGAAGATCAAGATGCTCCAGGATTGGCCAGCCCAGTCACCAGACATGAACATCATTGAGCATGTGTGGGGTAGGATGAAAGAGGAAGCATGGAAGACGAAACCAAAGAATATTGATGAACTCTGGGAGGCATGCAAGACTGCTTTCTTTGCTATTCCTGATGACTTAATCAATAAATGGTACAAATCCTTGCCAAACCGCATGGATGCAGTCCTTCAAGCTCATGTAAGTCATTCAAGATATTAAATTTGCATCTCACAGCACTACTACTTAATTTGCTGACATATTTTTGTATCTGCCGTAAATTTGTTAAATTTCTGTATAGGCGACAAAACCTTTGTCTTGCCAAAATTTGACCTTTCTGTCTTTATTAAATGATAAACCTTTTTTCAGTTAAACGAATTCATTTCAATGCAGCTTTTCATATGAGCTATTTCTAACACCAATTGATTAATTAAAAGTCAGGTTAATAGCAGGTGTTTCTACAAAATAGATAAGTGACAAGACTTTTGTCAGAGACTGTATTACCTCTTCACTAATAAGGAGGTCCACACTGAGGCCCTCGTGAGGTAATCTTGTGAAAAGACAATGACTAAATGTCCACCACTTAGGAAGAAGAAGAGGAGGAGAAGAGATAAGGATGGAGTTGCTTACTGAGCTGCTCTGTAATGAACGGAGGGAGATGAAATGGTGCTGGAGAGTGTTATGTCTATAGACAGGTAAGAATTTGAATGAAATTGTTTGGAATGAGCTCCTCACTTTGTTAAATGTGTTCAGTCTGCATATAAAAGATTTAAAGGCTGAGCTGAGCTGAGCAGGGGCAGGAATGTGAGGGAGACTTTTTGAAAATGATCATCTTCATGTTTGTGTCTGTTTGTCTGGGTTTAATATGGTGAGAAAAGTAGAACAAAACAGAGGAATGATAGGAATAAATCATTTCACCAGATCTTCTACATCAGCTGTCTGACAGTGAACTGTACTTATCCTTGAACTAAAAAAAGTAATAATCAGATTTAGGGGGACTTTTTGTGTTTACATATTTACAATGTCAGTAAACATGTCACACCCTGCACATGGGTGTGACAAGCCAATTTTACTGTGTAGAAACCTTCCATTTATATAACTACAGCATAACACACACAAATACTCTCACATAACAGATTTTTACCAAAATGACATGATAATCAATACAAAAATAAATGGAATAGGAGATCCTCTGTGGAGTAAAGTGACTATAGACATGAAAGTAATTGGAGCTAAATAACAGCCATAATGCTGATGGTAAGTCCTATATTACAGCCGAAATGCTGACGGTAATTCCTAAATTACAGCCATAATGCTGACAGTTATTTCTATATAACATCCATATTGCTAAAGATATGTTACACATCTGTTAGGCTGTGGAGTATACACCTTAGCTAAACAGAACACTTTCACAATCACATCCCATCCACAAGGGGGCACCACCTTGCTTCCAGGTTTTCAGGTCTGCAAGCTTGGTCATAAAGAACCTGGGCTAATTGTTTTGCCTGGCTTCAGGTGCACATTTCCCCCCCTTTTATGGGGCAGTGGTGGCCTAGTGGTTAAAGAAGCATCCCCATAATCAGAAGGTTGCTGGTTCGAATCCCGATCTGCCAAGGTACCACTGAGGTGCCACTGAGCAAAGCACCGTCCCCACACACTGCTCCCCGGGCAGCCTGCTCACTCAGGGTGATGGGTTAAATGCAGAGGACAAATTTCACTGTGTGCTGTGCTGCTGTGTATCACGTGTGACAATCACTTCACTTTTTTAAGGACGCTCTGGCCCCTGGTTTTAGGCCCCGGTTTTACGCTGGGGCCTGAGGGGAAGTGGTGTCCATTTGGTCAAACATTCATTTAGATTTCACACATGCTGACTATCACTGTCACGACTACGGACTTACGGGGGAAGGAAGCGCAGAGGTCTGACATGTTGGGAAGGGGGTTTTATTCATAAACAAACAAATACAAATAAACAATGGCGCGGTGGCCAAAAACGGGAAATAAAAGGGAAAAACACAAACTAACCCGTAGGCGTGTGGCGATTGCCAGAACTCAAAACACATAAAACTAAACCAGGTCAAGTTCGTGCAGAGAGTTCACGAAAATGCCAGAGACCCAGAACGGGCGGAAACTTCCGGCATTTATGGGGCGTCAGGATTGGATTCAGGTGTGGAGCCCAGCTGCAGGCAATCCTGACAGAGCCCCCCCTCCAAGGGCTACGTCCTCGGAGCCCCAACAGTACCATCAGTGGAGGCGAGTCCTCCTTGGAGGACTCGGTCCCTCGGGCTGGCTCCCCGGCGTGGTCAGGCGTGGCGGCCCTGGTCCC
Source organism: Denticeps clupeoides (assembly GCF_900700375.1). NCBI lineage: Eukaryota > Metazoa > Chordata > Actinopteri > Clupeiformes > Denticipitidae > Denticeps > Denticeps clupeoides. The sequence goes on from NC_041715.1 coordinate 20,991,623, forward strand.
TCGGGCTGGCTCCCCGGCGTGGTCAGGCGTGGCGGCCCCGGTCCCTCGGGCTGGCTCCCCGGCGTGGTCAGGCGTGGCGGCCCCGGTCCCTCGGGCTGGCTCCCCGGCGTGGTCAGGCGTGGCGGCCCCGGTCCCTCGGCCTGGCTCCCCGGCGTGGTCAGGCGTGGCGGCCCCGGTCCCTCGGCCTGGCTCCCCGGCGTGGTCCCGCTTGGCGGCCCCGGACCCTCGGCCTGGCTCCCCGGCGTGGTCCCGCATGGCGGCCCCGGACTCTCGTACCTGCACACAATAATCAGGGCCGATCCATCTGGGTACGTGTGGGCCCTGTCTCCACATGTCCCCTCTGACACGTCTTGTGTCACCCCCTGCACCGCGCAGGGAGATTGTCCCAGAGCCTCCGGCAACTGTTCCAGGCACCCCAGGCTGGTGCCTTCTGGGACTATGCAGCCCCTCTCGCTGCCCGGCCCTGGTGCCAAGGGGGGGGCATTGCCAGACCATCCGGCTAGCCCCTTCTGCGTCCGTTGGGACAAGCAGGCCCTCTTCCTGCCTGTCCCAGCTGGGTCCTCATGCCTACCCGGGGGCTCTATGGCGCTCCACCCCTCTGGAGGCAGACGCAGGCCCATGCCTGGCCCGCCCTCCTCACTGGCTACCGGAGGACCCAGCTCCATCGCTTCCCCACCTACCCTCCCCTCAGGAGGAGTCCCCAACCCGAACTGCACCCCCCCAAAAAATTCTTTGGGGGAGCACCCCCCCCGGCTGGACTTAGGGGTACCTTGGGGCTTGTCCACCTCGCCTTGGACCAGCACATTCGGGTCAGGAACCTCCTCCCTGGGGTTCGGCTCCGCGGCTGGGTCGCCATCTGGTGGACACAAAGAGGGGAAGTGGGGGCGACATACGGACACATATGCCACACAGACACACACAGACAGAGACAGACAGAAGAGAGGGTCGTCTGGCTCCCTCTCTGGGCTCTCCGGGACCTCCTCAGGGGGCACAGCCAGGATCTCGGGAGGTGCGACCTTCTCGTCGCCCGCCAGTGCTTGGTCTTCTTGCCCCGGATCCTGACTGGCGCTGGACGTGGTGGAGGGGCAGAGTTCGATCCCTGGCTCAGGCTTTGGCCGATCAAACTCCGCCCTCAGTCTCTGCTGGAAGTCCCGAAAACTGCTGTCTGTCTCTCCCTGCTGCCAGAGGGCTGCACTCCAGCCCCATGCTGACCCAAGCAGACACGAGAGGATGGTGGTGGTCTCATCAGTGTCTGCTGCCCCACTGAAGGGTCCCGGGACAATTGGGCTGTCCCACATGGGGCTGGGCACGTCGCTGGAGAGGGTGGTAGGTGTGTGGTGTGGAGGGTGATGGACGTCTTCTCCAGCAGGTGTGGACGCTGGTGCTGCGCTGCCATTTCGCTGGGGAACGTCCGGGCAGAGGGAAGGTGGGTCGGCGACTGGAGCAGGAATGGAGGATTCCCTGCGAGGCAGTCCCGGCAGCGCAGTTGCTGGCTGGCGACCTCCCGTCGCCCTCTTCCACCAGCTTTCCTCACACTGCTGGGAGGGACGTGGGTCTCCACGGACCTCGTGACGATCCTGGATGGGCGCGATGGGCGGAGCCATCCCGGCACCGACTGCCCAAACGGCGTCATCCTGGTCGTCGTCCGTGTCCACCTCGTACCCCCGGAAGTCACATGGGTCATCACGGATGCCGTGATGATCTCGGACGCGCACGCTGGGCGGAGCCATCCCGGCAACGACCGCCCACCGAAAATCCACGTCATCATCGCTTTCGTCATCCGTGTCCTCCCACCGGTGACTCCGAGGGTCGTCCACCCTGCGGACATCCTGGACCCATGGCGCGATAAGCTCCCATGGGCAGTACTCTGGCCATTCGGGCTGGAGGCTGCCCACCTCCTTGCTGGAGGAACGCCGCCGTTGTTGCCGCTTCTCACCCCCCTGGAAGTGACGTGGGTCCCCACGGACCTTGCGACGATCGCAGACTGGCGCGATGGGCGGAGCCCAACTCTCGTCTCCCGTGCTCTCGTCGTCGTCCGTGTCGTCCCAGTCCACGGGGAGCCTTGCCAGCAGAGCGCAGAGTTCTTGGCGCGACATGCCGAAGATCGTGGGGGTCGCATCTTCTGCGCTCGCTGCCCACGTCACTTCCTCGCTGCTGCCGTCGCCAACGTCCTCGCTCCGCCCACTCACCCGCCGACGTTGTCGCTTCCGGGTTTCGCGGAGTTTCCCGGGGGTGACGTCATCACGCTGGCGCCGCGTACCACGGCTTCTCGGGGAGAAAACGCTCCACCAGAACGGGCGCCGCGTCTCTCCCCTGGCGTCCGCGTTCGCCGCGCCGGGCTGCGTCCTTCGCGGCGTTTCTTCTCCTCTGCTTTCCACCTCTGCGCTTTTGGGGAGGTCTCTGGCATTCTGTCACGACTACGGACTTACGGGGGAAGGAAGCGCAGAGGTCTGACATGTTGGGAAGGGGGTTTTATTCATAAACAAACAAATACAAATAAACAATGGCGCGGTGGCCAAAAACGGGAAATAAAAGGGAAAAACACAAACTAACCCGTAGGCGTGTGGCGATTGCCAGAACTCAAAACACATAAAACTAAACCAGGTCAAGTTCGTGCAGAGAGTTCACGAAAATGCCAGAGACCCAGAACGGGCGGAAACTTCCGGCATTTATGGGGCGTCAGGATTGGATTCAGGTGTGGAGCCCAGCTGCAGGCAATCCTGACAATCACGTCTATCCCACACATTCAGGTTAGTGTTTTTCAGTCTGGGTTTTAGCTGATATCCTAACACCTGTAACACTGATGATAATTCATATACTACAGTTTGAACATTGACTGTAATACCTAAATAACAGTTGTAACACCGATTGTAATTCTTATATTACACCTGTAACACTGATGATAATTCATATACTACAGTTTGAACATTGACTGTAATACCTAAATAACAGTTGTAACACCGATTGTAATTCTTATATTACACCTGTAACACTGATGATAATTCATATACTACAGTTTGAACATTGACTGTAATACCTAAATAACAGTTGTAACACCGATTGTAATTCTTATATTACACCTGTAACACAGATGATAATTCCCATATAACAACCTTAATATGCTGACTGTAACTTCTATATAAGAGCTAGAACACTGACACTAATTCCTACATTACACCTATAATGCTGACATTAATTTTTATATTACAGCCTAAACACGGACAGTAATTTCTATCTTACATTCATTATGCTGATGCTAATTCCTATAAAACAGCCATAAAGCAGACAGTAATTCCTAAACAACAGCCGTAACACTGACGGTATTCCTATATTACATGATGGAAGCAGTGTGTGGTGATGGTACCTTGCTCAAGGGGAATCTAGCTGATATCTTTGTTTTTCGGAAATGCTCTGGCTAGCCAGCCTTAAAACAGTGAAGCTGTGCCAAAGCAGCTGTCAGTTGTTTCGAATTTGGCTGCTAGACTGCTCAGGCACCAGGACATAACAAATGCAGGTCACTTACTTCAGAGGCAACATAATGATGCCAGTGAATATTGTAAAAAAAAATATTTGAAAGTTGTTGACCCAAGGCTTCAGCTCCCTGGGTAATTTTTTTTTCTCAGACTGCTCTTCCACAGCAGTATGGTGAATGTCGGGCATCCATACATAAATCTGACTACTCACTACATTGAGTACACAGCAAATGTTTGCAAACATCTTATTTTCGAAAGAATCACATGCAAAAAAATGTCACACTGTCATAACGCAAGATCTGCATTGCTACAATGCAGCAAACATAGTCAGGGCTGAGGCCCTGAAAGACTTTGATGTCAGTGCATTGGACATTCGCTACATCTAGCAATCCGTAAGTTAAGTAATTATTTTTAGGTAATTACTTCACAGTTTTTAATATATTACATTTGTATAACTCAAATTGTTGAATACAAACAAGATGCAATAACAAGAACAATAAAATACAATTTTGCAAACTTGTAATTATTAATTCCTATTAATATACTTTTTTATACATGCAGAGAGGACTGAATATAATAAGCCATTGGTATATGTAGAAAAAAAGTGGTCAGTGCTTTCTCATGGAAAAGGCAGAGAGCTCTGCTGCAGCTCAAGTGTCCCAGTGGCTCCTAACAGGACAATGTATACCTGATAATAATACCAGGACACTGAGTGCAGGCCACGACCCCGGGATTCCTTGCACCTGTGTAAGTCATTATATAAGCATTCCTGCACCAGTGTTCAGGTTCCGAGGGAGACGCTGCATGTGCTCTGCTGGTCTAGAGTTCTTGCTTAAGTCCTAGTCTTAAATGTGAATGTGAATGTGAAGTGATTGTCACATGTGATACACAGCAGCACACAGTGAAATTTGTCCTCTGCATTTAACCCATCACCCTCAGTGAGCAGTGGGCAGCCATGACAGGCGCCCGGGGAGCAGTGTGTGGGGACGGCACTTCGCTCAGTGGCACCTCAGTGGCACCTTGGCAGATCGGGATTCGAACCGGCAACCTTCTGATTACGGGTCCGCTTCCTTAAAAACCACCTATTTGAATGTTCAGACACCTATTTGGTGTCTGAAATAATGGAAGAAAGCAAGAGCAAGTTGACTATTGGACATCAAAGCTCCATCAGTACGTGAGGGATGAGCACCAGCTAAAAAATTAAGACAACTGGCAGCTTTTTCCAAGCAATCCTATTTTGCTGCAACAGCTGGACTCACAGACTACAAGTCAACAGAATCTGAACTTGACAACTACCACAAATTCCCTTGTGCAGTGAAAGCAGTGTTCTGGAATGGTGGAAAGTGTTACCTTTATCACTGTCACCAACTCACCCTCAGAAAGGGCTTTTAGTACAGCAGGAAACATTGTTACCTGCAAAATAGCATCAAAATAGTAGTGGACAGACATGTTTAAAAAAAATTGTACCAAGCAAACGAGTACTTCATTAATGTATGCATACATACACTGGTTTATATTGGCATATTAACACATGAACTGTTTACTGTCCACCGCTATTTACTGGTAAAGAATTCCAGACATTTGTATATGGATAAAGTTTATTTGCTTTTGAAAAAGTTCCTATGGTTTTTATTTGAAGACTCCTTTTTTGCCGTTATGTATATGTTTAAATTGTAATATCGTCTTGTAGATTTCAGCTACTTGCTACTAAAATGCTAAAATAGGGTGGTAGTAGCCTAGTGGGTAACACACTCGCCTATGAACCAGAAGACCCAGGTTCAAATCCCACTTACTACCATTGTGTCCCTGAGCAAGACACTTAACCCTAAGTTGCTCCAGGGAGACTGTCCCTGTAAATACAGATTGTAAGTCGCTCTGGATAAGGGCGTCTGATAAATGCTGTAAATGTAAAAATGTAAAAAATAGTTGAAAGCAATACCTTTTCAGAATTTAAGGAAATTATGTGCATGGGCCAGGTGTACTCTATATTATAAGATGGGCATTGCTCGTACTCTCCATCCGTCAAATGAGTTGATTCTGTATACGTACTTGTTTTAAGTTGCTGTTTGTATGTTTTTTGGCGTCATGTTCATTGAAAACCTCATGATGTCTCTCTATTCCTCTAATCCTTTCTCCGTTCTTTTATTTAGAGTTTTTTTATACATACAATATACAATATTTACATGTAAATGCAATAGTAATCTTCTGGTCTACTGGTGTTAATAAATTAGAAACTGTTTGTTCTTGTAACATCTATTATGCCATGCCTCTTTCATCAGATTCATGTATTTAAATACAGTGCTTATTTGCCTTTATTTCTTTACAATATTTTACGTGGTGATACTAATTTAGTCCTGCTGAGCATATGGTACTGATGGTGCTGTACGGCTGGGTACTTTGAAGTACCACTTGGCATTTCTGGCAGAGTGAAATTGCAAAACACAATAGATGAAGTGTTCATCATTAAAGCAGCACCTTCAACAAAAACAAATCAGGTAGTATGAGTTCATTTGAACAGAAACCATGCAGATACATTACAGCAACAATCACAGTCCATCGACACATGTACATCATGTGTCGAAAACTGACGGAATCGGAAGAGCATTTAATTTGACAGGATTTGTGACCCGGTGGAAAACACGCGCTATGTCACCCGAACTCGCAAACACATTACGGAAGTAGCAATTACATGATTCCTGGACTTCGCAAGCCACTGAATCTAACATTATGATCACTTCTTAATTTCTTTAACATATATTGTGTCCACTACTTCAGTGTGTAAAAATGCATGAAATTGGACTGCATGGCTGTTGTCCCAGAAGAAAGCTTCTTCTAAAGATGATGCAGAAGATGCCTGCAAACAGTCTGCTAAAGACAAGCAAACTAAAGTCTTGGATACTGGAAACATGTCCTGTGGTCTGATGAGACCAAGATCAACTTATTTTGTTCATATGGTGTCAAGTATGTGTGGTGCCAACCACTACAAAGACAAAGTGTGTCTTGTCTACAGTCAAGCATGGTGGTGGGAGTATCATGGTTTGGGGCTGCATGAATACTGAACATGAATGCAAACATGTGCTGTGACATACTGAAGCAGGGCATGATCAAATTTACACTTTTATACAATGACTGTACAATGACTACTTTACATTGTAATAAAAGTGTTATTGATTCAGTGTTGTCCCAAGAAATATATCAGAAAGTATTTACAAAAAATTGAGGGGTGTACTCACTTTTGTGAGACACTGTGATTAAATGTGTGTGTGTGTGTGTGTGTGTGTGTATATATTTATTTTTTTTCTAAACACTGTAAATGAGGTTAGATGCATTCTGGTTTTAATCTGACCTTTACCTCACACAGCACAGGGCGCTGAGCAGCAATAACACAACAATAACTGCGCCAGCCTCCATTAATTCCCACTGCAGCATCCCACACACGCAAACACACACATACACACACAAGCCTGTGTAAGCTTCAGAGGAACAATGGTGCTGAGTTTACAGCCTTAAAAGCTCTTTAATGGAGTGAAGCACACCAGCAGTGAGAGACTGACTCAGCTAATCCTCCACAGGCAGCCTCTCAGACCAGTCCCGTTCCACCAGTCATACCACAATTCAGCATCACTATATACACCAGCGCCAGAGAAACACTCAGGTGTGTGTAAATATCTGTAGCATTTTCAGTGCTGCTCTGTGTTGGGAGGTGCACCACCTCAAGGTTAGGATGGAAGAAATCCTATAAAGCCAGTATGAGATCAATACCGATTCAGAGGAAGACAATTTCTCCCGAGCCTCTTTCAAAGACCCACAGGGCCACGATGAAATCTGCAGCACACATTAGGATCCATTATCATATTTTATCATGTCTGAGGAATTCGGAAACCTACCCTGAGAAACAGGAAATGAAAAAGATGGGCTTATTTGGTATGCTATGGTGCACAGTGGTGAATATCTACTTGTATTCAGATGCATCTGTGCATGTTGCTCATTCCTCGCCAAAAGTGATCATTTATGATGCATCATTAATCTTTATTAGCAAGAATGTTTTTAGAACTTTAATACATGAATAGACCCAGCTCACTGTTCACAAATAGCTGTTCATCTGGGCTAGAAATGTGTTGTCTGGAGTGTATCTGGAATATTGATGGTTCATATTCCAAAATTCTGGCCGTATAGAACAAGTACTTGACAAGACACAGAGTGGGGTCTTTGGTGGTGAATAAAAGTCAACAGCTCTGCTGAGTTTTGCACACCAGCCAATCACCTAGTCCAATCATATTTGTAGGATTGAGTGGTGTGAAGGACTGTGGAGCAGTGTTCTATGGAGTGATTAATCACAAGTCTCTGTTTGGCAGTGAGATGGGCGAGTCTGGCTTTGGTGCTGGATTATAGTTTGGGGTTGTTTTTCAGGTTTTGGGCTCGGCCCCTTACTTCCAGCCTCTACAAACAACACTATGCTTCCAACAGACATTCCAGCATGACTGTGTCCCATTGCGCAAAAACGTGGAACCCTGACCTCAACACCATCACCTTTAAAATGATGGAATGGAATGGAAACTCTGAGCCAATATCAGTGCCTGACCTCATAAATGCTCCACAGAAAGATTCCAAGTTTGGAATCCAAGATTCAAAGACTTTGTATTTGAATGTACCTGTTGGTGTAATGGTCAGGCATTCCAATACTTTATTCCATAGTGTATCTTTACAGCGATACAAAATTCTTAATTTCAACATAGAGTAGAAACAAAACAAACTGAACATCATCTCATCCTGGTTATTGGAGTAAACAAATATGAAGATTACTCTGAAACACACAAGACAATGTGAAGACTTAGTAAATTCCATGTTAAATTGGAAAAAAAGCTAAATTTGGTGTAATAAATGTTCAAGTTGTCTCATCATCAAACTATATAGAACCCACTATATTGGGCTGATTCTGATTAATTTTTAACGTCAGTGTTCATGCAACTGCCACATCATTACATCCAGTTCCAGAAAAAAAACAGACTATGCAGTGTTATGTGAAGATATGAAACATCTCTACAAAGCTCTGTTCCCCATTTCCATCCAATTTCCATCTGGATCATTTTGTGTTTGGGTTTTTCCTCTGCCCTTCTCCAGAACAATATTACTAAAACTATTAATTTTTATATTATAACATATAGATTCACTTCTGCCAATACTGCAGTGTATGTGTGCCTGTGGATTTACAGGATATTTGTCTGATGTGCCAGACACTAATTACAGGTTCAGTCCCTCTGGAGATGCTCAGTATCCCAGCGGTTATAAACAGGATGTGAAAGTGTGACTCAAACACACACATACCAACAGGACAGGAGCCCTCAGACGCCACCAGGATCTCGGACTGCTGCTTGCAGGCGTCTCGGCGCAGGAAACACTCGTTGTCGTAGTTCTCGTTGTTGGAGCCGCACACGGGGACGTAGTCGTTGTTGCACTGGAAGTGACAAAGACAAGCTCATCAGAGTCCATGCAGTGGAATGATGGTGGAGGAAAGGCAATGGACTGCTTCTCCAAATGTCTCATCATCTGTCAACCCAGATTCACCTTCATCAAGCTGCTGACGCACACACTAAATTACACTCATCATTATGTTTATTTAGCCTTCTCACGCAACACACACACAAACTTATCCAAAGTGGGTGGCCCTGTCATAACTGGAACAGGGCCACATCTCCCAGATATTTTTGGAAAATATGATAATTGAAGGGGGGGGGTCAGTACGTGTGTGTGTGTGTCTGTGTGTGTGTGAATTAAAGTATCTGAACTGTGTGTGAGTGCATTACTGTGTTAAAGTAGCTGTATTGCATGTGTGTAGGTCTGTGTTACTGTTTGGGCCTTTGGAAGATGTGTGAAGCTGCATGCACGCAACAACTCTGAACCTGAGAGTTAAATACGTATGGAAATGGAGTCTTGAATACGTGAAGAAGCAGAAGCCGGTGTAGAGATCTTCAGATGAGCAGCAGACCTGACGTAGAGCTCCTATTTACTGAAAGGGCTGCTATAAAAATCTCTAACTAGTCACATTAAAGACGAGGAAGAGAGGAGGAGGGTGAAGGTGGGAAGGTGGGAAGTCATAAGAAAAGTAAGAGGGAGCACAGCAAGAGTTTAATAGAATGATTGTGGTTTATACTCTATCCCTAGAACTCAGCGTTTTGAATCAAAGATGGCTTCACCCAGTGATGCAATGCGGGGAAAGCTGTCCTGCAGGACCCCAGGGTGTCTGTTTTCTATGGCTGCTGCACTTTTGATCTTCTATATTTGGCCCTTGAGGGAAAGAGGGGGTATTAAAATTTCTGTCCTTTATGAAAAGGAGAGTGCTAAAGTGTGGGAACTCAGGTCCTCAGAGCAATTTAAATGCCTGAGCAGGTCGGCAGCTCCTGCAGAGGTGCTGTTCCATTTTCTGCTCCACACAGAGAACATCTTCAGAGCAGCAGAGTGGGAGAAGCATAATATTAAATTTGTAGCAGCCATGTAAAATAATGAATTGTGGACTTGTTGACTGTTGCCTTGAAGAGGGCGAGTGCAGACGCCGTAATAAAGTGATGGCTCAGCACCAAACGTACTGTCGTCCTTTCAAATACTGCTGCACATGCATAGCATGTGGAATGCTGCTTTATGGGTGGATGGAATCATAATAAAAATCTACAAACGGCAATGGCAAGAGACTAGGTGGACTGATAGACAGGATGTAAAACTAGATGAGTGGATAGAAAGATATGCACGGATAATCATTTTCCATTTTCAGACATAAATTAAAATAAGGTTGTATGCTAATTTGAATCTGGTGTGATATTACTGGTGCAACACTCATATGACAGTAATGAAAAACTCATGCGCTGAAGTGAACATATATGTGTTAAAAAATTATGAGAAATTTCAAGGAAATGCAGTGGTTCTGGTGACCTTCTCACCACCTGTTTCATCAACAGGAGAGTTTTACTGTTCTGCTCTACTATCTAGCCTATCCAGCAAGTGCCCAAGGCCTTTAAACCAGACAAAACTCAACTGGAGAACTAGTACAACTAATGGTTTGTGATAGAAGGAACTCATCATTTTTGAAAAAGTGAAGTGCTACTAGATGGAGCTCAACTTGTCGATTGTGACAGAAGGAAGCATCACTAGCTCAACTCCTCATTTGTGATAGAAGGAATCGCCACTAGATAGAACTCGACTTGTCATTTGTGACAAGGAACAAGATGGAGCAAAACTCATTGATTGTGGTTGACAGCTCGCTCACCCTCGCTCATCCATGTATGTTTTTCCTTGTGGTGTTGCAGTAAGATATTAGGATATTTAGTAAATTAAATTACTAGAGTCAACTTATCAACCTCTCCTCCATTTTTATTCGAAAGCCGCTCTCAGTGCCTTGTTTCTATTGGTTATTTAAACAAATTTCAACTGTGCCATTCAATGTATTGCTGCCTGCTTTGCTGGACACAGTGAAAGATCACTCTTCAAAATGAACAAGTTCGCCCACTGATCTGACAATAGATCTGAGGGGCGCAACTCAGAGCTCAACTTTTACTCTCAACCACACCAACAATAGCCCTACTATCCAATAAGTCAGTCAGAAATAGGCAAGGGCTGTATTGGGAGTGTACATTCCACCCAGAACTAAAGTGCAGAGGAGCCACTTTGCTGTATGGACCTATTAGCGTTATGCTAATTCCGTCATACAGACCGCTATCGGACCGAAAGACGCAAAAAAGATGCACACAACGAACATCCTACAGCTGATAGTGAGGACAGCTGAGAACATCATAATGGACATTCATAACACACGCTGCACCAGGAAACCCACCAGCATTGTGAATGACTACACACCCCTCACATGCACTCTTCACCCTCCTGCCATCTGGAAAAAGGTATTGAAGCATTCGGGCTTTCACTGCCAGACTATGCAACAGCTTCATCCAACAGGCCATCAGATACCTGAACACTCAGGGACTTTCCACTTTGAACTGTCTCTGTACATTGCTGCAGTCATCTTTCCCTCTATCCTGACTAGTCTCCCAGTTCCTGCAGCTAAAAAACATCCTGCCACCACCATGCTTCACTGTAGAGATGGTATTGGCCTGGTAATGAGTGGTGCCTGGGGTCCTCCACACGTGACTCTTGGCATTCACACCAGAGAGTTCAATCTTGAAATGGATTATGTCTGGCCACTCTGCCATACAAGCCTGATTGGTGGTTTGCTGCACAGAGGGTTGTCCATCTAGAAGATTCTCCTCTGTCCACAGAGGACCTCTGCAGCTCTGACAGAGTGCAGAGAGGGGGAACATTTTCTGTAACCTTCCCCAGATTTGTGCATTAAGACAAATCCTGTTTCAGACATGTCTACAGACATGCTTGGTTTGTGCTCTGACATGAACTGTCAACTGTGGGACCTTATATAGACAGGTGTGTGTCTTTCCAAATCAGGTCCAATCAACTGTTCTTTCCACTCCAATTAAGATGCAGAAACATCTCAAGGATGATCAGGGGAAACAGGATGTACTCAATTTTCCTCAATTTTGAGCTTCAGGGAAAAGGGACAGTGGTGGCCTAGCAGTTGAGCAAAGTCATGCTGCCCAATGCTCAACAAGGGTGATGGGTTAAAAGCAGAGGACACATTTCATTCAAAGGCTGTGAATAATGTACATGGGATTTTTTCATGTTGTCATTATGGGGTGTTGTGTGGAGAATTCAGAGGAAAAAAAAAATTTAATCCATTTTTGGAATGAGGCTGTAACATAACAAAATGTGGGGAAAGTGATATACTGTGAATACTTTCTGAACGCACTGTATGTAGCTGAAATGACAAAACTCACTTGAACACTTGAATTTAAGAATATTACAATATTATTTTTTGGCCATATTGCCCAGCCCTTATCCCAAGACATGTTTGATTGGATAAAAAGACAGCTGGTGTAGAGAGATGGCTGAATTGGATGAGAGATTGAGTGTTTTAACGGATGAAAAGAGGACTTCACAACAAATAAACAGACAGTGCAGTGTATTCATCTTACAAATGACAGATGAGGAAAGGATGGATGGATTAGAGCTATGGGACATGGGTGATGCTTGCTGACCCAGGGCGAGGGCACAGAGGTGTAATCCTATATGAAATGGTGCCATCCCCCTACAAATAGCTGAATAACGGGACAAATTCTCCACAGAAAGCTACTCATGCACTGAGGCCAAATCCCCCTCCGGTAAATTCAGCGCACTCAAGTAAAACGATTCAGCTTGCTTTCCTATGTGACTGATGTCTTCCCCTTGGGCAAGAAACCTCACTGAAAGGAGCTGTATATGTGTGTCTGTGTGTGTGCATGTTTGTGTGCGTGAGTGGAGGTGAATGTCAAGGTTTATTCATTTGTTTATAAAAACAGTTTTGTTCCCTGTTCGTAGGTCTGATCACAGTATAACCACAGTTCCCAGGATGCCCTGCAGGGGCTGCTGTGGTCCCTGTGTACAGTAGTAGTGTTGGTAAAGCCTGCAGGACTGGTTCAGGAGCATCAGGCTCAAACACAGCTTTGAGAAACTGTACAGCTACAAGCCACTGCTCTGCACATCGGCACCACCATAAGCTCCACCCACTCACAACTCCATATCACGATTATATCAGTTAAAACATCTTCACTGGACTGCTTATTCTTGCATGTTTTACACAAATCCAAGGTATTGTCATCCATGGTCCATGACTTACCATACCATTTAACAGTTTCTCTACAAGCCATGGACCCCTCCTAAACCAGGAACACCATCATCTACTGGCCAGAGTGTCAACAAATAGCCTGGTGTCATGTTGGGATGAACAGAGCAGTCAGAAATGTCACAACAGTCTGTTTGGTCTGAGCCAACCACTCTGGGTGACTAAAGGCCAAAGACCTACAGGCAAGGTGCGCAGAGCTTTTACCTACTGTTCTCCTGGGTCTCCAAGGGTATCTCTTCAACTCCCTTTGATCTCTTACTTCCCTCTCTGCCTGGTCTTTCTGGTAACATTTGCTTCATTTATTTATTTAAAATAGTTGCATCTAAGCTAATTATTTGTTCAAACATCTAATTATTTCAATAAATAGCAACAACCCTTCATGTGCTGGTTGAATTCTGCTGTGGGGCTGATGGGTGCTTGTTACAGGGGTCACATGACTAATAACAGTCACCATGATTAGAGTCAAACCACCTGTTCATTGTATATTCATATAATGCGCTCATTGTAGTCTAGAAATAAACATAAAAGTATTTCCATCATTACATGCTACCGACTGGAGAACACCATGGTTCTAATGGCTGATCATCCATCTGTCACTCATCCATCACACAGCCAAGACTAAAACTGTTCAGCACCTTCATGAAGCAGTGGGATCCCTCACAGAGGTACGCAATTACAACCGGACAGAGCGGCCACACATGAGATGAGGGGAAGATAAGGAGCAGGGCGCTGGCAGTATCTACACGTCAGCCAACCGAGACGGAGCAGGTGCCCAAGCCCAAGCGCCTCTCCATCGCCTGAACAGCTGAGCACTCACCATCTGCCCCTTCGCCCGTCTGCCTCGTCCTCTCAGTGCTTTACACAGTTTTATGTTGGAACGTGTTAAGAGCGGATTATTCTCCAGAGGCCATATGATATTTATAAATGGAATAAACAAAGTAGTACTTAATATACGCATTCTCATTAAAGCATTCTAATAGGAGATGAAAGAACAACGCCGGGAATTAGAAGCTGTCAATTAGAGCTTCCTTTTAAAATAGTCCTGCTTATTTGTTTATTTAAAAGGGGATGGATATTTTATTCTGACTGACATTCAGAAGACACATGGAACAACCTGTTACATCTCCATGGTTCCTCCTGGATCAGGACCGGAACCTAAAAGCTGTACTTGGGTTAAAAAATGTTCTTTTCACTTTTTATGTTTTCTTATTTTTCTAGTTATCATATTTTACAATAGCTTATACTTGTTCCAAATCATTCTTAGAACTGGGCAGTGATGACCTAGTGGTTAAGTAAGCCGCTATGCCTCAAATCCCCGATCCACCAAGGTGCCACTGAGCAAAGTACCGTCCCCACACACTGCTCCCCTGGCTCCTTTCATAGCTGCCCACTGCTCACTTAGGTGATCAAAAGCAGAAGTGCTTCTGTGCACCGTGTTCTGTGCTGCGTTTCACAATGACAATCACTTCACTTTCAAAATACATAAAAAAAAAAATAATTATATTTTAAATATAGGACATATCATCAAACATCAACAAACTCTGGTCATCCTACCACCAGGTCCTGCTGCTTGAGGAGGTAACTGTAGTTTCAGTCTCTGGTGCACACAATTCCCATGAAGGAGCTGTCTAAAGTGATCCTGATGTGACCTCCAGGACCCTGGAGCACCAGCAGGAAATCAGACGCTGTCGTCAGCTCATTAGCCTGGCACCAGTGGGGTGTTGTGACCTCACACCCAGTGACAGCCTCTCACAAGGACAGGGAGTCATGGGAGGTACCAGTGGCCTCAGCACAGTGTGATTTCTTCAGGATCTGTTCCAGCCTCGTCCACTGTAGAAAAGGCCTGGATTGACTATCTGGAGCTACAGGAGCCTCCATGCGATAATGCATTTCCTCCTTGGAGATGTTCATCAGCCATGGCACTTGTGTGATAGGACGAGGGCGAGTCTCCAGTGCAATCCCAGAGAGACGTACAAATCCCACAAAATCTGTTCACGTCTCGCTGGATGATTTATTCTCTCAGCCCTCCGACAGCTACGAGGCTGCTGGTGTCTGACTGACTGACAAACTGCATTCCCATGATCCCTCAGCAGCAAAGCACTTGCCTGGCCCTCATGGAGAGGCAAACGGGTGTGGTTTAGGGTTGAGTTTTGCTCTTTTATCTTCCTGATCATCTGCTCCTGATTCTCACATCGCCATCACTCAGGCATGCATTCACCCCAAAAGGACCGGTTCCTCAACCAAACCAAACCAATGCCAGAAAATGACATACTGTTGTGTCTTCCAACTAGTTCAGTTTGTGTTCATAAAAGGTAAAAAAAAAAAGAAAGGATAATGGGAAAAGAAGCAATTTTATTAAGAAATTAAAAGAGTAATCATAACGGTGAACCGACTGGGGCACATTTTACCAGACTTTAGCAAATTATGCATATGAACATCTGCATCATAGATCTGACCTGTTTATACAGGCTTTTAGATGTTCGTATCAAAGAAGATTCCTGGCTCTTGCGTTCTACTGAAACTCTCGTAATGATAAATGCACTGTGGTGTTGAGTAAGCCAAAAAACAATTAGTATGGTTGTTTGGATCTGCACAGAAAGTTTGATTCCATTCAAACACTCCAGGGTTGAGTTGAATCAGTCTAAATGAGTTTGGTGTAACTGCACCCTGAGACTCGTCTCCTGTAATGGTGTCTGGCAAGCTGAGCAAGAGCCTCAGAGGAACTGGCACAGATGCTACCATCCATCCCTGGGAACGTCGAGCCACAAGCTCCTCCGGTTGCCCCTCCCACAGCCAATTAAACCTTTTCCAGATAGTTCTTGCTACTGGAGTCCTGACCCAACATGACCCCTGACATATCACAGGCCTCCCCAGAATTTTCTCTGCAGAGTGCTGAGCAGAGTGGATGAGCAGAGCTATTCCTTCTGGCAAATCTTATCAAATGCTACAAGAGTCTGGAGCTCACACAGCACAGAGAGAACATTGCAATTCAATTTGCCATGACTCTAATGCTGGTCTACACTGGACAGAAAAAGATTCAAACGACCTTCTCTTTAGATAATTTCCTTCATGCATCAGTCTGTATGGCACTAAAAGCTCAACTGGGTGTTAAATTCAACAATAACAACATTTATTTCTTATATAGCCCCAAATCACATACAATATGTCTCAATGGGCTTCGACAGGCCTTACATTTGACACCCCCCCTCTGCACAAAAAGAAAACTCCGGTAAAAACTCTGGGAGAAAAAAGGGAAACCCTGGGAAGGAGTGATACAGAGAGGGACCCAATGTAGATCCAGTGTAGAGTGAGCCTGCAATTGGTGTCAGTGCAGGGTTGGTAATGATTTGACCAAAAAAAAAATTGTCCAACAGGTGTAGTGGTAGGAAAGTCCTAAGTGCAGAATAGAGCATCTGTCCACGTTTGGAGCTACTGGACAGTGCAGAGTAGGTTTTATTCCAGTGTCCTGTCCAGTCTACACTGCATGTCCATTATAATGCTACTGGTCCATTTGAAGCTTCCGTCTTTATGGTGTTGGTGGCTGTGGTGACCCTCTAATACATAGATATACTGAGAGTAATAGATTAAGTGGCAGGGACTATCTGGGGCAGCCTAAGTGAGATGAGCATCATAGTATATGTGTATTTTAACTGTTATGAAATGCTTTACTAAAAGATGTGTCTTTAACCTGGACTTAAATATTGACACCGAACATTAGCAGGAAGGCTGTTCCAAAGCAGGGGAGCTCTGTAGCAGAAGCTCGTACACCTGCTGGAAATTTGTTAATTGTTAGCGTGTAGGGCAGTTCTTTGTTAAAAAGTCACCCAACTAATCAGGGATCAGTATATGTTGGGTTTTGTATGTTAATAAAGTAGTTTTACAGTCTATGAAAAATTTTACAAGTAACCAATTAAGTAAGGACAGAATCGGCAAGATGTGTTCAAATCTTCTTATTTCAGTTAGAATTATTGCAGTTGCATTTTGAAACGGTTGGAGTTTACTGAGAGATGATGCCGGGCTTCTTGATATCACAAATGCATGTACCAGTTTTTCTGAATCATTCATCTTAGCTTTGAAATATTGCAACGGAGAAAGTAATGCAGTCTTACAAATGTTGTTTATGTGATTCTTAAAATAATATTTCTGTCTGTCAATTGTGATTCCCAGGTCTTTGGAGGTTGTCATATGGTGGTAGAGTCCCATTAATTTTGACTGAGAGGTCAGATGGATTCCTTCTGCCAGTTTTAGGACAAAGTAAAAGTATTTCAGTCTTTTTCAAGTTTAGCATGCAGTTCTCGATTTTTGAAATATCAAATGTTTTTACCGCATCTGGAGATGTACAGTTGTGTGTCATCTGCATAGCAGCCACAGCTCTTTCGGCAATGTTTAACCACTTCCTTTTGCAGAGCTAAAAAGCAGCAGCAGTACTAGTTTCACTCTTTAAGCAGGCAAAAAAATCAGGTCAAGGTCGTGTTCACAAAATATCACTGTTGTCTTTTGGCCATACACAACATTCAAGGATCATACCCACAGCACTGGAAGAGTATACCCCATGATATTCTATTCTATTCTCAGCCACAAACTGGTAGGACAGTTAAAAAAACAGTGCAGAGTCAGCACAGTGAGCATGGTCATGGTCATGGAAGCCTATTCCATCAAGCTCTAAATGCAATCTTCTTGATCTAATGTGAAGGTCACAATAGTTTTGGGGTCTCTTGCTTCTTGATATTGACTCTGCAGAAAGTTGCCAACTTCTACACACCAACCTGTAGAGGTGTGAAGAGACCTAGTTCACATGAAAGCATCCAGATGAGCACTAAACAGCAAGCGGTAAACAGCGTCAACAGAACGCCAATCAAACGCAGCAACAAGCATGTGTTTAGCGGGCATTCATTTTGAACGTCTGTGTTGTAGAGGCCAATCTCCTACCCGGAGCGATGCTGTACTCAGGCAGCCAGAGTCACTACATTAACTATCATTTCTCTGCCACCATGAGAAAATCACAAAGCAATAGAATGATATATAATGATATATAAAATATATCATTATATATGGTATATAAATAATTTTGTTCTGCACTGCATCAATGCAGACTCGTCCATGTCTTCATCACGATGCATCAATTAGGAAAGAATGTTTTTACATAAAGTCTACATGCACGGGTGCATGATTTTTGTCCATGGAACTGGTTGGAACTCCTGAATTCAATGATTTGGTGTATTGTACACGTATTGTATTATAATGTATTTTATTTTTTACTTAAAAAAGCCATGCAACAACATGGCACCCAGCCACACCTCATTTAAAAGTCCCAGTGAAAAGTTATGTGGGCACATGGCAACACACCACCAGAAACCTGCCATACAGCACATAACAAGGTGTTACTGGGACAGAGTTGAGTTCGCAGAAACATCAGGTTAGTGGATCTGTTTTCAATCGTGTTCGTTGCCACCTTCACCGCAGGAGGTGACACTCCATCAGGTCCTACTGTTATGTGTGTGTAGGTTCTCCTGCTCATTTCTCAGGGTGAGGTGAAGGGTGAGATGAGTCACTGGTGACGTTGGTATTTATTTGTAGACGATGCAGGATAGTGCCGAGAAACTTGTTCCATTTATGTGACAGCTGAGATAAATTCTCTAATGGGCTTCTTCCCTTATGCTGCTTATTTCTGCCCAGTATTCCAACACACAACAGCCATAAAGTTTCAGCCAACAGTGAATCACCACCCACAGTTACATTGATATTCCTTCTGCTGCATTTTTCTAGAACCAAATCTTGCTTTTTCTTCATCATTAATTTGACATGAAGAGTTTTCTCTCCATCCAGAGCAGAAGCATGAATGAATACAGAACATCTGCAACTTTCAAAAGGTAGCCTATCAAATGTCTCCAAACCAGCCAATCTCTTTACATGTCTTTACAGCCAATCACATCAACTGATGTTTGAGAGTACGATTTTATGGTGACAACGTTACACTACTTTTGTCGGAATACAACTGAACTACAAATATTTGGATTTGTTTTAATTGAACATAGTCGTAAGTTGAAAATGATCATCCTGGTCCAGTCCGGGGCAGTGGCTGGCCTAGCGGGTAAGGAAACGGTGCCGGTTCTAAAGTGCCACAGGGCAAAGCACTGTCCCCACATACTGCTCCCCGGTCGCCTTTCACGGCTGCCCACTGCTGGTGATGGGTTAAAAGCACAGGAAACATTTCATTGTGTCACTGTGTGCAGTGCTGTGTATAACAATGACAAGCACTTCACTTTCACTTCAGTTGTTACGTATCTACTGGTGACCTGTGCGTGCACGTGTTTGTGTTCCTGGCAGCTGATTGGTCCACATCCATCTCTGGATAATCATCAAATTAAACGAGACATTAAATGAGTTTCTACTAATGCTGTTTCTTAAACAATGTTTTTGACTGGGTCAAAAAAAGTTCCACTGGGGAAGACATGGTCTAAAATGCAGCAGCTCTCTTTTCACGCTGCGTCACCCTGAACATACAGAAGCGAATACACACAATATAAAATGGTATGGTGTTTCAGATCGTATTCTTGAATACAGGGTTTGTCCAGACACCAGGCTGTCTGTGTTGACATGTGACCGACGGACACCACTTGACATGAGTGAGCGGGAATCTTTCATTTAAATTAAGCAGAAACACAGTTACTACCACAACAAAACAATGGAGGATTTGCGTTATACTGACACCTTTTGTCCCGATTCATATTATGAAACTTGTGTTCTTGCAATTCCTTCCAAGAGACCACAAAAATATGCAAATGTAGCACAATGTTGTTGTCACTACATCATACTCTCAGTTGATGTGATTGGCTGTAAACTTTGGAGAAATTCGATTGGCTACCTTTTGAAAATTCGTGAAATGAGCGGCGTCAGGTCAAGAATACGCAAATAAATGTAAGGGTATTCACAAATATATACGGTGGTTTTTAAATGCAGGTTTATCGGTTTATAACGGCACTGACATTTGTGCATCACATAAATGTATTTTTGAGTTGAGAAATGCAATTGTTACAATGTTACATTTACTTGTACAGCCTGGACAATTTTTTATTAAATCAACATTATGTGTCAACATCAGCACTTAACTTTCAAAATATCTGATTCCTTACACACTAATCTGGTGAGTGGTCTGCCCTGCCCTGGGAGTGGCACTGATCCCCTTGCTGTGGTGGAGCACTGTCCTCATGTAGCCTCTCATCCCGACCGGTGCAGCAGCGAGAAATCGAACATTAAACCCGTCTCCCCCGCCACTGGGGGTCCGTGTAACTGCCGGATCACTGGGGATCGTAAATACATGCAAATATATGTAATGAGAGCTGCAGCACCACTGGAATAATGATGACCTGTCTCAACCCTGTAAAGCTCCCTCGCTCACTCACACACAGACACACACACACTCTCACATTCTCTCTCTCTCTCTCTCTCTCTCCCCCCGTGTCTGTATGTCCACCTCAGCCAGGACTGGGGATTTTCAGCTCTGTTATTTCTATTGAAAGGAGCTGTCACCTGAACTTGTTTCTCCCATCTCTCTCTGCCTCGGCTAATGCTGATTTCTGACACTGCTTGTAAGAGGAGCAGCTCGGGAAAATGACAGGAGCTGTCATTAGCAGGAGGTATGACAAGCAAGCGAGAGAGCAAGAGAAGAAGAGAGGTAACATTAGTGCAGCTCAAAATAAAGCTGTAGAGAAAAGCAGATGTAGAACTTGGACGTGATTCATGGCTCGATTTCTCTGAATTGATTATTTTAGCTATTGATGATATTCGGTCTGACAGCCTGGTCTCATCATGTTCATTTTTACACCAGAGCTAATTTTATTCATTTTCATGAACTGATTGATTATGTGGGCAGCCCGGCGGATGCTGTAGGTCCACACAGAGCTAATGGAGTCACAGACAGCAGACAGTGGGTGGAGAAAGAGAAAAGTTCAACAGAAAGCAGCAGCTCTCCCTGCGGCCTGGGCAGCAACTCCCTCCACCAGACAGTGTGAGGTGAATAAATGAGCATTCATACCTGCGGATGGAACTCACCTCTGTCGTTCCTTGCTATGAAAAACGCACATAACCTACGTACCAAACCTTTCCTCTGCTCACAGGCTGGCATCCGTGTGAAACTGCCATGAACTGACAGCAGGGGTGGGTGATGTTACTGCTGTTATCTGAGAAGACCTTCAGAGGAGAGCTACAGATGCTGCTCCATGAGCAGCAAGCTGCGATTATTCTGGTTCTTCTCATTTACTCCCCAGTTAGTAAAGGAACTGCTCTTACTGGCTCTTTCCTGACATTTGGGATTAGGCTTTGAGGAATTTGGAATCCTGTATTTGTTCCTTTTGAGCAGGATTCTGTGCAAACAATCAAGCAACTCTAGAACCCAGTTGGAAAGCAAACTAGTCCTCGGGGGGATATCAGTGTCATGCCTTACAGTTAACTACAGATTCTCACAAAGGCCACCGCTTCATCTGAATATCCTCCCCTCATCATCTACAAACCAATCTTCACAAGCGAGGAGGTTCTGATAATAGTTACAAGTTGCCAAGCAATATTGACAACAAAAAGAGAGTAACAGTGTGGTACTGCCATGGGCATAAAATAATTCGGCACCAATGAACAGTAATGTTTGTGATATGGGTGAACCCATTTGTAGAGTGTGCAAATCGCACTTTTAATGTACTGACGTGATTCAGGCACAACTCAAAAGGCCATGGGCATGGCATCTGCACAAGTGTAAACAACACACAAGGATGAAACACAATGAAATCGATAGGCCTTTATTTGAGTAGAAAGCGATGAGCTGAAAGATTCAGGGTCGAGACTCAATGACTGAGCAAGGAACTCAGGTCGGTGCAGGTTAAAGATCATGAGAATCACCTGTCAACGTGTTTCCATCCCACCACTTGATGTCGGTGTGGAGGGTCATGTGATAAGTTCAGCTTTTTGCTGTAAGATAAAAAAAAGTCTCCCACCTTTCGCACAACTTTTCACTCAGTTATCAAAACATCAGCCCCAATTTGCACAATACTAAGCACATTGTCAGCGTCGCACTTCTTACAAAAATCAACACACAGCGACTGGCTTTCAAATAACCACACCCATGAAGCATCTGATTAAACACCACCAATAGACAATATTGTACAATATTTTCACTACTAGCACATTCTGTTTCAATTCCTCGATCCTAGTTTGAATTCCCCAGACCTCAATAGCTCAGATGAGAACATTGCATCAGGTTCTTCATGGAGCATAAGATCAGCATCCTAGCACCTGTTTCCACTATGTC
Source organism: Denticeps clupeoides (assembly GCF_900700375.1). Lineage (NCBI taxonomy): Eukaryota > Metazoa > Chordata > Actinopteri > Clupeiformes > Denticipitidae > Denticeps > Denticeps clupeoides. The sequence continues at coordinate 21,014,109 of NC_041715.1, forward strand.
CACCATGCCTCATTTACCCAAGCTTTTCTGTTCATTTCACAAGCACCTGCTGTATATTCTTACATTTTACACACAGACACACACACACAAGCACATACAAAGGGCAGGATGCATTATACATCTCCATTAGAACTAGGGCCCGGCTAATGGCATTAACTTTGAAATGAAAATAATGTGACCTACAATCCAAACAAGTGTCCTCAAAAGGAGACGGACGTCCGCCCCTGAACAGCCGACGTCTGGAGCATCTCAGCAAATAAGATTCCCATGAAGCAGAGATAAAAATAAAACGGTCTGATTGTCTGGTGCTGTGCTTTAGGAATGATGTTATACTGTAAATTATCTGAGACACGTTCCACAGATTCCTGGCGGTCCAGCAGCCACTAGGCCTCGTTTCCAGTGGCTAAAATGGATTTATTCCAGACTCCATTGTCTTGTCTGCAATGTGTATTGAAACACGATTACAGTATTGTAGTACCAAGGAGAACTGTGCATGCTTACCTTGAAGTCACAGATGCAGGTTATAATGTCCCCAATTCGGAGACACTCGCCGTCAAACTTGCACGTGTTGGTGTCGCAGGTGAACAGGTCGGTGTCCCGGTCATCATAACCTGCCAAAAATACAACATATTATCATGTAGTAAAGCACACACATCCTCCTCGACAGCTGGGGATCAGTTATATGCTGAAACATAACAATGAATAATTCCTATTCAACATAAAATCATTCACAATAGCCTTAAATTTTCATTTATTTAAGATCAGAGTCTACACTGTGTTTTATTTAAGAAGAGACCAGATCATCTCCCTGGCATTCCCTGTCTAAGCCTCTTTCTCACACTTTTACACTGAAAGAATAGATTTTTTTTCTGTTTCAGATAACATTTGTTCCTATTTTTTTTTTATTTGTTCCTATTGGGGACATTCTCTGCTGTAGTACATCACTTTCACTGTCACCTCCAATCACTCCAGACTCTTCTGCACAAAATCACTTTGCACAAAATCATTTTGCAAAAAATCACTTTGCGCTTTTTACTTTACTGCTCTTTTTTTATGGCTCTTTTCTCTTTAAACATTTCTTCTTTAAACATTGTCTTTAACTCATTGGCACACCTTCACCCTACCAGTTACACATATTTTATGTTAAAGACGTAAAAGTGTAATATTTGGTTATGGTTGCAATATTTGCATTTTGGTTCATTGTATACTTGCAACATTTGCAATACTGTGGTCTGTAGTAGTCGCAAAAAGCATTTCACTGCATATCATACCGTGTATGACTATGTATGTGACAAATAAAATTTGAATTTGAATACTCAGAATAAAAGAAAAAATTACTCTATGGCCAGTGTTGAGAGTTCTTCCCCATTTAATGTTAAAAAATTAACAAAGAAATGTGTGAAATTTTTTTTACACTGAAGTTTATTCACATTGTTAGAGTATATGAGGGTAATATGATTACACTTGTGATCTTATTGTTTTAATAATAACATTATGTGTGATATAATAACATCTAATGTGTGATGATTTATCATTATTATTTCTCTGTAGCTACTCAATAATATCATCACAAATGCTGCCAGCATGACCTCACTTGACTTAGCATATGGTGTTGGAAGGACAGGTCAGGCGACTGGTTTGGAGCAAGTCCATTTTCATTTGAACCTCACAGGCACTTACAAGAGGCAAGCAACCTGGATAACTCAGTTAAACTAGCACTCCGCCCACGAGGCCCATCAATATACCCCACCTTCTGCCTAAAGGTTGGTGAAAGCCTGCTACTGAACTAAACTGGGCATGCAATGCATGCTGGTACTACTTATTATTATTTTTTTATCCACACTGTGTAGAGTTGAATCTTCACTGTGGGACTGCAGAACTTTCCACTGACATTTAACTCTGCTGTTAGAGTTGGTTTACTCATCATAGAGTTGTGAATACTCTATCTGGGTTAAAATAGATGTGCTCTGAAATATTGACTGTTTAGTTTTAAATATGCATTATAATTTTAGTCTTAAGTATTAACCATGCTTGAGATTAATTCATTGAAAAATATATGATGTGTTTCTTATTAGTTCCAATCCTAACACACAACAACCAAAAAAAAATAGCTATTCAGTTATATTAGTACCTAGTTCACCTTTTTTGAAAATATATCTGATGAACTGGAGCAGCACAGTTTACAATATTTACAAGACATGATTAGGCAAATCGTTATGACGCCAAGGCAGCCTTGGGCCAGCCACGTGCTGCCAGTCACACAGACACAGGGTTCTAATCACCCTTGCTGCTCGATCAGCATGGGTGATCAAAACCCTTTATATGTTGGTTTTCTCCCTCACTCCCTTGTCCTGCATTTTTGTTTCCTCACTGTCCATGCTGCTTATCTGTCTCTGTGTTCCTTTTACAATTATTGTGCTGTGTCTTTGTTTTCAGTTTATTAAAAACCCCACTTTTCTTGATGTTACGCAAATATAGTATAGTACAGTGCATAGTACTGTATAAATTGAAGTGATTGTCAGTGTAAAACACAGCACACAGTGCATTACGAGTCCGCTTCATTAGCCCTCTAGGCCACCACTGCCCCTATAAATCTTATTGTGTAAAATATAAAATATTTTGTGTAAAACATTTTTGTGTAAAAAAGGATAAATTATATTAATTGTATTGTGGGTATTGTGTGAAATAAAAACGTAAAGGTTCCCCGCTTGGTTCCTCGCTTCCTTTGTCTTTGTTCGGGTTTTTTTAACATTTACATTTACATTTACGGCATTTGGCGCCCTTATCCAGAGTGACTTACAACGTGCTTAAGTTACCATCGATGAAGAGATCAATTCCGGTTCTCTAGGACCCCAACTATGAATTTTATTCACTCTGTTGTAGATTCTGTACACAAAGTTTGACAACAAGAAAATTACAATTTAATCTAAATATTCTTTAAAGAGGAAGGTCTTGAGCTGTCTTTGGCTGCTCACTAGGGTATCTGTTGTAATTGGGAAAATGTGCATTGAAAAAAGTTCTGTACAAATAAAAACTGACTGTGTAAAATGTACTGTACAAAATGTAGATTATATTGTGTGAAATGCATCTGTAACAGTGCCAAAATGAGTAACAGAATTTACTATATAGTCGATTTGTGGTGTTAATAACAAAGCCTTGTCTCAATGATACTGTAAGTACAACAATCTATTATGATACTTATAAGTACAATAACGTTAAAGGCACCAAAACTAATTATCAACACTGTTGGTTCCCTAGATCCAACTTCCTCTTGTCATCTGAATGACCGAGTCTTTTCCCATCTTCAAACATCAACTGAAGACCCACCTTCAAGGAATATCTACTAACTAGTCCAATATCTACTAACTAGGAATATCAACTAACATCTCAATTATTTCCCTACTACCTCTTAACTGTACTTTTTAATTGAGGAATCTGAATATCAGGGATGTTTTACTAAATGAGTAAAAATATGAACTGAGTGATTGCTAACAATAACAGAATTAAGCTGATTCTGAATTTAAGTGCTATGAGACTCTTCACATGGTGAAGGAAGTGGGATTCATCTGACTTATCAGCCATCGGCTGGGCATTCTATGGTAAAGATGTATGAAGATTGAGGAACGCAATGAGCATTTGTGAGCAAATCACCCTTACATAACATTAATCTGAATGCCAATAAAATATTCTCTTTCACAATCATTTTGGAACAGTTCTTAGAGAACAACTCTAACACTAAGGTGGTAGTAGCCTAGTGGGTAAGACACTAACCTAAGAACCTGTCATGAACCAGAAGACCACTGCTATGAACCAGAAGACCACAAAGTCACAGGTTCAAACCCCACTTACTTCCATTGAGTCCCTGAACAAGACACTTAACCCTGAGTGTCTCCAGGGGACTGTCCGTGTTAGAATTTACAGAATGTACAGGGGTCAGAGGTCAGGATAAATACACAGGAACAGGGGCTGGCAGGAAGGCAGCGACCTGATTCTCCTGCATAAACTAGTTTAGTTTATGAAGACGTATGTTCATCAGGATATCGGCGAAGAACATTCCTGCACACCAGCATCACAGGCCTCGGCTCGAAAGTGCAAAGATTACACGGCCAATCTGAAGTGCTTAGCAGGAGCATCTGAATTGGCAGGGGGCTGACATGGAGACGCGGAGGCGGCATGGCGTGGCGCTGCACTGAGAAAAAAAGCCCTGGCGGCAGCGGGATCACCGCTACTCGCGTCAAAATAAGACCAAGCATGGCCCACACCCCAGAGGCTCCTCAGCCCTGGCCGAAAGCCCACAACTGCAGCGAAACACATGGCGGAGATACAGTCCGGACAACTTTATTTAAAGAGCAGGAAGTGTCGAGTTTCCACGTGCTGTGGAGGCTGATCATTATTTCATGAGATCCACACATGCATATTAATCACCTTCGGGATACAGATTCTGTTACGCTGTCTTCACGGATATGAAACGTTTCTCCACTGTGCAGGACAAAACAAGCCCATTCCCCTGAGCAACAATCCGGTCCCTTGTTTTATATCTAGAACATGGGGCAGAAGATCAACTGAAGATAGACTAATTTTCCCATTCCCCATGACATCATTAACCTCAAACATTAAATCACACCAGGTCTCCGACTGGTAGGTCCTGACCAGCACTGTGCATGTTTCATTTACACGAGGAATAAACAGGAGGGACAGACCTATGTGTGTTGTGGGCAGCAGTGTGTGTCTGTGTGAAGCTGCATGGTAAGTGTGGTGAGCACGATGGATTTTTCGCACAAAAGACCAACACAAGGAAGAGGAAAACAAGAAGCCATGTTATTGATTTTGCTGGCGCTAAATGGGTTTGCACCTCCTAAGGGTCCAGAAGATCAGGATCATAACAGAGCTTCTCACAGCCCTGGTCTTATGTCAGCACCGAAAACCCTAAAGTGCCGGTTTCATCATTAATTATTCATCTCCATTAGCCTGTCAAACACATCAAGATCTGCATCCAGATGAAGCCCACATCCCAACGTTCCCATATGCAGACCGGCCCGGATCCTGTGTCTGCTGAGCAAGGAGCAAAGGGGCTGCCTGAGCAGCTGACACGGTGGGCTGAAGCCATCATGAACAATGGCGGCGGCGCAGTCACACTCGCGTCAGGTTCTAATAATACCTTCAACTCTGGACCTCGCTTCTCACTTCACCACGAACCTGGACAAGATGAACACACACACAGCAAAGTACTCATCAAGAAGCCCATGGAGATAATATCTACACAGGTCCCACACACCTGGCCTTCCCTCTTCTCTACCCACCTGGCAGAGGAACCTGCTCTCCATGTCCGTGTCGTTACTGCGGAGTGAATAATTCACGAAAACAAGCTGGCGAGCATCAAATATGCAGAAGGTTGTATGACGGAGAATAAAGATTCAGGTGTTGAGGCCACTACTTCAGAGTTTGTGTGGTCTGGAAAAAAACTTTCCCTGCTCCTTGCCGCTGGTAAAATATTCACCGTTTTTCAATAATGGATGAAAACAAGGAGGACTTTACTCAGCAACTCTCCTTGGAAAATGGAGATTGTAAAGTGTGTATGAAAGTAGACGTGAAGCCGTTTTTACAGCATCGTGGGCGTAAATAATTCTGGCATTCGGCACTTCAGTTTTCTCACTTCAGTTCCCTGCTTTCAATCTGTGGAGGAACTGAGAGGAACCCGAACCAGCCCGGCCGGCACGGCCCAATCGAACCTGAGCCTCGACGACGCGCACTGCTCCTCGGATGGTAGAACACGGACGCTAGAACGTGGTCACGGGGTCTCTTACCGGAGCAGTTCCACCCGGTCGGGGTCTGGCAGTCGCTGAGGGAGGACGGGAAGGCGCGGAGCTCCCGCACGGCCAGAGCGGCGAGGAGCCCGAGGACCGTTATCCACCAGCGGTCCCCCGGGGGACCCATCTCGGCGAGGGTTGGAGCTGCTCAGCGGCCGAGAGGGGGGCATTTTCCCGCAGCGCGCCCCATCCCGCGGCCCCGGAACAACAAGTTCTCCCGGAGCTTCAGCGGCGGACAGGTGCGACACTGGAAGGTGGAACTAGACGGGGAAGAGAAAGTATATTCCGTGCGAGAGGAACATCCGCCGGAGCGCGGTGCTGCGCTACGCCGAGGGTCGACGCTCCGGTGGGTCGGTCGGTAAGTTCGTCAGCAGTTCGTCGCTCGTTCTCCCATCCTCAGCACCGATCCTGCACACTGACGCGCCCAACGCTACCGGCTGGTCTGCGGGAGAGAGGGGGGGCGGGGCCACGGCTGGGGGAAGGCCCTGATTGGTGGAGAGGAAGGCAGGCGGGGATTAAACTATTAAAGGCCTCTGCACTTACCTGATGCATTTTTATATGAATTCTTGAAGTGATCTGACATTTCATTCACACACACTGAGCAAAGCACCGTCCCCACACGCTGCTCCCCGGGCACCATTCATGACTACACACAGCTCACCAAGGGTGATGGTTAAAAGCAGAGGACACATTTTGTTGTGTGCACCGTGTACTGTGCTGTGTTTCACAATGACAATCACTTTCTTTCATTTTCACTTTCGTTTTTACAACATTGGCTATTGACCAAAATTGTTGCTTTTCTTTTGTGAAATGTCTTTCTTGTTTTCAAATTATGATTAGTCTCAGATCATCACAACTGAATCATCATCGTTATTATCATCCTCACTGACTAAGTTAAAATACATACAAATAAAATACAAGAGACTGAATGTAAATCGAGGCTATTATGCAAATGTCTAGTGCTTCTGACTGTTGCAGTGGTATCCACTATACCTGCAAAATGGTATACCTACAAATGGCTGACATTTATTCTGCTCCTCTGACTGTCCAATAAGAATTTCGTTAAAGAGCCTTCCTATTGGTTAATCCTGGTCAGAGCCTATCTGGGCTCTACAAGTGGCTTGAAAGTGAAAGATGATACTTAACAGTATACTGCTACTACTACTAAAAACAACAATGATATTCCTATGTTTAAATATATGTTGTCCATATGCTAAGCCATTAAAAAGCTATGTTGTCCCGGTCCCTCTTTGGCGCATGAGGACGGAAGAGGTGATGGGGAAGAGCCCAGCCATTTTAAACAGGCTGCTGCAGAAATCGATTGGAGCAGCTGGAGCTCAGGTAATTGCACTGCTTTAAAATAATACGGATGCCAAAAGCTTCCTGTCCTGCAGCTCCACATGCTGGTGTTGTGTTACCTTGAGAGCATGCGAAGCTATCATGGTGTTTGCAATGGTAACAATAAAGAGCAGCAAATAAACAATTATAGACTATTAGTAAAGAGTGTCTCTTCAGCAACATGTACAGCCACTACATGTTTATACACCATTAATAAAGTATAGCTTTTCAGTAACATACGGTGAGTACACTTTTAAAAATCCATTATAAAGTGACCATATCTATCACGAGAAAACGTTTATACACTATTAATAAACAGTGGCTTTGTAGTAGAAGTGTGAACTGATTATCATGTCAGCAATTCAATTCGATTTCGATAACTCGATGAATCAGGATGCATCTCATCCATTTTTGTATTTTCGAATTTTCTTCACATTATCTTTTCAAATAAATCCTTGAGATAAGACCTCTTTCACATGGGCATCTGAACCAGGTGTTTTTCTGGCAATCGTGGCATCAGATGATGCCACATTATAGAAAACATTATAGACAAATGGCTCAATGAATGAAGCCATAAAAGTGAAACCCTGAGGTTAAGTGGGGTTGAGTGTTTCAGTGTGAGGAAATATGACAGCATGAAGCAATAGTGCATATTCTAATAATGCAAATTATTAATTATAATAATGATTTGCAGCTGGACTGAGTTGAGTTAGTGGGTTCTTTACCCACTGACAACACTGTTCAGTTTACTGTTTTAAATCTAATGACAGATGACCAGGCCAAACCAAATACCCAGAAGACATCTCCACACCACACCACTTTCTAACTTTTTCTCATGAACAGGCTCCAGACATGAGAAAGGGTTCTGTTTGGCACTAGAATAAAGTTTACTCTCCTGTGTTCTGTTTTGAGGCCTGTGTGGGGTTACTGCTCTGAAAAGAATTTTGGCAGACATCAGATGCCTCCAAACAGAGCATGCAGGATCCCCGTGAATCATGCTTGTTTGTGTGGCAAATACACATAGCAACATATAAACATGCAACAGCCACTACAGCATAAAATCATGCATGCACACACACACACACAGTTATTTATCTTCTTCTGACAGCAGTGGGATTAATTTAGTGCCTCACACTCTCAACCCTGTACAACCACAAACCTGAGGTCAGTGGTTTATCTGAGGTCTGCAGCAGGTATCCAGCCCTCAGCCTAACTGCACACACTTCAGAAAAAATGTTAAAACAGGTGGCTGAGATGTGCCTGACCTGTGGGTGTTAACATTCCAGATCTAACAAACGTATGATGTACCAACATCAGCACCTGGATTATTTAATGAGTAGATATTTTTATTGGCCATTAAGGACTGATTATTATTGGCCATTAAAGCACAGCCATATAGGCTCCTCTACAGTACAAAATTTTGAGACGGTTTCGAGTATAAAAAGGTCCCAGGCCTGAAACAGGACTGCTGATCAGGCCTTCATTCATGATGTTTTCAGAAGCCATCTTCAGCTCTCTGACGTCCACCAGTAGAGGTGCTGTTGCTGTATCATCAGCCTCTGTTATATGATTTAATAAAGCAATCTAAATGTGCAAATATTCCTGGTGTTCAAACAGCACAATCCATCATTATCCAACTGCATCTTTGGCACAGAACCAGGGTATCAGTAACACTCATGCTGAAAGTGTGACAGGTTTGTTCAGATGCTGTTGGCCTAAGGCTAAAGTGTAAGTGCATTCTTGACAGCTGCAATGCACGCACCCTCTCATGAGAACATCTTGGAGGAAAAATAATAATAATCATAGTAAAGCTGCATATCAGTCACTGGATCCGAGCCAGTAATTAAGACATAACTAATGTTTGTGACAATAAACTCTTGCTTAAGTGTAATTCTGATTAAATCATGAGCTATTCTCAATTCAATACACCAAAATGAATTTGGACAGAGTGACAGTGTCCAGATGTGTCCAGATGTGTCAAGTGCACTGGACTGCATCTCCTGTCCTGCCTTGTCTGGGTGTCATCATTCACATCATCTGTCATCTAAAATATCCAATACACGCCTGTCACATGAGTTTGGACCCAGATGAAACATGTGCCTTCTGTCCCAGGCTCAAGTCTGACCAGGTCCTGGTCTACTCCTCCTCGAGTCATTCTAGCTGAGATCTGAGGATCCATCACTGTCAGGCAGCATAAGAGACTGCAGTCCCCCAACAAGCATCACTCTGACCTCAGGATCCATACAGCTCCTGGACAGAGGCCTGGAGACAAGCACAACCGCAGGATTCTAACTAGAGGTGGACATAGATTAATTTTCTTAATCTATATTAATCTCACTGTGAAGTGAAAGTGAAAGTAAAGTGATTGTCACATGTGATACACAGCAGCACAGCACACAGTGCACACAGTGAAATTTGTCCTCTGCATTTAACCCATCACCCTGAGTGAGCAGTGGGCAGCCATGACAGGCGCCCGGGGAGCAGTGTGTGGGGACGGTGCTTTGCTCAGTGGCACCTCAGTGGCACCTTGGCAGATCGGGATTCGAACCAGCTTCCTTAACCGCTAGGCCACCACTGCCCCTGGACTGTAATCTTGGAATTAATCTAGATTAATCTAAAGTAAGAAAAATTAATCTAGATTAATCTATTTTCTGGATTAATATACATTAATCTAAATTAAAATGGCTCATTTGAATTCTGCCAAAGGCATTCAGAATATGTGTGCTACCCAAATAATGACTAAAAGTAAGTCTTTGAGAACAGGTTTCTCAAGCCAAGTGGCGCATTAGACCAGGGGCTCATCTCCTGTTTCCAAAATGCATCACAAACTGCTTGAGAAAGCTGTTCTACTATGATAATTGGTGATGAAAAAAAATTATGTTCAATAAGATGTACTTGTGCTTACATACTGTTTATTCAGTTAAATAGCTGCATCCATGTTACCACGTCATGTTTGATGTGGTAATTTCACAGTTCGAAGACTCGTTCTTGCCCCCTACAGTGCAATTCGGCTAGGTACACAGCCACACTAAAATATAAAGGTGAAAGTCATCATAGTGTAGCGGTTCTTCTTCTGCGTTGTGTAATTGTACTGTTCCCACACTGCTCACCACGGCTTTTTGGGGCAGTGGTGACCTAGCGGTTAAGGAAGCGGCCCCATAATCAGGACGGTTCGAATCCCGATCCGCCAAGGTGCCACAGAGGTGCCACAGAACCAGGAAAAACAGAACCAGGTGACAGAATTTAATACACAAAACAGGTGATAACAGTCAAGGAGATTAGGCTCAGGGATGACAAGGGGTACCAGGGAAATGTTCGAATCATGACAGAAACTTGATAAACACTTCAGAGATATTTCAGCACACTATCTCTGATGCCACGGTGCCCCTGGTACACCAGGTGGCACTCATGAACTGATTTATGGTCCTTCAGACAAACAGGTTTGGGATCACATGGACTGGTAAATAAGTTTACCCTTTGCCTCAATGCCCTGTTATTCATTTAACCACATGCTAAGTTGAGCTTTGTGTTTCTTTTGTCTTTGTGTTCGGCCATCATGGCAATAAGGGGTGGTAGCCTAGTGGGTAACACACTTGCCTATGAACCAGGAGACCCAGGTTCAAATCCCACGTACTACCATTGTATCCCTGACACTTAACCCTAAGTTATTCCAGGGGGACTGTCCCTGTAACTACTGATTGTAAGTCACTCTGGATAAGGTCGTCTGATAAATGACGTAAATATACATTTCATTTTGTTATTAAAACCACTCATTTTTCATCATGTTCTGTACCCCACTCTGCATGACACTGTCCAATATGTGAGTGAGATTATCCATACTTTTTGTATACCCTGGGGAACTTATAGCATTGCTCTCCTTGCATTTAAATGTAGACTGAAGACTACTTGTACTTCTAATATATGTGAAAGAGATTAGTTGTCACATACTGTAACAAACTGGTATTGGGGAGCGTGGGGAGAGACATTACCTTTTAGTTTGGTCCGGCTTGTTAGCGTCTAATGCGCAGCCTGCTCATCTCGTTTTTCGGAGCCCTGAGTGGGTGTGGAAGCTTGACTCGGACTCTAGTTGTGGTTTTTGGACCTGGACGTGGTTCCAGCTTATTATAAAGGACACAGACTGTTTTCACCACTCTCACACGCTTCTCCTTTCTTTTTCTTCTCCTACCTTCAATTCCATGGTTTACACCTAGCGCATCACATGGGTCATTGTGATGCGCTACATTAAAAAATTGTAATTCAGGGGCTGGATTTTGTGCACCATTTTGCTTTCATGTTGTCCAATGTAAAATTTAAAAAGTCCTTTTCAAGACTAGATTGAAATGATGACTGAGATTCCTCTAAAACAGAAACCATCTTATGGACACTTTCAAGACCAGTACTACAACTGCATGTTTTCTCTCGCTGACAGGGTGGCTGCTTTCCTGCACTGAGTCCAATTCATTCAAAAGTAACTGCTATCTAATAACAGTCAATGAAATGTTGAATGGGTGGATTTCACAATCGGCCAGTTTTCCTGTAACAGACAGACACATTCTATTTCCTTAGGCAAAATTTACAAAGCTCTTAATCAAAGCCCTTAATGCAACATGCATGCACTTAATGCATCTTTCAGTGGTAGGGCAGCAGCATTCACAGTTATAACTTTTTGAACATCCACATTGTGATTATTAAACTTTATAGAGAGAGTCTTTAACATTTGTGGAACTCTGGACTCCTTTGCCATATAAGACACGGGCCAGTGCCAGCATCAGGTTATCGATGGCAGTAAAAATAACAGCACTTTGGCTGTCTGCCACTGGCACACCTCTGCCACAGTGGGGCATGGCTGCTGGGAATTATTGGATCATTTGAAAAAAAGACTAAAGAAATTTAAAAGATCAAAATTCTCATTAGAATTTACTGTAATTGCCAATTTACTGGTTTGATTTGTAACAATGAACTTGATTTAAATGAGTGCCACTGAATAATAAAACAGGTACGAGAAGAAAATAATATAGGAAATTCTAAAATGTTCCTGTGAAATAGAAAACTACAAGGTAAGGTAAATGACAAACTCAGAGAAGTTGAATTTTTTAAATCTGTTCAGCAGGAGAAACATGCTGTGAATCTCCACATGGTGATGTTGACTCAACGTGACACATTCTATCATACAGCTTTCCCATACCATTCTGTCATAGTGTGACCAGTCACAACCAGTTATTGTCACCCATCAGAGCTGTTCTTGTGGACGTTAATCAGATTCAAATGGCAGTTGACAGAAACTTGGCGTTGTTTAGCTGCTGAGAGATACTTTCTCTCACAGGCCAGAGGAAGCCTTGCCTCTTCATACATTTATTCCAAAACAGAAATTCCAACTGCTCTGTATTTACACTTGTTTCCCTGGTTACAAAGCAGCCCAACCTGAGACACGGGACACAGTGTCAGGGACCATTTACACACCATTCACTCACACACCCATACCTATAGCAAAATTAGAGTCACCAGGTCACATAGTGCACATGGCTCTGAATGGCAAGAGGAAACAGAGAACCCAGGGAGAGCATGCAAATCCTCACACTCGAGGTCCAATTCAAGATCTGATTCTTCATATGGAATTATAATAATTATAAGCCTAAATTACAAACTCCCATCTGAATAAATATGTTGCAAGTGAGCTATAATTTATTTCTAATTATTATTGGTTTCAATACTTTGCCTTGTTTTGTGTGTGTTATTTATAACCAGTGCTGATGATGAGAAGAACATTCCTGTTCTTCTTGTTCAGTGTTTTGGAGAGAGAAAGTGAATCACACATCACCATGTAAATACTCATTTATTTTCAATTCATATACAGGAGGCAGTGTAGATGAAGCATTACTCAACTCATTCTGTGTGCAAATTTAATCTCCATAACGTCACCATCACAGAAATATCTGCCTCGACCCACCACTGCTGAACCACCAGTAAATGGTGTATAAAATGTGTCCTGTTGCTGGCAGAGTAGCACTGTGGGGGCTTTATGTAAGAGGCAGGCTCAGTGTGACACATTCTTCTGGTCATCATCCCACTTATCTACATGCTCTACTGTATTCTAAGCCACTTTCACCAAATCCCCCAAAGTCTTTCAATTATCTAGTGGAATGATTAATTGTGTGTGATAAAGCGTGATGAATGCGCCATCTGAGAAGCACTCCTACTTTAGACTAAAGGGCCTGTGATTCTGAAAATGATGCTGTCTCTTGAGGTTACACAAGAACCTGGAGCGAAACTCAGAAAGTGAAGATAAGCAAAGGAGACAATGGGAAAAGCTTTATTTGGATTTTAATATCTCTAATATAATCTTTACCGAAAGTTTGCAGCAGAGGCGGTCATGCTGGTGACATCAGTGACCTCTCCTGTACCCTAGATTACTTGTGGATTACCAACAACATCAACAACAACATTTATTTCTTATATAACCCATAATTACAGTATGACACCCCCCACACTTGACCCTTCTGCACACAAGGAAAAACTCCACTAAAAACAGAAAGGAAGAATCCCTGGGCAGGAGTGATACAGAGAGGAACGCTCTTTCAGGTTAGAGTAAAAAAAAAAAAAAAAGTCCAACATTTGAAGGTACTGGACAGTGCAGAATTGGTTTTAGTGTCAGTGGTCTACCCTGCAATGCTGCTGGTCCATTTGAAGATCCCTGAAGCTTTAATTGTTACAGTACTGGTGGCTGTGGTGAACCACTGGTACGTTTTATGCTGAGTCGTCTCGTCTGCAGTTCATTGCTAAGGACTAGGATCCATATGGTTGTTTCCTCATTGGACTCCAGAGGTGGCCTTGGTCTTCAGGGCCTCGGAGAGAACAAGTAGAAGCAGAGGCAGATGGTGGCATTGTATAACTTAAAGAAATATGTGGTTATAGTGGTATATTTGTTCAATAGTGGCCAGGAACCCTAACTAGGACAGTCGTACTAAGGTAAATTGAACACTGTCTTTGCTTGATTGTGTAATAAAGTGGTCCGAATAATTGACACTGTGTCTGGGATTTTAACAGAAGGCCAGAGAAAAAATATGTGTTTTTAGTTTAGAGTCCCAAACACTGACCGGCAACCATTTCTCTGTAAGAGCTCCCAGCTGTGACCTTCTGTACTTTGGGTACAAATGGTGACCCCACACCCTTCGAACAGAGGGGCTGTGGCGGATCATAAATAAGTAAAACTTCACTGAGGAACTCCCGGCCAAGACCATTAAGAGCTTTATTTTTTTTTGTAGTCAATCCTAAATTTGATGGGTAGCCAGGGCAGTGATTGTAAGAACGGGATTATATTTGTATTTTCTGGTTCTGGTTCATCATTTTGAAGTTTACTCATGCACCTACTAGAAGATCCAGACATTAATGCATTGCAGTAATCTATCCTTGATGTGATAAAGGCATGGACCAACTTCTCTGCATCATGCATTGAGATCATATTTCTTATCTTTGCAATATTTCTAAGGTGAAAGAATGCTATCCTAATGATATTATCTACATGCGAATTGAATGAGAGACCTGCATGAGACACCTAGATCTTTACTTTACTTGGTGAGACAGAAAGGGTTATAGGGTTATATATCTATCTAGAGTTATGATGTAGTCCAAGAGCGTCTGCCTTATCAGGGGTTAAGTGAATAAAGTTGGTGAGCATCCACAGTTCTAATGTCCTTCAGACAGTTCTCTATCCTGTGCAGCTGCTGCCTTCTCGACTGGCATTGCTGATACGTGTAAGGAAAACATGTATTACCTGTAGGGTCCAGCCGGTGATCCAGAAGTGAAGAAATAGAAATGAGGAGTCTCTTTTCAATTATAGGTTAGCTACAGATTTTCTATAAATAGCTTTGAATTTTGTCATTTTGGGGGTCAATCATGAACTTCCAGGTCAGTGCCAAGAAAGACCCCTACTAGCACTGAGTGGCACTCTGACATTATAGGCTTTTTTAAAGAATAAAATACAAAAGACACATTTTTAAAAAAAAAAAAAAAAATCCTCTTCATTATGTTGCTAGCATTCATATGTCAGGTTTATATAAAATTCAGGAAAATGTCCTTGATCTCATGTGCACTACTGTGGTAAAATGGGAGAATACATGATTAAGATAGAATGAAGGCAGAGGTCAGTATGGGAACTAAGTGCCCATGAAACATGATCCCTCCTTCTTATGTTTCTGGCTAAACTTTAGTAATGAATAATATTGATTAACCTGAATGTAAAAGATGTCTACTCCCAAACATGATGGCCCTTTCTGGTTCCAGAGCCATGTCTGCAATGTCAACAGAAGATATAAGTATGATAAATGATAAGCAAACTATTGCCAAATTGATCTTATTGATAAGTGATACATGAGTGCTGACTTAGCTCTGTGTGTGTGTGTGTGTGTGTGTGTGTGTGTGTGTGTGGAAACTTGTATTATGCAGCCCACAGATTTATAACACACTGAAGAATAAATGAAAGTAAAGTGATTGTCATTCTGAAACACTGCAGCACAGCACACGGTGCCCACAACGAAAGGTATCCTCTGCTTTTAACCCATCACCCTTAGTGAGCCATGGGCAGCCATGACAGGCACCCGGGGAGCACCTCAGTGGCACCTTGGCGGATTGGGATTCCAACCAGCAACCTTCTGATTAAGGGGGCTCTAGACCACCACTGCCCCATAGACCACTACTGCCCCCAATAGATAATTATGCAGAGGAACTGCAGGGAGACTGGAGACTGCATAATTAGACTGGAGCTGAGGGAGTCGGTGAGCTTGGTGTTTGTGGTTGTGTCTGAGGTAACTGTGTGTGTGTGTGTGTGTGTGGCATGTCAGCCTGGGTAGAGAGAATGACCCAGCACTAATAAGATGTGAATCCTGGAAAAGCTCATTATTGCTGAAGGACACATTTTGTGCTCACTTAGGCCAGTAGGAAACTGATAAAAATCTTGATTAATTTTTGGGACAATGGAGGACATTAATGATAATTTAAAACACCATTAAAAAGAACAATTTAAATGCTCATAACATAATATGTAAATTCAAAGAAAACAGTTACACAAGTGAATTTAATGAAGTAGAAGTAGCTTCACTAAAACAACACACCCCTACTAGTACAACCCAAACCCTTCCCAGAAAAATACAATCTTGTCTCAGTAGAACCCACATCCCTCCCAGTACAACCCAAACCTGTCCCAGTACAACCCAAACTCGTCCCAGTACAACCCAAATCCCTCCCAGTACAACCCACACACCTTCCCATATACCCCAAACCTTCCCAGTACAAAACATCACTAGTTGAAGATGGCGCTGTGGCGGTAGCTCGCAGCGGACTCCCAAAATGGTGCTTTCTTGGGCTTTTATGTCTTTAAGCGCACAAAAAAAGACACATGGACATTGGAGAAAACAATGTCTATGTCTACAATAAAAAAAAAAAAAAAAACCTTATAAACCATCTGGACTAAACCTACAGGATGACTGATGGAAACAACTGGATGTACATGAACTACTCAAAGCTTGAGACTCCACTTGTAAGAAGGGTGACAAGGTGGCCCTAAGAACAGCGGGGACCAAACTGTCTTAAATAATTAGAGCAGCAAAACGTTCACACGGGCAGAAAATCCGCAGCCACTTCCAGAGAGGAGGTGCAGCGACTGGTGTAAGGTCAACAATCTGTCTCTGAATGGTGACAAAACTAAAGAGGTGATAACAGAGGGACCACTTTCCACTGAATATTGACAGATCTTGTCTGGAGATTGTCAAGAAAAAGTTCCTCTCAGTTAATTTAGAGAAGAACCTCTCCTGGGCTCTCAACATCAGCTCAACAGCCAAGAAAGCCCATCATTGTCTTTCCTTCCTGTGGAGGCTGAGGAAAGCCCATCTCCCACAACCTTCTATGGAGTGACTATTGAGAGCATTCTGACCAGCAACATCACTGACTGTTTGAGCAAATAACGAGGACAGCTGAGAAGATCATTGGAGTCTCTTTTCTCACCATAATGGATATTTACAACAACACGCTGCATCAGTAAAGACACCAGCATTGTTACACCCCTAACATGCACTCTTCATCCTCTTACATCTGGAAAAAATTACCAAAGCATCTGATCCCTCACTGCCAGACTATGCAACAGCTTCCTACAGGCCATCAGATACCTGGACACTCAGGGACTTTCCACTCTGAACTGAAACACTTGCGCTACCTCTTATGTTCAGAACACATCTCTTATTAGATTTCTATTACAGCAGTATTTGCACATTACCACAGCGGCAGCTGTACGGCATTGTAGCGGCATTGTTGCTCTGCACAAATCAGTTTTTTAGTGAAAAAAACTGTTGTGTGTGTGTGTGTGTGTGTGTGTGTGTATGTGTGTGTGGAAACTTGTATTATGCAGCCCACAGATTTATAACACACTGAAGAATAAATGAAAGTAAAGTGATTGTCATTCTGAAACACTGCAGCACAGCACACGGTGCCCACAACGAAAGGTATCCTCTGCTTTTAACCCATCACCCTTAGTGAGCCATGGGCAGCCATGACAGGCACCCGGTGAGCACCTCAGTGGCACCTCAGTGGCACCTTGGCGGATTGGGATTCCCAACATGCGATTGTACATGCGATTTCTCAGTTTTTTTTTAGCTTTAACACATTTGCAAAAAGCTCAAGTAAACTTCTCATGTTGTCATTATGGGGTCTTGTGTGTAGAATTCTGAGGAAAAAATGAATTTAATCAATTTTGGAATAATGCTGTAACATAACAAAATGTGCTAAGTGATAATCTATGAATACTTTCTGGATGTA
Source organism: Denticeps clupeoides (assembly GCF_900700375.1). Classification (NCBI taxonomy): domain Eukaryota; kingdom Metazoa; phylum Chordata; class Actinopteri; order Clupeiformes; family Denticipitidae; genus Denticeps; species Denticeps clupeoides. The sequence continues at coordinate 21,032,057 of NC_041715.1, forward strand.
CTGTACATGTGGCTAATCACTTCTTAGGGTACAATTCATATAATTTGTTGCTCTCCATGTAAATTATAGACATTTCATTGACTGGATTAACAATAATGACAATAACATTAACAATACAAGAACAAATAATTTATTTTCATTGTGCTTTTCACAGTCAACAGTTAGTCTTACAGGAATTCTGTAAATGTGTATATGGATGTCACTTACTCATACAAATACGCACACACACACACACACATGCATCACCTACTATTTCCCCCACGCCTCCACTGCTGAAGCGCCTTTCCAATTCACACACCCGCCTGTAATTAAACACCTCAATGAACAGATTAACAGTTTTCCCATTTGAAAATTCCATTAACATACTCATAATTACTTTCCAAATTGAATTAGTGCTCGTTGCTGAAGCAGCAGGTGACAGGGACGTGACCGTGAGCCACTTTTTGGAGAAGGTGAACCTTCTGACGTCTGATCCCTCAGTGACCCTCATCAGGCACTTAACAGGACGCATAATGACAGCAGGAGCAGAAGTCGACTTGGGGGGGGCGTGTCTCAGAAAGCTTATAAAAGGGTACAGACAGCTGTAGAGAGAAGTGTGGTTATCAAGTTTCAAGTTTAGATACAGATCACGGTTATCTAATCAGATTTTCACTTCCCTACTAGAGGATGGATTCATATCAGTTGATAGAAAATGAGGATGATGAATGATATTCAGAAATGAAGGCTGCAGGTCACACAGCAGCTGAAAATGTTCAGCTTTGTCTACAATATTTTGCAATATTGTTGTGGGGACACATGCACTACCAGTCATGCTCAAATGTACACTATTCTTATCTCCTTATCTGAGTAGTTAGCAATTACCCAGCAATTATGACACAGTACATAAACAAATAAAAAACACCTTGTGAGAGAAGGAAAATATTGGATATGGATATTTGAACATTCATGTACTTATGAAAGCTTATATATATCCAAATAAAGAAATATGGGACAAAAAAAAATAAGCTTTTTCTTTTTTTTTTTACATCAAAATCAGTCATTCTGCCAAATTATTATGCTTCTGCATTGGATCATGCCACATGATATAATTTACATCATATGCAATGTTCTCCCTTGCAAGACAATAAGGAAAAAAATATTTTAGTGTGCTGAATCCAGCCTTGGCAAAATTCCACTCTTAATTGAACTTTCTTGCCCTACTGTAAGCACTTCCTATATGGTAAAGTAAGTATTTGGCAGCCACTATTCATAGTTTTGATTCCTTCAGTGAGAATCTACCAATGTAAATGGTCATGAAAATATAGAAAACACATTGAATGAGAAGGTGTGTCAAACATTTTGGCCTGTACTGTACATCCCTACATACATTTTCCAGTTTTATTCTCTGAAGGTCCTGGATACGGAGACCACAGTGAATTGGCTTTTATTTGGGTGCCCTGCTTCCCTCATAGTCATGCCAAGAACCATGATAGTTGCTCTAATTTCATATAAAAATATGTCTCTTCTTCTTGGTCATCTTCCTCTGCTGTTGTAATCCTCCATGTTGAATTCTATAACACCGCTTGAATTTGACTTGGCATATATATATGTTCATTGAATGGGGTCTGCAGATCAACTGCATGTGTCCTCAGTTTTTAGTGGTAATGAGTTATAGATGAAAACAGTGTGTTATTTGTGTGTACCTTTGGAGTGTGTGTGTGCCATTCTGGTGTTTTATGAATGAGAGTTTTGCTAATCGGGAGATTCGGATTTGCTAATTGTGTCTTAACCGGATATACAGATTTAAGATTTTGTGAACTGTGAGATTGATCTGATGAAGGACTTCTAGTGGGTTGACAGTTTAGTTTTTAAATCGAGGTTTAGTCTTTTAGCAATTCAGAAAAACTGTAAATAGAAATTCACCAATGCCGCATTTTCTTTTATGCAGTTTTTATTCTTGCCTAGAATAATGCTAAAAAAGAACATCATGGAGTTGAAGTGATTAAAACTATAAATTAATCAAAATCATTCAGTGGACAGGTTATTTGTTAGACAGGAACATATTATAAATCCAGAGGAGATCTGAACAGCCCAGTTCCTTCTAATACTCATAATAAATTGTGTTAACTGACTATTGTAAATCTCTTGTTAATCCATATATTTTATTACATAGAACTAAATGAAGCTGAAGACAATTAAATAATCTCTAATCACATTTTTTATTGTGACCGCAACAATTTCATAACTCAGGGGCTATAGCGATGTTCTTCATCTCAGCCCCAAGGTCCTGCAGGCTGCATTCAGCCTGATCAGATGTTCCAAAACAGCGGAGATGGCAATGAGGTCTACTATTGATCTGTGTCTTCTGCAGATACTTGGTGGGACACACTCTAAATACCTGGAGGACAGATGAACAGAAAAGATACCACGAAAAATATATCAAGGGCTCAAGAAACTTATTTTTTTTTTTGCATTGATCCTCAGGAGGGAAACGTAGTGAACAGTGTTCTTCTTAAGAACAATGAAGCAGATTCAGACTGCAGTCATTTCTGTTGTAGTCATAACTGGTGAAGTGAAACAAATTCTTGCCACTGAAAGCAGTGTAATTAGGAATGACATGATGAATTTCAGGTGACAGGAGACTCTTTATATTTAAATGTTAATTGTTATTATATTTCATATACATAATCAGTGCAAGTAACTACAAATTGACATGCATGTGCAGTGGGTTTGGAAAAAAGCTCAAAGCTATTTTTACTGACAGCCAGAATCTGTGAAGCTATTTCCATGTTGTTGAATTTTAGCACGTTTCAAGGGCCCTGGACAGGTGGCATGAGAACATGTAACCGAAAAAAAGTGCATAACTGCTTGTGAAAATGACAGGACACCACAACATTTACTACAGGTAGAGGTAACAGCCCATTGGATGTAGAGATATGCTGTGTAGGTGCCGACAGACAGATTGGGTTTGAATTATGTTGTAAAAATGATCATGGTGAAACATCAGCATTATCCAAACTTGACTCACTTTGTAAGTTGCTTTGTAAGTTTTATTCTCTACATATGGCCACTAGCAGAATAGATATGGCCTTATTCAGTTATGCTCACTATCAAAACAGGAGTTTGACAGCTTCTCTCAAACAAAATGGCAAGCAGATGTGAATTACATATTATTGAGAAGGGACATAATAAACAGGTATAGTTTTAATCACAGGTGAGACCTGAGCTGTGGATATGAAAAGCATAAAAAATCTGTAAATGTCTGTTATTTCACATGAGGTCTCCTAACCCATCAGACTCTGGAGGAACTGTTGAATTGTTGAGATGGATGTCATTCAGACAGATGACTGAGATTTAAGGTAATATTATTATGTTTTTTTCTTATCATATCTTTTCCTGAGGGAAGCTCTTAAAAAGCATTCTCAAGACAAAAAGAGGAAAAAAACAGAACAGTAGTAATAGAGCAAATAAAAATAAAAATATAATCTCTCCAAAAAAAATACTCATGATGCTGGATGTTCTTCACTGTCATTGCACTTTTTAATGGTCCATAAGCCTTCCTGTTCCTACACACCCCTAGAACACATGCTGGCTTCAGTGTTGTTGTACTGGGTCTGTGAGGAGGTGGTCTGATGCTGCAAAAAAATAAAGCATATGGTGCCAGGGTGGTAGAAACCTAGTAGGTAAGACACTCTCTTATTAACCGCAAGACAACAAAGTCATAGATTCAAACCCAACTTACTACCATTGTGTCCATGAGCACTTAACCCTGAGTGTCTCCAGGGGGACTGTAAGTACTGACTGTAAGTTGCATACTTTTACATACATTTACATCATTTATCAGATGCCCTCATCCATAGCGGTTTACAGGAGCAACTTAGGGTTATATGTCTTGAAAGTGAAGTGATTGTCACTTGTTATTGTCTCTTGTGATACATAGCAGCACAGCACATGGTGCACACAGTGAAATTTGTCCTCACCCAGCCATGACAGGTGCCCGGGGAGCAGTGTGTACATATGGGGACGGTGCTTTGCTCGTGGCACCTCAGTGGCACCTTGGCGGGATTCGGGATTCGAACCTTATGATCCGGCAACCTTCTGATTACGGGGCCGCTTCCATAACCGCTAGGCCACCTCAGGGACACAATGGTAGTAAGTGGGGTTTGAACCTGGGTCTTCTGGTTCATAGGCGAGTGTGTTACCCACTAGGCTACTACCACCCATGTTCTACCATAAATGTTCTACTGTGGGGATTGTGTCCTTTCCAAAAAAACCACGAAAACCCACAATTCAGCCAAACTATTTCATTTAAAACTCTGCGATCCAATACTTTGAAGCATAATTAATAAGAATGCAGAGAGCAAGAGCTAATTAAATTTCCGGCCCTTTCATGTTCCAAATGCTTTGTTTGCCTGCCTGGCAGTGAGCGTCACTCAAAGTGTTGCTTGATCAAAGGGGACCTCGCACTGACAGATGGGTTTCACAGAATGCCTGCAAGGGGAACCCAGCTCCATTTAGCATCTCAAACTCACTGGTGTCCTCTCACCAGGCAAAGCATGCTGGGTAATAGATATTCTGACTCATCAATTACACAAGATGATATATTTACACAGGCCTTCTGTCTGGACTGAGAGCTGGACCACATTTTTTCATGTGTGGAGATCAAGGTTATGTAATGATTCATGTGAAACTGCTTTTGTGTCTCTCAGTTGTGGTATCAGATCATTTTTTTCACACAAAAAGCTAATTTGATAGCTTATTTCTCACATTGTTTCAGTTCTGTATAAAAACAGGTATGATAAAGACAGCTGAAGTTGGATTTGTAACCATTTCCACAGACATCTCTGTTCAAGATTACAAACTCATAAATTCATAAATGAACAGAAACACATATTGTGTTTGAGTGCCACCTGCAAATCAAATCCAGATTGTTGCTAAATGACTACCTTCATTAGATGGCAATTGAGAACCCCTGAGGTTAATTAAGGTTAGACTGGAACACTGCTTCAACCTATTCTAATATCAGTCTAGTTCCCAGTACAAACTACAGTTTTTTCTTCTAATTTACAAGGCTTTGAACACACTTCCACTGTGTTATTTATTCAGTTGAACTTGTGACCCCACCCACCCACACCAGCACCAGTTGGTCCAACAGCATTTTTCTTTTCTGCACCACTGTTTTTCCGTTAGAAAGTATGTTCAGTCAATAAACTAATAATCACTACTATCATATCCTTCACCATGAATCAGGTATGAGGGTTTTGATTTGTATTAAAAAATCTTTGCAGAATAAATATGTCTGATGCTAAAACATAATTCTTCAGACACAGTTACAAATGCCTGGATCACAGCAAGAGTAACATGAATAGGAGCCGATTGGAAAAGAAAACACACACACAAAAGACTAATAAACTTACCAAAAAGAAATCCAAGACAGTCAGTGTAAATGTTGGATTATGAAAATAAATCCTTGATGTAGTGTTAATTAAACAAAATAAACTGCATTTGAAATAATGAGCAGTGGCCATCTTGTTTCTGGGGATCGGTATGTTCAGCTCTGGGCAGATAATAGGCAGAACCATGACACAGCAAATATTCAAAGCTGCTCCGCTGGCCTGCTTCTATAGTCAGACGTTCTATAAAATGATTGGCTGATTCAGTGAAAAAATTAGCATGACGGCTCTAAATTACACAGTAAAATATCAAGAGCAGTGACAGAATCAGTCTCTTCTACTCACTCGTTATTGACGTACAAATTTGAATATGATTTCCATTCCACAGACGTTACCAAACCTAAACCGGAACTGGGGTAAGTGTAATGTACCACTAATGCAGTAGACGAGAGGTTCCTAGTCCAGCACACAGCAGGTGACGAGAGAGAACGGTGTCCCCCATATGGTGGTGGCTGGGTGTCCACTGTGGAGGCAGGGCCTGTGTGGAGGATGTACGGGTGACTCATGGCATCGTTTTGGTATGTGAGGGGGAGGAAATGGTAATCAGGCTTTGATGTGGTGCCTCTGTCATGGGCGTGTTGCAGCGCTGCTTCTTGGGATGAAGGCCTCAAGACAAAGCTTCTAGCTTTGGTTCACTTTATGCAGAGAACTGGGAAATACGGCATAATGTGCAAACAGATTAAAATACATCTGCTTTTAAGGCTGGAAGGCATGCTTCATTGCTGGAATAGCATAAAATATTCAAATAACACTGAGAGATAACAAAGGTTAAGTGTGCAACAACAGAGTATTTATTTACAGCTTTTCACAGTCGCTTTCATACAAAATCCTCATCAGAAATACCATCCTCACCACTCTTAATGCACTTAAACAGTACCACATTCTCCCACACAAATTAACATTTCTCATCTGACATTGGCAATTCATGAAAAAGTTTGTACCTTCATCACTGATACTTGCAGGTCTCTTACTCATTTTGATGTCATGCAATGCATTAGTGTCATCAAACCAATAAATGTAAACGTCTTTCAAGTATTTACTAAAGTGTCAGTGGTAACAATAAACCCGGTCTTCAACTGAAAATAAATGGAATGAGAATGATGTAGTATAACAAGGAATAGAGACTGGATGCCCCTTGAAAGATCAGTGTTCCCCTGGCTATAAACCAGGGAGTTTATAAGATAAATGTACTACAAAATAAAACATCATGTACTACAATAACGTTCAGTTCAATGTATTTGTATATTTGTGTACTTGATTTTAATGCGTATTCAGTTTTTTTTCTATATCAGGTTTGAATATTTTGAGTCTTGATGCAATTGAGAAAGAGTTACAAATGATTGAGGCTCTGACACAGGTGCACAGGTTTTGATGGTTTTAGTAACTTCTGCGGTTTAGTAACTTCTGCGGTGTTGAGAACCTCATTAAGAGTGGTGAGTAGTGTTTCTGATGAGAAAACTGCATGAAAGCAATTGACGAAAAACTGCAAATTCAGCTCATCATATTAACTCAACTAGACAGCGCATATGTGTTTTAATGTTTTGGTCAAATTAATACCTGTATATTTCGTAAAACCGGATTAAACTAGTATTAATCAGAATATAATAAAGCACCCCAGTGGCTGCTTAATTTTATGCTCAGTGCTCCTGTCTCCTAAAATTAAAAGACTTTCCCAGAAGGTTTATGAGACTCGTACATTTCATGCTCTCCACAAATTGAGGCGGGTTAACTCTGGGTTTTCCGGTCTCCTCCCACTCATAACTGTCCATAAGTGTGAGTGCGTGGTGTGTATACCTTAGTATGTATGCCTTGAAGTTGGCTGAGGACAGGGACGTGCAGAGACCCTTGAAGGGGCAGGTGCTCAAAATTAAAAAAGGGCCACATACAAGATTTTATAAGCCCATATAACAATATAACCTGTGTAAAAAACGCATGAAGACCATGTGGTGTTGGGAAGAGAATAGAGTGTGTAGAAAAAACTCTTTCTCCCTCCACACAAAGCACTGTATTCAACCACTCCAATTTGATGTTACCTGGCAGAAAGAGGCATGGCACAACAGAGGTTAAAAATGAACAGTTTCTAATTTATTAACACCGGTAAATAATTATTGTAGTTACATGTGAATATTGAATGTAAAAAGGTACCAAGGTTACAGAGAAAGTAAAAATGAGAAGAAAGAGTAAAGAGGGAGAAGAGAAAGAGAGGGGGAGAGAAAGTCTCAGAAGCCTTCCGGCTTCCGAGGGAAACCCCCCTGAGTAAGAACCTCAGAGAGCCCCCTTTTCCACATGTACGCAGACTTTTATACCCCTGGCCTACAGGAAGTTGTCACTGGCCTACAGGAATTTGTCACTGACCAATCAGAACCTGTTGTTTCTGATGTCACGCCCCCCGGTGCCTCCCATTTGGGGAAGACAAAGAGGGTGGGCGGTCCTGACGGCTGATACTTCGCACGTTGATGTCGGACAAAAGGCATGTAAAAACCGGGGTGTCGAATCTTCACCCACAACCATCGACACAGGAATGTCACACTTCCCCCTGCAGACATCTGTTATGCAAGACAAAAGCAGGCTCCCGCAATGTCCATTCTTACACCTGTACCATACTTAAAATGGTCACAAGAACCACACTTCAGAACTTAAAATGACAGGTAATGTTTTGTTCTTTTGCACAGTTCACACACACACCCACACACACACCAGCTCATATCTCTTCGTTGGTTGGCACAAGACAACTTACCAACATGCATAATAGCCTGATACTCGTGTGTAGTATAATGGAATAGCAACCTTTTTAAAAATGTGGGGACTGGGGAATGTTGTTGACAGCATCACTTACACCTGACATGCACACATGTGTTTGCACACACACACAGTATGCATTAATTGACTTCGTTCACAAACTGTATTAAACCTATATTTATTGAATTGCTGACAGGTAAACCTTATTTTTTTCTTTCTGAACCAGATGCCTCCTGCAGCTACCGGTCCTAAACCAGAAGTCTGCAAACCAACAAGCTTTGAATGATTTACGGTTAGTTGATTTACGGTTCAGTTTACACAAAAATGTTTAATACCACAAATTACTATTTTTAATTTAAAATGATTTTCAGTAATTTCACATCCAGGATGTCTGCCTTTTTCTTTTCAGCATCATTGGAAAAAAGGCAATTAAAAGCTTGGCAGTGACATGATGAATCTGACTTAAAAAACAAACATCTGCTAACACGTCGTTCAGAAATACTATAGTACACTGTACTGGAGACTGGAGTGAATATATTCTTTCATTTTGATCTAAACGGTGAAAGTTATGTGATGAACTTGAATGCAACAAGAGCTGTCTGAACTTGAAAGCACGTTGTAAGTCGCTCTGGATAAGGGCGTCTGCCAAATGCCGTAAATGTAAATGTAAATGAACTGAAGCAGGCTGTGCATATGTGTCTCGCAGGACGAGACTAGAGAAGAGAGAGGCTTGGGTAGCTGTTCGCTAGTAAAGCAACGACAATTAGCGAGTAGAACGTACGGTGAAAGCATCAAATAAGCAACTTCAGTGTCAGTAGTACTGGAGTTGTGTGATCTAACTTAGCCTGAGCTAAATACACAAGACATGGGGATGAGGAATTTTAGTGATTCAAGAAGATGGGAAAACTAATCTGGTCAGATAAACAGGGAAGGGGAGGGGGACACACACTGAATGGAGAAAGAATAGCCATTTTTTAATAAACCGGGGTTAAACTATCTCACTGAAAAAGCCTGGGTGTTAAAATACCCACATGTCCCAGTCCCACAGACCCATGCCTGCCTTGTCTACACTTACCGGCGGTTTTACTCTGCTGCGCCGTTAATTATTCACAGTCAGCTGCTCAGCTCCACATTTTTTAATAAAAAAAGGGCACTTGGGGCATCAAAGACAAAAGGGGCAGGTGCTCAAGCACTCCCCCCCCCCCCCCCCCCCCCCCCCCTGCTGGGTGTTGGAATAAGTGGCAATGGACAGGGATTGAATAAATGACTAGGGTTACGGATAGTGAGTGAGTGCGAGTGGAATATACTCAACACACACATTTGATATACTGGGGCAGAAGATTGCTGGTTCGAATCCCGATCCGCCAAGGTACCTCTGAGGTGCCACTGAGCTAAGCAGCATTCCCACACACCTGTCATGTCTGCCCACTGCTCTCACTAAGGGTTCTGGGTTCTGGGCAGAGGACACATTTTGTTTTGTGCATTGTGTGCTGTGCTGTATCACAATGATCACAATCACTTCACTTTCACTTTCTTTTTCATGGAAGGTGACATGGTTCACTTTTCAGACCCCCTCAGAATTCAGGTACAGGTGCGAGCGATTGGTTCCTCATATAAGTTTACCTGATCTGGAACACTTTTCAGTTTTCCTCCATCAACAAGACCCAGGTATTTGCTATCCATGTCCTACTTGTACGTAATGTTGAGGATTACATGAGATTTCCCCCTGTGTCCCTTCTCCAGATCCCAGCCCCGCACTCTAGGGGTTAGCTCACTCAGGACCCAGTGAACTAAGAGCATCCTGAGCCCCTGGGAGAAAATCTGGGAATGGACACCTACAAGCAGAACTCCTGCAGGAGCGTGCGGACTGCAGCATTCTGAGAATACTGGAGCCAAGGGCAAGACTGTATGATAATTCATTGCATAGACATGGTGGTTTAGCTTTTCTTTAAAGTCAAATAAAACCCCTCTTTTGTTCCATCCTTTGGTGTTCGTCCTACCTCATGCCACCCTGGTCGTGACACACTGTTTTGAACAATTGTTGGCCTTCAAGGTTTTGGCTTATGTTGATTTTAATGAACATTAGACAAAGACATTCTGTTTAAAAATTGCTGTGCAAAAGTTACAATCCTTTCACCTAAAACTAGTTGAAAACTAGTTTAAGTTAAATACTTTTGTTCTTCTACTCACTATGTATTTTAAAATAAAAAGTTTTTCTTGCAGTGCACTTTTTCCACATTTGGATATGTTACTCCAACATGTACATCCCTTCGTAATGATGGCCACCAGAACATCCCGGCGAATGAATGAGATGGTCTATTGGCATCCTGGATGGCCGGACCACTGGAGAGGGCATAGGATGCGGTGGGACAGAAGAATTGGTTCGGATTCAGAGGAAAAGGAGTCTAGAGCGTGCTAAAAGGGCGTCGGCTTTCTGATTCTGGGAACTAGGACGTTGGACAGGTGGAAATGGAATTGTTCGAAAAAGATGGCCCACCTCACCTGATGGGGATTGAGTTGTTTAGTTGACTTGATGGTGATGAGATTGTGATGGTCGGTCCAGGGTGGTAGTAGCCTAGTGGGTAACACACTCGCCTATGAACCAGAAGACCCAGGTTCAAATCCCGCTTACTACCATTGTGTCCCTGAGCAAGACACTTAACCCTAAGTTGCTCCAGGGGGACTGTCCCCTGTAACTACTGATTGTAAGTCGCTCTGGATAAGGGCGTCTGATAAATGCCATAAATGTAAATGTAAAAAAGTAAGCAAGGGAGTGTCACAGCTTTGCAGCAAGATGACTGTACAGTGGCCACAGATGAAGCGACTATAGAATTCAAAAACCCAAGAAACCATTGCAGTTGTTTCAGCGTCGTGGGTAGGGGCCACGATGCCACTGCTTCCAGCATCCTGGGCTCATGACCACACCCTGGGGCGAGATGATAAAGCCCAGGAATGTGGTTGAGCGGTGGTGGAAGGCGCAAATATTTTCAGCTTACAGTACAGCCGGTGGGCGAGCAATCTATTTAGGACTGCTCTCACATGTTGGATGTGGGTTTCAAGGCTTGGATGTGGGTTTCATCTTCCAGGAAGGCATACAACCACCATCCCAGCCGGTCATGGAGAACATCCTTGATGAACTGTTGAAAGTCCAAAGAGGATGACTAGTGATTTAAAGAGGCCGGTGGGTGTGATGAATACAGTTTTCCACTCCAGATCCAGCTTCTTGAAGTACTTGGCCCCTGAGAGGGCATCGAGGGCGGTGTCGGTGAGTGGCAAGGGTGTTCGATTTTTAATTGTTATTTTGTGATAGTCAAAGCAGGGCCTCAGCCCACCATCCTTCTTCAAGACAAAGAAGAACCCTGTTGTAGCTGGTGAGGTAGATTGGCTAATGGTGCCGTTCTGGAGCGCCTTTGCCACAAACTGCTCCATGGCCAATACAGATGTCCTCTAGGTGGCATGATTCCAGGTAGCAGGTCAATTGCCATGTCACTTGGCTGATGAGGTGGCAACTGGGCAGCTTTGGACGGGCTGAAGATGGCGGCTAAGTCATGATAACAGGCAGGGACAGTGTTTAGGATGGGACGTGATGGTTCTGATGTTGACATGGAGAGCGGAGAGGGCCGTGGCAGAAGACAGTGGCAATGAAAATGTGCTCCTCACTCCAACACCACACCCGATGACCAAGACAGGTGCGGTCCATGGACGGCCAGCCAGGGGAACCCAAATAGGAGAGGTGAGGTCGTGATAGTGGTGATGGATATCTTCAATGTGGGTATCAATACGGAGCCGCAGTGCCACCATGCGGTGAGTAATCAGTTCCAAAGAAATAGGCCGACTGTCCATAGAGGTGATGGTGAGAGGAAACGAAAGGGATTCAGTGGGGATTTGATGCAGTCTGAGAAAATTATGGTCTATAAAGGCGGTCCACAAAGGTGGTGGTGGAGACTGGGTGCTGGTTCCAATCCAGGACGGCTGAAAGGGTAAGTTGGGATGTTGGCATCGATGAGGGGGGATGAAGATGGGGTGGTAGATGTATTAGGGGGTGGTAGATGGGGTGGTAGTAGCCTTGTGGATAACACACTTGCCTATGAACAAGAAGACCCAGGTTCAAATCCCACTTACTACCATTGTGTCCCTGAGCAAGACATTTAACCCTAAGTTGCTCCAGGGGGACTGTCCCTGTAACTACTGATTGTAAGTCGCTCTGGATAAGGGCATCTGATAAATGCTATAAATGTAGGAAGAGGCCAACTGGTCAACTGGTTGACCCATTTCCCGGATGGATAGGACAGGTGGTGTGAAGGGGAAGCACAGGATGCAGTTCTTGGGTGAGCTAGTAGTTGCAGTTCTTGGGTGAGCTAGTAGATGGTGGTCAATGCACAGAGTCAGTTGAATAAGGACTTCGTATGTCTCTGGCATCTCCCGGCTGACCATCTCACCATGGATTCGCGGGCCATCCCATCATAATAAATCATTCAGAGGGCGTGGTCTTGGCAGCCAGGGTCTGGAATTTCACGGTGAATTGGCTGACTGATGAGGAACCTCGGCGCAGATGGTAAAGCTGCAACGAGACATCCTTCACACATCCGGATGGCAGAATGTGGAATGTAGGAGGACCTTGTGCATGTCCACCGGGTCAAGCCCACGTAAACACTCACGTAAACACTGTTGCAGGTGGCTGACCTCCTGCAACAAACATTCAATGAGGGTGGCCTGCCGGGCCACTTGATCAAATAACGCAGCGAATTTCGTGGGGTTAACAGAGGACTCCGTCATTCTGTCATGGCACCAGCACGTGTTAGATGCAAGGAGGCAGGTAAGTTTCCTCCGATTTAATATGTGAACGAGAGCCGGCGTGAGCCACAACACCACACGAATTTTGACGTTTGCGTTCTAGGTTGAATTGGGGAATGGACAGGATGAGAGGGAAGAGTTGAGAGGTGAGGAGATGAACAGGATCATTCTTACGAGTTGAGGTGGAGAAGGAGCCGAGTCTAGTTGACGAATACCAATTAATGACTAAGCCGCTGCCAGTGGGCATCTTGCAAATTTATGGGAGTCACATTACCTCATCTCCGTGTCGCTCCCGGTCACATGGATGCAATCATGTGACAGTCTTAGTAAAAAGCACATGGCAGTCCACCAAGAATTTGCCAAAAGGCACCTGAAGAACTCTCAGACCATGAGAAACAAAATTCTCTGGTCTGATGAGACAAAGATTGAAATCTTTGATGTGAATACCAAGCATCACATTTGGAGGAATAAAGGCACCATGCATCACCAGGTTTTTCAGACTTGTCAGGGTCAAGGGAAAGATGACTGTAGCAATGTACAGAGACATGAAAACCTGCTCCAGAGAACTCTTGAACTCAGACTGGGCCAATGGTTGATCTTTCTGCTGGACAACAACCTTGAGCACTTTTTGTGGCCTTTTGAGTGGCAACAACAATGTCCTTGAGTGACTCAGATACAGCCCGGACTTGAATCCGATTGAACACCTCTGGAGGGATCTTAAAATTTCTGCGCATTGATGCTTCCAACCTGATGGAACTTGAGAGGTGACTTGAGACTGTAATTTGCATAGTATTGAGCAAAGGTTGTGAATAATGTACATGTGCTTTCTAAGTAAACATTTTTCATGTTGTCATTATGGAATGTTGTTTATAAATGTGGAAAAAGTGATGTGCTGTGAATACTTTCCAGATGCACTGTATACTCTATATTTTACTGCAGATGAGCAACGTGAACTGACATGACTTTCCTCATAGACATAATTCACCAGCATTTATTATGTTACGTCCTTTAGGCCGTAGAATGGCTTGGAGTGCTCTGTGTTGTGCGTGTTCTCTTTCAGGCTGTCTGCTGGGTGGAGACCAATTCCCAATCAACTGGCAGCCAATCAACGCACAGGAAAGAGAACTACATAAGGACTATTCCAGCCACCATTCAAGGCTCATTGTTGTGGAGCCGGAGGAGGAGGAAGCAAGAGGAGAGTCTTAGGAGTTGGAGTTTTTGGATTGTGTTAGAGTTGGATAAGCCTTTGTTGTGTGTTAGTGATTAGTGTGGTTAGATGTGGCTTTGTTGTGTATTTGTTTTGTATCTCCTTTCATGGTGTGGTGTCCTCCTGTGAATTGGGTAGTTGTTCTATATAGCACTTTTGGTTTGGTTGGTAGTTCACTACTCACGGCAAATAAAAGCACAATATTTCTCTTGGGCTTGGTATCTGTGTCTTCCCACTGCACACATTCCCCTCGTTTGTTGTCATATTTCCTGACCCCTAGACAGGGACGTGACAATTATTAAATATTATTAAAACATATAAATCTTTTTAGTATGTATACAATTTAGACAAGTAGCAAACATCTCTTTCCATTTACTGAAAAAGTCAATTTTCAGTTACTTATCTCATTATGGTTATAAAGCATTGGTGCATTTAAGTAGAAAATTAGTGCAAAGCAGCAAAGAAATTAAATCTGTTCAGTCTCCTTGGTGCAATCTGTAAATTGAATTGAGGATGAGTAGTTATACATTTTGTCAGTGGACTTCCAGGTTATATTATGATTAGCATGTTATAAAAATGGCATTAGACCCTCGCAGCTTAGAGCAGAATGCGGGGAATTAATAATTACATCTGAGGCAGGAGCAGAACATGGTATCTGTCAAAAGGAGCAAATCCCATGCAGACCATCTAGACTCAAATTCACCCACCCAGGCCAACGTAATCCTGCCCCTGCTCTGAGGTTCTACTCCATTCTTCACAGGGTTATTCAGTTAATGAACACATACATAACCAGGCATTCTGTGTAAAGCAGGCTCATTCCAGAGTGCTGTAGATAGATGATATGCATTAGGCTGCCTGTGATAAGAATAGAATGCTTTCGGAGACTTCAGATGAAGCATTGCCTGTATGTAAGTGGGCCAGGCAGGCACTCTCTTTTTGGCCATTTGTGTGTGTGTGCGTGTGTGTGTGTGTGTGTTTTGACATAGTTGGCAACGATAATGTAATCTAGCATGCTTGTTTATATATATGTGTGTGTATGCATATGTAGAGTAAAATATTTCTTGTTCTTTTTGGCCAAAATGAAAACAGCCCTTCACAAATGAGGTCTTTCTGCATGTGTGAAAATGACCTGACCTGTAATTTCATTTCCCTCCATCGGTCTGTGTTCTGACAACCATTTGCCAATATCTGTATGTGTTGCTTTATGTGTGTGTGTGTGTGTGTGTGTGCACGTGTGTGTATGGATGTACGTTTGCTGGAGGAGCAGGTGTGTGTATATGAAAGTAATCAGACTTCCATTCCCACACTGACAGCTCTTTTACTCTGTCTGTATAAAGTCAGGTTTCATCCAAACTGCCAATATATTTCCCTGGCGAAGCATCAGCTCAATTTCCCTCTATTTCCACTATGGCTGATAAGAGTTAAGCCCTCTTCCCTGCACAGGAACCTGCACAGAACACAGTCTATAGGGGCAATCTACAAATAATTTAGGATATAAAGCAGCAGTAGTCAAACGTTGACATAAACTAATCTGCATGAATGTCATGGTCCTTTTGTTCAGTGGAATGATGTACAAAGCATCTTCAATCATAAAAAAAACAATATGCTAAGAAGTTTTTATTGTTATTAGTGCATATGGCTGCTCTTTTATTAAAGTGTCTGCCATGAGAAATTAGTGGTAGGATCTGTATGCCTGTCCAAGACAATGATGTATTGGATAGATTGTGTAAAAATACCCAGTGTTTGGGCTGTGGAGCCCAGGGACCCCACTGGGGTCTCCCCTGGGGGAATCAAATTGCAGGGGCTGGTTAAAACTCTTTAATGGCTTAATGGGAGCCAGTAGGGTCCCTGCAGGTATACCTGGGAAGATAGGGGTGAGGGGGAATAAATAGTAAGAGGAGACAGGGTGAGTGAGGAATAGAAGATGTGGACAGCTGGGGAGATGACTGTGTGCTGTTGAAGAAAAGTGGACAGAAGCTGAGAAAAGACAGAAGAAACTGGAGGTAAAATGAAAAAATAGAAAATGGATAAGGCTGAACATGATAAAGAGAAAGGAAATGATGGGGGAGGATATCGCAAAAGATTACTCTTCTCCACTCTCCAACTATTTCCTATCTATGATGCTCCCTGCCTGAAATATAATTTTCCTAATGATTTGAGGCCCTGTATCTAGTATGCCTAGTACAATCTGCATTGTTCCTCCTCCTACCTATTTAACATTGTTGTAAAGTTGTAGTTATCATCTTGGACAGGAACTTTATATTAAAAATTTGTGAAAGGGTCAGATAATAATTTCATTTTTCAGCAAAGGAAAGCTGCTGGGCCACACCTCCAAGATTGTGAATCCAGGTCATATGTTTGTCTTGGCTGCTTAATGACCTGCATCTTATTGAAGATGAGCAGAATCTGCGACAGGAGAAATAGAGCCAAGCCGAGCCGACTAAAGCCAATCAATGGCTGGAAGTGACCATCTTGCCAATTTATGGGAGTCACGTTACCTGGTTTCCACGGTATTCCCGGTCATGTGACACATTCCAACATCACACTGACAAAAATATGAAAAGTTCCAATTCAATCCCCAAACAGGCACTTTCAGCATGATTTACACACAAATACAAAGTAGCTGATAAATGTAGGAGGAGGAAATATGTGCAGCTGCATGCAGAGTTTGGAAAGGGATTGTGCATTGATCTCATTATTTTCTCAGACTTACAGTGAACTATTACATTAACTAGATATGAGCAAACCAGAATTTACAGAATATATTCTCATACACCATGTCCCTTGAGAACATATTTATTCAATGCTGAGTACAAAACTGAGAAGAAGGGCTCTGTGGATTGTGGGTCGCTCTCACTCTGGTTTTATCAGTGTTTCACAGATGTTTACAGACTTTGCATTATTTTGTCCTGTGGTCTCCATTCAGAAACTAGCTGTATTATTAGGTGACATTTGATGAAAAAAGGGTAATGTATAATTGTTATGGCTAATTATGTGTAGTGTACATTGTGTGTGTTTATTGTTCAAGGATAGGAGACTGTTGTTTTAGCATAAGTCAGACATTGAGTAGAAGACTGATTTTGTACTGTATGTTAACCATCAACCAGCAGTAAATCAGTGATGCACAATTTAAGATCAGGTGAAACCATCACTCCAGACACCACCTAAAATTACTTTTCATTAATAATTGATGGAACAATCTAATAAAGTGAGCATTTAAAAAACATTTAAAAGTGAATAAGTCATATAAATGCATAACCATGCATATCTCTATATTGTACTTTAATATCAATGAAAATTAGATTTTTCAACTAGGCTGTGGTCCAGTCTAGATGCCATAGAGCAGCTGAATTGAAAGCATGGAAATGGAAAGCACTGAGCTTTGAGAACGTGAACTTTTCTCCACCTCAGTGTGTCAAGGAGGACAGCCGGGTGTTAGTGAGTGGGTAGAGGGTTATGAGTTCCTCTCTATGGGAGGCTTGGCCTGGTACAGATTAATGAGTCACTACAGCAGTTTTAACCTTAACAGAACTTCAAAAAAACTTTGAAGGAACTTAAATGTTGATCTTTCTGATGTCAGGGCAGAGAATGTCTTTCCTCTTAGTAGCACAGCTTGCACCTTCTCCAGTATTTCTGAAAATGTTGCACTAAAAAAATAAATAAACCAATGAGATGGAACCAAACACCATGAAGGGCTCCTGTTGCCCTTTGGATTTGGGAATGGCAACAACATCAGCAGACTTGAATATGCTTTACTGCCTGCCGTAATAACTATGAAGTCATCCTGAGCTCACCCACGTTATCAGGTGGCCACAGACCAAGGCTAAACAAATGTCACCTTTGTAAGAATGAGCATCACAGGAGCATGCTTGTTTTGCATAGCGACCGTCTACAAGATGATATGTGACATTCCTGTGTAATTGTTGTGCGTGAAGATTCAACACCTCTGTTTTACATGCCTTTTGTCTGACGGCAACGTGTGAAGAGTCAGCCGTCAGGACCGCCCACTCTCTTTGTCTTCCCCAGATGGGAAGCACCGGGGACGTGACATCAGAAACAACAGGTTCTGATTGGTCAGTGACAACTTCCTGTAGGCCAGTGACAATTTCCTGTAGGCCAGTGACAACTTCCTGTAGGCCAGGGGTATAAAGGTCTGCTCACATGTGGAAAAGGGACTGAGCTTTCTTGCTTTCTTGCCCATTTTTCTCATGGCTTTTCTCTCCCTCTCTACTCTTTCTTCTTATTTCTGTTTTCTCTGTAGCATTGGTACCTTTTTACATTCAATATTCACATGCAACTACAATAATTATTTACCGGTGTTAATAAATTAGAAACTGTTCATTTTTAACCTCTATTGTGCCATGCCTCTTTCTGCCAGGTAACATCAAATTTGAGTGGTTTTAACATCAAGTTGGTTTGAATACAGTGCTTTGTGTGGAGGGAGAATGAGTTTTTCTACACTCTGTTCTCTCTCCTACACCACATGGTCTTTTTTTACACCTTTATCAGGGTAGGGTTTACATCACCCATGGCAAGATGAAGCAGCTCCCAGCTTCTTTGAATAGATCTTCTCAAGTTTACAGTGAAAAGGAACAATATGATTTTGCTTGATTTACTGAAGTCAGTGGACCACACTGCACATCGTCCATGATGGAGTTCTTTTAGATTTTTTTCTTTAGACACCCACCAGTGAGAAGAGAAGCCACAAGCAAGATTTTCAGCTCAGTGTCAAGTGGCCCGCAGGTATTTTACAAATCTTTCTTCACTGATGGTGGTGTCACAGCACATTCCCATCTGCTCTTGTGTCTACACAGCATGTCAAATTTGTCCTGATTACAGAATCCCATATCTAGACCCTCAAGGTGAAAAGGATACAGCATCATTTTAAATTCTGCTTGAACTGTAGCCAAGACAAACACTGAGCACTTTCCTTTTTCTTTAAACAAAAAGAATACCAACTTCCATTACATTTATTATATGTTGATTTTCATACAAAAATGTTCACCCACAGGAAGGATGGAGGAATTTTCCATTTGAACTGGAGAGGCTGGCCTGAAATCACATGATCAATGCAATCCTCCTTGAGTTTGAACGTTACAAAAGCTCATCTTTACATTACAGTTCCTTTCAGCTTTTTATTCTAAAGGAAATGTGACAAAGACCAGGCTTGGTGAGGACAGATGCCAATCACGGGTATAGATTCTTTTTCAGCCCCTCAAGCCTTATATGAAGGCCAAATTGGACATTTATCTTCATGCTGTTGTAAATTAGCTGAGAGTCATTTGTCATTTTTGGGAGATGGTTATTTATTGATCAGTGCAGAGTTAAAAAAAAAAAAAAGAATATCGAGCTGTGAACAGACAGAGACCATTTCTTCAGGGTGATTTAATTTCAGAAAGATAATCTTTTTTTCTGCAGGGACATGATTACCTGGGGTGGTAGTGGTATGTGTAAAATCAGTTTACACATAAGGTTTTTTAAAGAACATAAATTCCACACATGAACCAAAAAACCTGGACACAAGCATTAATGTGTCATAAGAGTGATTTACCATATTAATCGGGATCATGCTGCTGTGAAATTGGAATTAAAAAACATTATAATAATTGATACATAATATAATGAAGACCCATATTGTAAGTTATTCATTAAGTTATATCTCCTAGTCTGTTACTATTACCTTTCCAGTCACAAACATCTGACCTCTCCTGCTAACATGGTATCTCTTTCCACCGAATATTAATGACTAGAAGCTTTTGTTTTCAACCCCATTCTCTGTAAACTGACAAGACTGAGGTCATCACCTCTGAGAAGCTACAACTACTATTCCCAGTAAAATTCATTGTAATTGTCACGACTACGGACTTACGGGGGAAGGAAGCGCAGAGGTCTGACATGCTGGGAACGGGGTTTTATTAATACAAACAATAACGAAATACAAATAAACAGCGGCGCGGTGGCCGAAAACGATTTAACTTAAATAACGAACTGAAACTAACCCGTAGGCGTGTGGCGATTGCCAGAACTCAAAACGCATGAAACAAAACTAGGTCAAGTTCGTGCAGCGAGTTCACGAAAATGCCAGCGACCCCGAACGGGCGAAAACTTCCGGCATTTATGGGGCGTCAGGATTGCATTCCGGTGTGGAGCCCAGCTGCAGGCAATCCTGACAGTAATTTGTGAAAGCACCAGATGAAGTGTAGTTAGGAACTGACTCAGTGCTGTTTTATAAGCCTTCTAAATGTTCACAGACTTTTTATATAATAAATCTGCCTTGAGGTTAAGTCCTAACACTGTTGCCATCACAAAAGAAAATCAAACCCAAACACAATTTCTTTGTGTAAGCACCTTGATATTTGATACAGAAAAAGTATGCAGACGGCACATTTCATATTGATGGCTGGCAAAATGTCAGCACCCATGAATACAGTGTTTTTGGTTTCACAATCAATACAAACTTCTGGAGCACTGCTTGAAGTCACTTACACCACATCCAAAAGACAAAGAATGTTATTCTACGCTTTGTGAAATGAAAAGTGTTTAAAACTTAGCTATGACATTGATATGGTTGTGAATAAATGTCCTGTTCAAACACAGCCTGGGATCCTTGATTGCAACACTGCTAGAAAGTTTCATTGGAAGTGTAGTGACATTTCAATTAAATTGAATAAAACACATTATTTGCATGTTTAGAGAGAAATGAACTCATGAGGGGGAGTGGAAACTTAAATTTGAAACACATGAATACATGTATTTAGATTTAAATAAGTGTCATGATCCGGACTGGCAGCGGTTGACTCCGGATCCGGAGTCCGGACCGGAGTTTCATGTTTGTCCTGTGTAATGTTCCCTGATCGTGTTCACCTGGTGTCTATTTATATAATTGTATATAACCATCCTGTTCGTGTCTGTTCACGGTCGGGTCATTGTGCGTGTTCATGTTCCCTTGTCGCGTGTATTTTGTATTAAACCCCTGTCCTGTGATCGTGTGAATGCGTCCTCCTTCAACGCCATGTCCAGCCCACCCGTGACAGAATTACCCGACCATGTGGACGCTGCCGATCTACGCCCCGCTGAGATCCAGGGAGCCGTGGATGCTCAGGAGGATGTCTGCCCCACAGATCCATGTTCAAGGTTCCATGTATGGACGTCCCCCGACGCCACCGTCTCGTCCGGATTCCAGCAACGCAGCTCCGGTAATCGCCAGTGCCCTGCCCAAGATCCAGTCCATGTTTTTAAAGTTTCCCCAAGCATGACAGACTCTCGGCGGCCTACGAAAGCTACCGTGGGGTCGAGAGGATCTGTCACGCTGTCCATGTTCCCCCTGGCGATTCCGGAGGCGGGGACTACCGGCGAATCCGTGCGACCGGACCTCGATGGCCTAAGAAAGCTACCGTGGGGTCGAGGAGACCGGTCGCGCAGTTCAGGTGCTACCGACGTTAATCGAGACGAGGGAGGCGGCGAACTTCCCAGCGGGGCGTGCCGGAGACTGACCGGAGTGACTGTGCCTGCGGACGGCGGACAGGACGCCGGTCCCCCATGGACAAGCCGTGCTTTGGCCCGGGCCTGACGCCGCCGGTGCAGGACAGCCGCCACTCATCCTTATGGACTCTTCCCCCCTTTCATTGAACGTTTTGTGGGGCACTCCCAGGTGGTAGTGCCTTTGAGGGGGGAGTACTGTCATGATCCGGACCGTGCAGGGGTTGACTCCGGATCCGGAGTCCGGACCGGAGTTTCATGTTTGTCCTGTGTAATGTTCCCTGATCGTGTTCATCTGCTTTCTATTTATATAATTGTAGAAAACTATCCTGTTCGTGTCTGTTCGCCGTCGGGTCATTGTGCGTGTTGATGTTCCCTTGTCTCGTGTAGTTTGTATTAAACCCCTGTCCTGTGATCGTGCGAATGCGTCCTCCTTCATGCCATGTCCAGCCCACCCGTGACAATAAGAAATGTAATGTTAATTAAAAAACAGACTGTAAACTCCATTTATATACTGTTGACATTTTTCATATCTCATTGTAATTAACCTTTTAAATATTTTTTATTTTATTATTATAATTTTTTTTACCACAGACTGTATTTTAGATGTGTTGATGGTGCGTGATAATGCAGCATTGTTACTAGTATGTTGTGGAACCAGCATGTCATAATGTGTCATGCCGCAACATGTCATCCATTTTATCGTGTCATGCCATTTTATCCGTCCCATGTCAAATTCGCCTCATTGCATATTTAGTAATGTTCAAAGTAATGTACTAAGTGCAAAATACAAAGTATTTTTCTTTACTTCCCGTTAAAATGAGGTCAGGTGCAGATATAAAATACTGATCAGTAGAAAACGGGCAAATAGTATTTTCATTTATGGCAAAATAGTAAAAATCCAACAGAAAACACAGGACCGATGCCCTGCAGCTGAAAGGGGCGGGTCTCACCAAAAATGCAACTGCCAAGCAAGGCACTTCCTGTTCCCTTTCCATCAACAATCCACTTCCAGCTGTAATTCAGTACCACACATGGAATCCAGATTGTGCTTAACCTCACATGGTTAAGATTGGATTGGCTGGAGCTCTGATTGTATTACATTTTTCCCAGAAGACAAAGGCAGCAGGTGCACAGAATCGTCTACTCCCACCCATCTCTTCACACTCAGCCTCATTATGACAGAAAGAGTGGTGGCCCTCCATTTTTCATTCATGTGACCAGAGGCCAGTGCGGTATAAAAATACAACCTGTGCACCTGAGGTACCACACCACCACCACTGCTGGAGACTTTTCACATAATACACACATCCATGACGTAGGAAGTAATATTCTTCCCTTATTCATCAACATCTGTAGCAGCAGCTGGAACCTTAAGATATAAAGCTCTGAAATTTGGGTGGAAATTCATTGTGCAAATTATGTGCAAAATATGAAGTGAGTGTGTTGTGTTGTGGAGTGTGGGTAGCAAACGACCCATGTATGAAGAAGACACATGTTTACTTAACACATGCAACAAAGTAGATCAAGCAAAGAATGTGAACACAACAGAGTGCAATATCTGGTGTTCAACAGGTCTGCAGTATGAACTGGAATTCATGTGACCACTTAGGGGTGCTATAATAAGACAACACCTTTTGACAAAAGCTGGATCTGATTCTGCTCCAGCATTTTCTCTTATGACAAGAAATGAACTCAACTGTAATTTGCAAACAGTTACCCTGCCAGAAGTCTGGTTTCTGCAAAAACCATCAGTCTATGCAGCCATGTTCTAGAAACTGTTCATGTCTGATCCACTCCCAAACAGTGACTAAGGAACCAGAAAAGAGGCCCAAAATACTAATTCAGCTGCTGGTGAAGTGAAAGTGAAGTGATTGTCACTGTGAAACACAGCACACGGTGTGTCCTTTGCATTTAAACCATCACCCTTAGTGAGCAGTGGGCAGTCATGACAGGTGCCCGGGGAGCAGTGTGTGGGGACGGTACTTTGCTCAGTGGTACCTTGTCAGCTTGGGATTTGAACTGGCAACCTTTATGGTTATAGGTTCATTTCCTTACCCGCTAGGCCACCACTGCCCCACTGGTCCAGACTAAAAGCCTCAAAAATGATTGGAAGCAGTAAAAACAGGTCTGCACATGGCCCACCAGACCAGCTGTGAACTGGGCTGCTGTTTGCTTGTTACAAGTACCATGAAACGGATATTTAGACAATCACTGTTTTATAATTTTTTTCTTTTTTCTTCCAGACTTTTCTGTTTGTAATATCAAGTCCCATTTCTGTCGTCTTGAAGCCGAAGTCCTAAACAGAGCAGTAGTGGTAAATATTAATTTGAAACTTATCTAGTGGGGTATCTCTTGACTGCCTCCCAAATCAAGTCTTTCTCCATGAGGGCACATTGTTAATTTTCCTGCTTATGTCCTTCTTTTTCTTTTTCACCTGCTGTTTTTTTTATTTAAATAAAAACATTACATAAATGATATTAAATGCTAATTAAACCCTTAATCATGATTTTGTCTCAGCAAATCCTAGTTTATCACACATAAGACTGACATTAAGGTATTTAGGATAATTTTTGTCTCAGTTTGCATAGTGCAGTTACCTCTTGTGGGAGGTTTATGGGTGTGGTGAGAGAAGACACACAGGTAGTTTGTGAGGAAGAGAATAAGGGTAATTGGAGATGTTTGATCTTCTGTGGCAACCCCTAATGGAAGCATCTGAAAGTAAAAGATTGTAGTGTAGACCACACAAAGGAACACTGAAATCTGGGTTACATTTTTGGCTTTTTTGGGTTTTTTTTTTCCTAAAGGCTTCCTTCAATACAACCTGTGGTGGTCATCTATGTCACATTTGTAAGCAAGTACACACCAAGCACAGAACTAAACCTCGAGGATCATCCCTCCAGAGTCGGTGCCCAAAATTGTCTCTTTATGCATGTGAGGCAAGTTATTGTCAGAATTCCTGCACGAATGGCTCTGCAGTGAGGTCACATTCTCGGTCCTGTTGACCATGTTCACTTCACGTTTCACTGCTCTGCTTGTGTCTTCTCATGGGTTTTAACACACAACATAAGTATTGTGATGACACTATAAATAAAGCTTGGGCATATAAAGGTCAAACAGAGCAGACAATAAGTGAGAATCTCCAGAAGGGAAGCTTCTACTCAGAGGTCTCTCTCCAGCAGTCACACATTGGTGAGGGAGCAAGTGGTGCATGCTGGAGTCTGGCAGGCTGCATCCCTGCTAGCACAGTCTGGATGGGTTGGCACACGTTGGGCCCGGGGCAAGAGCCTCCGCTGACAGCAGTCAGTGGACTGGAGCTAACCCACTGACAGGCCTGGCTGGAATCGGGAAAATGAACAAGTGCCCCGCACGCTCACCATTTGTCTTCCCCTGTGCATTAGTGTTTGTGCGCGTGTGTGTATGTGTGTCTGCACAAGATTGTAAGAATTTTTGTGTGAGTGTGTATGTACCCCGGAGTAGTGCTGAGATGCTAATGGCTCTGATTCGTTGCTGTTTGGTTTCTTAAACTCTTACAGCCCCCTGAGGGCGCGGATCCTGGAATGTGAAGGCCGTTGGAGGGAACATTAAACACCAGGGGCCTGGGGTGTATGTGTGCGTGGGCATGCTCATGTATCAGCAGATCTGGCAACAGCTTCAAATCGCTCCAGCGAGTGTGGGATGACTGGGGGTAGGGCTCAATGTGAGGGTTTGGCATTCTGGAGGTATGGATGGTTGATGCTGCACTGATCTGCACAGAGGATGGGAGCAATAAAAGCAAGATTGTGTAACAGTCTTAAAATAAGAGCCCAGTAATCCAACACTCATGTCTGTTCATAAACCTTTCATTCCACAATACACTACTTTACTTTACTTTGCAGACGCTTTTATCCAAAGCGACATACAGGAGGAAGACACCAGCAATACACTAATGCCGATCAGCCAATGGAATATGAATGTAGTGCTCTGATTCTTTTCAACATGCTTTGTCTATACAATTCCCTACATTACATCACCCGTTGATTTTTCAGTAATTTCCTTTTTTATTTTTTTTATTACTGAATATTAATGTCATGAACAGGAGGAATGCATGAGTGACAGGTTTGTTCTGTAGGGAAGTAGGGAAGAACAGATCCACTCATTTTGTAGCCCTGGCCAGAAGTTCAGCTAGTTATAGAAACACAGTACCATCACTGATACAACACATAATTTGTTGATGAACTGCAGTTCTTGTTATCCTGATATGGTTGAATGTAGCAGCTTAATGAGAAATGTTAGGATAATGTTAGGATAGACCAGGTTAACACATTAATATAACTTCAAGCTACTGTTATAACCACATCTTCCAATGCCAAACAATGTAGTCAAAAGCCATTTCTGATTTTTTTTTGCTGATAATGACATACAGAAAGATGATTTAGATTAACTGTAGATGAACAAATGTTGAAACTAAAATTGTGTCGTTTAATCACAGATGGTGGATTGTGCTTAAAACCTTACTGCAAGTAAGGCAGCAGGGCTAATGTATTAGAAGATAGTGAAAGTGACGTGATTGTCATTGTGAAACACTGCAGCACAGCACATGGTGCAGACAGTGAAATGTGTCCTTTGCTTTTAAACCATCACCCTTGGTGAGCAGTGGCCAGTCGTGACAGGTGCCCGGGGAGCAGTGAGTGGGGACAGTGCTTTGCTCAGTGGCACCTCAGTGGAACCTTGGCGGCTCGGGATTCGAACTGGCAACCTTATGATTATGGGACCACTTCCTTAATCGCTAGGCCACCACTGCCCCATTGACACATCAGGGTAAGAAGGGAGGAACATGCAGTGATGCACCCATCATACATAGTGTCTACTGTACAGGACTGTGGAGTTTGTGGTGTTATATTCAATGATATTATGAGGTATTAAAATGAAGTCAGCTGAAATGTGAATATACAGAGTGATCCTAGTGTTCAGTCAATGGCACAGGCATGTCTCGATATGACAATGGCAATATTCATCATGTTCTAACAGTGAAAGGATGTTTCAGGGAGCAGCAGACATAATTTTCACACATGGATTGGCCTGAAGTAAATTACTAAAATTAATGTTTTATCATTGAAACAATGCCTTAGTCAAAGCATACACTGGTTTAGAATTATATTGCTATGGTTGCTCATAGGTTATAAAATGGATTTTATGTCTGCTTAAAGGGCAATTTCCAGGGCACCACAGTAGCTCTCATTTCTATTTTGGAGCAGTTTCCTGGGCAAGGAAGTAACTTTTCTTTTGCAATTAACAGTGCTCCAGAAGAGACAAAAGAACTACAGAGGGTAGTTCTTGGCACGTTACCACCATTGCCTGTTGAAGGTTTTTCAGGAGGTGGTGTGATCTCTTCATGTCACTCACTGTAAATAATTCAGCATTGTCCACATGGCACAGTTTCTGCATTATGCACTCTGTAGAACAATATGTTGCATCTGTTGTTTTCTCCTCCAGTCGAAACTGGCATTTGCCTTTTTGAGGTGCTGTCAAATATGCCCCATAAGAAGAAGTCATAGAAACATATACAGGTAGAGTGGTGTGAAAAAGTGTTTGCCCCCATCTGATTTCTTACTTTTGCCCCTGCCTGTTGTAGAGAATGTCCACCACCTTCCACGCCACACATTCACCACCATCTCCAGCAATGCGCCCAGCCCTGTGTGGAACATACTCATGGTTCCAGGACCCTTCTGCGGAGCAGCAGGTACATGCCAGTCCTTTTTAACATCCTGTGGCATGTACTTTGCTGCTCTTCCCTCCCTCTCAGACGAAGACAGGATCACCACTATCCTCACGCGTCTGACTGGGTCAGCCCTGTGGCAGTGGCCACTTCCCCTCTTTATGTCCACCAGATGGCTACCCAGGGAGGAAGCTCCTGACCCAACTGCACTGGTCCAGGATGAGGTGGACAAGCCCCAAAGTACCCCTAAGTTCAGCCAAAGTTTTTTTTGGGGGGGGTGCAGCTTGGGTTGGGGGCTCCTCCTGAGGCGAGGGTGGGAAGCGACGAGGCTGGGTCCACTGGTAGCCGGTAAGGAAAGCGTGCCAGGCATGGGCCTGGGTCCGCTTCCAGAGGGGTGGAGCACCACAGAGCCCCCTGGAAGGTATGAGGACCCAGCTGGGACAGGCAGGAAGAGGGCCTGCTTGCCCCAACGGATGCAGAAGGGGCTGGCTGGATGGTCTGTCGAAGCCCCCACACTGGCACCATGGACGTGCAATGGAAGGGGCTACATGTGCCCAGAAGACACTGCAGGGCATGAGCCCTGTGGCTGCCGCCATCCGCCCTGCCTCCTCCACTGATGGTACTGCTGGGCGTCCAAGGATGTAGCCTTTGGAGGGGGGGCTGTGTCAGGATTGTCGTCAGCTGGAGACATCACCTGGGCCCAATCAAGCCAGAAGTTAAAAGGCGCCATGCAGCCGTGAATTTTCTGGAATTCTTTTGTAGATCCTTACAACGTATGTGTATTTTAAGTTCTGGCAATCGGCACATGCCTGTGGGCTAGTTTTTGTTCTCCCCTTTATGTCCCCTGTTTTCAGCCATCGCGCCATGTTTATTTGTATTTAGTAATAAATCCTTGTTTTCAGAATGTCCCGGTTCTACATTTACTCATCAGCTCGCCGATGTGACACCAAATTTTAAGTGAATAATTTTACTTTTAAGTGGAAAACATCAAAATCTATATGGACCTGTGTAACAAATTTGTTTATTATTTGTTTGTATATTTAAATATTTTGATGATATGAAACATTCAATGTGATGAGGGGCAAACACTGTCTATGTGCTTAGATTTATGATTCTTTGCCAGAGGCTAAATACAGATTAAAAAATAAATAAATAAAAATCAAAAAGCGCATGTGTCTCTCTGCCACTTAGTCATCGGAGATGTTCAGCTCTCAGTCACATGTACATGCATGCTCACACTTGACTTCATATCAAGTGTCGGTGTATTGTGAAGATCGGTGCCCTAATCTGAACATGATTATATTTGCATTTGTTTCTGCCTGATTAATGCAGTCATTTCCCAATCTCCATATGTTTGTTTTCACCAAACACCAAAGTACATTGGAATGGTTAAGACCACATACAATTTGCAATATACAAGGGCCATCTAGAACCTGCTGTCTATCTTGGGCAGGAATTCTGTGGTAAGGTGATTTGAAGGTGTGGGTACAGTATCTCATTATAACAAATTAATTTAACTTAGCTACCCCACAATAATGTACAGCATGTATGGTGTCTATGGGAAAAGAGGATTTCGACAAATCAAAATACATTTCTGCTTATTACCAGCCATATGACTGATTTTTAAAGAAAAAACTGTCACCCACAGAAAAAAACATAATTGGGGAACTTCATTACATTTCTTCCTTATATTCCAGTGTTAAAAAGAAAAAGAAACCATTTTCTGATGTCTGTTGCCTGCTCAGTTTAATGTGAAATGCATCACCATGCCCCACAAGCCCAACTCCACTGGCACCAGAGAATAGGAGAGTGGATCTGATTGGTCCACACCTCACCCACTGGGGTGATCATGGTGTCATGAGTTGGTTGCAGCTGAAATGCCAAACTATGATGACAACAACAAGTCATTTCTCAGTTTTAAAGGCACAAAGAACAGTTATACAACAACATGTGACTGGTCTGTACATGCCTGAGAGAGTTTTGCCTCATGGAGCTTCACAGATCCATTCTGTAAACTGACCTTTTCTGCCACGTGATGCTGCATCAAATGATTGCAATGGCAATGATGGCCTAATATGACCAATTATGCAATATGCAATCAAGCATATAGCTTTAATGGACTTATAAGGTTCACAAAACATGAGAAAAACTTTAATAGGCATTTGAACTAGGCAACTGGGGCCACCATGCAGTGCCATGAACACATTGGTTTGGTTTTGCTTGGTTTCTTTCCCAGGCTCCTCTCTCAGGCTCCTCCCCCCAGGCTGATTACAACTGCAACACCTGCATCTCATCAGGAGATCTTGTATTTTTGTTAGGCCTCTGAAACTAGAGGAATGGGCTGCCAGGCATTCATGTTGTTGACCTCAGTGCTGTGATAGTTTAGAGGATTGAGTTATTAAAAGTTAGGACTAGGTTTCTCACCTGATTATGTACATATTATAAACTTTTTGTACACTTTGGCTCCCCGTGTTTGCTCACACATTTTCACATCCCTAGCTCCCCCTGACCCTAGACCATGGGGTTGTTCATAACACCAACATGGAATAGCAAATAGCAAGGAATCTTTTAAGGTCAAACATATCAAAACTGTCAGGAAATGTTTACTATTCTGTCTTAACTATTTTTTAAAAATGGGGCGGAATTGTAATACCAAATGACCACAGTAGTCTTATACAGTGGGTCAATCAGATCTTAGTACCACTACACAAAACACTACACTACATTCATCCTCTGTTCCCTGTTCCACATCATTTAAAGATGTATTATAGTGAAACGTATTGCATAGACCATGGCATGAATGACCCAGGGCAGTGGTGGCCTAGCGGTTAAGGAAGCGGCCCCGTGATCAGAAGGTTGCCGGTTCGAATCCCGATCCGCCAAGGTACCACTGAGGTGCCATTGAGCAAAGCACCGTCCCCGGGCGCCGGTCATGGCTGCCCACTGCTCACTCAGGGTGATGGGTTAAATGCAGAGGACAAATTTCACTGTGTGCACCGTGTGCTGTGCTGCTGTGTATCACATGTGACAATCACTACACTTTAAAAAACTTTACAATGCAAACCAGAGGGGGACTGGTTTTCGTTTCTGAGCCGTGTTTCCTCTGAATGTTCCTTAATTATTCTCTGTTCAGGGAGTTTTTGCTACTGTCACCTTTGGCATGACGTGATTGTCACTGTGAAACACTGCAGCACAGCACATAGTGCACACAATGAAATGTGTCCTCTGTGTTGTAAAAAAGAGAAGTATAACAACTCTCTACACAAAGCACTGGCAGAAAGAGGCATGGCACAATAAAGGTTAAAAGAATGAACAGTTTCTAATTTATTAATGCCAGTAGATTACTATTGTAGTAACATCTAAATATTCTGTGTAAAAAGGTACCAAGGTTACAGAAAAACCCAAAGTAAAAGAAAGGAGAAAAAGATAAAGAAAGAGAGAGAAAAAGCCTTGAACCAAGCTTCAGACAGATCACCTGATCCAGAGGGAAAGGCTCAGAAACAGGATGGAAAATCCCTCAGTTCCTGATAGAAAGGAAAAAGAAGTGCCCAGAGACCACAAGAGAAAATTATTTTATACATTTGACTCCCAGGAAGATGCCACAGACCAATCAGAATGATTTGTTTCTGCCCTGTCACGTCCTTGGTGTCTCCTGTCTGGGGCCGACAAAGACAAAACGGGGGATCCCAAAACAAATGGATGGCCTTTCACACCTCTTGCTCTGTTTGACAAAGATATGGAGAATGGAGGTGATAAACCTCTACGCAAGACAAAACTGAAGAATATCATGGACCTGCGACTTCCCATCTTACAGCATCTAACTCATCATCTTACTGAGTAGTGGGCACCAATGAAAGGTGACTGGGGAGAAGTGTGTGGGAACAGTACTTTGCTCAGTGACACATCTGTGGTTTGAGATTCGAACTGGCAACCGTCCTTACCCGCTCGGCCACCACTGCCCCAAAGTCCCTCACATTAGAACAGTGCTTGAGGCCCGACGTGAGCAAGCCAATGTACATTGAAAAAAAAAAGTAACGATTCACTAACAACATTTCATAGTATATATTTTGAAATGCTTTAACAATTTACTATTAAACAGAGCTGTAGGTTTAACCGTCCATTTTCTACCATCTAAAAAGACATTTATGTGATTACGCATTAGTCAGAAGCTCTTATCTAATTACTCGTCTAAATCCAGGTGACTGCTATTGGCAGCAGTGAACTTTGCACAGCCTTCCTGGCCAACTTCAGATATTCTGCACAACCTGTACAGTAGGAAGTGTAAATATAAATGTTAGTTATATAAATATAAATGCTGGTTAACAGTATTTACAGAAATAAACAGGAACAAGAAAGAGCCAAAATAAACCTACATGTAATTATCGGTGCTTTAATCATAGTGTTGTAATTGGTGAACTAGTGACCCATACACCCTGTAACACATCAGGTCTGCCATTCCTCACCTAGTTTTAACAACTGCTTGACCTCATCTGCCCCTCGTGTTACTGCCTCTCCGTCATTCTCCAGGCCTCTGTTGTGAGCCGACTTGTTCTCGATGATAGCGCTGTTTTTTCAGGGTGTCATGGCCAGGCACCAAGATTCTGACAGCTCATTACAGTGGCTCGCGTTTCACTTCATGCAATCTATTAATCTATCCAGCGCACATGGCTCCTGCTTCCGCCGTCTCGCCCATTCATTACCAACAATAGCAGCGTGCTGTGTAATTCATTAAAGACAATCAAACTGCTCTCCTCTGGGTCCCTTTAATTAACTTCCATTATTAACGTAATCATTATTATTAATACACTTTAGCAGAATCTGCACATGTAGGTTTTTCTCTGAACAATAGTGCAACATTTATCCCTTCCTGCAGTCACAGCATGTGTACGTGGGTTTCCTGTCACTGCGGGATATTACCAGTGACATCACAAACCTATTCCTGTAAGCAGAAGTTGGTGTGAAAATGTGTCATTATTTTTAAGTGATCGCTGTTGCATCAATGTGGATGCAGCCAGATGGTCACCTTTTCAAGATTTTCTATGTTTCATGCCGCAGAACAGGCTTTTCTTGCAATGATCCCACAACCTTCTGATTACGGGGCTGCTTCCTTAACCGCTAGGCCACCACTGCCCCGATGATGATGTTGATGTATTTACTCCATTTGAATAAATAGCTTGCATTGAGTTTGCGGGATGATGACAAGTTTTAACTACAGCATTCCTACAGAGGGTGTAAAAATACAGCTTCAACCAGAAACATGAGCACATGACTGAAGTCACCTGCCAACTAGCTGTTATAAGGACATTCTGGTTGGGACTTTTACTTTCTGTTCCCAATATGTCCACCTCTGATAAGTCTGTAGACATGTCACCAACGTGTCCATTAACAGTGAGGGTCAGTATCTTGCGCTGATACCCTGCAGGCACTCTGCCCATTCCTACACACATGCACTTACATTAAAGACCTTCATTATTTAACTTTAAGAGAGACATAGTAAATTAACCGTGTGAGAAGATATTATTAAAATCATACCCAGTCACAGGGTGTCACAATGACATGCTACAAGAATATTTTTACAAGAATAGATGGACGTGGGTGAGACCGAACTGAGAGTTAACATTGTCAGGATGGATGTGACAGCAGCTCACAACACAGAGAGTGGGGGGATAGGGCAGGAAGACATGTATAGCTACAGGCATATGACAGCGGTGCTGGCAGGTAGAGTGGTGAAGAACATAAAAAAGAGAGTAAAGTAGTAAAAGTAGTAACTTTCACAATAATACTAAAGTTATAAAATATAGTTGCAAAAAACAGATCTTGTCCGATATGGGAAACAGACATGAACAGGACATAGCTTTATACACTCATGCACAGGTGAACACGATTAGGAAACATTACACATGACTAACATGAAACCTCGGTCCGAACTCCGGACCCGGAGTAACCCCTGCTGGACCGCATCATGACAATCAGTGTAAAAATTACCACTTGTGGGACTAATAAAGGATCATCTTATTTTATCGCTTATCTTATCTTACATTCAAGGATTAAGCAGGTATGGCCCAGTGGTCCCAGTACTGCATGTAACACCAGCAAATTCATATCATGCAAAAATTCCAACAAATACCGTTTCGTCTGATCCTTGGAGTCTGACCTAGATCTTCAAACCCCATTTAGCAAGGAATATGCATCTTCCTTCGTTATGTAAAACATATCTTGTGAGACATCTTCAGTCCTGAAACTATGACAACACTATAGGCCATATTCAGCAATCTGACCCATCACATGAACAGAGACCACAGGGAGCTGTACAACTGTACAGAAAAAGCTCCATCTTATTCAGAAAAGCCAAACCTGCAGATTGACTCTGAAAGTGCAAAATAACAATGGCCTACTATCTTGCATTCTAGCAGAATAATGAAAACTTTTTTTTCCATTGGACACAACAGATTTCGTTCTTCACCTGAGAGCTTTCTTCATGCTAAAGTACAATGGAGTCTGATTAAGACAAACACATCTTTTCTAAATTTCCCAGATTAAATTGGTGTCAGGAATTTAGCATAGAGCATGGTGACCAGTCAGAGAACAGAATGAACAGAAATCATATTTACTGGTTATGCAGCAGATAAAATTCCATTTTACACAATTTGGCCAGGAATTCATTCCATTTACATCCATGCATTTTAGTTTCATAGCAACTTGTAGCTGCACTTACAAAAATATGAGCTCCCATGACTGCAGAAGAAAAGGCCATCAGTACAGATCCTTCATGTTCGCCCTTCGGGAGGCTATTTCTCATTCAACAGCATCTCCATTATCATAACACAGTCGGCAGGCAAGACACATCCTGCCCAGGGGTGATGCTGTCCCTTCAGAATGACAAAATCGTACAGGAGGGTGGGCAGACATGACATTTTCTCAGGCAATTAAAATGCTGCAGACAGCGGTGAGCAGACCCCTAAAAAAAAGAAGAATTTGAGGTTATCTCCATCATAGCTGACAGGAGACCGAATGTTGCACAAGGGTTCTGTGGTAATGTAATTGAAGGGCGGAGAAGATAATGGCCTTCCCTGTTTAATCAGTGAAGTTTATGTTGTGAATGTGTGTAGTTCTGTCCCATTCTGTCCGTCACCATGTTTTCCATCACTTTGCTTCAGGTACCTAACAAATGTTCTCCCAGTTCAAAAAACAAAGAAGCTGATTGCAGAAAAAACATTCTATTCACCCTGACAAAAGTTGACTCCTATAATTATTTGCATGTTAAAAAGCCTTCAAAGGAGAATTTTGCAATAATAAACTTTTACAATTATGAGGGTTAAAGGCACAATAAATTAGACGAATGCTAAGCCTTTTGATTTGAAGGACGGAATTTGATTAATTCTTGAGGCATTCATATGAGTGATGCATAAGTAATGACTTTTCTAGATAGGCTGAAGAACTGAGCTGGTGAAGCAGTCATCTGTAATAGACTGGATTCCAGGCAAAGCATCATGGGAGACGGGCTTTCACTCCCGCTGAGCACATGGGGCCTCAGTATAAGCCTTAGTTCCTTCTCTACAGGATTCTGTGCTCATCTAGGAAATCTGGAACCAAGACTAACTTAATATAAAAATATGAATGTAAAATCCAAATACTAACATAGCAGACAAACCAGACAGGAACAGACTGCAGTGGAGCGTAATAACGGCACAAGGAATCAATGGTGACCCCTGCTCTCCCTCCATGAAAAGTCACATCACACCCCTCACACGCTCTGACAGACGATGTCCAGAAACAGTCGACACAGGAACCATCACTCTCATTAACACCACAGCTACACCCTGTTCAATTAGCATATTCTACTCAAATACTTTTTATTCCCTATGTTCATCATTGTCTGTAAATAATGTATTGTACTGTATTGTACTTTTTACCAGTGTATTGACCTTTATACTGTTTCTGTATCATG
This sequence comes from Denticeps clupeoides, assembly GCF_900700375.1. NCBI lineage: Eukaryota > Metazoa > Chordata > Actinopteri > Clupeiformes > Denticipitidae > Denticeps > Denticeps clupeoides. Next base: position 21,067,354 of record NC_041715.1, read on the forward strand.
GTGCTTGAATGACAAAGAGGACCAAATTAAATTCTTAGTTAACATACTTGGCCAATAAACATGATTCTGATTCTCATATTTTATTTTGATGATTTGGATGTGTGGGATGTGTGGTTTTGCCTGGTGGAAGAAACAGTGGAAGAAGGCATGATGGGAGAAGAGGTCTACCTCAAGACCCTTACCATACCTTGCGCTTAACTTCAATGCCCCCAATTCTGGTCCCACCATCACTAGAGATTACTGCATGTCCCTATATGTCCAAACTGTTGAGTCTTTAAAATTCAAAGTGCAACCTCTTAGTCCTTAGCATAGATGCTTCCAGTGCTAATTACCTGTCCAGATTACATCCAGATACAGCTCATGATATACATAAACTGGATAATGCCTTAAATGTAATTTAAACAATGCTCTGGGAGCATTGCATATATCATTGATGTTGTAATTTTGACACCTACATATACTGCTTTACATATGCGGTATTCCCTCACAATGGCCACCTACCACACTGCTGTTATTCTTTTAGAATGGTTTGGGATAATTCTTGAAGTTCTAAAGATCTCAGTCCAAGTATTTGAGGGATGTCTTTTTGTAGCACAACTCCTAAAGTCTTGGTACCAGATACCACAGGCATGTACAGAGGTGTCTCCAGGTCAGCGCTGTTTTGATGGTTGAAGGGGCACATGAGTAACTATAAAATCTCTTCTTACTTTATACAACTGCTAAATGAATAGATGTTTTCTCTTTGAAATATTTAATTTGACGTTCAACTCCTTTTGCTAGTTATTCTTTTGCCACCTGCTCAAAGCATATAAACCTCAGATGAATGGTTTACACAGTTCTTCATTCATAACAAATCTTTGCATCCACTGTAAACATAGATCACTTAGATACTCAAATACATAGAACTGGGTTATGTGTCAAACGTCAAGGTAGTTTCTCATCGGAATGTTAAGCAATTATATCACGCAGACTTAGACACACACAATGTAACATACAGTAAACCCAAGTTTTCACCTATTTCCCAATCAAACTGCACTTTTAATAGAATGAAAATTCACACTCTACTATGGAAATTTTGGTCTGCTGTGCTGATCAAAAAACAGCAGAAGGAGGGTGCTGAAGATGGGTTTTTCTCCCCCAAGGGATGATGGCGCTGCATCAAGATCATCTAGAAACAAAGGTCCTCTTGTAGATGTAACAGGGCGACAGATGCTCATGTTTCAGTTTGATTACCACCACACCATACCCAGGAGCTGTGGTATGGCTTCTGTGTGGTCATATGTCATCCTCAGACTTCATTGTTCTGGAACCAGTCATTGTATACATTTGTATACTGTTTCTTGTACATGGCACAGATTAATCCATTTACTTAGATTATGTGTTATGTATAAGGCTTTCCACAGGAATAGATTAATTAGGTTTACTGGTAAATACTTTATTTCATCGGTGGCTTCATTCATTAGAATCATTCATTAGAAGGTTATCTCCCATGAGACTGTTTAATTTACTTTCTGTAATAGATTAATCACACAGAGACAACAATGCTTCTTTCAAGATAACTGTATTTATCGCACCAATAAGACCGTCTAGATATGGCCAGACACTCCTGTGAAGAAGTGCATAGTGCATTTGAATTCCTTGCCTTTTGTTAAACCTTTTGTTCCTCCCTCCTTTAGCAGCGAGACAAGTTTTTTGTGGTGGCAGCACAAAAGCTCATCAATCTCCCATTCACTGTCTTGATGCGCAGTAAGTGAGAGGTCACACTGCCTATAATTACCCATCCCTGCTATTTGCCCATGGTGCTTTTATTATATATATATATCAACAAAAGCTTCCATCTATTCCATTGTTTCCCTCAGTCTGGTAAGGGACAATTAAGCTGTGAAAAAATGACTTTGCTTTCAAATGAACCACCTTCACCCAAAGGCGTGACTTGGAACAAACATACTGATGTGAAAATGTCGACAATCTTTTTGCAATAATCCATGGGTGTTACTAATGGTGTCTAAAGAGAAACTATGGGGACACATTCAGTGCAGAACCTTCATTATTTCTGTAGATCAAACTTCCGCTGAACACCAGGGAAATGTGAATGGGCATGTTGCAGATCACAGAATTGATCATCAAAGACCTTCAGCAGAAAAGCTGCCTAGATACAGCTGAGTGGGTTTCTGTTTTCTTTTTTTTGGTTTTTACAGTTTCAACACAGGATCCCCAGCTATTACATCCTTCGACCAGTCTTAGCACATATTTCAGTTAACATTGGAAAAACAATCTGCAAAACTTTCACTTCTATTTGGAGGGAGAGTCTGAAAAGAAGTTTTAAAAAAGAATAATGGTCCCAAAGTCTTTTTCCACCTAGCTCTCGGGTATCCTGCTCTACATTTTCAGCAGTGTTCAGGACTAAAAAAGCCACTACATCTGACTGTCACTATACGGAATTTTTGGGCTGCTCCGGTTCCATGTTCCGTGTGTCATGTTCATTGTATGTTCGTAATTTCCGTAATTGTGTCACCTGTTATGTGTGTAAATGTGTATAAATAAATCCTCATTGTGTCTAATAAAAGTGAAGTGAAAGTCATTGTGAAACACTGCAGCACAACACATGGTTGTGCTGCATTTAACCCATCACCTTAGTGAGAAGTGGGCAGCCATGAAAGGCGCCCTGGAAAGCAATGTGTTGGTACTTTGCTCAGTGGCACCTTGGTGATTTGAGATTTGAACTTGCAACCTTCTGATTACGGGTCTGCTTCCATACCTGCTAGGCCAAACACTGCCCTTGTGCATTAATCCGGTCATTGTATTTTATCTTGTTCTGAGTGCTTTTGTCCATGTACCATGGTGTCATTAAAACCCTCTGCGATTGTGTCCATTCTTCCCTGACCTGACAGATCCCACATACTTGGATCAGTTACTTCTAAATATCACGACATGGCAACACAATAGAGAGAATGCTTCAGTCACATCTTGTACCAGAGCTGTGGATTGCTGTAGATACTTTTCACATGCTTATGAGCTTTATTCCAGAATGATCAGTAGTCAGAATTCAGGGAATGGGTTGATGAACCTGTGAAATAATTGGCAGGGATAATATCTGCAAACTAAATGCAAGACCAAGTAGGGGTAAGCTGATGTCGAACAACAAACATGACTGGAGAACCAACACTGTGTACTGAAAGGGAAGGAGCAGGCTCCATTGCCTCCAATATTGCCACCACCGCTACTACAACCACTACCAAACAACAATTTATTTTTGTATAGCCCAAAATCACAAGCAGTAAGTCTCAATGGGCTTAACAACCAGTACAGATGACACCCCTCATACTTAAACCCTCTCTGGACAATAGTAACAACTCTAAGAACACTCTAATATTGTTAATGCCAATGATACGGTTCCATGGAGAGAACAAACAAAAACAGCGACGGTGACATTGTACAACTGGTACAACATTACGTGGTGCCGGTTGTACATTAGTGTTATAGTGGCCAGTACCCTAACTAGGACAGCTTAACTGAGGTGACTTGAACAATGTCATTGGTTGACTAAGTGACTGTGTATTAAAGTAGACTTATTGACACTGTGTCTGGAATTTTTACAGTGGGCCAGAGTGAACAGGTGTGTTTTCAATTTAGCTTTAAGGACTGAGACCGTGTCTGAATCCTTAACACTGACAGGCAAGCAGTCCAATAAATGGGGTGCTTTAAAAGAGAAAAATCTGCTCCCAGCTGTGACATTCTGGACATTGGGTACAAGCACGGAGCCTGCATGCTTCGAATGCAGGACTGTGGCGAATTGTAAATAGCTAAAATTTACTGGTACTGTGGGGTGAGATCATTAAGTACTTTATAGGTCAAGAGTAGGATTTTGTAATCAATCTTAAATTTCATTGGTAGCAATGACGGTAGCAAACGTAAGATCAGGGTGATGTTGCATCTACCTTTTTACCCGTCTTTGGCGCTGGGTGACATTAATTGGGTCATGGTCTGCTGGGGGTGCAGTGACAGTGCGAGAGAAACCAAAAGTTTCAGGCCTCCATTTTGGCAAGTCCACTCCTTTGCTCTGCATAAATACAGCAAATTATAGTAATCACACTCTTGACCACTGTTCCTAAATGTCATACTCCTCAAAAGTTGATGTTAGGTTTCCTACATTCCCTTTGTGTTCTTATAGGGATGTAATTTGATATAGATTTTTTTACAGATTGCTCAATAAGCATGTAAACACTAAGCTGCTAGATAGAAATATGTTAATTAAGCTGTATCATAGCAAAAGATGATCACACAAAGGCTGTAATTATCCTTATTATACCACTTAACAAAATTGTATGCAGCATAAACTCATCCTCTTTTCTTATTTGGGTTTGTGCTGAAGAATTTTAAGGATTAATTTCTGATTCAGATTCTTGCTTTTAATTTTTTTAATGGAAATTTGAACCTCTTTGCATATTATGTATTGTTTTACATTTTTATTTATTTATTATATTTTCTACAAATGTTTTAGTACCTTGTTCAACATATTCTCTACTCTGTTTGATGTCAAAATATGGCTATGTAATTTGTGAGTTTTAAGCACCAGATCCAGAACATCGTCAGATTTCATCTACATTTGCTGAAACAGAAAATAATTCTATGTGCTTATCTACAGCAGTTTTAGTATCTTATTAATTTAGTGTCTCATATGATCCTTTTGTTCCACATTCCTCATTACTTTCAGAACTTTCCAAAGCATGGAATTTTTTGTGTGTGGTATCTGTAGGTCACTATAGTGATGTGAGGAATCCACATTTTCCACAAAGATTCATTTCCACATACTAATGAAGTACTTAAAAGGCTGTATGCACCAGTGTTCCGGGTTTAGCCTTGTTGTTATACTGTGTCTGGTCGTGTTCCGATTGCAGAGTCTGTGTGTTTCCCTGTGATTCCTGCAATATGGTCACAGGGAGGCCCTGGTGCGGTCCGTGTCAGCGGTTTGATTCCCAGTCATGGGTTTTTCAGCTAAGTTGGCATAACTCGGGGTCTTGGTGTTGTATTAACGGTCTTGGTGTTTTGTATTTCAGTTGTGGTCATGTGTGGAGTGTCCCATGTGAGTGTGAGCGTTCCCTTTCCCAAAAGAAGAATTCTTTATATTTAATTGTCCCATATTAAAATAAAACTGTTTTGTATACCACCTGAACCTGGGTCCTCCCCTTTCCTTGGTATTGTGACAGTGACTTTATGTGACACTAATGGACGAGTAAAGCAGAAATTCCAATAATGTAAACTCTGAATTAAATCAGATAAATGAAATAAAAAATAAATAAAAAATCATGATCCGATAATATCATAGAATATCATGATACATTATACAGTATATACTTTGCCACTGAGCACCGTCCCCACACACTGCTTCCCGGCACCTGTCATGGCTACCCACTGCTCACTAAGGGTGATGGGTTAAAAGCAGAGGACACATTGTGCCATGCTTCTGTATGTCCAGGTAACATCAGATGATTTTAAATACAATGCTTTTTACTCAACACTTATTGCTCTTCTTTGGAAAAAGGGGATATGGACATGGGAACAGGAAAGGTACCATTTGGTCATGCTGGTGGATTTCACACGTGCAGCCATTCCAAAAGAAGAGGGAAAATTATGAGGACTGTGACTGGTGGAACTGTCAAGCATTGCACAATGCCAGGCAGTAGCGGTGGCAGCGCCTCGTGAAGAAGGAAACATCCATACCACATTTGATGTGGGCTGTACAGGAGCAGTCAGGGTCAGTGTCGATGAAAACGGTTCAGTACCAGAGCGGGCAGTCAGTCCAATGCGGCGTGCTGAGGTAGAATCCGGGGGCAGGCGATGATATGGCAACACAGATCCAAATAATCCAAGGGGTAATCCAGGAAAAGAGATCAGGGCTACAGAAGCAAGGGTCATGAGCGAAGGCAATCCAAGAATGATGGGAAGCATTGTCAAAGAGACAGTTTGGCAATAAAAAAAGGATAAACCACATAAATGAATGAGCACCACTGCCCCACAAAATTTATGCTCCAGGATGAAACCCCTCTCTGGGTCAGGAAGTGCCAACATTGGCGCTTCAGTCAGTGCTGCCTTCAGCTGGTTGAAGGCGGCTTGGCACTCATTGCCCCACCCGAAGCGCTGTCCTTTTTCAGTGATACGATGCAGAGGACGAGCAATGCTGGCAAACCCTTTGATGAAGCGTCAGTAATAGGCTAATCCTAAAAATCCTATAGGTTAATCCTATGGTTTGTCGGTACCGGCCACCCTCGAACTGTCTCCACCTTCGCTGGGTTGGTGCATATTCCCCCAGGCCCAACTACATTCTACTAATTCTGTTTCCCGGCAGAGCACCTTGCACTTCTTGGGGTTTGGCAAGAGTTGCGCCTGCTCCACTCGCTGGAACACCAACCTCAAGTTCGCCAGTGCCGTCCTGTAGTCAGCCGCATGCACCAAGAGGTCATCCAGGAAGACAATGAAGGCGGAAGGTGGCACTGTTGTAGCTGCATTGGCCGTACGGCCCTCAGAAACGCATCAAATGCTAAACTGGCCCTGGCCACCTCTGGGAGGTGTTTATAAGCTGTACTCACCAGCCACTCAACATCCGCCGCCAAGGGTCCTAGCTTCTCTCCAGGCTGTTTCTCCCAATGATGCAGCTGCTCCTTGACCCGCATTGGCCACTCCCGCTCACCAAAGCGCCGTTCCAATGATGCCACCAGTCTTGCCCAGGTCACCTCACCCTCGACCAGGTCTACTAGTACCTGGAGGGCAGATCCCTCTAGTGCCGTAGTGAGGTGCACCGTTTTTACGCTCTCGCTCCAGCCCGCCACTGATGCTATCAACTCAAACTGCCGCTTGTATGCTATCCAGGAGCTCTTGCCGTCGTATTGCTGCACCTTTGGCAGTGTCGATATTCCAGCGGAGGTACCCCACGACGAGGAGTTGGCGACCCGTTGCTCTTGGCTAATCTGGAAGTGGAAAGGCGGAGACAAATCCTGAGGCTCGCTTGAATCGCTTAACTCCTCTAGTGACCGCTGTAGATAGCATAACAGGCTATCTATCCTGTGAACCAGGCGGGGGAGCCGCTCCCCCTCACTGGGCGCCTGAGATGTTTTCGAGAGAGTGACCTCTTCCCCAGGGCCGTAAGCCGGACTGCTCCTGCAGACACCCGTTCTTCGCGGTGAATAGCAAACCTGTGAAGGGTTTTTCGGGAGAGAAAACTCTTCCCCGGGGCTGCGGGTCACCATGACCACCTGAGCACCTGTACTTTGCAGCTTCTTCTCACCCCAGGTTGCCTCCACCATTCCTGATTGTAGCATTGTCCTGTCCTGTTTTAGCTGCATTTCCTCTGTCGGCGTTTGGGAATGTCATCATGACGCAAGACTAGACGCAAGACTTTTCAAAAACCAGACACAATAGCGATAGAATGCCTCTGAACCAACACTTGTGAGAATGAGGAATCTCAGAGCCCAGAAGACTGCTGCAGGAATACTTTTATTATGACTCACCCAGGTGCAGGGGATTCCAGGGGCGTGGCCTGCACTCACTGCACAACATAAGGAGCTTTCTGAAGACCACATATGGAGATCATAATGCCATGTAATGATGCACAAGAACAATCAAATTTTCTTACCAAAAATTCTTACAGAATATATGAGAGCAGAAGGTGGCAGGGTTCATACACATTTTTACATTTTCCAGGACGTTTAAATTATTCTTAGGCAAATTTTCATGATCAAATTTTGGTGCAAATTTGAAAGGTAAAAAAATGCGTCCTTATTTTAAATTGCTGATGTAAAAAGTGAGAAGTTATATAACAACACTCTCTCTATTCAAAAGCACTGTATTAAAATCTCTTCAACCTGATGTTACCTGGCAGAAAGAGGCACAATAGAAGTTAAAAGGATGAACCATTTCTTATTTATTAACACCAGTAAATTACTATTGAAGTTACATGTAAATATTGCATGTAAAAAAAAGGTACCAATGTTACAGAAAAAACCCAAATAAAAGACGGGAGAAAAAGATAGAGAAAAAGAGAGAAAAAGCCTGAACCAAGCTTCAGAGAGATCACCTGATCCAGAAGAAAAGTAGGTAAAGAGAAAAGACACAGAAACTGATGGGAAGATTCCCCTCAGTTCCCGATGGAAGGGAAAATGGAAGTTCCTAGTCCCACAAGAGAAAATTCTTTTATTCATTTGACTCCCAGGAAGTTGCCACAGACCAATCAGAATTAGTTGTTTCTGCTCTGTCACGCCCTTGGTGTCTGCTGTCTGGGGCCGACAAAGACGGCTGGGGGAAAGCCGTTTGACAAAGATATGGAGAACGGAGGTGATGATGGGCCTGTGATTTCCAATCTTACACTGAGCTAAGTCTAGTGGAGTCGATGATGATGTGAACTCAATAACTGAATGACAAATCTGGTTTCATGTTGTGGGAATCATCTGACACAAATACATCAGCATTGGCTGATGGCCTGAGGTGCCAAGACAGGAAGTCTTGTAGGTGGCTGGATGACCACTGTATTCCTGTTTCAGGAGTTCTATTTGGAAAAGACAGAAAAATCAAAGGACAATATGATTGGTGCCAACTTTTTTTGGAATCAAATGCCAAATATAAAAGAGGTTCTGTTCATGGTCATTGTATCTTCTTTTCCTCCTCCATCACCTACAGATTCTGGGCCTTCTCCCCCTGTTTGTCCAGGGCCAGGCTGCCTCTCTGAAGCCTCGTTCCTAGTTTTTCTCTCTCTTCTTCTATCCCTTTCTCTTTTCTTTTATTTTCTGTAACATTGGTACCATTTTATATACAATATTTCCATGTAACGGCAAAAGTAATCTAGCTCTGTTAATAAATTAGAAAGTGTTCATTCTTATAACTTCTACTGTGCCATGCTTCTTTATGGCCAGGTAACATCAGACGAGTTTAAAAACAGTGTTTCAAATTCAAATTTTTTTATTTGTCAAATTTTATTTGTCACATACAGTCATACACGGTATGATGTGCAGTGAAATGCTTTTTGCGACCGCTACAGACCACAGTATTGCAAATGTTGCAACTATACAATGAACCAATATGCAAATATTGCAAACTTAACCAAATATTACACTTTTAAGTCTTTAACATAAAATATGTGTAACTGGTAGGGTGAAAGTGTGCAAATGAGTTACAGACTCATTTTATTAAAGAAAAGAGAAAAAGAGCCATTAAAAAAAAAAAAGAGCAGTAAAGTAAAAAGCGCAGAGTGATTTTGTGCAAAGTGATTTTGTGCAAAGTTTCTGTACGACACGATGGTTAAACACAGTTTAGTGTAGGTGGTGGATTGAGCAGTGTTCAGTATTTAGTAAGCAAAAACTGTATGTGTTATAATATTGACTCTTCCTACCCTGTTACAAATAAAAAGCTCTTATTCCAGCTAGAATGAGCGGCAAATGTTTCTTCCTCCAAGTTTGTGCAAGCCCGAGTAAAATGGACCCCCATTAGTTTCAGGCAAAGATTTCTGATGAAATTGACATTAATTTTAAAGGAAGATTATGGAAGCAATGCACACAGTGCCATGTGACATGGTTCACTATGTAAAGCAGCATAGATACTATAGGCCTGCACTAGTTTTAAATGTTGAGGTTTGCTCAGTCTTACGGGAACTATGTAATTCGTTATACATTCATGTGTTGATCACATTTCAATATGTGATATTTTCATATTCTAAAACTTTTCAAAACCTGGAAAAATGTCTTTTCAAATTCCATGACTATTCCAGCCTTTTAATAACCATAAGAACCCTGAGGTGGTCTTAATTCACACATAGCTATGGGTTTTGACAGTGTTCTCAGATTTTATTATATTTTTCAACAACTTGGTTTGATTTGTGAGTCACCAGTTTCAACCTGGCCTCCCTTTATGTGTTTTAGTCAGGGTGGCTTCAGAACCCAGCTTCAGTTTTGCTTTTTAAAACTTTCCACTGTTCTTGTGTACCTGCCACTACACATAAATCTAATTCAATCTTCATTGAACATGGCAAAGATCTGTCAAGGGTTGGTGTGATGTTGATGTGTTCACATTTGTCATGTGGTTTTCCTGCAAGAATAGGGAATGGAACAGTTTATGCTGGCAATGATTCTTCTGAACTCCACAGATGAGCACAAACTGAACAATCAAAGAGTGCCATTTCACATAGACATTCACAGTTTAACCACTGTGTTTTCATAGCACTTTTGGACAAGGGTCAAGTGACAATGGCATTGTCACTTCTGTATTGGACTGAAAACTGGACTGGAATGAAAAAGCCATTGTGGAGGTAATCAGTGAAGCAGGCAGCATTTTGTTTATTTGAAGTCTTCTAGTTTAAATTTCCTAATGACTGAGTCCATGTGTGAGTTGTCTGTATGAAGATTTGTCATGTTACACAAATAACTGATTTGAACATATCAGCTTTCACATTTATGGTTCCTTTAGGGGTCAGGATTATTTGCACTTGAACAGTCTGGCTATCTTGAGACAGTTCTAAATGAGCCATATACAGATGCAATAACTGAGCTGAGTCATAATAAAGTAGAATGGAAGGCTTTGGTTGTGAAATTCGGTTGTGATTGCAAAATGTTGCCTGTCTAATGCATAACAGTGGGCCAGCTTTTCTGGAAGTTCTGGAAGGCTTCAGTCAGGTGACCTTTCGACCCAGTTGTCATTGTCATTATTCATAGTGTCCAAGAAGCGAGTGAGTCTGAAACATTAATGGCACCCAGGAGAGGCCATTATAGCTCCAGGAAAAGCTAAATGCTATCCTTAAACCCTCCCATTCTCTACTCTCCCCTGTGCACCCTTTGTTCCTCAGAAAGCCCCATCATGCTCTCTTTCAGTCACCCTCTGTTGCACATATGCTTCACCTTCTCTCTCCACCCTGCATTGAGTTGTTATTCCCTTTTTTTACCTCTGACCTCATGCTCAGCCTTCATCCCAGCCTCAGTTCTCCGGCCTTCTTTGCCTCTCCCAGGAACGTGTGATTTATTGTGTGAGGGAACCGCCCAGCCTTCCAGTGTTCCATGTTTTCAACTCCCCTAGGATGAATCTTGTGCAGGAAGACAACCTCTTCCAGGTCCCAGATGAAATGCCTAAGGGGGGCACCTAAACATGTGTTAGCATTTAACTTTGAAGCCACCTCTGTTTAAAAAAGCACATTCGGACGCTTGCAGTCATTCATGACCTGTCGGGTTCTGTCTATGAGGAAGTAAAAATAATCAGCGTGGACATTGATAGTCATTCATCTTGATTTTATGTTTACCAAACCTACAAGAAGAAACAGATTAATGATACATGACAGACCATTCAGGAAGATTCAAATCCAATCACGTCTTCAGTCCAAGACCAAAAAGAATATTAATCTTGTCAAAAGTTATAATACACATGTCACTGTACACAAAAACATTCAGATGTTTGTATTTCCACAAACCAAAAAAGTATGAGAGCAGAGTGTACATACATAGCTCTGGGTTCTTACAGTGTTCTCAGCAAATCTTGCTTCGGTTTGGCTAAAACTGAAAAAAAAAAGCTGGAAAAAAGGTATAGAAGTAGGCTCACACATACACAAATTAGATGGAGCCTTTTAGGTGAATTTCTCGTAGAGAGCGCATGCAGCTCGGTGTGAGTGTGTTTTACACAATTAATTCTGTCTGTTATGAACTGGGCCAGTAAGAGCTGCTCTAGTTTGAAGGGTGCAGAAAGAACAGGTGAAGGAAAACTTGTACACTTGTCTTGAGCCAAAAACAGATGAACACAGATGGAGGGAGTTTTCAGAGGAGAATGTAAGGCCAAATCTTTATCCCCCCTTCAGATCTGTTAGAAAACACTCCAGTTGTTCTCACTTTGCCCACTCAGGCAGATGCAGATTGTCATGGTCTGGTAATCCGTATGGAGAACACTCAATTCCTGCTGTCAGATCTGTAAATGGCTCATTCAAATTCAGAAAAACTCATCTCAAAGCAAAGAAGTATTGGAAAAAACATGGTCACCTATGAACCTAAATCTGACCTTATAGTTGCAGGTTCAAAACCCACACATCATTGTGTCCCTGAGCAAGCCTTATACAATGGTTCAACTTTCACATCCAACACAAACTCCATTAATAACACTCTGTACTGAAAAAATGTTGTTTATTGAAACAATGCCATTATTTGTATGCCATTATTTAATGCCATTATTTCTGTTGCCAAATAGAATCAGAAGGTAACTGATGGTTTAATTCTGCCACAGTGGCAGTCATCTTGTTTCATGCCACAGGTCTAGATCACTGTGGATGAGATGCTTATGACAGCAGACAGTAGAAGGAAATAAAACAGACTTCATATTAATAGCGTGTTTGTGTTGTTCTATGTTTCATTTCATGGTATGTATTATGTGATTTTGCTAAAAATGAGTCATGTCTGTGGACTAAGCCTTATGCATTTACACATCACTGTGGGCTGCTGCATATCAATGTAAGTATTTGACGTATTAAACAAGGTACCTGGGCCTTGACTTAATGGCATTCATTACATTCATGCCACTGCTGTGTCTAAAAGTTGGTGAAAGTTCATAATTGATTTTAAAGCAACTGAGGATAGAATGATTATGCTGAGGCTTGCAGAACAAGTGAAACTGAACACTGTATGCAGAACACAGCTGAAATGTTTACACATTATACACAAAATAAGAGCAGCTGCTAAAATATATCCAAGCGTTGAAATAAATATATAATTTCAGAGTGAATGAGTAAGTGTCTCATGAGGAAACAGCTGTGAGAGAACCTTTGTGCTTGTGTTTGGTTCCTGCTCAAACAAGGTAGTGCTTTCAGAAAAACTCTCTCTAATTACATGCACACAGCACATTTCATGGAGGCATCAAAGGTCTAATTATATGAAATATTATAAATAGAGATCAAACATACTTCTGTAGTTGGTAGTCTTCGTCATGGGTGGGTGTAAAATATCTAAACAAAAATAATGACAGAAAAAGTGCAGTTCGGTATGGGTGTTCACGGCAGGATAAAGAGTAACCAGGACAATGAGACAAACATCTTTATACTATCCCGTTACCCTAAAGGAATTACTGCCAATTAAAAAACACTTCCTTGCTCATGGCAGAAAGAAAGATAATAAGCATAGCTTGTTAGAAGCAGTGAACTTTGCAACAATGTTATATTGCATCTATTTCTCCTTAACTATAACCTAAAACATCATTAACTAGACTAAGTAGATAAAGAGCATAAAGAAAGAAAAATGAATGAGACAAAAATATCATACTTGATCCTTTATTTTATTAGGAAATTGATGAAATTTTACTTATCTATGTGTGGCAAATGTATGAAAACCAGTATATTGCTTTTAGCAAATGCATAACCTAAGCATTTTTTGATTAGTCCTGGTGTCATGGTTGGGTGCAGCTGGAGACACAGCTGGCACAAATCAGCTTGACAGCAGGGCTCCAGCCAACGACAGGTCCTGCTGATTATACTTTACTTTACTTTACTTTACTTTATTTGGCAGACGCTTTTATCCAAAGCGACTTACAATGGGAAGACACCAGCAATTCTCGTTCGATTTCTATAGAATATCAAGTATACAAACTAAGAGCCCTGATAAGGCTTAGACTTGTCATTGAAGAACATGCTCGGAGAGTGTTGGGTGCTAGACTAAGAAAAATTATAATGTATTTATACATTTTGTATTTGTTTGTTAAATGTGTATGCATGTGTATGTGTTAAATTTGTCTGTAATATTTTTGGAATAAGAGGGTTTTCACCTTCTTCTTAAAAGTGATGATAGTCTCGGCTAGTCGTGTGGAGGAGGGCAGGTTGTTCCACCAGCCAGGGACAACAACGGAGAACAGACATGATTGGAATCGGAGACCCCGTGAAGAAGGAATTTTTAGTCTCCTTTCGTTTGCCGATCTGAGAGAGCGTGTAGGAGTGTATCTAGGTAGTAGTGTGTTGATGTAGGAGGGCGCAGTTCCATTTACAGCCCTGTAGGCAAGCATCAAGGATTTGAACTCAATGCGAGCAGCTACCGGGAGCCAGTGGAGGGAGGTAAGAAGAGGTGTAACATGGGTGTATTTTGGCTGATTGAAGATGAGGCGGGCTGCCATATTTTGGACCATCTGGAGTGGTTTTATGGTGACTGCAGAGGCTCCAGCCAGGAGAGAGTTACAGTAGTCGAGTTTGGAGATGACCATTGCCTGGACGAGGAGCTGCGTAGCCTGTTGTGAGAGAAAAGGCCGAATCTTGCGAATGTTGTAGAGAGTGAACCTGCAGGATCTGGAGATCGCAGCAACATGATGGTTCAAACTCAGTTTGTTATCTATCCAAACCCCAAGGCTTTTTGCAGATGCCGTGGGTGTTAACAATAACGATCCAATTTGAATTGAAAGGTTTTGCTGAGGAGAATTGTTGCCCGGAAAGATCAGAATCTCGGTTTTGGATAGGTTGAGTTGGAGGTGTCGCTCAGACATCCATGCCGATATGTCTGAGAGGCAGGCCGAAATTTTTGTTGCTATAGTAGCATCTTCTGGGGGGAATGACAGATAGAGCTGGGTGTCATCAGCATAAGAGTGATAGGAGAAGCCATGTGATTGGATGATGTGACCAAGTGAGCGAGTGTATATTGAGAATAGAAGGGGGCCAAGGACAGAGCCTTGTGGAACCCCTGTGGTTACCCTAGAGAGGACAGATGTCTCACCTCCCCATGATTATGCATACATGGCTTGAGCCCTGTTTGCTGAGGAGAATTGTTGCCCGGAAAGATCAGAATCTCGGTTTTGGATAGGTTGAGTTGGAGGTGTCGCTCAGACATCCATGCCGATATGTCTGAGAGGCAGGCCGAAATTTTTGTTGCTATAGTAGCATCTTCTGGGGGGAATGACAGATAGAGCTGGGTGTCATCAGCATAAGAGTGATAGGAGAAGCCATGTGATTGGATGATGTGACCAAGTGAGCGAGTGTATATTGAGAATAGAAGGGGGCCAAGGACAGAGCCTTGTGGAACCCCTGTGGTTACCCTAGAGAGGACAGATGTCTCACCTCCCCATGATTATGCATACATGGCTTGAGCCCTGTTTGCTGAGGAGAATTGTTGCCCGGAAAGATCAGAATCTCGGTTTTGGATAGGTTGAGTTGGAGGTGTCGCTCAGACATCCATGCCGATATGTCTGAGAGGCAGGCCGAAATTTTTGTTGCTATAGTAGCATCTTCTGGGGGGAATGACAGATAGAGCTGGGTGTCATCAGCATAAGAGTGATAGGAGAAGCCATGTGATTGGATGATGTGACCAAGTGAGCGAGTGTATATTGAGAATAGAAGGGGGCCAAGGACAGAGCCTTGTGGAACCCCTGTGGTTACCCTAGAGAGGACAGATGTCTCACCTCCCCATGATTATGCATACATGGCTTGAGCCCTGTTATAAGGACCTGTTGGGCAGCAGACCAACAACCTATGTAAACACTACCCTATAATGTTTACAAAGTAGTACAGTCTTAATGGGTGATTTGAAAGAATCAGTACCATTGTAACTAAAGGACTCTAACAGTTTCCTTTTTTCCATTACACTACACACTACTATCAACGGGACTCTAAATTAACACAATCTATTTGAAACATCAACCAAAGTGGGCTGTCCCACTCGACTATAAGTGAACATGTGTTTTGATTGCATCTGTCTTAAAGGATACTGACAAGTTGTTGCAGATCTGTAGTCATCTCTTTCTTCTTCATGAGACTGGGTGCCGAATGTTAGCTTCACTGTCTGTGTCGGTCCCTGTGGGTTTTTTTCTGTGCTCCTGCTGGTCAAAGATGTCTTTCTTTTCCAATACCTCAATCTCTGTTACTTCATCATCGAGGTAGAATGGAGGTGCCTCAGATCTAGGTGAGTTTTCCACTCTGTCCCCCAGACCTGATTACATACTCCCCTTCCTGGTCTTCCAGGTCATCCTCTGATTCTGACTCTCCTTGTGGAGGGTTTTTCTTCTGTTGGGTTTTGTCTCAGCTGCTGGTAGCACAGTTTCCTTTTCTGTCACCTTTGACCACTCTGTGGACTTTGAGGAGTACACAACCTCAGTAACCAGCTACATTGGCTAGTGTGTTGAGGATGTCACCGTCTCCAAGACCGTCATCACCCGTCCAAACCACAAAACCTGGTTCTCCGCTAAGCTGTGCAACCTGGTGAGAATAAGGGACTCTGCCTTCCAGTCCAAAGACAAAGAGGCTTATTCTACAGCCAGAGCCAACCTGTCATGGGCCATTAAGGAGGCAAAGCGAAAGCCACTTTTTTCAAAGGACACACGCCGCATGTGGCAGGGGATCTAGACAATGACGGCCAACAAACAAACACATCAGGCCTGCAGCAGCATCCCCTGCCAGATGAGCTGAATGATTTCTTTGCATGGTTTGAGGCAGAGATCAGGAAGCATCAAGGAAAACGACTCCCTCTCCCAATGAGAGACATCAGGAGGACCCTCCACAGAGTCAACCCGTGGAAAGCAGCAGGACCAGATAGCATTCCTGGTCAGGTGCTATGGAAGTATGCTGACCAGCTTGTAGACATCTTCACAGATATCTTCAACACATCACTGAGTTCAGCCATGGTACCTACCTGCCTCAAAACCACCAAGATCATCCCAGTGTCAAAGAAGTCAACAATGTCCTGCCTCAATGACTACATCATCAAGTTCACAGATGACACAACAGTAGTGGGGCTCATCACCAACAACAACGAATCTGCCTACAAAGAGGAGATAAAACATTGGGTTGATTGGTGCCATAGCAGCAACCTCACTCTCAATGTCACCAAGACCAAAGAGATGGTTGTCAACTTCAGGAAGAAACCGACTGTCCCCACCCCACTGCACATTGATGGATCTTCTGTTAAGATCGTCAGCAGCATGACGTTCCTGGTTGTGCGCATGACAGACAACCTCTCCTGAAACCTCAACACCACCTCCACCACCAAGAAAGCCCAGCAACATCTGCACTTCCTCAGGAAGCTGATGAAGGCCAACCTCCCTCCTCCCATCCTCACATCATTCTACTTGGGAACCATTGAGAGTGTTCTTTGCTGCTACATCACTATCCGCTGCAGAGCCTTCTTCTCAGCGACAGTGCAGTCCCGTACCAGACAGTGAAGACAGCAGAGCGCATCATCGGGGTTCCACTTTCAGCCATCTCCTAGCTCGAAACATAATGAAGTACTCTCACCACCCCTCACATGCCCTGTTCTTCCTCCTACCATCTGGCAGACTTCTGGGGAAACATCATGTGAACATGCATGCATTTACCCTTCAATGTCAATAGGCATGCAAGACAAGCCATCTGCATCCTTATTTGCTTTTGCCAGGAGATACTTAATTGTAAACTTGAAATTAGCAAATTCAGCTGCACACCTATGTGTAGTTCCATTCAGCTTTGCAGTGGTGAGGACATAGGTGAAAAGTTTGTTGTCAGTATATACAGTGAATGGTGGAGAGTAGCAGAGATAGTCCCTAAACGTCTCACATATGGCCCAGTTTATCGCCAAAAACTCCAAATTGCCAGAGTGAACATGGTAGTTTTTCTCTGTAGCAGTTAAAGTCCTGGAGCCATATATAATGACCCTCAATTTATCTTCTTGTATCTTATGCAGAACTCCCGTCACAATGCAGTACAAAGGGCTGTTCAAAGTCTGGATAACCCAGCTCAGTAGTTGTCGATGTTCTTTCTGCCACTTAATTGGGAGTGCTGAGGAAAGCTGGACAGTTTTCTTCCCTTTTCTGCTCTTTGCTGCATTACTCAGGCAGAGCAGATCATACAAAGGATTTGCTAGTCTGGACAAAATTAGGAATACAACACAAATCCCAAGATCTTCTTTAGTTCTCCAGCTGTAGCAGGTACTTTCTGTTTTAAGATTTGCACCAGAGCCACCTCCGCTGGATCCATCGGGTGTCCATCTTTTATTTTATTTGTCACATTTCCTGGGTATTCACTTTACTCCATGGGTTATATATAAACTCAGAACACTTTCTAGAACGTCTAGATGCTCTTCAAATGACTTGGAGTGAACCAAGTTGTCATCTAAATAAGGTAAGCATATCTTAAAATCCTGTTAACCACTCCTCCATTGGAACTCCTCTGGAACTCAGCTGGGGCGAAAACAGTCCAAAGGGAATTCTCACCCATTCTTATAATCCCCATGGCATTATGAAGGCAGTGAAAGGGCAGCTTGACTCCTCCAGGAACCCTTGGTGAAAGGTCTTTTTTTTGGTCTAACACAGAGAACCAGGCGCTGTCTGGTATTTATCATGTCTTGGTTGCAGGGTATTGGATGACTGCATCTGCGCTGGATAGGCTGTCTTTATAATCTGCGTTTGTTCCAATATCATTCTTTGCGGAAGCAGGATGCCATGTGTGTTGTCATTCACCACCGGGACAACAATGTGGGACCAGGTTCCCTTCTGTAGATGCACCAGACTCTTGCTGATCTTCAATCCAACTGGCCACTGGGGTTCTGAACTGGGTTCAAATAAAACATCCTGTGGTGTGCTGATGGGTCCTGCTTGTACCCCGCATTATGACCTTTTCTCTTCCTATTTTCACTGCTGCTTCCTGCCACGGGTCATCTCCTGCTTTCATTATTTTTAAGAACATTTCTGTTTTCTTACAGTCAAATGAGAACGTGATGCTGATTGCTTCTGTAATGACTTTTGGTGGTTCCACCCCCTTCATTAACAATTGTTCTATTACATTGAAGCCAATGATTGGTTCACCTGTCATTCCTTTATCGTCAGTGATCAGCTTCGGAACACGCAACTGCAGTGAAGGACTGGTTTATGGAGGCAGTTCAAATTTGATCTGCACCCAGCCTGAAAAGGGGATTGGTGTCTGATTAACTGCTTTTCCCTCTAATGAGTCTGGGCCTAGAATCTCCACCAGACTCCTCACTGTTGTGTGTGGTAGATGGCGCTGCCTCCAGTTGTTACTCATCAGGCAGTCCTGTGAGCCAGTGTCACACAACGACCTTGTTTCAACCTTGTCTAAGTGGCAGAGGATGTTGTACTTCTTTCACACCAGGTTAACTAGTTGGAAACTTTGCTTTGGGAACAAAAGGTTGACATTTGCAATTTCTTTACTCAGCACTGCTCCATTCTGTCCATGAGCTGTCCATGTATGTCACCCACTAACTCATTCTGGTAACTGTGCTCCTGAGCCTTTGCTGGGCTGTGTGTGACTGAATAACAGGACATATTAAGTGTGTCTGCTCTACTGGTGGTCTTTCCCACTCAGCATCCCCTTGACACATGGCCAATTTGCCCACATTTAAAATAATGTTCACACTGCTCACCTCTGTGCTTTTCTTGACAGTCTTTGCATCCACGCCTCCGTCTTACTTCGGTGTGTGTGTGTGTGTGTGGGGGGGTGATCTTGGTGTTCCATAACCACTGTTTTTCTTCATCTCTATTTCACCCTTTAACTCTTTTAACTTTCACCCTTCAAGCTCTGATTCTCTATTTCTCGCCGCTCTTGGCGTCTTGGTTGTTTTCCATTTTGCATGTGTGGTCGACGATTGTTCTGACTGTTCCTCTTGTTTATGCAATTCAGCTCCCACTTAACGTACTTTGACATCTTTTTTATTCTTTTTGAATTTTTGTTGTGTTTCCCATTTTAAACTTGCAGCTTCATTTATTTTGTTGATCAGGACATCGTCTGTCACTGCAATGTCAACTAGGTATCTCTTCAGTTGATACTTCACACTGTCGCTGATCAATCCAGTTCCCACTGCTCTCAGAATATTCTTTTGAATTAATTTAATTGAATACTGGTCATCTGATGCAGCCAGAAGCCTCTCTTTCAGTTTTATGGCTCTCTAAACAGGACGTTTTGGGGTGACTCATGACTGTGTTTGTCACGACTACGGACTTACGGGGGAAGGAAGCGCAGAGGTCTGACATTCTGGGAAGGGGGTTTTATCAATAAATAATAAATTAATACAAATAAACAATGGCGCGGTGGCCAAGAATGGGAAATAAAGATAAATCAACTAAAACAAACCCGCAGGCGTGTGCCGATTGCCAGAACGTCCACGAAAATGCCGTCCCTTCTGAAGGGGCGGAAAAGTCCGGCCTTTATGCGCCGTCAGGATTGGCCACCGGTGAATAGCACAGCTGCAGTCAACCCTGACAGTGTTGAATTAGGTTCAATAGACTGT
The DNA here is from genome assembly GCF_900700375.1 of Denticeps clupeoides. Taxonomy (NCBI): domain Eukaryota; kingdom Metazoa; phylum Chordata; class Actinopteri; order Clupeiformes; family Denticipitidae; genus Denticeps; species Denticeps clupeoides. The sequence goes on from NC_041715.1 coordinate 21,087,546, forward strand.
CTTCCTTATAGTGACCCTTCAAGATGGTTTGGAGATGTGGCAAAGTGAGATCTGTTTTAATCTCTAGCATGTCTCTGAGACGGAGACCTGGGTTAATGGCGCTCACTACTGCTTCAATTATCATTCTCGCTGTGGCCCATCTTTACTCCCATGTTGATCTGATGCATCAGATTATTATATGACAAGTTGTCTTTTTGGCCTCTTTCTCCAATTTGGCAATTCATTTTGAACTCACGACGTTTCGTCATTTCTGGTGGTAGATTTACAGAGGATCTATTTGAAGAAGACAATGTATTTCCAGAGTCCTGATTTGCCATTTTATTGTTCAGAGAACTAATTTCCTCCTTAATGCATTTTGTGGAAGTATGAAAGTTCAGTTGCAATGCAGCATATTGTTCTTGCAATGTGGCCAGAATCACTGCATCTCCACTGAGGCTAGATGTGCCGGTGACAGCCCTCTGTGTTCTTTTAATATTTTGTCTCTTTCCATTAAGCAAAGTAGGAATTCACGTGCCATTTCTCCTTCTTCATTTTCAACAATCACATTTATTGCTTTGTTTATAGAAAGAATCAGCATGTGCTTCTTGAACTGTTTTTTCTGTTGCAATTTTAGATGGCTTGCCCACCTCCTGAAGCCACTCAGCACTTAGCTGCACCAGTACCTCGTTCAGGCGATCTTGCAGCTGCCTGCTTTCTTGTCTCTCTTGTAGCACAGCTGATCCCGGGTTTCGGCGCCAATTTTTGTAGCTCACTTGGCTAAATCAATAATCGATGTGGAAAAGGGGGTGTTCGTTCACTCCTTTATTGCACAACTGCAATCACACGAAACAAAAATGAACAGCATGAACTCGCCACGTACGCTACTCAGGCTGCCTCTGCTCTAATTCAGCTGCTGTGTAGCATACTTGTCCTACTGTTCCTTGGTTGCTGCCTAGTGGCAAGGGTTCGGTAAGACATTTAAAGAATACGGGAAATATAAATACAGTTTTGCCTTGACTCAGTGCCGAAACATGAAGGACACTAGAAAATACCAAAAAATACAATGGGGGAGGCCAAGAATGATCCTAAACAGTCCAGAACCCTACATTGATGTGGAATATGGTGGTGGTAGCCTAGTGGGTAACACACTCGTCTATGACCCAGAAGACCCAGGTTCAAGTACCACTTACTACCATTGTGTCCCTGAGCAAGACACTTAACCCTAAGATGCTCCGGGGGGGACTGTCCCTGTAACTACTGATTGTAAGTCGCTCTGGATAAGGGCGTCTGATAAATGCTGTAAATGTAAAAGCTGTAAATGAATCTGTGACCTACCTCCTGTATGTTTTTCAGTTCCTGGTAATCAACATGCCTGCGGGTTTGCTTTTGATGTTTGATGTTTTGATGTGGCGTTACGTGCCGGGATGGGGATCCAACCCCCACAAACTGGTTGAGCGGTTTGTTCCCAGTGATACGGGGGTCGAGCCGTGGTGGGTCGCGTCAATCCCTGGGTGATACGCGAAACCCAGAAGAGGCAAGGTCTGCGGGTGATTAGGCAGAGCGAGGACGAGGGCGTAGGCAGAAGCGAGGAGGTGATGTGGACATCGAGCATAGAGGATGCAACCCCTACGATCTTCGCCATGTGGGGCCAGGACCTCTGCGCTCTGCTGCGAAGCTTCCCCATGGACTGGGAGGACACAGACGACGATGGGAGCAAAGACCAGGCGAGCTGGGCGAGTTGACACCTCCTATCGCGCCCGTCCTTGATCGTTGACAGGTCTGTGTTGACTTCCGGTGGTGCGATGACTACGAGAGGGAGACAGACCGTGAGGAGGAAGACTGCGATGGTAGTAAGCTGGTGGAACAGGACGATGGGGATTTGCAAGCCAGCAACTGCACTACCAGTACTGCCTTGCAGGGAATCCACCGCTCTAGTTCTGGTTGCAGACACGCCTATCCTCTGCCCGGACGTTCCTCAGCAGAACGGCAGCGCAGCGCCCCGCCTGCTGCAAAGATCGCCCCCCACCCTCCATGCCACACACCCACCACCACCTCCAATGAAGCACCCAGCCCCCTGTAGGAAGTGCCCTGTCTGCCCAGACCATTTTCAGGAGTAGGAGGTACATGCCAACCCTTCCTTCCATCCTGTAGTCGGTACTTTGTTGCTCTTCCCTAGCTATCAGATGCCAAGAAAATCACCACCATACTCTCGCATCTGACTGGGTCAGCTTGGGGCTGGGGCACAGCCCTACTAGCCAACCACTAGTACATGTGGAGTGTTATTTTTAGTCTTTTTAGCAGGTGAAACAGGTGATGTTCATGTGGGCAGGTCTTATGGCATTCTTATGGCAGTGAGTATTTGTAGATTGTCAAGGTGGCGTTGACCTTCAAAAGGGTTCCACTGTCCACTGTTGAGCAGCTAGGATACCAAACAGAGGTACAGCATGACAACCCATTTTCTACAGCAGGAAAAGGATCTTTTTTTGCTGTGCATTCTTAACTATAGATTGATTCATTGGAATCAACCCATGACTGTAGACTGTAAAGTTTCAGATATATAGGTATGTCCTTATAACTTAGATAATTATTTTCACATTGTAGTTAAACACCTCCTAATCAGTCCCTATATCATGTGACATGCAGGATGTAGATGTTTTATGAAGAAATGTAGTTTGATTATGATTGTATTCTTTACAGATTATAACAAACTGAACTTTGAATGAATTTGATATACAGAGCCACGGGGAGTTTCAGTAACACAATGATTCTTTAATACAAAGATCATTATTTATTCTCTCCTTATTAGTGTGGTGTTACAGTACATTTCATTACATTCTCAGCAGGAATTCTGAAAACCTCCTCTAGTTTTGCTGTTACCGTGGGGATCATTTCAATTCTAAGGACATCAACAGGAAAGAAACTAACAAAATCAGCAGCTGAAATTTCCCCCTGAAATCACCACAACTTTCTTTTGGACAGACACTTTACCATGGTCCATCTCTGCTAATCATATCTGAACTCACAGTTCTGTGGAAAGAAAACACAGAGGCTGCTTTCGAGAGGACAAATCTGAAGCACTGCTTGCTGCAGCATGAAAGTATGCACATTCCCTGTTGTTTGAATGAAAATTATGACTTTTGTTTATGTGTATTTATAATAGCAATTGTGTCGTTAGAAATCATCATCACAAATTGGATGAAAAGCACAAGTGAAATTGTCAGCTGAATGTAATATTTCTCTGACACGCTTTCGGTAGATTAATTCAGAAAATACAGTATATTAATCTGCCTCCTACCCTTGTAGATCTTGCTTCAAAGGTTCTCAATAGGACTGAGGTCAGGGAAGAAGGAGGAGTTTCTTTCCTTTTATGTCCATAGCAGCCAATGATGCAGAGGTATTCCTTGCGGCATGAGATAATGCATGAAGATGAATTGTTCTGTTTGAAAATGAGTCTTCATGTTTTTCTGGGTCCATGCAGCCTTTTCTGCTTGTGAGCATTGTTTATGGTTGAATAGAAGGTTTATGCATAATTGCAAGCCTCTCGAGGATCTACACCTAGACATTTGCCAGACTCCAGAGTGTCCAGCTTCAAATACCTGTTTGCTGCTTTGTAATGACATTTTAGCAGCTGCTCTCATATTCCGACGCATTTGTCTGGCAGAAACCTTTCTCATTGTTCCTCAAACCCGCGTGTGCTCGGAATCAGCCACAAATCTCTTAACAGTATGATAATCACACTTTCATGCTTTTTGGCAGGAGAGAAAACCTTTTTCTTGCCCATATTTCTTGAAAATGGTGGTCTGATTAATAATGTGGAACGTCCTTCTTCAGTAATCACCCGGCAAACTAACTATCGCAGGTGTCTGGGATTGAGTTCAGTAATCCAAATAGCCATGAGGCACAACACCATCCATGAGTTTAATTGTAAAAAAAGTAAAATAATTAAATTAAAAAAAAAAGGATGTGAACGGCAGAAGGTTGAACGGCAACCTTCTGATTACAGGTCCGATTCTTTACCCGCTAGGCCAACCACTACCAATATCACATGTATTTCGTAAATAACACATAGAGACATGAAAAAGTAAGTGGAGGAGCATTTTTTTGCCATTATTTACATATCAATGATTTTGACCAGATAATTGACTTTATTTCAAAATATATTAGTTAATTAACATTTCAATCAATATTTAGCTAGAGATCCTATTGTCATTCTAATCTCAGGAACTGGTCAAGCTCCATGTCATTGAACAGCTGGTTAATACATTTGTTTCCTGTCGCCTCTGCCGACAGCCGTCTGTCCACATCAGGACAGAGAAAAAGAACAGGGCAATCGAAGAGTGTTAATTATGTGGACATAACGAGGAGCAGCACGCCTCCCAGCTGAGTTTTCACCTCAGGAAAGCATCAATAAAGGTCAGGCAATTACCACAGCTTTTTATCCCTCATCCTGGAAATTCAATAATGAGCCCCTTGAGATCTTTTGCAAACACATTGAGAAGAAGGAGCAGGGGAGGTCTTTTTACTTTCTGCTCACGTTCACCTGTGTTTAAAGTTAAGGGAGGCTGGCTCTAGATGTAATTCTGGGTTCATGTGTAACTGAAATCCCCAGGATTGAAGGCAAGGAATAGAATTTACTGCTAAAAATTAAAACTTGTAAAATGTTGAATCTTAGTTGAATTGTTCATTATGAGTCTGTAGATCAAAAAGATGAGATCTTTCAGAGCAGTTCACAAGTGCTTCACCAGGTTCTGAAATAGGGTAAATTTCCCTGAAAGGTCAATAGACAGTATTAAAAACCTGTTATCACGGCTCTGAAGGGAGTTGTTTAATAATCAGCCAACATTAACAATTCTGAATATCCACATTGCACTTATTGTTGTGATTATGTAAATAAATAAGCACAACAATAAGTGCAACTGATTCATTCATAATTTTTTTTTATTGAAACAAATTGAAACACCACTGGGGCAGTGGTAGCCTAGCGGGTTAGGAAGCAGACCCATAATTAGAAGCTTGCCGATTCAAATCCCAAACCACCAAAATGCCACTGAGGTCCCACTGAGCAAAGCACTGTCCCCACACACTTCTCCCTGGGCACCTTTAATGGTTGCTTACTGCTCACCAAGAGTGATTGGTTAAAAGGACACATATCACTGTGTGCTGTGCTTCACAATGAAAATCACTTCACTTTCACTTCAAATATTTTGTCAGCAACACCCCCTTCCATGAAATTAAATTATACATTTTTTGCCTTTTTCTCTATTTATTTCAACAGAACAATATTTGTCCCTAATTACATGTGAGTAATTAGGGACATGGCTGGAGCCAGGTTATAAGGAACTTTTGAGCCGCTATTCGAGCCATGGCTATTCAAGCATTTTTATGAGTGCCCTTGAAACCCATGTGTAGTGTTGTTTTCAGTTCTGGCAATTGGCACACGCCTGCAGGTGCCAATTGATAAATGCCGTAAGTGTAAATGTTAACGTTTTTGTTCCCCTTTTGTTTCCCCTATTTTTGGCCCTTGCACCACTTTGTTTTTTGTTTGATAAATCATTGATTGCAGTATATCCCATCTCTGCCCTTCATTCCCCCATCAGCTCAAGGATGAGACATGAACATTGGACATGATTCCTTCATTTAGAAAAATATGACTTCTAATGACAAAGTTATTAACAGTCAAATACATTTCTGCATTGCAATCACGTGACATGCAGGAAATACAACTTTTTGAACATGGTTTCTGAAGAAATGTATTTTGATTATGGTTGATTATTATGTGTGCCGGAAAGACAGGCTCTGCATGAATTTTGATGAGCAGCAGCAGAGGATGCCTCAGTTATATTATTATTCTTTAATACAAAGAACGCGTAATTCCACTAACGTTACTATAGTGTTATAATACAATCTCCAAAATCCTTCAAAGGTCAACTCTACTCCTGCTCTTACCATGGGGATCATTTTAGTTGGTTACCATTCCTGTGGAAATCTTCTCTTCCCATTTCCCTCCAGACCTGTAGAATATTGCAGCATTTAGGTCACTTCAGGTCAACCTGCCTAGTGATATAGCTTTGGTAACATCAGTTTGTGTTTGACAGGTGTTGTAAGCCTGCATTTGGGGTAAATTTTTCATTTTTAATATATCTGCTGCCACAGAAAAATCTGTTCTTCATTTATTCCGAATGAATGAGATCATAATTTAGCCAACTCAGTTTAGAAGAAAGAATATTCTGATCCCCTGGACACTGAAGTGCTTCACCAGGATCAGTTGGTTTCTTCACAAACATAAAACAATACACCAAACAGAGTACTGAATACAGCACAACACTGGTGCTTCAGCTGCACTCAGTTTCAGTTTGTAGCTGATAATCACTTAAACATCTAAAAATATTTTAATCAAGACCCCCTCTTGATTCTTTTCACAAACCTCTGAGCAGGGAGCTTGTCACCTTAGTGGGGCTCTGTGTGAAGAGAAAACAGTGGACATTCTCAGAGTGGGGTTTCCCCTGGCCTTGTGGTTCTGGACTTAATGAGGTTTGTCAGAATGACCTATTAAAGTTCTCCATCATTTATTACCTCCTCACCAGGCCTTCTCTGTGCCTGTTCTCTAGTAGTAAATAGTATCTGTCTCCATGATCTTGAGAGAAATTAAATGCTGTGCCTTCCCCATGCCAGTCTCACTCGACATAAATAACAGTGTGTTTTCACAGCAGCCATGATGCTGAAATGTGAAATAAAATATGTGTAGCACCTCACTGGGAATGGTTAAAACCATGCAAGGTCACATCTTTTCTCACACATTTAACTTTGTCTGTGAAAGCCAAGTAATTATTTAATTTTAATATTATAATTGAACTGTTCTTTTGAAACAGAAGATTTTACATAGAAAAATTAGTTGAAAGCAATTGAAATTTCCACTGAAACATATAATAACGAAGGTCACCTCAACAACATACCATTATCTCAAAACCATTAATACCCTAAATCAAAATTAATTCAGCCCTGCCATAACGACTAATGGACACACACACTACATCCTGCATTAACCAGTTTGACTTTGCCTTCAAATTCTCCGGACTGGGTCCCACTGGAGAGCAGCAGTGCCAGCTGCTCTGGTGAGGTAAAAGATAAAGATATGAGATGCCAAAGGGAGAAGAACATCTGTGTGTGGCTCCTCAGATCTGCTCCTCATTCATGCTTTATCCTTTGTCTAGTTTGGAGGATGTGTCTGTAGAGTACAGTTGACAAGTACAGTTCAAAATATTGGCACTAATCATAAGAAACACAAGACCACCAAAAAAATAATTCATGAAGTGAATTCACAAAATTTTGGTTCCTAGTCCTGAGGCAAGTGGGTTAAACTTGGGTTTAACATGGACAAAAATATGGCATTAAACAACTGTCACGTGACGTTGTGCGTATGCGTCCTTCTTCCTTACCATGTCCAGCCATTGTGACAGACTGACCCAAACAGATTTGGACGCAGTCGACGCCGCCCCGCTGAGATCCAAGGAGTCGTGGTTTGCCGGGAGGACAATTCCATGTATGGACTTCCCGTCCGGATTCCAGCTACACACCACCAGTAATCTCCAGTTTCCTGCCGAAGTCCATGCCATGTTTTTAATATTGCCCCTGGCGTGACAGACTCTCGGCGCCCTAAAGCTACCGTGGGGTCGAGAAGATCTGTCATGCTGTCGGCCAGATCTCGATAGCCTACGAAAGCTACCATAGGGTCAAGGAGACCCGTCGCACAGTTCAGGTGCTCCCGGCGATAACCAAGATGAGTGGCGGACTGTCCAGCAAGGAGTGCCGGAGACTGACCGGAGCAGCCGGCACCTGCAGACTGCGAACAGGATGCCGGTCCCCCACGGATAAGCCATGCTTTGGCCCGGGCCTGAAGCCGTCAGTGCAGGACAGTCGGCACACGTCCTTATGGACTTCCTCCCCCCATTTCGTGGACCGTTTTGGGTGGCACGCCAGAAGTCGTGCCTAGGAGGGAGGGTCATGATCCGGCCCAGCAGGATGTCTCTGTACATTGCTGCCATCATCTTTCTCTCTATGCTGGGTAGTCTCCCTGTTTCTGCAGCTGAAAAACATCCCCAGAGCATGATGATGCTACCACCATGCTTCACTGTAGGGATGGTATTGGCCTGGTGATGAGTGCCTAGTTTTCTCCGATCGTGACACCTGGCATTCATAACAAATACCAGAGAATTTGGTTTCTCATGGTCTGAGAATCCTTCAGGTGCATTTTGGCATACCTTTTACTAAGGAGTGGCTGCCATCTGGTCACCTCCCTGACTGAGGCCCTTCTCCCCCGTTCACTCAGTTTAGGTGGCTGGACAGCTCTTGGAAGAGTCCTGGTGGCTTTGAAAGGTGCTCAATGGGACCTACAAAGCAGTATACATTTTTTGCAACCTTCAGCAGATTTGTGCCTAGAGACAATCCTGTCTTGACTGATTCTGCACGGACAGTGAGGAGAAGACTTTTGAAGAATTGCCTGGTGTCACGAGGGGCAGGAAAGAAGCCACTTCTCTCGATTAAAAACATCAAGGACAGACTGATATTCTGCAAAAAGGGATTGGACTGCTGGGGTAAAGTAATTTTCTCTGTGTGGGGCTGCTTCTCACAATTTTGTGTAAGAATAAAGCCATGAATAAAGAATGGTACCAAAAACAGCAACTTTTCTGTAAACCATCAAAGAGCAGTCTGGTGAAGGATAATGCCTCCAGCATGATGGAGCATAGTGCCATAAAGCAAAGGGATAACTAATGGCTTAATTGTTGGATCTATGGCCAGGAAACTCCCTGAAGCTTAATCAAATTGAGAACTCGTGGTCAAACAAAAACCCACAAATTCTGACAAACTCCAAGCACTGATTATGAAGGAATGAGTTGCCATCAATAAGGATTTGGCCCAGCAGTCGGATGAGTAATTGAAGAGGTTTTAAAAAAGGCCAAAACTGTACTAGTGTAGATTGCACCTAAATCAACCATTTATCAGATCATCAAAAACTCCAAGGAGGCTTCAGGGTGCCCAAGAAAGTCCAGCAAGTGACAGCTGTGGGATCGGGGTGCCACCAGTGCAGAGCTTGTGTCACTGATTCTGCACGGACAGTGAGGAGAAAACGTTTAAAGGATGGCCTGGTGTCACGAAGGGCAGGAAAGAAACCACTTCATTCGATGAAAAACACCTTCTGATTTACACTCTCAAACATACACAATCACCTAAACCACACCAACATACACATTCATAATAATTTAAAAAAATGTATTTTACATTGTGTATGACATAATTAAAATGTTCCTTTTCACATTAAACCATATTTAGAAATGTAATAATATGGGGTATATCATTGGATGCTGATTTATGGCTTGGGCAAAAATATTTTAGGGACAATGAATACATTTGTGAATGCTAAATAGCATGCCAGACTAACATAATCCAAAATAAAATGTGTGGGTTAATATTAACATGCTAATGCTAAAATTGAAAATGGTCATGAGGTGGAGTCATGATAATTCCAGTAAAATCTGGTGTAAATTAGGTCATGTTAGCATATTGGCATGCAAATGTTAAAATGCTAACGTTGACATAAACAGGTCACAAGGTGTGGCCATAATGTGTCGGATGAAATTTGGTGTTTAGGTCATGTTAGCATATTACCATGTTACAGTTTTTCAATCGCTACATGGATAAATTCATGTGCGGTATCAGCCTACACATTTCTTAAACACAAACTATTTAATATAACTGAACTTTAGTAAAACCTGCATGCACATGTGCAAATGTACCTTGTGAATATGTACCAAATGTGATTATGTACCTTGACATATTGTTGCTGGAGTTCCTTGACCCGCTCACTGTTCTGTTCACACCAGGGAACCAAATCCTAAATGTTGAAGTATAGTACCGGCAGCTTAAAATTATTATAGTACACATGCAATTTCCATTTTGATGTTGCTCCTAAAATCTACTTCAATAACACATATTATCATGGCCTGTGCATTATAATGTATAATGCTTTTACCCACTGGTTAACCACCCAGTAAAACTGGGATCTTTCTCCCATTCATTTCTCTAAATCTGATGTTGCATATGCGCACTCTTTGCAACTTCCGTAACTGCAACTCCACAATGCAAATTCGTGCTTAAACCACTCATCATTTAATTTGTGCATCACCACATTACATCATGCATTGATTGGCTGTAAAAGCACATGAAATGACTGCGCGTAAACAAGCCAAATATGTCTGCACCGCCAAATGAAAACAGAGATCTGTAGTACCTTGTGCTAACGAAATACCTCTGAAGGGGTAAAATATTGTAATTATCATTATGGGATTTTTGGACTTATCGATCGTACAGATGGCTAAATTATGGTACAAATATGATTGTTCCCTTCGGTGTTGCCAGATGTACGATAATAATGTAACGTTCACGTTAATTCACATAGTAGTTGTCAGTGTCAGGATTGCCTGCAGCTGGGCTCCACACCGGAATCCAATCCTGACGCCCCATAAATGCCGGAAGTTTCCGCCCGTTCGGGGTCGCTGGCATTTTCGTGAACTTCAGTTGGTAACACTATTTGTAATTTGAGTTCTGGCAATCGCCACACGCCTACGGGTTAGTTTTAGTTTATCTGTATTTAAGTTAAATTGTTTTCGGCCACCGCGCCCGTCTTTATTTGTGTTTATTGTTTATTTAATAATAAAACCCCCTCCCAGTATGTCAAACCTCTGCGCTTCCTTCCCCCGTAAGTCCGAAGACGTGACAGAATGCCAGCGACCCACCCAAAAGCGCAGAGGTGGAAAGCAGAGGAGAAGAAACGCCGCGAAGGACGCAGCCCGGCGCGGCGAACGCGGACGGCAGGGGAGAGACGCGCCGCCTGTTCTGGTGGAGCGTTTTCTCCCCGAGAAGCCGTGGTACGCGGCGCCGCGTGATGACGTCACCCCCGGGAAACTCCGCGAAACCCGGAAGCGACAACGTCGGCGGGTGAGTGGGCGGAGCGAGGACGTTGGCGTCGGCAGCAGCGAGGAAGTGACGTGGGCAGCGAGCGCAGAAGATGCGACCCCCACGATCTTCGGCATGTCGAGCCAAGAACTCTGCGCTCTGCTGGCAAGGCTCCCCGACGAGAGCACGGGAGACGAGAGTTGGGCTCCGCCCATCGCGCCAGTCTGCGATCGTCGCAAGGTCCGTGGGGACCCACGTCACTTCCAGGGGGGTGAGAAGCGGCAACAACAACGGCGGCGTTCCTCCAGCGAGGAGGTGGGCAGCCTCCAGCCCGAATGGCCAGAGTACTGTCCCTGGGAGCTTATCGCGCCATGGGTCCAGGATGTCCGCAGGGTGGACGACCCTTGGAGTCACCGGTGGGAGGACACGGATGACGAAAGCGATGATGACGTGGATTTTCGGTGGGCGGTCGGTGCCGGGATGGCTCCGCCCAGCGTGCACGTCCGAGATCATCGCGGCGTCCGTGATGACCCATGTGACTTCCGGGGGTACGAGGTTGACACGGACGACGACCAGGATGACGCCGTTTGGGCAGTCGGTGCCGGGATGGCTCCGCCCATCGCGCCCATCCAGGATAGTCACGAGGTCCGTGGAGACCCACGTCCCTCCCAGCAGTGTGAGGAAAGCTGGTGGAAGAGGGCGACGGGAGGTCGCCAGCCAGCAACTGCGTTGCCAGGACTGCCTCGCAGGGAATCCTCCATTCCTGCTCCAGTCGCCGACCCGCCTTCCCTCTGCCTGGACGTTCCCCAGCGAAATGGCAGCGCAGCACCAGCGCCCACACCTGCTGGAGAAGACGTCCACCCCCCTCCACACCACACACCTACCACCATCTCCAGCGACGTGCCCAGCCCCGTGTGGGACAGCCCAATTGTCCCGGGACCCTTCAGTGGGGCAGCAGACACAGACGAGATCACTACCATCCTCACGTGTCTGACTGGATCAGCATGGGGCTGGAGCACAACCCTCTGGCAGCAGGGAGAGACAGACAGGAGTTTTCGGGACTTCCAACAGAGACTGAGGGCGGAGTTTGATCGGCCTGAGCCAGGGATCGAACTCTGCCCCTCCACCACATCCAGTGCCAGTCAGGATCCGGGGCAAGAAGACCCAGCACTGGTGGGCGACGAGAAGGTCGCTCCTCCCGAGATCCTGGCTGTGCCCCCTGAGGAGGTCCCGGAGAGCCCAGAGAGGGAGCCAGACGACCCTCTCTTCTGTCTGTCTCTGTCTGTGTGTGTCTGTGTGGCATATGTGTCCGTATGTCGCCCCCACTTCCCCTCTTTGTGTCCACCAGATGGCGACCCAGCCGCGGAGCCAAACCCCAGGGAGGAGGTTCCTGACCCGAATGTGCTGGTCCAAGGCGAGGTGGACAAGCCCCAAGGTACCCCTAAGTCCAGCCGGGGGGGGTGCTCCCCCAAAGAATTTTTTGGGGGGGTGCAGTTCGGGTTGGGGACTCCTCCTGAGGGGAGGGGAGGTGGAGAAGCGATGGAGCTGGGTCCTCCGGTAGCCAGTGAGGAGGGCGGGCCAGGCATGGGCCTGCGTCTGCCTCCAGAGGGGTGGAGCGCCATAGAGCCCCCGGGTAGGCATGAGGACCCAGCTGGGACAGGCAGGAAGAGGGCCTGCTTGTCCCAACGGACGCAGAAGGGGCTAGCCGGATGGTCTGGCAATGCCCCCCCCTTGGCACCAGGGCCGTGCAGCGAGAGGGGCTGCATAGTCCCAGAAGGCACCAGCCTGGGGTGCCTGGAACAGTCGCCGGAGGCTCTGGGACAATCTCCCTGCGCGGTGCAGGGGGTGACACAAGACGTGTCAGAGGGGACATGTGGAGACAGGGCCCACACGTACCCAGATGGATCGGCCCTGATTATTGTGTGCAGGTACGGGAGTCCGGGGCCGCCATGCGGGACCACGCCGGGGAGCCAGGCCGAGGGTCCGGGGCCGCCATGCGGGACCACGCCGGGGAGCCAGGCCGAGGGTCCGGGGCCGCCATGCGGGACCACGCCGGGGAGCCAGGCCGAGGGTCCGGGGCCGCCATGCGGGACCACGCCGGGGAGCCAGGCCGAGGGTCCGGGGCCGCCAAGCGGGACCACGCCGGGGAGCCAGGCCGAGGGCCCGGGGCCGCCAAGCGGGACCACGCCGGGGAGCCAGGCCGAGGGTCCGGGGCCGCCAAGCGGGACCACGCCGGGGAGCCAGGCCGAGGGTCCGGGGCCGCCAAGGGGGACCACGCCGGGGAGCCAGCCCGAGGCACCGGGGCCGCCACGCCTGACCACGCCGGGGAGCCAGCCCGAGGCACCGGGGCCGCCACGCCTGACCACGCCGGGGAGCCAGCCCGAGGGACCGGGGCCGTCACGCCTGACCACGCCGGGGAGCCAGCCCGAGGGACCGGGGCCGCCACGCCTGACCACGCCGGGGAGCCAGCCCGAGGGACCGGGGCCGCCACGCCTGACCACGCCGGGGAGCCAGCCCGAGGGACCGGGGCCGCCACGCCTGACCACGCCGGGGAGCCAGCCCGAGGGACCGGGTCCTCCAAGGGGAGGATGCAGCAGGGCAGGAGCCCTGTGGTTGCCGCCGTCCGCCCCGCCGCCTCCACTGATGGTACTGTTGGGGCTCCGAGGACGTAGCCCTTGGAGGGGGGGCTCTGTCAGGATTGCCTGCAGCTGGGCTCCACACCGGAATCCAATCCTGACGCCCCATAAATGCCGGAAGTTTCCGCCCGTTCGGGGTCGCTGGCATTTTCGTGAACTTCAGTTGGTAACACTATTTGTAATTTGAGTTCTGGCAATCGCCACACGCCTACGGGTTAGTTTTAGTTTATCTGTATTTAAGTTAAATTGTTTTCGGCCACCGCGCCCGTCTTTATTTGTGTTTATTGTTTATTTAATAATAAAACCCCCTCCCAGTATGTCAGACCTCTGCGCTTCCTTCCCTCGTAAGTCCGAAGACGTGACAGTCAGGCTGATGCTGTTAAATATTACTTGGTCTTCCACAATTCTGGTGTGAGTTTCACATAGCATTAGCCATGACCATCGCAACAATAGCAAGCTCTTGAACCTTACTGTGAGACAAGGCAAGTGAAAACAGAAGCAACATGAGTAAAAAGCGTTACTTACTGTTTAATTTTTTGTTAAAGATACAGATACAGATGGAGACAAAGACTCTGCCTGCGATAGGGCTACACTCTCTCACCAGCCTCATTTCATCACTTTCTACTGTTCTGGTGAACCTTTGACTACAACCATCATGCATTCTTACACCTATTTCTGGGCCAGCTCCTCTTCCTCTTCCACAAGCCCTTTACTCTCCCTCTGCCAACTCTTCCTCTCCCAGACATTATTTTACTTCTCTTGTGTTCTGTTTTTACACTGAGTAACATCTTGAACTAAACTGTAAACTGATGTAATTACAGAAGTAGAGGTTTTAGTCTGTATTTAAAGTTTGGACATATGTAACCAGTTGCAATGACATCAAATTTGTTAATGGTAGGGCCACAACAGGCCATTGTTGTGCTAATTGTATTTAGTTTATAAAAATGTGATCACAGATTGGACAAATACTTGTTAGTGATTGATAAAAACTGTAATGCAAGCTACTATGATAATATTAATGTAAACAAAAGAGTCATGGGGCGAGGCCACAATGTGTCAGGTGAAATTTTTAGTAATTTGGGACTTATTAGCACTCTAAGGCTTGCGTGTTACGATGGTGACGTTTGGGACCTATTTGTGGCCTATTAGCATGCTAATGCTTTCATAGAAAACATAATGATAAGTAGAAGAACAGAATAGATCAGTAAAGACATGACCTGTAGAAAAAAAGGACATCTGGTCTCCCTGCTCCCTATTAATCTTATTCTTGAATAAGTGGTGGAAATGGTTAAAGAAGCAGCCCCGTAATCAAAGGGTTGCACGATCCACCAAGGTGCCACTGAGCAAAGCACCGTCCCCTGAAATTGCTCCCCCCGCACATGTCATGGCTGCCCACTGCTCACTAAGGGTGATGGGTTAAAAGCAGAGGACACATTTCGTTGTGTGCACCGTGGCTGTGCTGCAATGTTTCACAAGGACAATCACTTCACTTTCAATGTATAAAATCTCTCTCAAACTACACTCTTATTAGGTTGAAACTTTGAAGCAATTGAAATAAAAGAAGACACTATAAGAGAAATTAAATTCAATAAAAAAAAAAACGCCTGTATAAAGTTCCTTCTGTGGAGATTCTGTCAGGATTGGGTACACCTGGAGATGCACCTGGGACCAATCTGGAGGGCGGTTATAAGGCGACATTTTATGTGGAGATCTAGGTGGAGCCATTTTGAAGAAACATATTTCATATTTGTTGTATCAGGAGAAATTTAAGAAAGTCACCACCATCATGACTATTAACTATTGTTGTCATTAAAACCTGCTTCATGAAACCTTTGGAAAACCATGTCTTTTGTCGAAGGTGGTTGAGAGAAACAAAGAGTGTGAAATGGTGCTATTACAGTAAGGCTTCCTGCTTTGGAATGACACAAATGTTAAACTTTTTGCCTTGTTTGTTTTTGTCTTTTACATAACCTTGTGTGCATTATATCACAGTTCGGTGTCTTCAGTTTTGTTCTATAATGCAATTGTTCCATGGTTGCCATGGTTTATGACAGACAATTTTGGATTGTCCTTCTGTCTTCTGTTCGACCCTGATGTTGTCAACCAAATCTTCCCCCCACAACTAGGAGAAGACATGGGGTCTTCTATGACACTGCAACTGCCCCCAAGACCCACCAAACCTGATGACCACAATGCCAGCTGACCCTCCATCGCCAGCCACGAGTTTAGCAGTTCCTCATGGAGTTAAGCCTACAACAAAGCTGTTTCTGTTGAAGGTATGGAATTATGTTGACTGAATGATGTAAAATCATATTATATGTGATCTAAAATTATATACACTGCTAAAAAAATTAAGGGAACACAAAAATAAAACATCCTAGGTCTGAATTAAATATTCTTATTAAATACTTGCTAACAACATGGAAATCAAATTGATCAACCCTTGGAGGTCTGGATTTGGAGTCACACTAGTGGGTGGAAAAACACACTACGGGCTGATTCAGCTTTGTTGTAATGTACTTAAAACAAGTGAAAATGAGGCTCAGTAATGTGTGTGACCTCCACATGCCTGTATGACCTCCCTACAACAGCTGGGCATGCTCCTGATGAGGTGGAGGATGGTCTCCTCTTTCCCAGACTTGGATTGGCATGGCGTTGGTGGATGGTTGGTTGGTTGAGGTTAAGGTTGTTACTACACAAGACTAAAACCGATCCATCACCCATCTCCATAAAAGGTGTTTGTGTGGAGAGGGTGTCTTCCTTCAAGTTTCTTGGGATACATCTCAGATGACTCGTCTTGGACTACTAACACAACTGCCTGAATGAAGAAAGCTCAGTAGCGCCTTCATTTGCTGAGGGTCCTAAAATGGAACAGGCTGCAGACCGACATGCTGGTGTCCTTCTATCAAGCTTCAATCAAATGTGTACTGGTGCACACCATCCCTTTGTGGTACGCTGGCTCTACAGTAGCTGATAAGAAGAGGCTCCAGAGGGTCACCCGAACAGCTGAGAAGGTGATAGGCTGTCTCCATGTACACCATTGTTAGGTCTAGGTGTCTTTTTTTTTTATAGCAAGAGCAATAATAACAGACAGTTTCCATCCCAACCACCACCTTTTCAAATTATTGCCCTCTGGAAAAAGGTTTAGATCTTTTAGGTTTAAAACCAGCAGATTGAAGAACAGCTTCTACCCCTGGGCCCTCATACCACCTTCATGGAGTCTGAATTCTGATCGTTTGAGCAGACACGTGGTCATTTATTTTAAGTTTTACACAGCTCTGGCATTGCTCCTCCTGTTCTTCCTTGCGTAAAGATGAAGGTAGCAGATTTATGACCTCCTATGGCATCCATATCTTCTGATGTACTGACCTGTCTCCTTGTAGTGCTTCCATGATCTGGACACTACGCTGACAGACACAGCAAACCTTCTTGCCACAGCTTGCATTGATGTTCCATCCTGGATGAGCTGCACTACCTGAGCCACTTGTGTGGGTTGTAGACTCCGTGTCATGCTACCACTAGAGTAAATGGACTGCCACTATTCAAATGTGACCAAACATCAGCCAGAAAGTATAGGAACTGAGAATATGTCTGTGGTCACCACCTGCAAAACCATGCCTTTATTGTGGATGTCTGGCTAATTGCTTATAATTTCCACCTGTTGTACATTCCATTTGCACAACAGCATGTAAAATTGATTGTCAATCAGTGGTGCTTCCTAAGTTGACAGTTTGATTTTCACAGAGGTGTCACTGACTTGGAGTTACATTGTGTTGTTTAGGTGTTCCCTTGAGCAGTGTATTTGGGACAGCCGCAATCTGTACCCAGCAGAAGGGGCAAGGGCGCTCCCAGATGTGACCAGGCACTATAAAAGCATGCAGAGGACACTTCATAGTGTCTCTGACTAATTCCCTTCCTTGCCTGCCTTGACTACTCTCTTTCCTCTGCCTCACAGCTGTCACAGGGCTGTGGTGTGACGCAATGAAAAAGTGAATGTCGGATGAGACGTGGAACCAAATCGCAAGATGAAGCGAAGTGGTAGGTGAGTCTCCACTATTTACTCTGCGAGCGCGTTCAGCGTACACTACAACCCCAACTGTTGACGCTTGTATAACACAGAGGACAAACAGGGTTGAGAAAGGCAGGACAAAGGATCAGGCTTACTGAAGATGAGTTGAGGAGAGTTGAGGTGAGCTGAGCTGAGTCGTTGCAACACAATGACTGAGAACTGGCCGGCAATCAGGACGCTGATTAAATAGAAAAGGCATCACCCAGTTCCGTTTTCATGCTGCGAGACAGCCAGAAGGCACCTCATGCATGTGCTGCTGCAGGAGATCAACCTCCTGGGGCAGATACTCGATAACGGTGGCTTGCCGGGAAACCGTACCACACAAAGCGGCAAAATCTGTGGGATTAATAATGGGCTCAGTCATTCTGTCATTGGGTTGTGGTGTGACATGATCAAGGAGCTAATGTCGGAGTAGACGTGGAACCAAATCGCGACATGACGCAAAGTGGTGGGTGAGTCTCCACCATTTACTTTGCGAGTGCGTTCATCTTACACTGCAACCCACACGGAGGTTGATGCTTGCATACCACAGAGAACAAACAGGGATTCAGGGTTGAGGAAGGCAGGAGAAAGGATCAGGCTTACTGGAGATGAGTTGAGGTGAGCTGAGTCCTTGCCATATCTGAGCACTGGCCGGCAATCAGGACGCTGATTAAATAGAAAATGTGTCACCCGGTTCCGCGTTCATGCTGCCATGCGTCCGAAATCACATTTGTGCAACAGTGCTGACGAACTCCTTATAAATACCTTGCCTGTTCTGACAGGTCTCTCTGCTCTGCACACCCAGCAATCACAATTTCACTCCTTTCAATGCTTCAACCAACCAACAGTCTCACCTGACCATTTACCATTCCTCTTCACTGTATTCTCCCCCTATGTTCTATGATTGTGTATTGTGCATTCCTCCACACCACACAACAATATTGTATTATCTGTGTGTGTGTTTATTTAATTTTGTGTGGCTAGACTGACATTCACAGGATTCATATAATTTATTCAAATGCAATAATTTTTTTCAATGGAAGGTGGAGAGGTATAGACAGAGGGAGTATGTCTAGGATTTAAGAAATTCTAATTTAGTACACAGTCATACATGATATGATTCATGATATGAAGTGAAATGCTTGTGCGACTGCTATTGACCTCAATATTACAAATAGTGCAAATATTGAATAATTCTAGTACAATCACATTTTTTTCAGAAACACACATGCTAAGCTTCTGTTCAGTCCCATGTCAATATTGATGTTTGTCTTAAAGACTCCTTGTTATTACTCCTCTGCATAGGTGAGACGCACAGGTCTATTCTGACACGTCACCAAAATGACACATGCTCAGATCTTTGACGCACACTATGCACAGAAGAAGCAACTAAAAGCTTTGAAGACTTGAAATGACCTGACTACTTGAAACTTGGTGGCTTCTTTATTTATTCATTCAGATATGCTATTTCTGTGGCACTTGTTCTGGCACTTCCTGTGTGTTCATTTGAGATGAATTCTGTGTGATTGAGTGATGCATCTTACTTAGTAAATCTGGTTCAGTTTTGAGTTTAATATGACAGCTCCTGCTGTAAATATGAAGGAAAATCTGTGCAGTATTAACCTAGATACAATATATCTGGTCTGGAATGTTCATGAGGATTATGTGAGGTTGTGACTGACCAGTATACCATTACAGTGTAAAAAAAAAAAAAACTATATTATGATTGTCATTTGTGTGTGCTGTATTGGTATCATGGTAGAAATGCAATCCACAGTATAATCTAGGGCAAATTGAAATATAAACTGGAAGAAGGAATTTAGATTATATTTTATATAATGTGTTTAAAGTTACAGTGGTGTGAAAAACTATTTGCCCCCTTCCTGATTTCTCATTCACAAAATGTTTCTGATCATCAAACACATTTAACTATTAGTCAAAGATAACACAAGTAAACACAAAATGCAGTTTTTAAATTATGTTTATTATTTAGGGAGAAAAAAAAATCCAAACCTACATTGCTCTGTGTGAAAAAGTAATTGCCCCTGAACCTAATAACTGGTTTGGCCACCCTTAGCAGCAATAACTGCAATCAAACGTTTGCGATAACTTGCAACGAGTCTTTTACAGCGCTCTGGAGGAATTTTGGCCAACTTGTCTTTGCAGAATTGTTGTAATTCAGCTTTATCTGAGGGTTTTCTAGCATAAACCGCCTTTTTAAGGTCATGCCACAACCACAACATCTCAATAGGATTCAGGTCAGGACTTTGACTAGGCCACTCCAAAGTCTTAATTTTGTTTTTCTTCAGCCATTCAGAGGTGGATTTGCTGGTGTGTTTTGGGTAATTGTCCTGGTGCAGCACCGAAGATTGCTTCAGCTTGAGTTGACGAACAGATGGCCGGACATTCTCCTTCAGGATTTTTTGGTAGACAATAGAATTCATGCTTTCATCTATCACAGCAAGCCTTCCAGGTCCTGAAGCAGCAAAACAACCCCAGACTATCACACTACCACCACCATATTTTACTGTTGGTATGATGTTCTTTTTCTGAAATGCTGTGTTACTTTTACGCCAGGTGTAACGGGACACGCACCGTCCAAAATGTTCAACTTTTGTCTTTTCGGTCCACAAGGTTTTTTCCCAAAAGTCTTGGCAATCATTGAGATGTTTTTAAGCAAAATTGAGACGAGCCTTAATGTTCTTTTTGCTTACGAGTGGTTTGCGCCTTGGAAATCTGTCATGCAGGCCGTTTTTGCCCAGTCTCTTTCTTATGGTGGAGTTCTGAACACTGACCTTATTTGAGGCAAGTGAGGTCTGCAGTTCTTTAGATGTTGTCCTGGGGTCTTTTGTGGGCCCTCGGATGAGTTGTCTCTGCGATCTTGGGATAATTTTGGTCGGCCGGCTCCTGGGAAGGTTCACCACTGTTCCATATTTTTGCTATTCGTGGATAATGGCTCTCACTGTGGTTCGCTGGAGTCCCAAAGCTTTAGAAATGGCTTTAAAACCTTTACCAGACTGATAGATCTCAATTACTTTTGTTCTCATTTGTTCTTGAATCTCTTTGGATCTTGGCATGATGTCTAGCTTTTGAGGTGCTTTTGGTCTACTTCTCTGTGTCAGGTAGCTCCTATTTAAGTGATTTCTTGATTGAAACCGGTGTGGCAGTAGTCAGTCCTGGGGTGACTACAGAAATTGAACAAGGGGACAATCACTTTTTCCAAATTCAAATTTTATTTGTCACATACACAGTCATACACGGTATGATGTGCAGTGAAATGCTTTCTGCAACTGCTACAGACCACAGTATTGCAAATGTTGCAAGTAAGCAATGAACCAATATGCAAATATTGCAAACATAACCAAGTATTACACTTTTACGTCTTTAACATAAAATATGTGTAACTGGTAGGGTGAAGGTGTGTAAATGAGTTACAGTTTTTTTTACAATGTTTAAAGAAAAGAGAGAAAGAGCCATAAAAGAAAGAGCAGTAAGGACCTAAAATGCGCAGAGTCATTTTGTGCAAAGTGATTTTGTGCAAAGTGATTTTGTGCAAAAGAGTCCGGAGTGATTGGTGGTCAAAGTGCATGAGTTCTATGTACTGTTGTTGAGAGCTTGGACAGCCTGCGGGAAGAAGCTCCTCCTCATTCTCTCTGTGTTGGACTTCAGGGAGCGAAAGCGCTTCCCTGATTGCAGCAGAGAGAAGAGTCCATTGTTGGGGAGGGTGAGGTCCTTCACTATCTTCCTGGCCCTGGTGCAGCACCATTTGCTGTAGATAGATTGAAGGTCAGGGAGCTTGGTACGGATGATTCGTTCGGCTGATCGAACCACCCTCTGTAGGGCTCGCCTGTCCTTCATGGTGCTGTTCCCGAACCAGGTTGAGATATTTCCCGTCAGGATGCTCTCTATGGTGCAGGAGTAGAAGTTCCTGAGCACCTTGGAGGGCAGTCTGAAGTCTCTCAGGCGTCTGAGGTGGTAAAGACGCTGCCGGGCCTTTTTCACCACGGTGTCAGGTCCTGTGTGATGTTAACACCGAGGTAACGGAAGCTGTCCACTCTCTCCACTGGGCTCTTGTTGATGACAGGGGTCTGGTAGGTCCTCTCCTGCTTTGTACTGAAGTCCACTATTAGCTCCTTAGTCTTGTTGACGTTCAGGTGGAGATTGTTCCTCAGAGTTTGCCAGATTTCCAACCTCCTCCAGGTCGTTGTCAGAGATCAGGCCCACCACGGCAGTGTTGTCAGCAAACTTGATGGTGGTGGAGTTAGTAGTGGCTGTACAGTCATGGGTGTACAGGGAGTACAGCAGGGGGCTCAAAACACAGCCCTGGGGGGCTCCAGTGCTGAGGGTGATGGAGGTTGAGACATGTCCACCCATCCTTACTGCCTGTGGTCTCCCGGTTAGGAAGTTGAGATCCACTGACAGAGAGATGAGCTGAGTCCCAGGTGCTCCAGCTTGGTGGTGAGTGTGGAAGGGATTATTGTGTTAAATGCTGAACTGTAGTCAATGAAGAGCATTTTAACATAATTTCCCTTCCGAGTGTCCAGGTGGGTGAGTGCTGTATGGAGGAGATGTGATATGGCATCATCTGTGGACCGGTTGGGATGATACGCAAACTGTAGTGGGTCGAGTGTATCTGGTAGTGAAAAAATGATGAAGTCTCTGACCAGCCGTTCAAAGATCTTCATCAGTACTGAGGTGAGGACTACAGGGCGGTAGTCGTTGAGGGAGGCAGGATGGGTTTTCTTGGGGACCGGAACAATGATGGACTCCTTGAAGCATGTGAGGATCACCGACTGAGATAGAGAGAGGTTGAATATCTCTGTAAAAACAGGTGCTAGCTGGTCCGCGCAGGCTCTGAGGATTCTCCCCGAGATGCCGTCTGGTCCTGCTGCCTTCCTGGTGTTCACTCTCTTGAAGGCTCTCCTCACATCATGCTCGGTGATGACGAACGCATTCTCGGTGCTGGCAGTGTCCTCCCATCTGCAGCTGTTGGAGCCGCTAGCCGTAGCATCGCTAGCGTCTTTAGCTGCAGCCTCGAAGCGAGCATAGAACGTATTTAGCTCATCTGCCAGAGACACGTCCGCGTTCTTCGTACCGGATGTTGGTGCTTTATAGTCCGTTATTGTCCGTAGTCCCCGCCACAGGCTCCTAGAGTCACTCTGTTTGAGTTGTGACTCCAGTTTCTTCCCGTAGCGCTGCTTTGCCTCCTTCACCGCTTTCCTGACGCTGTATGACGCAGCCTTGTATGGTTCCATGTCCCCGTAAGCAAGCCCCGCGTTATAGGTCGCGGTGCGAGATTTCAGAGCGTCGCGGATGGTTTTATCCACCCACGGCTTCTGGTTGGGAAACGTTCTGACGATCGTTTTCTGAACGGTGTCGTCTGTTAGTTTCCCAATGAAACTCACAACCGCTTCCGCAAACTCACTGATGTTTCCGGAACTACTCTGGAACATGTCCCAGTCCGCGTCATCCAGTGCGTCCTGAAGAGCGGCCACCGATTGGTCCGTCCAGCGTGCCACCTCCCTCTGAACCGGAACTTCCTGTTTAAGCCTTTGTTTGTATTTAGGCATGAGGAAGATGGCGGCGTGGTTGGATTTTCCAAATGGTGGACGAGATTGTGCCCTGTACCCGTCCTTTATGGTAGTGTAGCAATGGTCCAGTGTCCTTTCACCCCTGGTGGGGCAGGTGATGTGCTGATGAAAATTCGGCGCTGCGCGTTTGAGGCTGGCATTATTAAAATCTCCTGCCACAATAAGCGCAGCGTCCCGGTGCTGTGTTTGGTGCTGTGTGAGCGCCTCCTGCAGTTCGCCTAAGGCAGTGTCCGTGTCCGCTTTCGGCGGAATGTAAGCGGCGCTGATGATGACCGATGTAAACTCCCGAGGAAGGTAAAAGGGACGACACTTGATGGACAGTAGTTCCAGATTCGGCGAGCACGAGTGTGTGAGGGGGGCAATGGAATTACACCAGTTCCTATTTACCATCAAACACACTCCGCCTCCCCGTGTCTTCCCCGAGTCGCGTGTCCTGTCCATGCGGTGGACCGAGAAGAACTCGGCCGGCTGGACCGCTGGGTTCAGCCATGTCTCGGTGAAGCAGAGGAGGTTGCAGTCCCGGATGTCTCTCTGGAACTTTACCCTGGCCCTGAGGTCATCGAGCTTGTTCTCCAGTGACTGGACGTTGGCGAGCAGGATGCTAGGCAGAGGTGTGCTGTGTGCACGGGCCCTCAGCCTGTTCCTGACGGCGGCTCGTTTCCCCCGGGGCCGCCGCTTCGCGTCGCGTCCTTTGTTCTTCCTCAGGATGTCACTCGGCCAGCTGGGATCCGGAAAAGCAGTCAAAGTCTTCGTATTGTATACTAATAGAAACAAGAGTGTCTCTACTGTATTTAATGCGTTGCATGGTGGAAGATTTGCCGGTGTAGGGTTGTTAAAAGAGGGTTTAAAAAACAAAAACAAACTAAACTTGGTCAGAGCAGTCGCGTCATCTTGGGCCATGTAGATTTGGAGTTTTTTTTCTCCCTTAATAACGTAAAAACTGCATTTTGTGTTCAATTATGTTATCTTTGACTAATAGTTAACAGTTTTTGCAAAACATGCAAAAGAATAAGAAATCAGGAAGGGGGAAAATAGTTTTTCACACCACTGTAAATTAGCAGCATGATCTACCGTACAAGAAGCATTTAAGGCCTAAAATGAAATCATTCTGCAAACATAAGCAGCCTGCAGTAATGCAGAAATCTGTGAAGAAAACAAGATGTTTTTGTGATGGATCATGCTGCTATGTACTGGTGGGTTACCAGAATGCCCTGTAAGAACACTGGTGAGTTTGTGATCAGACAAATTGGAGAATACTACTATTCTCTAATATAGTAAAGGAACTACTATTATTCTACTATTCCATTCATGTCAGAGGGCGCATTCACAGATGTTTTGAGAGTCGTGGCAGGAGAAAGAGAAGTTGTAAAAGCAGGGCCTTGATGCTTGCATTGGCATGAGCAGATAGGGAGAAAAGGGGGGGCTGGAGTGGGAAGGCAATCCTCTGGACCACCCGGGTCCGGCGGATGAAACACATGGTGTAATAAAATTCTTTACTGTTTTGTAATTATAATGGAAATGTGCTGGAGAGAGCTGCGTCTTTTGGCCGTTGGTCGCGGTTTGAGTGGAGGTACAATGGGGCTGGGCTAAAGAGTCATCGTTGGTGACATTTGGTCTAAAGAATCGGGGTCGAAGCATGAGACAGACAAGGGTAAATTCAGGAGAACAGTCAGGAAAAGTCAGTCGACTTGAAGCAACAATCCGTCGAGTAGAACCACATTGATGAGCAGACGAGGTTCCAAGATGGCCGTTGGACATTTATAGAGTGGGGGTAACGTGTGGCCATGAGACATTAATTAATAATAGTAATAATAAAATGCTTATGGAAATTGATTGATGTTTGGAAAAATGACACCTGGGCCACCTGAAACACCTGCTCTAAAATTTGATGCTGATTATAATGATGATGCAGGTCATGGGGGAAGGGAGCTTTTGTGTTCTCTGAAGAACAGCAGAAGATGTGATCTATCTACTATATCTATTAGACCTTTTTTTCTGTTTTATTTATTTGGTTGGATTATGTGGTTCAAGGTTCTGGTGCAGAAAATGTAGTTATATGCAGAACAGAGCAGAATAGGGTGAAATAATTGTTAAAAGTGGAGCACAACACAGAAAGATGCAGACCTCTTTGAATTTGCCAGTTTCCTTGCAGCTCAGCAGGGGCATACCCCCATAACTCAAACTGTGGAGGTGCATTAAGGACCCCTACCATGCCGAAGATGGCTGCCCAGTGAGTTGGCCGCTTACAAACATCAATTAGAGAAAGGTTGCCTTGCACTACTGCTCCAAACAGGAGGACAAAGCCCAGGAGAGAAAGAAGGCAATTTTTTAACCTCCCTTTTTTAGGTTTCTTTTAACATTTTCACTGCCTGTTGCTTAAAGGTCACCCCAACAGCCTGGTCAGCCTCCAGCTTATTAAAGGAGTCTTGCAGACGGGTAAGGAGCTGATGGAGTCTATACACCAGCAACAATCAAATAATCATTTTAATTTTAAGCACATGTGGTTTCATCGATGAATGATGGAACACCATGAGGCAGGAATTTTCAGACTTTTGAAGTATGCCTTTCAACTTTCAATATCAATCCTGCTGGATAAATTAGATCAGAAAAGATCCTGGAGAAAACAGTGCTATTCTAGATTATTTACACCCCCCAGGTGTAGCACAGCGTTTTCCTTTGCCTTTCTCCTCCTTTCACTCGGTTTGGCCGTAATTATTTGATGGTATCACATGGGTAGTAGTTATCTAAATATATGAAAATGATACAGGTGAGAGGTAGTTTTATTGTGATGTAACAGAAACGTCAGTGACATTGGCTGTAGTAAACAACTGCGCTTCTTGATATTTTTAGGACCTCAGACCTCAGCATTCTTCTATTTGTGTGATTCATGCTTTCAAGTCCTCTCTGAGTAGCTGAATAGTTTCTCTATGTATTTATGTGAGTGTATGTATGTGTGTGTCTATGTGTGGGCATTTTTTTTATAAATTATTTTTAGAATTTTAGTTTTGATTCTTTTGGTGAGCATGTAGCTTAAATAATGAAAGATAATAGGGAGGGAAGGACAGGGAAAGGACGGGTAAGGGGGAGACAGAAGACCCTGCAGGGAAACATCAGGTAGACAAGGACGGTTGCTCCTCCAGCCAAAGGACAGGGGGAGGATGGGGGAGGACAGGAGGTGACCGCAGGGCTTCACTCAGCAGAGCGAGACCACCGCAAAACACACAGCAAGAGAGCCACTGGGACAGAGGTGGGCAGCAGACAGGTGGCTTCTCTGTGTCCTGCAAAAAGAACTTTGTTATATTGTAAAAAGAATGGAGCTTATTTGAGGAAACACAGCAGTGGGGAGACTTTGAGTCTTATTATACTGTATTTAAGTTTTGAGGATTCTAAACAAATTTACAAAATATATGAATGGATAATGCTTTAGTGTATTCTGATAACCCATTTTGTTTGTGTCTCCCTGCTGCCAAAGGGCTGCACCCACCTCCATGCTGACCCAGTCAGACGCGTGAGGATGGTGGTGTCCACGTCTAAGAGGGATGGAAGAGCAGCAAAGTACACGCCACAGAATGTTAAAAAGGGCTATTAAAGCTATTCCAAAGAAATGTTGATATTGAGCCTTCATTATAATGAAAACCCATCATGTCTCCATATACGTTTTTTTGAATGCCCAGGTTTGGAAGCATATGAATGTCACAATGAAGCTCTTGAGATGGAACTATCCTAGGTGTTTCCCTGTCTTAAGTTCTGTGTGTGTTTTGCGGTGAAATTTACATCTTTGTCTTCGCCTTTGTCTTCCTCTGAGTTAAATTAAAGACTCTTGGCAAAAAAACAAAAAAAAACAAAACAATGGTGTAGAGCAGGTGACTCCACTGTCCTCACAACATAGCTGTTGTAGGAGCTCTTAAGATTTAATATTACATTATCTGTCTAAATGTGTTTGCTCTTTGTGTTTTTCTTGCAATCATCTCTTCATCTCAAGATCACTGATTCATCTCCCTTCTCCCACTGTCCTCATAAAGGTGACCTACCTTCTCATCTCCCCTTCATTTTTCCTGTAATCTTTGCTCTTCCCATCTTTTATATACTCTCTATTGAAGGATCATGTTCATGACTGCTCAGGCCAGAGGGTCAAATTACAGGAAAATTGTGTTGACTGTTGCATGAGGAAACATATTGAATTCAGAACTCATTGTCAAGCCAAAATGCTATTTAAGTGAAAACTCAACTGTGCCTGAGTCAGCAGACTAGACCCCAAACTGTGTCAGAAATGATCAACACAGAACAGTGAATTATTGGAAGAATGTTGTACTTTCCACCGAGTAAACCATCAATCATTGGACAGGAAAAAGAGGAAAACTGTCACAGTTGTTCTCTTAAGAGCCATTTTTTACACCTTTACACCATTTTAAACCTTTCATTATGGCAGAAAAGACCCTGACAGCTTCCTACTTATCTCCAACAGTGAAAGGAACTCTTCATTATTTCCTCCTAAATTGCCCATCCACATGCTGATAAAAGTGAATGAATTTGCATTTTCTGTGATAGAGCAGTCAGGAAAATGATGGTGCAAATTATGGTTTTGCCTTCACCTGCAGGGATCAGTGACCAAGTGAATGTTTGCAACAATCTTGAACACCTTTTTTTTTTTACTTTTCACTCATGACAGTGATTAACAAGAAACCAATTTCCTGGAATTTTCGTAAAAGAAATAACCTTGCAGACAACCAGCATCTACCATGTTCGCCCCAAATGGTCAGCATCTAACCCAGCAGCCTCATGAAGTTGGACAGCTTGTACTGATAGTGTCTGCCAGCCCCCACCTTAGTAATCACATTACCTTCCTTCCGCCCACAACACGGCCCATTGTCTGAAGGACAAAGCAGCTGCTTCCATGGGCAAGAGATGACAATGATTTATAAGTTCCTGTCAAAAAAACTCTGCCATCACTGTCACCTGTTCTGGGGAAACTGGAGGTGTGGTGACAATGCTAGTCAAACAGGAATAAATAAATAAACAAATAAAAAAACTCTACATGCATCACCAACATGGTTGTCAGGCCACATTTGACAAGATGAAAGATGAAGGTGCAGAACTGTAGTCAATCATTCCAATATAAAATGTAATTGATTGTTCTCCACAATCAACATAGGAACAATCAGTAAGGTGTCTTTAACTGATGCGATTGGCTGTTCTTTATGTACAGTAATAGAATTCTATAGTAGTACAGTGGGGCAAAAAAAGGTACATTTCAACTGAGAGACAGAATGTAAAAGCTCCAGGAAATCACATTGTATGATTCTTAAAGAATTTGTATTTGTATAATGGCGTCAGCTGGCGGTTTCCTGATACAGGCTAGGTTAACAAGAGCAAACAAGTAGCCTAAAGACAGGGTTTGTTTGTTTGTTTGTTTAATATAAAATGTTATTTTGTTTGGCTTGTATGTTATCTATGCTCTCATCTCATCCAAACAGTTAGTCTATTGTCGCATCAGGTGAGCAAGGTCCGCAAGTGAGCTCACAAATGTCCTCATGTTACATGTTAATGGATATAAGGTTCTTCTCATTATTGTCCGAATATTGTCTGAATTTTGTATTGTTTACTGTTCCATTTTCTTCCATTCTGTATGTCACGACTACGGACTGACAGGGCAAGGAAGCGCAGAGGCATGACATGCTGGGAAGGGAGTTTTAATAATAAACAATAAATAAATACAAATAAACAATGGCGCGGTGGCCAAGAATGGGAAATTAAGGGGGACAACGTAAACTAACCCGCAGGCATGTGGCGATTGCCAGAACTCAAAAAACATAAACACATTCAGTCACGAAAATCAAGTTCATGCCTGAGTTCATGAAAATGCCGGAGATTCCGAAGGGGTGGAAATCTCCGTGTTTTAAGCATTGTCAGGATTGGCCACCGGTGCTGAGCCCAGCTGCAGTCAATCCTGACACTGTAGTGTTATTTACTATAATTGCACATGCTCACTTTTACTGTCTTTGTTTATTCTACATAGATATGGTTAGTATTACTACTTGCTTTTATCTTACTTAAATTTAGTTATTTACATGTAACTTCTAGTTTTATATTTCCTCAGAATATATTTTGATATTAGGGCCTTGGGGTGAATCATTATTTTGATATTTGGCATACAGTGTATACGGTAGTATTGACCATAAATATCTTGACTTGACTATGTGTTTGTGATTCTGATTTTGAGAGTTGAAGCCTGGATTAGTATTCAAGCCTGAGTTAGGATTCAGTTCTAAATTAAATACCCTGTGTTTAGGTCAATTGTTTAAAAAACTGAAGAACCTTTACCTTCTTTGACCCATGGTTGCACTTTGACCTTTCATTTAAAGTTTCTTAGAAATTCTTTGCACAATGTGTTGTGTGTTTATACAGCAGATGAACCTGAACAAGTTCAGGTATTTATGCTTTAGGTTTAACTTTCCAGAAAAGTGCCAGGTCATTTTTTGAATATAAATTACGGGTTCTTGAACCTTCAGCATGTTTTTGTCTCCAATTTGTCTCTGTAAAATATGGGCTGCTGAGAGGCAGTGCTTTATGCTCTTGTTAGACGCCCATCTGTTGCATAATAACTACTTCAACCTCTGGAAAGTCATCTAATTTTAGTCTGACCAAGCACTGTGGATTGTTCTTTTATTTAGCAAAAGCAACAGTCTTTTGTTATTTTTGTTAAATGCAAAAAAACATATCAATATCACACATAACACAGATTTAAATAGATTTAAGATGGAATCTATAAAACAAATATATCAATAAACTCACTCATTCACTTACTATCCATCACAGAATATTCCTAACTTGAGTCCATCTTGGATGTGTGTACCCACTCATACCGACAGACCCCAGTTAACCTAGTGTAAAAGCAGAGTAACTGGAGGATTCCCAGTAAGGTGAGGCCTTTTTTTTATTGTAGAAGAATTGCCTCTGATGCAATGAAGATACCTATGTGTCATGGCTAGCACACCTCCAACCCACCAGAGAGCACTAGAACAGCCGGGGAGACATTGATGGGGAAGCGGAAGTGAGAATGGGCAGCACAGAGTATTAATTTATTCCCCAGAGATGCTAGCCTGCTTTACCTACGCGTGACAAACCATACCTTATGACCATGACCTTCGTCTTGAGTTTGCCTGCCCCCTTTGCTAAGATAATACTTCTCAAATACTTCTCACGGTCCTCAAAACAGCCGTCTTCTTGTTCTCCTCTGCCCCGGTCCACCCCAGCCTCATCCCCTCATCCTTCCCCGCTGCTCCCCACGGAGCCAGAGCTCCCTACCCGCCATGCTGGTAGAGTGGTAGTAGCCTAGTGGGTAAGACAATCGCCTATGAACCAGAAGACCCAGGTTCAAATCCCACTTACTACCATTGTGTCCCTGAGCAAGACACGAAAGTTGCTCCAGGTGGACAATCCCTGTAACCACTGCTTGTAAGTCGCTCTGGATAAAGGTCCGGTCATCCTCCCCAGCTCGTCCAGCGTCCTCTCCCTGTATGATGACTTGTTCCCCTGCTCCAAGCATGTGCGTGCAAGTGCGTCATCGAATTAGCACAGTGACACTATGAAAACAAATCTCAACAACTTTTATCAATTGGTGTTTACCACTAAAATGACACAAGTGCCACACAGCATAACCATGCTGTGAATGTGAAGTTATCTCAGTCCAGGTTAAAGATGTTTGTTACTATTGTCCTTAACTGAATCTACTGTAGCAGGATAACTGAAAAGGCCAAAACAGAGGTGGTTGCCCAGGATAAACAAGGACAAAAAAAGAGAACAGACAAAGGGGAAGCAGAGAAATAGCTGTTTTCATAACCCTGATGATGGAGCAGAAGTGGAATGGAGACAAACTGAGGACAATAATGACCAAAGACCATTTGGACTTCCTGAAATAATAGCATTATGGTAACTGTTAACTGATAAAAATGCACACTGTTCCTCTCTGAATCACCCATTTTTTGACGTTGGAAGGACATTTCTTTTACCCACCACTTATCAAGGCATGACTCCACACAGATTAAACCTGGAACATGGTTTTATGTTTCCCTGTGTTCATTAAATGCAGAATTGATTTGTAAGCACAGCACTGTGAAAAAAGGTCATACAGATTCTTTCATTTGCAAAGTTACAGTCAGATAATAATGGGATGTGTTGACCCATATCCTATTATTGGCTCTTAAAGCTTCTACACAAGAAAGAGTAATGATCACCTTAAAATGATGGACTGATGAGCCAAGCTTTTATCTTATTTTTTTTCTTTTAGCCAATTTTTGCTTGCTGAGCTTTAGAACAATGATTGCCAATTGGGGAACAGGGGTTTCCAAACTACGGAACATGATTTATTTCTAATTGGTTCATAACTAACTCAAAAAATATAATGTAATATGGCCCACACACGTCTTTGTTTCAACAAAAGGTGAAGTGAAGTGATGGTGATACACAGCGAAATGTGTCCTCTGCTTTTAAGCCATCACCCTTGGTGAGCAGTGTGCAACCTTGACAGGTGCCCAGGGAGCAGTGTGTGGGGACGGTACTCAGTGGCACCTCAGCAGATCAGGATTCGAAACGGCAACCTTATGATTACGGGGCCACTTCCTTAACCGCTAGGCCACCAATGCCCCATTACTGTTGGACATTGCCATTATATTGTATTATTCATTGTATGTCTACAGTGCAAAGTTTAAAATAGCTCTAGAGCTTTATTGGTTATTACTCACCACTGAACAGCATTATGACAGGTATCCTGCAGCCAGCTGGGTCATACCTCTAGTGAGACACAAGCCTGTTCTAAACTCAGTCAAGCATGATGAGGAACATTTATGGTCCCATGAGGAGATCATTAATTGCTTCACTGAACTATTATTTGCTACATCTAATAAAATTGATTAATTATATTCTTGAATAATGCCAACATCACAAATGTCAGTAACAGTTCTCTTATTGAGTTCATATCTCCTCCATGGTCCAGAGACAGAATCTGGAGCCAAATAGCCTCATCATGTGTTTTTTCCCCTCATCTACAGTCTGGTTTGTGCTTGATTTCTCCCATGGAAATCTAGGACTGGAGGCTGACATTCGTGAATATTGTGATGAATAGCCTTTTATGATCATGGAGCACAGTGTTGTATTTTTCCGTATGATGGATTGGTTCTTGGCTTGGGAGCATCAACATCATTAGTGCTGGTGTTGCACACATGCAGACCCACTATCAGCCATTCAGCTTTTTTTTTGATGAAACAAGAGGTGAGGAACACAAAGATGATCTATATAGACAAGTACAAGAGCTGTTTGACGAAGCCTTTGACAGAAGCCAGTTTTCTGTTCTTTGTTCCTGTTCTCTTATGTTATGTGTTTTTTCGTGATAATATAAAACAGCATCATGAATCCTTGCACCACATGCATTTTTTAACTTGTATTTTTGCCTATATGTCTTGTTAATCTTTTTATTGAAAATATATGAAAAATATATCCAGTGGAGGGTGGACTTTTTGAAACATCATGGATTCATTTAACGCTCCACCTCAATAAAAAAGCAAATATATGTGTTTCATGAACAGACTGCAGATGGTATGATAATATTCACAGCGCTAGATCTCAAATACAGCCATTTAGCCTGACAATATTTGAGCTGCTAACCAGCTAAAAAGACACAATTAGGCTCATCAGTGAGACAAAGCAAGATTCAGGTAAATACAAAGTCCACAGGCAGGATTGTCAGGCTGAAGGGGAGCGTTATATGAAACCATGATGTTTCAAAAAGTCCACCCTCCACTGGATATATTTTTCAAATATTTTCAATCTCACATATAAAAAGATTAACAAGACATATAGGGCAATAGTGTTGAAATTAATCATAGAATCGATGAGGACGAGAACGATATCACATCAATGCAGTGCACAACATAATCGATTACATCATAATGACGTTGCTTGGTGATTTTCTGGTGATGGTATAAAAATTAGTGATTGTGGTGGCCTGATCTGAGTACAGCGCCACTCCGGGTAGGAGTTTCACACTGTGCAGTGTGGCACCCTTTGCCCTTGTTCTCGCACCACAGTCATTTATTGAACTTTGAACTCCACTCCGTGCCACTGCGTGCCGTGATGTATTTTCACACAACCAATAGAATCAAAGCGGGCAAGTGTTCTTTTTGCCAATGGAGGGAATGGAAGAAAATCTGATATTTCTCTGAGTGTCCAGAGATCTACAACACAAAATTGTCTTACCGGGAGTTTAGAAAAACACATTTTTTTGCTGAACCCTCCCGGCGAGTGCAGCGCATTAATTCTGAAAGCAGCTTTAGATTTAGATTCTCCATCGAGCCAAAAAACGGTCTGTGTTCAGTCCATGCTCACCTGACGCCACAAACATCTGAACCAGGCATTTTTCTGCTGTTTGTGGTGTCAAAGGAATGCAGACTGAACATAGAAGGTTGCCAGTTAGAGTCCCTGAACCGCCAAGGTGCCACTGAGCAAAGTACCATCCCCACACAATGCTTTTTCGAGTGCCTTTCATGGCTGCCCACTGCTCACTGAAGGTTAAGAAGAGGACACATTTTGTTGTGTCACCATGCACTGTGCTGTGTTTCACAATGACAATCATTTCACTTTCACTTTCAAAGCGTCCACACAGGTGTACGAGACCTTAACTCTCGTATCTGAAAATATCATGTAACCATGTAAAAAATGTATGGCATGCATCAGGAGGCCTCGATATTGAGGCATTGATAATCATAATCGAATCAAATTGTGACACCAGTGAAGCTTCACACCTCTAATAGACATGAGCATAGACATGACCACATGCATCTGAAATTATATATAAATATTATATATAAATAATTACAAAGAGAAATGCTTAAATCCTTGTATTCAGTCAATGTGGTAATATTAATTACAAACACAACCGCAACTCTGTTTGTTGAAACAAATTTAACAAACGATCAGAATCTTGTGACATATTTGTGGTACCCTGACATTTTATCTCGTTATGCTGAAATATCTAAACAAAGAAAACAGCGTTGGATACTGCTGAAACTACTAAAATTGGTTTAAAAACTGTCATTATTAAAAATGGTGAGGAACCATCAGCCAAAAATGGTGAGGAACCATCAGTAAAAATATGGTCGGAATAAAATCTGGAACGATGGTGATCGGCGATCACTGTAACGTTTGGTGAAATCAAAACAGTTTGTAAAATGTATTGTAAAATACCATTTCTGCTTTTGAAAATACAACTAATGTAGGCATTTAGATGCATCAAAATCTGAATGACAGATGATGTGTGCTTTTAACATTGCTTTACACTCCGCTTGCTACTGGTGGTCTGGCTATGCTGCCCACCCGATCAATTTCACCCTTTTAGCATAAGCTAGTGGTCATTAATTCTAATGGCTCCTGTGACATCAGTGCGAGCAATTATCACACCAAACGGATATGACAATGTAATGGACACACGGGGGGGTACTCATGCAGAAATGAGTGGGACAGTAGGTCGAAGTACAGCAAAGTCACTTAGCAGCTAGTCTACATGGGAACAGTGCCATGCTACTGTGCACCATTTTAGACATCAAAAATGGATCATTCTGACTGCAGCTCCAGGGAGTCTGACAGCCCCAGGAAGTCTGTTTGCCCCCTTAATTCAGCTCAGGTAGTGCAGACAGATGGTGATAAAATGCACGGGGAGAGGAAGTTACAAGGACGTTTTGCAGAGTGTGTGGAGTGTGTGAGAAGGGAAGGGTTGGGAATATCTTCATCCAGTGGAGCAAACAGCTGCTGGCTGCAGAGCCTCAGCTGTGGGCCCAAAACAAAAGCTCCATTTCCCTCAACAGATTGATGTGAAATAGCCTTATTGTGTCAGAACGGGACATGCTGCAGGCAAATTGTTCCAATTATTGTGTTTTATGGTTGGGGGGTTTAAAGCAAGAAAAGTCAAATGTATCGATCGCATGGGAATTCTGTGTTGTTTATGGAATAAAACTTTGTTTCTCACTTTTCTGAGCCTTTTCTGAGCCTCTTCTAAGATATTTAGAAATCCAGAAATAAATAGTTATTTTATAATTAGATTGTGTTATGAATTCCAGTTAAGTTGGAGCATTCCATAAATTTGAAAAAAAAAAACTACACTAAAAGACTTTCAAATCATATGAGCCATTACGCTATTCACAACAGAACACAGATAACTTAACAAATGTTCAATATTGGAAACTACATCTTTATCCACTAAATGAGCTCATTGTAAATTTGATGCCTTCGACAGGTGGCATCAACATATGGCTGGCAAGGCAAGAAATTTCTAAAAGATTATTACCATGCATCAATCCATGGCAGAAAATGTGGAAGAAATGTGGTTAAAATAAAAGTTTGAATGATTGTAATTGCCGTTCACTGAAATGTTTGGTTAAATTAAATACCTGAATATACTGAATAAGCAAGTTATTCCATCAGGATATTTTTCCCTGATGGCACATGTGCATTCCAAGATGACAATAACATGAATCATCAGGCTCAGATTGTTATTTTCTTATCAATGGGTCAGCTAACCTACAGGAATGAAATCAGAGCATAATGCGCTTGTACCTGCCACTGTGCCATATTTTCCTGTGTATGTCTTTCCAGCATGTTCTGCCAGCATTAGATTTAAAGATAAGACATGTAAAGATATCTCCTTCTGAGGTGTCACCACACCAAAATCCCCCACCATACTATTTCTGCTTAGTTTTTGTCAGAAGACTGTGGGTCCAGGTAAAATATTTAATGTTTTTTTTTTTAATCAATTATTCATCAATTATAAACATCTAGATTGATATCTTGTAAAATATAAAGTACATCTATATGTAAAAAGATGCACAGATTTGCCATTATTTAACCTTGCATAAATATTTAAGAAATAATATAGGCTGCAAAAAGTGGAGTTTTATAAGGAGTGGATAAAAGATGCATATGTTTCTTAGATCATCAGGTCACGTCAGGGTACTCTCCTTCAACTGTCTGGAGATACTTTTCAATTTCTCCATCTAATCTGGAATAGAACTCCACAGGCCAGGTCTCTCAAAGACACATGGGAAAAGAGGGAGGTGTGTGGGTTGACCAGTCATGACCTGATACCATGTGAAAATAGTGTTCCCATCATCTGAGTGCTGACCTGCAGGGAGTCAGCTGACAGCAGGCTGACACTTACAGATGACTGCTATGGAGCCCACAAGACTGATGAAATAAAAGTGTGCAGCTAAACATAGTGCTTTGAAACTAAGCTTCTTCTGAATTTGGTTTTCTGTAAGTCACATACTGAATTGTTCTGGTTCTATGTGGTTCCAACTGGCTGAAGTATTATTAAATGGTATATAGTGGGTTCTGGGTTTGTTTTAACAATTTACTGAGTTTATAATGGTAACCCACTGGGGAAGAATGACATGATAGACAAATGAATGAATTAAGCCAATTTTAGATGTATATAGAGGTTCAGTGAGTTATGCCATTAGCAGGCATTGTGTGTTATTGTTGGAACTGTTGTGAGTCAGGGCAGCATGGGCCCACAGCCTATCACATGAGGTTGAATTAAACAAAGTTACTTTCCTCAAGGGTCACTGGGCTCAAATGGAAATAAATCATGAAAATGCTTGATAAAGTTAATAGCTAAATTTCTGTAAAGACATGTGCTGAGAATAGAAATGCCTAAGAATGACATCAGAATAACTGGGAAGTATAGGAGAATGTGCAGGTATCCTGTGTTTTTTGCCTTAAGTGAAATGCTACAAGCAATGACAATTTGCTAAGTGCACAGCTAATTTCAATCATAATTTTGTATCAATGTTTTCCCATGTGTGAGTATGCAAAAAGGTGTGAGCTTTATGTAAATTAGCTCCTGTGGGAGCACCAGGTGCATTTTACTTCTATTACATTTTAGTTCCAAATGATCTGCACAATGCATAAAAATTTCCCACTCCCATTTTCATCTTGTGGATGACTGAAAAGAATAGTTGCGAGGTACAAGTGGTGGGTGTAAATTGTGAGGGTGCCTTTCACCTTACACTAGCAGAAAAGCCTGATGTGTAGTGCCGATTATAGCACTTTGAAAACAATGCTCTGAATGTTTAAACGTTAGCTCAGCATATGTGAACTTTGATTAAATCATTCAGGCCTTGAGCTGCTAGTGATACGTCTTTGAAGTAAAGCTCAAAATGTGGAATGTGTGGGTTTTATTTTGGAAGGTTTGAGTGTTGTGTATGTGTCTGTACAAATCTTATTCAGGTTTATATGAAATTCCTTAGAAGATATTGAATTGACTAATTAATACTGAATGGTACATTAATATGCAGAAGACTGATATGTTTCTGGATATAAGATGTTGGTCATCTAACTGAACTAGGCAGACAGATGAGCAACACAGTTTAAGACAAAAGATTAAAAATAGTATTCCACAGTATCCAACGCTTTAAAAATTTGAATTCCCTTTAGTTGACCTGGTGAAAGACCAAACTCTAAAGAGCTAAATAAAAGATGCTCCAGTGAAGCTCGTGCCAAGATACAGATACAGCAATCAGCAGAGCCTGGCAGGCGTGTATATACAAACTGTCCGAGGCGTGCTATTAAATAATCAGAGTGACTGATGAACTGATGAAAAGTGTTCCAGGATTGAATATCATAATTCTTGCTACACAAACACCTCTCCTACATTTCAATAAACCATTTATTATCATTTTCATTGCTAGCCTTTGTCCAAATGTTATCATTGGGTAATCAAACCATGGGTGGGGGAAAGAGATGAATGCTGGATAAAATGAATTACGCAGTGTTGTGTTCCCTGACACTGATTTACTCGGTGCCATTTGGAGAGTGCACTCTTTTAAAGCAAGCATTCAAATCAAAATAAATCATCATTCACCTTTCAGCCCAAAATTGTTTGAGTAAAATGAAAGCCTGTGATGCATATGTCTGGAAAAAAATAAGGCAATAAATCATATCTTGTGTGTGTTTTATTCAAGTCTTTCCTTTTAAGAGGAAATACCATAGGAGCTGGTTGACAAACTACTGTTGAATTTTGTACATTTTGAAGGCATCAGAGTTCTGTCAGTAAATCCCATTCAAAGACTTATAGAATGTTGTCATAACCATTTCTTATTCATTTATGAAAATATTATTTTGAGTTTGTAGGCTAATCATGTTTTTTATGGTGTAAAGTTTGAACTGTTTTATGTATGTGAATACATAAAACAGATGTATAAAACTTATTTCAGGCTCAGTGGTTTTCAATTCTGATCCTAACTGAATTGAAAACCACTTGTTCTGTATCCAATATAAAAATACAGAAACCAGACTAAAACAGTACATTTATTCATTTGAATGTTATCAGTACAAATGTACTTTCTGTGTACTTAGTATCACAAAATGTTCAATGGGGAGCAAAAAGGATTTCATTAAATAAAGACAGCACCTTGGCCTGCACACAGACATGAAACAAGAGTGCATATGAACAAATATGAATAAATATGATAAATGACAGAAAAGGGTGTATAGATTTCTTATCTCTCAGCTTGTCAGCTAGAATTCTGGTTAAAGATTCTTCAGTGATTTCAGGTCTGTTCCAGTTATGATAAAATCTTGCACAAAAGATGGAATCAATAGGTGATTAGGTGGAAGAGGTGAGAGAATGTTATCAGTATGGAGTGTGCACTATAAACATGCACAGAAAGCATAGTGCGGCTGGATAAATTGGGCTAGAGCTCGAATTCTTCACCCAAATGCACATAAGAGTTTCTTCAGTTAGAATATATACTTGAAGATGGCAGACTAGACAGCATTTAATAAGCTATCTATCACACAATTGATGAATAAAGACTTTAGATGTTTTTGAGGTAAAATGCCACTCTGTAAGACAACCAGAAGCAAATGAGAATGACTGTGGCGCAGACAGAGCATCTATACAATCAGTAACCTCACCTTCACTTAACATACACAATGAACCAACAAAAAAGGCCATGGCTCACAATGAGTTTATCTTGGTAAACTCCTCCCTTGGCTCTTGTTTTGAAAATTTCTTTCACACAGACTTTTGAGGAATAAGCATATACGATTTTTGCCATGTATGATAAATCCAAACAACATCCTTTAACATTAAGATATTTTGGCTCTATTGTTTTTGTTCCTCAGCAAAATGAGAGCAGTAGGACACACAGACACACAAGCACACACATTTATCTTCGAGTCTATCTGTAGTTTCAGCTGAAGGCAGCCTGTTTCCTTTCTCTCTAAGGCCAGTCTTTCAAGGCGTACAACCCCAGTGAGGCAGAACTGAGGCAGAGACCCCCCAAACAGAGTCCAGTCTAGTGTATGAGCTGGAGGATAGGGGCTGGGTGATGTGTCTACACAAGGATCAGACCATTTCATTTATGTTCTCCTGAGAATGCTGGTCTATTTGCCAACATAAAACAATAAGAAAAAGAAAATGTGGGAGTGAGACAGTGTGTGAGAACCTCCCACCATGATATCAGATATTTTGTCTGTGCTGTTGATTTAACAGAGCATATTTTTCCTATGAGACAAATATGTGCTGTCTGTAATGGTCATAGATGTTACTATAGCAACTACTGCCATCCTGGTCCACCGATTAGAGATTTTCCTGTTTTTCACACTTGAAAAATAGAGCATGTCTCAACAACTACAAGCCAGCTGAGATGCTGTATGGAAAATTTGACTGTATTGATTTTCCTTCTTTTGCCAGTTTTACTGGATACATTTAATTAACTTAACTTAAATTTTAGGTCAATTTTTGCCAAATTTTAGTGATATGCCGTTAATTACTCTGCCACAAATAATTATGGAAATTATCATATATTTACATTTAAAACATTTATCAGGTACCCTTATCCAGAACAACTTTACAATCATTAGTGTCTGGGACAGTCATCCTGGAGACACTCAAGGTTAAGTGTCTTGTTCAGAGACTTTATATTTTTGGCACGAACTGAGACGATATTGAGAACTCATAAAAAATTTTAGAAGTATATCATATAACTGCTTGAATTGTATAATATTAACAAAATGTATTACATGATATATGTGATCTACACATTTGAAAAGACTGTAATTATGATTACCTAAATATTTGACCTGTGAATGCAGCTCATATAAAATATGTGCCTCGCTGAAATTCCAGAATCTGTGCGTTTTGCACAAAGAAATTTAAAAAAGATGCCATGATACAGACAGTTTTTTGAAACTGATTATCTGCCTGTATGTTTGGTTTGGTGGAGCTGGGTAAAAACACAACTCTACTCCAAATGCATCATATTGTGCATGATAAAAGATTTGAATTTTACTACATGTTTTTTTTTTTTTTTTTTTCCGTACCTTCTGTACAATCAGGGCAGTGGTTGGCTTAGCAGGTAAGGAAACAAAACCATAATCAGAAGGTTGCTTGTTCGAGTCCCAAGCTGCCAAGGTCCCACTGAGGTGCCACTGAGAAAAGCACCGTCCCCACACACTGCTCCCCAGGTACAATCACTTCACTTTCACTTTTTTCTCAATAATTAAAAAAATCCTATAATCTATGATAATTTTACCTCTTCATATTATGGGTCCATCCTGGACCCCTCCTTGGTGAATGAGTACTTGCAGCGTACCGACTCCATGCCGGGGCTGTCGGGGTTAGCCCTGGAGGAGGGGTACTGTCACATGATTCCATCCACGTGACTGGAAGCAACACGGAGATGAGGTAACGTGAGTTCCATAAATTGGCAAGATGGTCTCTGCCACTCGGCTCCTTTTTCACCACAACTCGCAAGACTTATTCTGTTTATCTCCTCATCTCTCAACTCGTCCCTCTCATTCTGTCCCTTCCCCAATTCAACCTAGAACGCGAATGACAAAATCTGTGTGGTGTTGGGGCTCTCGTTTGCAGATTAAACTGGAACTGAAAAACACGTTCTACCATCCGGACAGCGTCAAAGATGTCTCGTCGCAGCTCTACCATCTGCACCAGGGTTCCCCATCAGTCAGCCAATTCAACGCGAAATCCATTTATTCCGAAGGGCTGGCCCCGCAAATCTGTGGCGAGATGGTCAGCTGGGAGATGCCGGAGACATACGAAGCCTTCATTCAACTGGCTCTGCGCATTGACACCTGCTGGCTCATCAACACCTGTTGTGCACCGGACTCCCCGACCTCCACTATCACCACCTCGACCCCCTGCCACTCATCCAGAAAACAGGGGGAACCCAATGCAGCCCTCAATGCAGCCCTCACCAATCAGGAGAGAGAGCAGCGATTTCTGGAGGGCCTGTGTGCATACTGCGCTTCGACATTGACATCCCGACTCACCCTCTTAGCCATCCTGGAGTGGAACCAGCACACAGTCTCCATCACTGCCTTTGTGGACTCCATGGCAGCCTGGAACTTCATAGACCATAATTTTGTCAGACTACATCAAATCCCCACGGAATCTGAAAACTGCACCTGTGTTGCTTCTTCTAACGTAAGTTCACTCCAACACAGCAGTGTTACAGTGGGGGATCCTATTCCGTCTCCGGTGGTCCCTGGAGACTAAAGTCTGGGCCACCCAGAGGTCAGGTCCTGGCCTAGTCTTAGTTAGTTGAGGAGAAAAAAATAGCCCAGACAATAAACCTCCCTTGAATCTTGAAAAAAAATACTGAGTGCAGGGAAAGTGGAAAGTGTGCACTTTTCTGTGCCTGACCTGGAGGTATGGACCTGAATACATATTGTAATGGTCTTACTGGATGACTAAAGTTAACTTTGGCCCCTTATACTCTGTGGATACTCAAGGAATTGATAAAGAAATCAAAAACAAGAGGAGGAGCTAAACTATATTTCTTAAACAAAAAATGGTGTATAAAGAATTTATCTTTTTTATGTGTAAAAAAACGCAACACTGATCACTTCACTGATCACTGCAGCATATGATGGTACTATGTAGGATGAGAAGGACAGTAAAGGCAGAGCCAAAGATCAAGTTGTGGAGGACTTCTGATGGCATTGTAGTTTTTAACTGGATTGTTTAATACAGTCTTGGAAAGTGAGAGGATGCCTGATGAGCGGAGAAGTGAACTGGTACTGATTTTCAAAAATAAGGGTGATATGCAAAGCTGCAGTAACTACAGGGTTGATCAAACAGCATTAACTTATGGAAATAGTGATATAGGTAAGGCTAAAAAGAGAGGTGATCAGGGAGCAGCAGTATGGTTTCAGAAGTACAGAGAATGCACTGTCTCTGTAGTATGTGCAGGATCATGTAGCAGGGCTACTACAAGGAAGTTCGGAAATTCTGATACGAACGTTAGCGCTGTAATGCAAATAAAGCAGGACCGAAGGAAAGAGCAAGTGTTGGTGAGGATGAGAA
The DNA here is from genome assembly GCF_900700375.1 of Denticeps clupeoides. Lineage (NCBI taxonomy): Eukaryota > Metazoa > Chordata > Actinopteri > Clupeiformes > Denticipitidae > Denticeps > Denticeps clupeoides. Next base: position 21,130,131 of record NC_041715.1, read on the forward strand.
TCCCAGTTGTGGAACAGTGCAAGGGGGCTAGTGAATCTCTACTGTTAATTCTGCGAGCATGAGACAGCATTTTGCTGCAACATCCATGGAAGAAGAGCAGAAGACAGTACAGGAGGGTAAGGATCAAACAAGGATAGATCTTACTACTCGATCGATGGGAGTTGAGCAGCTGAGTCGAGGTTGCGGTTGGCAAACAATGACTGCGCGATCACCAGCTACTTCTGCATTTGTCCTGGTCACTTGAATGGAGTCACGTGACAGGCTCAGTGTTTGATACTATTGATCATGCCTTTCTCCTCAACAGATTAGATAATGTTTTTGGGATTAAGGGAATAGCTCTCCTGGATCAGTCTGTGGATTGCCATGAAATTCCTCCTCCTCCAAAGAGCAGTTTGGTGTTCCACAAGGTTCCATCTTAATTCTGCTGCTTTTATTCATGTAGCTGTACCACACTGTTTCATAGTTTGTTGTATCTGTTTAAGGTGTGTTTACAGTTACATAAACTGTGTGTGTTCATGCCGGTATTTCAAGTCATTGGGAATGTACTTAAGGGAGATTGGGATGACCTCCCATTTGTATGATATTTTGCCTAATAGGGTAGCGGACACGTGCTGGCGTTAGTGCTGACCTGTTGTGTGATTTTGTGATGTCATCTAGAGTGCCTGTGCACACGCAATGCGCACAATAATATCTGGCTGCATCCACTTTGAGGTGTGGAGCTCCACAGAATACGGAAACACAAAACCTCCTTAATATGTATTACCCCGAAATTTTTGACAATAACAGAGATAACCCCAAATAAGTGTTTTCACCATTTGCCGCAATGATAGCTTGACAGCGACGTCTCATGCTCCACACTAGCCTCATGATGTTGTTCTCATGCAATGCAATACACTCTTCAACAAGTGCTACATGCAGTTCTGCCAGGTCAAGTTGGGGTGGGGTACAATCATTCAGTCTCTGCTTCAACTTGTCCCATACATGCTCTATGGGATCGCTCACATTGCCTTCTCCAGGAATGCTGACGACCATCATTTCTGTGCAAGGTGACCTGACACTTATCAGTGAACAGGTAGACGGTAGACCACTGCTGCATTGTCCAGGTCATTCAAGCCAAAGCAGTGGAGTCTGTTTCGAATGGTTGGCTGGAAACCCGAGTACCCCTCACATCTTGTAAACAGGCATGCAGCTGTGTGGCAGTGTCACGTCCACGCGGGCATGACGAGGTGGGTGCACGGAGAGGAGGACGAAGACTGACGAGGAGACGAGGAATGAAGGACGCTATCATCTGACATCACGAAAAAGGTTTAATGGTGAATCACAGGACCGGGGAGACATCTGAGATGTTGACATTGGTGAACACGGTACATAACGTTAAAGACCTGACAGCGAACAGAAACGAACAGGGCAGCTTTATACATTTGACACAGGTGAGAACGATTAGGGAACATTTCACACAACAATGAAACTCCGATCCGGATCCCGGACCGGATTGTGACAGAATCCCCCCTCTTATGGTATGACCCCTGGCAAAGCAGTCCATGAAGGAGGGAGGGAAGTCCATACACAGAGTCTGAATGCTTTGAGTGGACAAGAGGAATTGAATGGAATCCATTCGTGCGAACAAGGATAGAAAAGATGAGATGAGCAGAGAGGAATGATTAATGAATGAAATTAATGAATGAGTTGTTCGGTATTCACGATGGACGAGCGGCGGTTGTCCAGCGCATACGGCTTCGGGCCAGTGTGGTACCGGCACCTCGTCAGCCATCCGCATGCGTCCACCACTCCCTGTCAGTCTCCGGCTTGCCCCGCTGAATGGCCGCTCCTCAACTTCAACGCCACCAGACGCGGGACTGAGAGGCATGGGTCGGGACCCTGCAGAACAAGAAGCCATGGAAGGCCAGGGACAAGGAAGCTGGCGGCGTCCTCCCGGCGAGTCGCGGCTCCTCCGATTTCAGCCAGGCTGCATCAGGTGGCGTCCAAAAGTCTGTCACTCGGCTCCACTCCTGGGTCTACTCCTGTGTTTTGATGCAAGTCTGCTGATGAGACACACCAAGTTCACATGCAACATGTGACTGCCTTCCACTGACCCGAAGGCGCGCCATGGCCAGTTAAATGACATTGTGTGTTCCTGGCTGAATGATGAACTTGGGGTGACTTACTAGCAATACCAGCTTTTTATAACCACAGAATGTGTGAAATTGATGCCACATTGAGAAAGGTTGTCTCTTGGTATTGGCCCCAATTTAAGGCACACCTGTACGGAATGAGACCATTACACAAAATGAGGTGTGTCTATCACACCAATACAATTGCCTCCCTATCCCAAAAATGTCTGAAGTGAAACAAACACCATATGTATGACATCCATTAAGTCTCTCCCAATATCTCTAACTTATTGTGAGTATTGTGTATGCCGTTCCATTCACATATTATCCTGGCTACAGTACTTGATTGGTTTCGGTTGATTTGGAGCTTTATATTAGAATGTTGGTCATTATTCATGCTCTGAATTTATGGATCTTAATGCAATAATGTTTATTCTTTTTACTATTTTTCAGAGAATCACACCCTGTTACCCAAGGTGCTACCCACCTACTGGAGCCTGCTGTGATATTGTGAATAGCAGCATATGTTCAAATAAACCCTGTCACTATAGTTGTGAACAGAGTGATTTGAGAACTGTTTGCTCTCATTGAGGCACTGAATCAAGCACCCAGATGACCTCAAGAGTCCAATGATGAGACCACCAGAGATACACAGGTTTGACTGCTGGGCCCACCTTGGGTCCCACAAATCAAAAATGGACTCATGACTCATCATTAGCATAGACAATCTTAGAAACAGTAACCTTAGAAACAGCAAACCTTCTCCAATGCAAACCTTCCCCAATGCAAACCTTCTTCAGCCTGCTGCCATCAGGGAGGAGACTGCGGAGTCTCCAGGCCAGGACCAGCAGACTGAAGGACAGCTTCACCCATCAGGCGGTCAGGAAACTCAACTCCCTCCCGGCTCTGCCCCCACTCCCCTCACTCCCCTCTTCTGCTCCACAAACTTTCTGAACTCTAAATCACACAAACTGACCATGCACCAGTCACTCTGTGCAGCTCTGGTCTGCCATCTACCTCACTTTCACTTCGTCACTTTAAACTTAAAACTCTGTTGCACTATTGGTTTTTGCACTCTCCTGATGTTGCACTCTCCACCATGTGCCCTTATTTGTACATGGTGTTTTTAAAATTGTATATTGTGCCTTTCTTTTTAAATTGTATTTATACTCTGTATTCGTTACTGTTACTGTTTTTGTATTTAATGTTATTCTTATGGGTCAGAGAGTAACGTAATTTCAATTCTCTGCATGTCCTGTACATGTGGCAGAATTGACAATAAAGTTGACTTGACTTGACTTGACTTGAGTGATGCCCATTACATGTTCTTGCTACCCTGGAAGGGCGCCCCTATCTGAATTACTTTTTTCCTGAGGTTTCTACATGTAAGTTTTCTAGGAAGTTGTTTATTGTGTCTAGAGAGTGTGTAAGCATGTGGGGTGTCTTCTGTAGTGGCTGTAATAGTGGCTTTAGTGTAAACAAATAAAATCACAAACAGTAAACATATATATATCATGCTGATATGACTACATTTACAAGCACAAGGTCAATAATGCAATGTTGCATAAAAACACATGAAATCAGTAACTAAATACTGCATCTTCCACTTTATCATCAGTTCCTTAAGTGTGTTTATATACCAGTCTGAGCCCCTGCAGCTCAGTCAGATGACCTGATGTGAGGTATCAGGGTTCAGGATTAATGGGGGGCATTTGGACTGAGGTCTACATTTGATTAATACCAGATTTTGGTCTGTGTGCTCTCAAGATTCACATTTTGCTGGAACTTGCCACCAAACTATTCTTTCATCCCAATATGTACATTAGAATAATTATATCCTGTCTGTTCACTACATAGGAAAAACACATTTGTGAATATTGTTGATTAAACAACATTAAAGCTGGGGTAAATGCTTCTAATCCAATTTATTGTATTATGTCATGAATCATCATTGCAAGAATTTGTCCATTAAATGAAGCATGGTCATTATACCTCAGAGGGAATTACTACAATTTGCTTAACCATGTAATTCTCTTAAGATGGCCAGGAAAAAGCAGGTAGGAACCAGTGGTAGATTAGACCTGCAACTATTTCTCTGGGAATTGGTTGCTCAATGTGGTGTCCATGACATAAAGCAGAGTAACAACAACAACATTTATTTCTTATATAGCCCAAAATCACATACAGTATGTCTCAATGGGCTTTGACAGGCCCTACAGTTGACACCCCCCACACTTGACCCTTCTGCACACAAGCAAAAAAGAGAGAGAAAAAAAAGAAAGGAAGAAACATTGGGAAGGAGTGATACAGAGAGGAACCCCCTTCCAGGGTAGAGTGAGCCTGTTAATGGTGTCAGTGCAGGGATGGTGATGAATTGTACAATATAATAATAAGTCCTACAGTTGTAGGGTTGGAGAAGTCCAGAATGTAGTTCAGTGTCATGGTCTAGATTACGTGTCCATAATGATGCTACTGGTCCACTTGAAGATCCCTGAAGCTGTAGTTGTAACGGTGGTGGTGGCTGTGGTGACCCTCTGGTTCGTTTCATGCTATGTCCTCGTTTAGCAGTTGTCAGGAACCAGGATTTATTTGCTGGTCTCTTCACTGGGGTCTGCCAGTAGTCTGGGTGCTTGATTCCGTGTCTCTGAGAAAACAAACAGAAGCAGCGGCAGACGGTGGCATCGTACGACCGCTACTGAAATATGTGGTAATAGTAGTATATTGGTGCTACAGTGGCCCAATACCCTAACTAGGACAGCCTAACTAGGGTGAATTTAACTTTGTCTGCGTCTGTGTCTAACAGGGGGACTCTGTGATAAACTGGACTTTATAATTGACACTGTGTCAAAGTGAAGTGAAATGAGTGTCTAGGACTTTAACAAAAATCCAGAGAAAACTAATTTAAAACAGATTGGATTTAAACACTGACACTGTGTCTGAGACCTGGATACTGACAGGCAAGCGGGGCGAGACCATTTAGAGCTTTATAGGTCAAAAGTAGGATGTGGTCAAATTTCATAGTTCTAGTTAGAACTTTGGCTGCAGCATTCTGTAGTAGCTGGAGTTTACTCATGCACCTACTAGAGCATCCAGACAGTAATGCGTTGCAGTAATCTAACCTTGATGTAATAAATGCATGGACCAACTTTTCTGCATCATGCATTGAAATGATATTTCTTATTTCCGCAATATTTCTAAGGTGAAAGAATGCTATCCTAGTAACATTATCTACGTGCGAATTGAATGAGAGACCTGCATCAATGATGACACCTAGATCATTTACTTCAATACTTGGTGAAATAGAAAGGCTATCCAGGGTTATGGTGTAGTCAGCCAGCTTATGCCTGGCTGCTTGAGGCCCAAGTACAAGCGCTTCTGTCTTGTCAGGGTTTAACAGGAGAAAGTTGGTGAGCATCCACTGTCTAATGTCCTTCAGACAATTCTCTATTTTGTTCAGCTGCTGCCTCTGATCTGGCATTGCTGACAGATACAGCTGTGTGTCGTCAGCGTAGCAATGGAAGCTGATACCGTTTTTGCGGATGACATCACCTAAAGGTAACATTTATAGGGAAAAAAGTAACGGACCTAGGACAGAACCTTGTGGAACACCAAACTCTACTTTACTAAGACGAAACACCATTGATGTCCACATACTGATATCGTTTGGTCAAATATGATCTGAACCATTCAAGGGCTGTTCCCTTAATCCCTTAATAACATTCTCTAACCTGGCAAGGAGAATAGCGTGATCGATAGTGTCAAACGCTGCACTCAGATCAAGCAGGACAAGCAGCGAGATGCGTCCCTGATCAGAGGCCCACAGTAGGTCATTAACCACTTTAACCAGTGCTGTCTCAGTGCTATGATGAGGTCTAAATCCTGATTGATATACTTCGTGGATATTGTTACTGTCGAGGGATGCGCTCAGCTACTGGGCTACGACTTTTTTCTTTTATATAAACGGAAGGTTGGATATTGGTCTATAATTTGAAAGCTCACTGCGATCAAGATCAGGCTTTTTAATCAGGGGTCTAATGACTGCTACCTTGAATTAACTTGGTACGTGGCCGGTGCTAAACGATGAGTTAATAATTTTGAGGATAGAATTTATAATATCAGGTGCTATTTGCTTAAGGAACCTTGTTGGAATCGGATCCAAAGTGCAAGTACATTGATTTGACGACGAGATTAATTTAATTAATTTATGATCTTTAATAAGGTTGAAGCGTTCTAATCGGTGGTCAGCTATTTGAATATTATTTTCCATAGAAATATCGGCGGAGCTATTTGTTGTGCTTTTAATCTTATGTCTATTCGCGACTATTTTAGTATTAAAAGTAAAGAGTAAAGGTAAAAAAAACTCCTCTCAGTAAGAGAGTAGCTTCACTGCGGGAAGAGATTGTTGAGGCACCTAGGACCTACCACAGAAGACTGACATCCGTCAACTCAGCATACATATATAAAAGTACAAAGGAGAGAAAGTCAGGCTTATGGGACAAAAATAACAATGTATTATCTCAATGAACAGAAAAAAAGACCATACATACATAAAATAAGCATGACTCATAACCAAAAGAATGTTCATTGTTGTGGTGATTACACATCTGGGGAACGATGGCAGGAGGAGAAGAAGAAGGAAACCAGAGAAGCCCCACTGTTCCACAGTTCTTACGGTGGTGCTTCAAGCCAAGCAGGTGGAGGAATAACAACTGTGTTTTTCTGTTTTTCATCCACCCTCGGACGTCCGTGGCACTGGTGATTCACAACTATTTACATCAATGTCACAGCCATTGTTGTTTATATCCACTCAACAAAGGCCACTACACTCTCCTGTTTCAATTGCTATCCTCACCCTTGGCTTATGGATGCATCAAATTTATCCATGTTGGGCCAGTGGCAGGTGCTGATTTCCCTGACTGAGAACAAATTGAAATTTCCTGCTCATAAACTGCACTGCATATCAACAACAACAACATATTTGTGTATAGCCCTCAATGCACAGGCGCATTTAATTGATGGCATTTTGAATGCACAGAGATACCATGATAAGATCCTGAGACCCACTGTTGTGCCATTCATTCACAACCATCACCTCATGTTGCCTCTTGGTGCAAGGATCTGTACACAATTCGTGGAAGCTGAAAACATCCCAGTTATTCCATAGCGTCATGTGCTGTGGTTCACATTGAAAATCATTTCACTTTTTCACTTTCACTTTCTGACTCTCTTCCCCCTGCCCCTCTGCTATGACCTTCTGTACTTTGGGTTCAAGCAGAGAGTCTGCACCCTTCAATCACAGGGGGTGTGGCAGATCATAAATAACTAAAAGTTTACTTGGGTACCTTTTATAGGTCAATAACAGGATTTTGCAGTCAATGACTAGAATGTAGTGTAAGAATGGACATCACGGGAGCCTGCTTTTGTCTTGCATAACAGATGTCTGTAGGGGGAGGTGTGACATTCCTGTGTCGACGGTTGTGGGTGAAGATTCGGCACCCCTGCTTTACATGCCTTTTGTCTGACGGCAACGTGTGAAGTATCAGCCGTCAGGACCGCCCTATCAGCCATCAGGACCGCCCACCCTCTTTGTCTTCCCCAAATGGGAGGCACCGGGGGCGTGACATCAGAAACAACAGGTTCTGATTGGTCAGTGACAACTTCCTGTAGGCCAGTGACAACTTCCTGTAGGCCAGTGACAACTTCCTGTAAGCCAGGGGTATAAAGGTCTGCTCACATGTGGAAAAGGGACCTCTGCTCAGGGGGTTTTCCATCGGAAGCCGGAAGGCTTCTGAGCCTTTCTCTCCCCCTCTCTTTCTCTTCTCCCTCTTTACTCTTTCTTCTCATTTTTATTTTCTCTGTAACCTTGGTACCTTTTTACATTCAATATTCACATGTAACTACAATAATTATTTACTGGTGTTAATAAATTAGAAACTGTTCATTTTTAACCTCTATTGTGCCATGCCTCTTTCTGCCAGGTAACACCAAATTGGAGTGGTTGAATACAGTGCTTTGTGTGGAGGGAGAAAGAGTTTTTCTACACACTCTATTCTCTTCTCCCACACCACATGGTCTTTTTTACAAATAGAGGGGGAGAGAAAATCCTGCCTCATTTTGAATATTATATGAGAGAGTTTTTTGTTTTGAGTAAAATGTTGGACTTCAGACAGGATTGGAGTTTTTTTTGCTATTAAAACCCTTTCCTCATGAGTAATGAAAGGAAAACCTTTATCGCATACAGTTATTGGAGATTAGTCTGTCTGAGAACTCAACATGAAGTTGCAACAATTTTGCACTGCAGAGTATTATTTCCTGCTGAATTCGAGCGCCTACAGCTAATAGAAAGAAGCAGGCAGGGATGAAATGTAATAAACCCCCCTGAAACTATAAATATAAAAACACATGCTGGTTTGTGTTGAAGCTGCATTAAAATTACATTTGCAGGGAAATGTCGAGCCTGAAGTCAGTACCTACTCCAGTTTGAATGGTTTGGTTTTGAATATTTATTATGCCCTTTAAAACAGAGATCAGAAATAAAATATTTCTCTACATATACTGAGCATTTGTTTTAAAATAACAGTTAATTGTTAGTTACATTCAAACCACAAATTGGGAAGCACTGACTATACTCTTCATAAAACTGTTTTTTTATTTTTTTTTTTATTTTAATGTTCAGTTAATTTTTTTTATTTCTTTATGCATTCAATGAATCTGAAAAAAAAACATTCTATTTAAAACTGTGTCTATGGCAAAGATCGAAGTGAACATGCACTCCACGGTAGAATACGCGATGAAGTGAACATGCCCTCACCGTAGAACACGGAATGCAGTGAACATGCCCTCCACCCGAGAACGCATAATGCAATGAACATGCCCTCCAGCCGAGAACACCTGTCATGGCTGTCTACTGCTCACCAGGAGTGATGGGCAGAGGACACATTTTTTGGGTGCACCGTGTGCTGTCTTGCAGTGTTTCACAATAACAATCACTTTACTTTCACTTAAGTAGCAAAATTTTTTTAAATATTTAATTACAGCATATAAGATTCAATATGGAAACATTTCAGCAAAAATAATTTATTATCCTTACTAAATCCTTACTAACTCAGGTAATGACTTCAATCTTTTCCTCAAGCCACTGTTTAGATGATGAAAAACATTTACTATTCACTACTGCCTTTTGTACCTTACTGTAAATGGATGGGATATTAACTCTCATTGCCTACTTTCACCTTAAACTAAAATAGTGTAGAAATGTTTAGGGTAATATAGAAATGTGCATTAGAACATGTCGCTGACCACCTTACCACTGTGTGGCTCACCAGGGATAATTTAATTGCTGAAACATGTCAGCCCATGTGATTTTAAATACATTTGCCATGCTTTATTAAAAGGTATTTTTCCCCCAAGACAGAATTGCCAGAGCAACTGTTGGAAGATGAAACACAATAGCACTCATTTTGTTTCAGTCTACATTATGCTCCCACTTTCAGGAACTGGAGCTCGTTCTCTTGTAAACCAGAACAAATGCTTGTAGTTCCACTACAAATGAAACTCTTCTGGAACTGCTTCTAATTAAAAAAGCCTCATGTCACTGTGGAACAGCAGCAAGGTCACAGAGAACACTTTAACATTTGATGTCTAGAGAGTAGATGGTTGAGGTCGTGTAGTGGCCCTTCTCCTCAGTGTCGCTGCTGACAGAAAGAGGGTGCAGCAGGTCACCTCCCCTGGCAGAGATGCCAGAAATGAACGTCTAGCTCTTTCATGCATCATCACCTTTATGCTAATGAATGTACATCTTACCAGATCAGTCACATCGCTCTTCACATCTTTCCCTCCGATTTTATGGACCTGCAGTTCATTTATAAGGTTAATTAACCCACCTTATTGTGTAGTTCCAAAACATTCCTGCAGCACATACATTGTGAATAATTTTTTCCTGCTGCTTTCTTACATGTTTTTATGAGGGACACACACCCACACTTGGTTCATACATGTATACAGATGTGTGAAAAATGCACACGTTCACACACACATCAAATGGATTCCTTCATGAATATGAAACACCTTCATATATAAATATGTAATTTTCTTACAAAACACGGGTGAAACAGACACACACACACAAAAGTCTCATCAGTCACATTATACAAGGCAGTTTAAATATATTTTAAATAGGTCCTTACCTTTATTGATCATTAAATAGCGCTGACAACACTATAAACATAGACATTATGAAGACAAATTTGATGAAGATTTTTTAAACAAGATTTAATTACTAAAATTTTATAAAATGTCTTAATAAATTAAAGACAGTCAACATAGCTGAAACAATTTATATTAAGCATTCAGTAAGCAAATTTTGAATTGTTTAAGATACAGATTCTGTGTTTATAATGTACCATGTAAATGAATCACCATTCTGTTTACGAGGACTGACTGTTATTCAAATTAAATGAAACCAAAATATCCCAGTCTTATCTCTGGTGGACAGACATGAGCATCCTTATCACGTAGTGCCCTTTACTGGATCACAATTCCCCTCATTTGTGTTTCTGCTCTGGGCTGGGATTAGAGCCCGATTGAATTTTATTTATTATGTACATGATCTGACAGCCATCCTAATGTACATCTCACTGTGAACCATAACTGAATCTCCAAACATGATCATGCTCTTGATAAGCCACATCAGCAACAGTTCTGAATTAAAATGATTAATGAATTAAAAACCATAGAGCCTTAATTTCAGTTTGCAGAATCACATGCACAAAGTGTCCTGTGACGACACTCACATGCTCTAGGAACACGGAAACGAGTGACGTGATCGTATATAATCTGCGCACCAGTGATCTGTCAGTGGATTCTGCAGTCCTGCAACCAGCCTCGACTCAGCTCACCCAGAAATCCCAGTAAGACTGATCCTTACTTTGTTGTCTCCTCCTGTCCTGCCCTGTTCATTCCTCATGTCTGATTTTGTGAATGGCAACATCTGTGTGTGTTGCAGCTATGGCTGACTCACGTTCACACATCAAACTGGTGGAGATGCACTCACCTGTTTGCGCTATTTGTGCTATTGGGTTTTTCATCTCTTCCAACATGCGCTCTTCATCAAAAGACCTCAAATGGGACATTTTTAAAATGTCTGTTTTATTTTTATTAAGCTGCCATCAGAAAAAGAGAAAAAGAGAAGTCCCCTCTCCCTGGTTGCCAAAAAAACTACCTGTGCTACCTGTCCAAGCACCTAAAATGCAGATTCATTATGTCAAGTATCTGTGCTGATGACAATATGTCAACATATAATGTTGCATACATAGTAGAGACATCCTAGAACCAGGGAATGCACATGTTTCAAAATATTTTTGGACCTAGCAATTCACACAGTAAATGAAAAAAAATTCACAAAATGATCAATGACCACACATACAAACAAACTGGATTATCACTTCCACCAGGTGTGGAAACACACATGTGCTAAATTGAAGACACAGCAATCAGGTGCACTATATAAGGACTGCAGGTGAGGTCACCTGTCTTTTACAAAAAAGGAATGACTTAGAAGAAGAATAGTGAGAATAAGAGGAGAGGAAGGAGGTGGAGGTAGAGACCCAGGTAAATGAAAAGGAAATATCACCTAATATCAACGTGCGAGTTCGGGGACGCACTTGCAGACATGCTTGGAGCGGGGGGACAAGTCGTTGGTTGAGGAGAGGACACTGGAAGAGCTGGGGAGGATGATCGGCGGTGCTTGGCCAGTGACAGGGAGGCCGGAGGTGAGTGGGAACGGGAATAGAGCAGTGGACGCACCGCAGTGTGGCGGGGAGAGAGCTCTGGCTCCATGGGGAGTATCGGGGAAAGAGGGGATGAGGCGAGGGTGGACCGGGACAGAGGAGAACAGGAAGACGGCTGGCTTGAGGAAGGTCCGGGAGTGTGAAAGGTGCGGTAACATGGAGTATCGTCGTAGCAAAAGGGGTAGGCAAACTCGAGGTCAAGGACAGGCAAAGGTTGTGGTAACAGAATCATAATCAATCAGGCATTTGTCAAGAAGGCTAGCGTCTCTGGGAATGAAATTCAACAAACAGCAAGCAGTGTCCTGGCCACCTGACTTCCGCTTCCGGGTCGCTGTCTCCCCGGCCGATCTTGCTCCCTCTGGTGGGCTGGAGGCGGCATGTTGGCCGTGACACCTGAAATACATAGAAGAGGAAGAGGACAAGCTTTACCTAGAGAAATCCATGCAACACTTATTAGCTTTTGCTCGTTGCTTGAACACAGTAGACCCATGCTTAGACTAAAGAAACACAATTTGAAGCTTTTGTTACCATACCTCAAACACATGTACCCATACCTTATGGAGGGATTACTTGCAAGTAAGTAATCCCTCCATCGGAGCGCATTTGTTGTGTTGTTGGTTTGTGTTTGGGGATTTTATTTGGGTGGTGTTTTGAAGAGTAAACCCCGGGGGGAGCTTCGCGGTTTGTCTTATGACTGACCACAAACCCTTAATTGGTAATGCTCTTTGAAGAAGAGGAGGTTTATTTAGTGGGATAGTTAGGCAGGATTAGGGATCAGAGTTCCCACACGAATACGTTCTTGCGGTGGAAAAAGCGCACATTTCGCTCCGTTCGCAGTCTTAAATTTTCTTTTGGTGCTGCATATCGTGTCTCTTGGTAACATGTCATTGGCAGACAAGTTTATTCAGAGCCCTTCGTACGAACTCCTGTCACGTTGCAATAAAGAGAATTTGTTGCAAATTGCAGAAAACTACGCTATTGAATTAACAACTGAAGATAAAAAGTTGAAGGACTCTCTGTTTAAAGCCGTAGAATGGGCTTTATTGGGCGTTAATGTACTCGCGGCACTGAGGGTCCGGCGTCCCCACAATCTTCAGCCAGTAGCGTCTCTGAATTAAAGATGCACAAATATTCTTTTCGGGAGCGGCAGATGCAATTCAAAGTAGCCAGATCTGAATGTGACAGCCATGCTGTGCGGAAGAAGGAAATCGAGAAGGAGTTGCAAATTTGTAAAATGGAGATTGAATTAGAGTTAAAATGACTAGAGTGTGAGGAACGAAAGAGAGAGCGGAACCAGGAATATGAAAGTCAGCGAAAAAAGGGATTTTGTTTTAAAGAAATTAGAATTGTCCGCTAGAAAAGACGCAGTGGTTACGGCGGTTGTAGGTGTTTCCCCCGTCTCTGTTCCTCCTGTGTCGCTGTTACCTCCTGGTCCTGTGTCTCACGTCCCTCCTGTTGATCAGACTTCTTATGATCCAGGTGATTATGGGTTTGATGTGTAATATTCGTCTCGTCCCTCCGTTCAGTGAACGGGAGGTAGAGAAGTATTTTAGTCATTTTGAGAGGGTTGCCATTACATTGACATTTACATTTACATTACATTTACGCCTTTATCCAGAGCGACTTACAATCAGTAGTTACAGGGACAGTCTCTCTGGTGCAACTTAGAGTTAAGTGTCTTGCTCAGGGACACAATGGTAGTAAATGGGATTCGAACCCGAGTCTTCTGGTTCATTGGCGAGTGTGTTACCCACTAGGCTACTACCACTACAGACAGGCAACTGCTGTCTGGAGTCTTTTATTACAATGTGTGTTGTCTGGTAAAGCTCAGGAAGTTTATTCTGCCCTCACAGTTGAGCAGAGTTCGGACTACAGTACTGTTAAAACTGCAATTTTAAACGCATATGAACTGGTACCTGAAGCATACAGACAAAAATTCAATTTTTGCAAAAATGAACGAATTACGTATGTTGAATTCGCACGTGAGAAGGAGAACCTTTTCGACCGCTGGTGTACAGGGAGTGCAGAATTATTAGGCAAATGAGTATTTTGTCCACATCATCCTCTTCATGCATGTTGTCTTACTCCAAGCTGTATAGGCTCGAAAGCCTACTACCAATTAAGCATATTAGGTCATGTGCATCTCTGTAATGAGAAGGGGTGTGGTCTAATGACATCAACACCCTATATCAGGTGTGCATAATTATTAGGCAACTTCCTTTCCTTTGGCAAAATGGGTCAAAAGAAGGACTTGACAGGCTCAGAAAAGTCAAAAATAGTGAGATATCTTGCAGAGGGATGCAGCACTCTTAAACTGCACAGCTTCTGAAGCGTGATCATCGAACAATCAAGCGTTTCATTCAAAATAGTCAACAGGGTCGCAAGAAGCGTGTGGAAAAACCAAGGCGCAAAATAACTGCCCATGAACTGAGAAAAGTCAAGCGTGCAGCTGCCAAGATGCCACTTGCCACCAGTTTGGCCATATTTCAGAGCTGCAACATCACTGGAGTGCCCAAAAGCACAAGGTGTGCAATACTCAGAGACATGGCCAAGGTAAGAAAGGCTGAAAGACGACCACCACTGAACATGACACACAAGCTGAAACGTCAAGACTGGGCCAAGAAATATCTCAAGACTGATTTTTCTAAGGTTTTATGGACTGATGAAATGAGAGTGAGTCTTGATGGGCCCGTGGCTGGATTGGTAAAGGGCAGAGAGCTCCAGTCCGACTCAGATGCCAGCAAGGTGGGGTGGAGTACTGGTTTGGGCTGGTATCATCAAAGATGAGCTTGTGGGGCCTTTTCGGGTTGAGGATGGAGTCAAGCTCAACTCCCAGTCCTACTGCCAGTTTCTGGAAGACACCTTCTTCAAGCAGTGGTACAGGAAGTTTGCATCCTTCAAGAAAAACATGATTTTCATGCAGGACAATGCTCCATCACACGCGTCCAAGTACTCCACAGCGTGGCTGGCAAGAAAGGGTATAAAAGAAGAAAAACTAATGACATGGCCTCCTTGTTCACCTGATCTGAACCCCATTGAGAACCTGTGGTCCATCATCAAATGTGAGATTTACAAGGATGGAAAACAGTACACCTCTCTGAGCAGTGTCTGGGAGGCTGTGGTTGCTGCTGCACGCAAAGTTGATGGTGAACAGATCAAAACACTGACAGAGTCCATGGATGGCAGGCTTTTGAGTGTCCTTGCAAAGAAAGGTGGCTATATTAGTTGCTGATTTGTTTTTGTTTTGTTTTTGAATGTCAGAAATGTATATTTGTGAATGTGGAGATGTTATATTGGTTTCACTGGTAAAAATAAATAATTGAAATGGGTATATATGTTTTTTGTTAAGTTACCTAATAATTATGCACAGTAATAGTCACCTGCACACACAGATAACCCCCTAAAATAGCTAAACTAAAAACTACTTCCAAAAACATTCAGCTTTGATTTTAATGAGTTTTATGGGTTCATTGAGAACATGGTTGTTCAATAATAAAATTATTCCTCAAAAATACAACTTGCCTAATAATTCTGCACTCCCTGTATGTCAGATCATGTTACAACCCGCGAGTTAGTACTGATGGAGGAGTTTAAAAACTGTGTTCCTGATGCTATTGCTACCTATCTACATGATCGACAGGTGGCCACTTTGGCTCAAGCTGCTGTTTGTGCTGATCAGTATGCCCTGACACACAAAAGTGTCTTCGTTCCATTCTCTTCATCTCCCTCACGCTGCATTTGCTCGCCACCTTCCAGCCCGAAACAGAGCTGGAGGGTCATTTAATTGCTGCATGTCCTCGGTTACAGAAAAATAATCTAGCATCAGTGCACACTTTAATTTCGGAGAACATTTGCGATGAGATTGATCCTGGTTATGAGCCATTTATTTAAAAGGCGTGGCAATCAAAATTCTGTGTGATACTGGTGCTACACAATAATTTATTTTAGATTCGGTTCTCCCATTCTGCATGTGTCGTTACTCGAGCTCGAGCTCAAGCTCGTAGGTATCAAGATGAAGTTGGGTTATCTGATACTTTTATGTCATTCGACCCTGTGATTTCTGTACATGTATCTGAGGTGATGTCCACATGTGGTGGTGCTGCAGCTGCTGATGACGTGTGGCTGAGTGTAGATAAAATGTTGTTTGCTGATGAATAAAAGACCGATCCTTCTCGGTGCCGTACTGCTGCTGCCAGAAAAGGAGATGTAGTTAACACATCAGCGTCATTTTACTGGGAAGATGGGTTGTTAATGCGGAAGTGGACTCCAGTGAAGATTTGGGGTGGAATGCGTTTATTCAGCTTGTGGTTCCTGCAAAATTTAGAGGTCAGGTACTGGCCATAAGGCACGACCATGACTTTGCTGGTCATTTGGGGGGAAATAAGACATACCACCATATATTACGCCACTTCTTTTGGCCAGGTTTAAAGTCTAATCTGGTTAAATACTGCCGGTCAGGCCATCGCAGTCAGATAGCAGGAAAACCAAATCAGGTGATTCCCCTGCTCCGCGCCAGTCATTTCTGAGCCATTTGAGAGAATTATTTTGGATTGTGTAGGACCTTTGCCTACACCAAAGTCTGGGCATCGATATTTTCTGACTATTATGTATGCTGCAACATGCTATCCTGAAGCCGTCCCATTACGTTCACTCAATGAAATCATGTCTGATCTGGACTCGTTTCTGTCACATCTCTCTGATCTGCATGCTTAATTTGATAGGCCTCTTTCCTTCTTTGTTTTCAGATGTGCCATCTTGTTGTAATGTCCTGTGCCATGACATTGACGTGGGTAACCATGCTCCCATAAAGCAGCATGCATACTGCCTCAATCCCACAAAGAGGGCTGTGATGGCAACTGAGGTGGCCTATCTTGCCGATCATGGATTATCAGTGCCCAGTTCTAGTGCCTGGAGTTCTCCGAGCATTCTGGTTCCTAAACCAGATGGCACTCATCGGTTCTGCACTGACTATCGTAAAGTGAATGCAGTCACACGACCTGACTCATTCCCACTGCCTCATATGGAAGATTGCGTCGACCGTGTGGGCTCAGCTAGCTTTGTCAGTAAGCTGGACTTATTGAAAGGCTACTGGCAGGTGCCACTAACACGTGGAGCTGCTGAGGTCTCAGCATTCGTGACGCCAGATAGTTTTATGCAGTATTCCGTAATGTCATTTGGGTTGCTGAATGCACCAGCAACCTTTCAGCGTCTTATGACTACAGTGTTGGCAGGAGTGCCAAATTGTGAGGCGTACCTCGATGATGTTGTCATTAATTCGTCTACCTGGTCTAAACATGTGCAGTCACTCCACACTGTGTTTGACCGGTTGTGTAAGGCTTCGCGAACTTAGCGAAGTGTGAGTTTGCTAAAGCAACTGTGAGTTACTTAGGTAAACAAGTTGGTCAGGCACAAGTAGTAGCCATCTCTGACTTTCCCGTACTGATCTCGTTCTGATCCCTGTTCGTGTGACACTCCACTTCTTGCTGCTCCAAACTTTAACCTTCTATTCCTACTGGAGGTAGATGCAAGTGCTACTGGAACAGGTGCTGTAGTCTTACAAGAAGATGCAAATGGATTTGATCACCCTGTTTGTTATTGTTCTTGAAGCATCAACTGAACTACAGTACCATCAAGAAGGAAGCCTTGGCGTTGTTGCTGTCATTGCAACATTTCAAACTTTATGTGGGGTCAACTTCCATTCCCGTTAAAGTGTTCACTGATCATAACCCTCTTGTCTTCCTCACCAGGATGAAAAATGCCAATCAGTGTCTTATGCGCTGGTCCACATATTTACAAGGGTTTAATCTGGAGATCAGGTACAAAAGGGGCTCTGATAATGTTTTGGCGGATGCTTTGTCATGCGCCTACCAATAAAAGTGTTTTTTTTTTTTTGATCAACAGTAAATGTTGATTTTTAGTGGTGGGGGTGTTCCATCCTGGTATTTTGGTGTGTTTCTGTTCTGTGTTTTGTGTTGTTTGCAGGTGCCTGGTGATTACAAATTCAGCCCACCTTAAAAGTGAAGTGATTGTCACGTGTGATACACAGCAGCACAGCACACGGTGCACACAGTGAAATTTGTCCTCTGAATTGGGCAGTGGGCAGCCATGATAGGCGCCCGGGGAGCAGTGTGTGGGGGGACGGTGCTTTGCTCAGTGGCACCTCAGTGGCACCTTGGCGGATCGGGATTCGAACCGGCAACCTTCTGATTACGGGGCCACTTCCTTAACCGCTAGGCCACCACTGCCCCTGTTCCTGTTCCTGCTGTGGGACAGACAGAATAAAAGGAGCCACAGTCTCCTTTTTTGGGGCTGCGCTTGCCTTGCCATCCACGTGTTTCATCTAAATAAATGTTTCGTTCACAGTAACTGCCTTTCATAATGTTATCACTATAATTTGCATGATTTGCATCTCTTATTATTCAGTTTAATACATTTGTCTGTCATTTAATTCAACTGATCTTAATGTTTAATCAATGAATCATTCATTATGTCCATGGATTTTCAACTTGGCTGATTGTTGTCTGGTCATTTGTAAGTTACACATTACTGCAAGGGCTTTCAATCTAGAAATACTAATTGCTAATTGTTCCCCCTGATGATCACAATTAGTTACCATATAAGTAGAACTGTGTTTGAGACTTTGTACTGTTCAAATATGGAGCAGGATAGACTCGTAGGGAGAGGAAATCTTCATCGAAGAGGTGGTTGTGCTCCTCGACAGAGAGGTGGGCACAGACAAAGAGAAAGAGATGGTGGTGCTCCTCAACAGAGAGGTGGGCACAGACAAAGAGAAAGAGGTGGTGGTGCTCCTCGACAGAGAGGTGGTCTTCAGAGAAATGTAGGCAGAAGACAATGCACCATCATCTCTAATGAAGTCCGGGCCTTCATTGTTGACCATGTGGTTAACAGAGGCTTTACCATGGTTGAGGCTGTACAGCCTAATTTACAAAGGTCAACTGTCAGCTCTATCATCAGAACTTTTCGCCAAGAAAACTGGTATGTCTGCTATAGCAACTTCACTTCTAAAATATAGTACTCTATTGTATGGATGAACAACATGTAATTGTCAGTTTACAGTAATGTAATTTGTAATACTTTAATATTGACAGTATATGATTGTCCTCAGAATTACATTTTTTTACAATCACGTTTGCACTAATAACAGAACCTTCATGTAATTTTTCAAAATTCTAGACATTATTCTTAACACAGGCTGTCTAGTGTTCAAAACATGGCATATTGCATTCATATTTTTAGAGAAGCCTTGCTTTTGCAGAAGCATTTTTTCTAAAAATCAACTTTATTATGAAATATCATAGCAACATTACTTTAGATCACCCATACACAGGATACCCATAGCTTTATTGTGTATTTGTTAGTACAATCATTAAATATAGATGTACAAAATATGTGATTCAGGTTTCATTGTTTTATTGAAGACTAGTGTAGCGTCTGCGTAGGATCACAGATGGTCGATCTTCAAAGAACCTTTTAACCTTTGACATTTACATATAAATTACAAACCTGGACCCTCAGCCTGATTGTCCCGTCTTCCCCCACTGTCACAAACATGATGCTAAACAGACTGGGTCTGCAAACTGCTCATCGGGGCTCCAAGCTTCAAAGCATTCCAGAGACCTCCTGTTGGGCTCCACCCTTGCAATACACAATCACGCACACACTTAAACATGTTCTCTGTACCTTGTGCTAGGAATATGTGATTATAAGTGGATCCCGTACATGCATGCGTTGTGTGTACGTGTAATCAGACCCTTTAAGCTACATGCTAAATTACTGCTAGCACGCAGAGTGGGAAAGCTACCTTTCCTGGCAAAAGGGGGGATAGTCGTTCCCAGAATTGATAAATAATTATATTATCTGCTCTGTGGACGGACAGATCAAGTAATTGTAACATTAATTCTGCTACAGTTTATCCCAAAATCTAATCTAAATGTTTATTATTAATTATAACCAGTTATAATTAATTATAGATATTTCCTTTTGAGCTAATTCGTTACAAAATGGTGGAGACTGCGGGCACGTTCAAACTTATTTTGTGAGCAAACCCAGTAACAATCTTTTTGTGTTTTTTATACATGCTTAAAGTGAGGCAAGTCGCAACTAGCTCGTGATTGGTTGGTTCAAGACCACCTCCATTACTGTACTTCAACAGCCATTGTGTCACGTCTACGGACTTACGTGGGAAGGAAGCGCAGAGGTCTGACATGTTGGGAAGGGGTTTTATTCATAAATATAAACAAATACAAATAAAGACTGGCGCGGTGGCCGAAAACGATTTAACTTAAATAAGGAACTGAAACTAACCCGTAGGCGTGTGGCGATTGCCAGAACTCAAATTACGAACAGTGTTACCAACTAAAGTTCACGAAAATGCCAGCGACCCCGAACGGGCGGAAACTTCCGGCATTTATGGGGCGTCAGGATTGGGTTCCGGTGTGGAGCCCAGCTGCAGGCAATCCTGACAGAGCCCCCCCTCCAAGGGCTACGTCCTCGGAGCCCCAACAGTACCATCAGTGGAGGCGGCGGGGCGGACGGCGGCAACCACAGGGCTCCTGCCCTGCTGTATCCTCCCCTTGGAGGACCCGGTCCCTCGGGCTGGCTCCCCGGCGTGGTCAGGCGCTGCGAGGCCCCACTGGCCAGGTCCCTCGGCTGGCTCCCCGGCGTGGTCAGGCGTGGCGGCCCCGGTCCCTCGGGCTGGCTCCCCCGGCGTGGTCAGGCGTGGCGGCCCCGGTCCCCTCGGGCTGGCTCCCCGGCGTGGTCAGGCGTGGCGGCCCCCGGTCCCTCGGGCTGGCTCCCCGGCGTGGTCAGGCGTGGCGCCCCGGTGCCTCGGCCTGGCTCCCCGGCGTGGTCCGCCGCTTGGCGGCCCCGGACCCTCGGCCTGGCTCCCGGCGTGGTCCCGCTTGGCGGCCCCGGACCCCTCGGCCTGGCTCCACCGGCGTGGGTCCCGCTTGGCGGCCCGGACCCTCGGCCTGGCTCCCGGCGTGGTCCCGCTTGGCGGCCCCGGACCCTCGGCCTGGCTCTCTCCGGCGTGGTCCCGCTTGGCGGCCCCGGACCCTCGGCCTGGCTCCCCGGCGTGGTCCCAGCTTGGCGGCCCCGGACCCTCGGCCTGGCTCCCCGGCGTGGTCCGCTTGGCGGCCCGGACCCTTGGCCTGGCTCACCGGCGTGGTCCCGCATGGCGGCCCCGGACCCTCGGCCTGGCTCCCCGGCGTGGTCCCGCATGGCGGCCCCGGACACCTCGGCCTGGCTCCCCGGCGTGGTCCCGCATGGCGGCCCCGGGACTCCCGTACCTGCACACAATAATCAGGGCCGATCCATCTGGGTACGTGTGGGCCCTGTCTCCACATGTCCCCTCTGACACGTCTTGTGTCACCCCCTGCACCGCGCAGGGAGATTGTCCCAGAGCCTCCGGCGACTGTTCCAGGCACCCCAGGCTGGTGCCTTCTGGGACTATGCAGCCCCTCTCGCTGCACGGCCCTGGTGCCAAGGGGGGGGCATTGCCAGACCATCCGGCTAGCCCCTTCTGCGTCCGTTGGGACAAGCAGGCCCTCTTCCTGTCTGTCCCAGCTGGGTCCTCATGCCTACCCGGGGGCTCTATGGCGCTCCACCCCTCTGGAGGCAGACGCAGGCCCATGCCTGGCCCGCCCTCCTCACTGGCTACCGGAGGACCCAGCTCCATCGCTTCCCCACCTCCCCTCCCCTCAGGAGGAGTCCCCAACCCGAACTGCACCCCCCCAAAAAATTCTTTGGGGGAGCACCCCCCCCGGCTGGACTTAGGGGTACCTTGGGGCTCGTCCACCTCGCCTTGGACCGGTGCAGTCAGGTTGGGAACTCCCTCCCTGGGGTTCGGCTCTGCTGCTGGGTCACCATCTGGTGGACACAAAGAGGGGAAGTGGGGGCGACATACGGACACATATGCCACGCACACACACACAGACAGAGACAGACAGAAGAGAGGGTCGTCTAGTTCCCTCTCTGAGCACTCCGGGACCTCCTCAGGGGGCACAGCCAGGATCTCGGGAGGCGCGACCTTCTCGTCGCCCGCCAGTGCTTGGTCTTCTTGCCCCGGATCCTGACTGGCGCTGGATGTGGTGGAGGGGCAGAGTTCGATCCCTGGCTCAGGCTCTGGCCGATCAAACTCCGCCCTCAGTCTCTGCTGGAAGTCCCGAAAACTCCTGTCGGTCTCTCCCTGCTGCCAGGCAGCGTCGCTGGAGATGGTGGTGGGCGTGTGGCGTGGGGGGTGGTGGACGTCTTTTCCAGCATGCGGGGGCGCTGGTGATGCGCTGCCGTTCAGCTGGGGAACGTCCGAGCAGAGGGAAGGCGGGTCGGCGACTGGAACTGGGAGGGCATCTTCCCTGTGAGGCAGTTCCGACAGTGCAGTTGCTGGTTGGCGACCTCCTGTCGCCCTGTTCCACCAGCTTACGCCCGCATCGCTGTCCTCCTCCTCACTGTTGTCGCACCTCTGGGACTGACGTGGGTTTCCACGGACCTCGCAACGGACGGGCACGATGGGCGGAGCCATCCCGGCACCGACTGCCCAATCGGCGTCATCCTCGTGTTGGTCCGTGTCGACCTCATACCCTCGGAAGTCACGTGGATCTTCACGGATGTCGCGACAATCTCGGACGCGCGCGCTGGGTGGAGCCAACCCGGCCCCGACTGCCCAACGAAAATCCACGTCATTGTCGCTTACGTCATCCGTGTCCTCCCACCTGTGACTCCGAGGGTCGTCCACCCTGCGGACATCCTGGACCCAGGGTGCGATCAACTCCCATGGGCAGTACTCTGGCCATTCGGGCTGGAGGCTGCCCATCCCCTCGCTGGAGGGACGCCGCCGTTGTTGTCGCTTCTCACCCCCCTGGAAGTGACGTGGGTCCCCACGGACCTTGCGACGATCGCAGACTGGTGCGATGGGCGGAGCCCAACTCTCGTCTCCCATGCTCTCGTCGTCGTCCGTGTCGTCCCAGTCCACGGGGAGCCTTGCCAGCAGAGCGCAGAGTTCTTGGCTCGACATGGCGAAGATCGTGGGGGTCGCATCTTCTGCGCTCGCTGGCCACGTCACTTCCTCGCTGCTGCCGACGCCAACGTCCTCGCTCCGCCCACTCACCCACCGACGTTGTCGCTTCCGGGTTTCGCGGAGTTTGCCGGGGATGACGTCATCACTCTGCGCCGCGTACCACGGCTTCTCGGGGAGAAAACGCTCCACCAGAACGGGCGGCGCGTCTCTCCCCTGGTGTCCGCGTTCGCCGCGCCGGGCTGCGTCATTCGCGGCGTTTCTTCTCCTCTGTTTTTTACCTCTGCGCTTTTGGGGGGGGTCGCTGGCATTCTGTCACGACTACGGACTTACGTGGGAAGGAAGCGCAGAGGTCTGACATGT
The DNA here is from genome assembly GCF_900700375.1 of Denticeps clupeoides. Lineage (NCBI taxonomy): Eukaryota > Metazoa > Chordata > Actinopteri > Clupeiformes > Denticipitidae > Denticeps > Denticeps clupeoides. Next base: position 21,153,425 of record NC_041715.1, read on the forward strand.
TGGGAAGGGGTTTTATTCATAAATATAAACAAATACAAATAAAGACTGGCGCGGTGGCCAAAAACGATTTAACTTAAATAAGGAACTGAAACTAACCCGTAGGCGTGTGGCGATTGCCAGAACTCAAATTACGAACAGTGTTACCAACTAAAGTTCACAAAAATGCCAGCGACCCCGAACGGGCGGAAACTTCCGCCATTTATGGGGCGTCAGGATTGGGTTCCGGTGTGGAGCCCAGCTGCAGGCAATCCTGACACATTGTCTGTTAAAGTACACAGCCATTAGTTCATAATATTAAAATTGTGCTGTAAAGATGAAGAAATCTCTTTGCTGTACATTTTAATATTATCAGATCGCCTGTTGGAACGAAGAAATCTTCCTTCATTGCGATAAAGATTGATTTGAGCGACGTTCCTCTTGTCATCTTTTTTATAGGCCTTATTCGTAAATGAGAGCCCTAAATGCATTTGTGCAAAAACAGCAAAGAAACCCTGTTTTTAATTGTTAGTGTGTAACAGGCAGCGAAGAAATCCTGCCCACACATTGTTGTGCAGCTAACTGCATTTGTGTTAAAACAGCGAAGAAACCCTGTTTTTAATTTTTAGAGTGTAACAGGCAGCGAAGAAATCCTGCCACACACCCCTTTTGGTGCAGCTAAACTGCATTTGTTTAAAAGCAGTGAAGAAATCCTGTTTTTAATTGTTAGTGTGTGAAAGGCAGCGAAGAAATCCTGCCACACCCTGTCTAACACTCCTAAATTCCAACTCCACCCCCTCTGTTCTAACCCTTGGGGCTCACCCACGCCACCTTGTGGCCAGTCTCAGTAGGTGGGTTTTCTTGGTTGGTTGGCCTAAGTCTGCCAGTTTATCTGAAAGGCTTAGTCTGACTTTTTGCCTCTTAACTTGATTCTTGTTATTACTGAGTCAAGCCTCTCTCTCCTGTTTAGATTTATTTAAATTTAGTCTAAACAGTGTTTGAATTTAAATTTAGAATCGATTTCTATATTCTACACCTGTGTGTTTACTTATAGGTAGTGCTCCCCCTCTATCCTATACCTCTCCTCTGTGTTTGGCGCATTTGTTTGCTTGTCTTCACCTGGTTTCTGTTTGTTTGCCTAGAGACCAAACCTTTGAGAATCATCAGAGAAGGCCGAGTAATAGATTGACAACCCAAGCTGCCAAAGTCATAAGACTGTCATGCGGTCAAATCTAAGTACTATAGGCACAGTCGCTAACACTGGTAGGACTTGCATTGGTTTTGTTTTGTGCTGTCCCCCCCTTTCTCTCCCTCTCTCGCCTAACCAGCAAGCCAACATGTCTCGATCATCCAGCCCTGAGGCCCACTGGGATCGTCTAGAAGTCTGGCTGAATGCCCTGACTAGCAATCTTCTTCCTGAACCCACCGGGGACCTGCAGAACCTGAGCCAAGAGCAGCTTGATGACAACCTGAGCATCTTGATGGCCCGCGATCCGACGCAGGACACAAGGAGCTAGCCAAGATTACCGCGTCACTGGCTCACAACCTCCTCGGCCAGGCAAAGCTGAGTGAAGCAACGATCCACCACCAGGAACGGCAGACTGCAGCACTAAAGCTTCAGGATGAGAGAGCACAGAGGAATCTGACGCTCGTTCGAAGACAACTGGAGCAACTAACGCTGGAGACTCAGGACAGGACAGCACACAAACAGGACCCAGAGCTACAGGAGGAATTGGAGAGACTCCAGAACGCCTTGACTGATCTCCGCGTGGACACAGCACACCGGGAAGAGCAGGAAAAGGACGCCAGAGAGGAGCTGAGTGAAGAACTCAACGAGGCTAAGACCCTCCTGATGAGAGCAGAGACTGAACTTAAAGAAAGAGAAGCCTGGGCAAGGGCCTGTGAGGGCCATCTGCAAACTGCCCGGACCGAGGTCAGTACTCTGTCCCAACAAAGAGACTATCTGAAAGATGAACTTGACACAGTTCGCAGAGAGCTCAAGCACTCATATAGACTGCACGATGACCCTAGAAGAGAGATGCACCCCGCAGAGTTTCCCCTAACCAGCAGACTACTGGCTCCCAGTCTAAATATACAGATTGGGAAGGGGGGAGAGAGCCCAGTGCACAGGACATCACCTGCCAGCATCCCAAACCCCCTGCTCAGAATCACTGCTAGCCGTGAGGTGCGCAGTTTCCTGGACCGACAGCCAGAGAGCATCAAAATGGATTATCAGCAACTGCAGCAAGCACTAATCAGGGAATTATCTGACCCAGAGTCAGAGCATGGACTGATCACTGCCATGGATCTTAAACAGGGTAGACAGGAAACCACGCAAGCCTACTACAACAGACTCCGACAGGCCTACATTCGGAGCACGCAACGAACCAGGAATGGAGGACGATTTCAATTTCAGATCCCTGTTCCTCCGGAACCTGCACCCCACAGTAAGTCACTATCTGGGGGTTCTGGCATGCCCACGGACGATGTCCACCCAACAGCTGAGAGACTTGGCCCACAAGGCCTTCGCCAAACAAAGAGCTGTTTCTGAAAAGACAGCGAAAACCCACACCGTCTATCCTGTCTCCACTCAGAGTGCAGAACTCACTCTAGAGGGCGCCGAGCAAAGCCACCATGACAACAGATGGTCACGAACCTTTCCAGCCAACAGGGGGCAGCGTGGACATGACGGGGCCCGACACAAACACCAAACTGGTCATTCCGAAAGATCCTGGGACAGGTCACAACCACCCCCCAACCCAAGGGTTGAAGCCACATGGGAAGCAAAGAGACGACCCAGAAGGAGCCAATTTTCAGCAACACAAGATCAGATTGGCAGCAGCCGAACCCTTCTCAACACTCTCTGGATCAGTCCAGGTTTAAATCACCAGCAGGGCCAAACTGGGAAACCACATCTGAAGCAGCAGAGATTATGAGAGTTTTGAAGGAACTCCTCCAGGATAGGCACCACAGGGGGGACAAAAAGGATGAGTCAGATCAGGCATGACTAAGCGTGCAGTCTGACCCTAACACCAAATCAAAGTCCCCTCAACATAATCCTCCCAACCAACTCAATAATAATCCTCTGCTGACCACAGAACGAGAGGCCCCACCACCAGGTGATGACATCACGCGACCACCGCAGATGATTACAGAACCACCAGAGCTGACTCTGATGTCAGCCCAGCTTTTCGACAGACTTCAGATTGCTGCCAAGAGACAGAATCTAACTCTCGAATATAAGAACTGTGTGCTGAACGTACAATCATACAGCCAAAATGATGTACAACTAGAACAACTAGCTCCCATTCACCTAACCATCGGCCCTATTACCTTAGTACACCCTGTGTACATCTTTACATTTGACACATACCCTCTCCTTATTGGAAAAGACCTGCTAGACCGCTTTGAGCCCCTATTGGACTTCAAACAGCTAAAAATTTGGGCTCAAGTGCGAGAACCTCTGCCTCCTCAGTCACCAAGATCACGCCAGACAGACTGCCAGGTCACAAAGGCCACAGAAGGTCCCGCCAACAACTGCGGGAACGCACCGACCCACTTTCCAGCTAGCTAAAGCAGCTGCACTACACTGCGAGTTATGGTCGCCACCTGACCACCCACCCACCCACCCTTAACGTGGCAGCCATAACCTGCAGCAAACAGACTCAGCCCACTTCAATGACCACCTCACAGCCGCTTACGCTGGCTCCTCAAATCACCACTATGGGCATTGCTGACATGCAGGCCTCTGACCCAGCTATACACACTATCCCTCACCACCTCTCTGACCCCTCCAACCACCCTATCACAGCTGCACAAATGGCCAATACGCCAACCCTCAAAGCACTACTCAACGTGAAACCTATGCTGTGTGTGACACACAATATTCTTGGGTACTGCCCTGATGACGTCACTGCGCCAAGGCTTGTGGCATACTGGCCCAGCATGCAGCAAGATTTGGCAGAATATGTGAAAGAATTCTTTCCTTGTTACAAATTCCAACCAACAAAATCAAACCACAGAGCCTCACTGCAGCGCAGAGGAGTCACATCTCCTTGGTCAGACCTTCAAAGTGACTGGGTTGGATCCCTGCCTAGGTCAACTAGAGGCTACAAGTATTTCCTCACAGTCGTATTCCAGTTCACAAAGTTCGGGCTGCCACTGAGAGTCAACTCAGACAAGGGCACCAACTTCACAGCTGAGATTATGCAGCAAACCTGGAAACTTCTGGGAATACAAGTACACCTGCTATACCAGCCAGGAGACACCAACTACACCACTCACCAGTACCTTGAGGAACTGCACCGGCATTTGAGAACCACATTTGCTTTTGCCCAACAACGACTCCAAAAGAGTTCAGATGGCCAGGAAGCATATTACAACCGGAAGGCATCACACCAAGAACTGGACGTGGGTGACAAGGTCTGGTATTACTGCGACATAAAACCGCCTCAGACATCCTCTCATCGGCTGTCAAAGAAGTTTCCTCCACACTGGACTGGACCGCATGAGAAACTCTTTCCTGTCGCATACCAGATCAAGCAAAGCCGTGGACAGAAAGAACCAGCTTTCAAATGGTTCCATCGTAACCAGATCAAGAGATATGTGGCTTCTGGCAGGGAAAGACAAAGGGGGGTGCTGCTGTGGCTGTCCTTGCTATGCCTCCAGCTAACCAGAGGACAACCACAACCTGAGATCACATCCCCAGGTCCAGCATCCGGCATTGCACTGAGGGACCAACATGGACTTCTCATCACCAACGACCGTAACCCTCAGTTATACCTGGCGTGGTACCACCTTCCAAGCGACGAGTACCAGACTGAGGTGGAAATTCCATCCTTCTTCAAGGATCACAGTCTCACCCTGGAGCCTGAATTGGAACAGAGCATTGAGGAAGGGGGGTCCCAGATAATTGATATCATCCCAATTGACACAACCCTCCAAGCATTGTCTCGGCAACCTGCCTTTCCTGTTGCCCGATCCTGGACTGCGGCCGACTGTGTACGTTCCCTTGTATGAATTATACTAGTTACAACTATTTTCTATTTTGCATTAGGTAAACTCTAATTACCTATAATTAAGTGTATAAGTGTATCTCTACTTTCCTACCTCCTAAAGGTCCCTTTCTTGGTGTCAGAAGGAACTTCTCCTTATTACTGAAACAGTGATGCATACTATGAGGTCACAAAATGCATCATACAATTTCTATAAGGTAGAAATTGTAACTGCAATGAACTACAGTTTCTCTCTGGACCAGCCATAAAAATTCCGGTCAGTCGTAAACCCAGACAAAGGGAACTTCTCCCGCCAAAATTTCACACTTGTGGCCACATGATGGGCGTGCCAGAAAGCATCAAAAAGAGCGTCACACAGGCACGCATCGCTCAGAACTTCTCTTCTTTTTCCCGAGACACTCTTTTCAACACTTTGTTAAGCTCACCTCTTGGGCTTACTCTTTGGCAAGTTTACCTTCAAGGAGGACTTCCAGCTCAAGATCTAAAGGTTGAGGATTGCGACCCTACCACATCAGGACTCTTTTGCATGAAACAAGGACCAATGCAAGTAACTATTTAGATGCACGTTTAAACCCCTTTTTAAGGTGAACTTAAGAATTCTCTGACGATTCTCATTTGGCTGTTGTTAATTGATGTGTAATACTGCCATTCTCTTTTCATCACTTTCCTTTACCCTGTATGTATATGTTTGTCTAATTGTTGTATGTTAGCTATAGTCGTGTTTATTAAATTCTTTAAATTCACAATCGTTTGTTTCTGTGTGCTGCGCACATCTGGAGTCACTGAACGTTTGACCCTTTAAGCTACATGCTAAATTACTGCTAGCACGCAGAGTGGCAAAGCTACCTTTCCTGGCAAAAGGGGGGATAATCGTTCCCAGAATTGATAAATAATTATATTATCTGCTCCGTGGATGGACAGATCAAGTAATTGTAACATTAATTCTGCTACAGTTTATCCCAAAATCTAATCTAAATGTTTATTATTAATTATAACCAGTTATAATTAATTATAGATATTTCCTTTTGAGCTAATTCGCTACACTAGAGAGAATAGTACAGACACAGTGGCATTATTGAAATCCTGCAATGTGGAATTTAGTGATCAAATCTAATCACAACATAAGATTTGTAGATTACTTAAAAAAACAAAAATAACAGCCAGTGTTCTTCACTGCACGATGGATCTATGTTTCCATCAACCCGGTCCTGTGGATTTGGCCACAGGTTCTCATCTACATCACAATGGATGTTTTCATTCGCCAAACATCTGGAAACCATTCCTGAAACAGCTGTGCATGGTGGAAGCTGACATTGTCCCACGCAACAACATAGACGAAGTCTTCTCCCTGACAGGCCTGCTCCAGTTCATTTAAAAAAAATATCAGGTGTTCAGTTTTGTATGACCCTAGAACTGGTCTACAGCCTACCACACCATCTTCAGATATAGCTGCACACATTGAGATGTTTCCCCCATGTTGTCCAGTGACTTGGATGGTAGCCCTTTGTCCAATAAAGTTACATCCTCTGCGTCTAGTTTTTGCCAGATTGAAACTGGCCTCATCAACAAAAATATACTTGTGATGATTCACAGCAGCGTCCAGCGCCATCACCCTCTAAAAAGATAATTTCATTTTTTTTTACAACTAATAGTTGTCAGTACTGTTACAGTAATTGCATGCCAGTTTAGTGTTGTACCAGAATATATTCTGAACGCAGTTGTTTCACCCGGACATTGTTCCTCTCAAGTAAATTTGTTTCATGGAAACCTGGTGCTTCTTCAAAAGCCGGGCAATCATTGGAAGGCTAATTGATGGCACATTGGCAAAGGTGTCATTGCTGTTCTCAATAGCCTGTTTGATTTCAGACAGCCGTATGTCATTCCTTGCCCTGACCATTTCCACCACAGCCAACTCCTGCTGGTCAGTCAAAACACGTGGGCGACCACCACCAGGTTGTCTCCTGTTAATTCTGAGGACAATTATATACTATCAATATTAAAGTATTACAAATTACATTACTGTAAACTGACAATTACATGTTGTTCATCCATACAATAGAGTACTATAGTTTAGAAGTGAAGTTGCTATAGCAGACATACCGGTTTTCTTGGCGAAAAGTTCTGATGATTGACAGTTGACCTTTGTAAATTAGGCTGTACCAACCTGGCAGCCTCAGCCATGGTAAAGCCTCTGTTAAGCACATGGTCAACAATGATGGCCTGGACTACATTAGAGATGATGGTGCGTTGTCTTCTGCCTATATTTGTCTGAAGACCACCTCTCTGTTGAGGAGCACCACCACCTCTTTCTCTTTGTCTGTGCCCACCTCTCTGTTAAGGAGCACCACCACCTCTTTCTCTTTGTCAGTGCCCACCTCTCTGTTGAGGTGTACCACCACCTCTTTCTCTTTGTCTGTGCCCAACTCTCTGTCGAGGAGCACCACCACCTCTTCGATGAAGATTTCCTCTCCCTACGAGTCTATCCTGCTCCATATTTGAACAGTACAAAGTCTAATTGTGATCATCAGGGGGAAACAATTAGCAATTAGTATTTCTAGATTGAAAGCTCTCGCAGTAATGTGTAACTTACAAATGACCAGACAACAATCAGCCAAGTTGAAAATCCATGGACATAATGAATGATTCATTGATTAAACATTAAGATCAGTTGAACTAATTGACAGACAAATGTATTAAACTGAATTATAAGATATGCAAATCAAAAATTTTATAGTGATAACATTATAAAAGCCAGTAACTGTGAACAAAACATTTATTTAGATGAAACACTTATTTTGTGTAGTGAAAAGGTAATTTTGTCATTATGTGTTATGTACTAACACAAATATGCTGAAATGTTTGAAAAAGGTGCACTTTTGATGATCTGTTGTGATATAAGTACTAAGAGTTTTGAAAATGTACCAATTGCTTATGAAAACTGCGCCAAACCAATAAAAAAAATGTATATATACATACAAACATGTGAAATCAATCAGCAGTAATGAGTGGCCATTAACTCATTAAAACCACAAAAGCAATCATGTAAAAAAGTGACATCTTGCATACAGTAATGTTGAAAATGAAAATGTGTTCTGTAAAAGTGGTACATGGGACCATAGACACTATATCTGGTACAGAAAGAAAATCCACCTGGGGTCATATTCTGCGCTAATTGGTATCAAATGATCCTTCTGGAAACTGTCATAATCTAAACATACACTATTATTAATAAATTTTCATAAAAGCTATGCTTCAAGAGTAATGCAACAGTTACTTATCATTTTAAGCAGTTGTATCAACTGATAGTTGAATCTTTATAATGAAATGAATACACACCAAACTCAGATGTGATGTGTGATTTGCATTTTGATCTTTGGCTTATATGTATTGTATCCAAGCATTGCCCGGCTTTTGAGGAAGCACCAGGTTTCCATGAAACAAATTTACTTGGTTCCTTTTGAGAGGAACAATGTCCGGGTGAAACAACTGCGTTCAGAATATATTCTGGTACAACACTAAACTGGCATGTAATTACTGTAACAGTACTGACAACTATTAGTTGTAAAAAAAAAAAAAACTAAATTATCATTTTAGAGGGTGATGGAGCTGGACGCTGCTGTGAATCATCACAAGTATATTTTTGTTGATGAGGCCAGTTTCAATCTGGCAAACACTAGGCACAGAGGACGTAACTTTATTGGACAAAGGGCTACCATCCAAGTCCCTGGACATCTCAATGTGTGCAGCTATATCTGAAGATGGTGTCATAGGCTGTAGACCAGTTCTAGGGTCATACAACACTGAACACCTGATATATTTTTTTAAATGAACTGGAGCAGGCCTGTCAGGGAGAAGACTTCGTCTATGTTGTTGTGTGGGACAATGTCAGCTTCCACCATGCACAGCTGGTTCAGGAATGGTTCAAACACATCCTCGCCTCATGACCCTCTATCTTCCACTATATTCCCCTTTCCTCAACCCAATTGAGGAATTCGTCTCTACATGGAGGTGGAGTATGATCGCCATCCCCATGAGCATGTCTCCCTTCTTCAAGCCATGTGTGAAGCTTGTGGAGATATAACTGCTGAGCAATGTCAATCCTGGATTCGTCATGCCAGGAGATTTTTCCCAAGGTGCCTGAACAACGAAGACATCCAATGTGATGTTGATGAAAATGTATGGCTCAATGTTAATGACCGGCTTGATTAATTGTGTAAAAGTGATAAAAATAAAATAAATTATCTGAAGTGTAATATTTGCTGTGAAACGCTTACCTTGTATTTTTTGCTCCTGAATGAAATGATTGGTACGTTTTGTGAGTTTTGTGATTGTGAGTTTTTTTGTACTAAGAGATTTGAAAATGCACACTTTAGTTATGAAAATAGTACCAAACCAATTAAAAAAACTGTAGTAGGTTTTCATTTTTGTCCTTTCTTTTGTTATGGGCCGGTGCCCCTAGTAGGGCTCGTAACAATACCATGATTACTTATATTGACGTACAGTGTTGTACAGTGGATGATACAGTATATACAGTGAAGTACTGTAAGAAAAATAAGCAAACCAATGACAATATGTGGTTGTATTTCTCTAGAATGACTCGAAGACCTTGCCGTTGTGAGGGCAGACAATGCCATCCGTCTCCATCAGCTACAACAGAAAATACTTGCAGACAGGCAAGTGTTCAACAACATAAACCATATGAGCATCAACACCATCAGACGCATCTTGGGAAAACACAGCATCACCATGAAGCAACTCTACAGAGCCCCATTTGAGAGGAACAGTGACAGGTTCAAAGGACTTCATGCTGAATATGTACAGGTAAGTGTAACTGTCCTCTACATTTGCAATACAGTATTGGTGATATCCAGTAGTAGCTTACAGTTTTTTTCTGATGGCTTAAACCCTAACTGTGATTCTTATAGCACAATTTCTAAAACTATTAATACTTATAGCAAAACCACTCACTGAGTTTGCAAAACTAACAGCACAAATACTGCTTTGCACTCAGTTTGCAATTTTGTAACACACACTTTGCAAAACTGTAGGCACAATTCACTGCACAACACTCTTTTTGCAGAACATTAAACACAACTCACTGCTTACACTCAATTGCCAAATTTATACACATGTATGGCTATCATTAACAGTATTTTGCCAACTGTCTGGCACACTTTCACATGTGAAAACTGTTTTAGATATTTAGTTCACTTTGCAATCAGCCTAAGCACTATAAATAAGCCACAGGTAAGCTGTCTATGTCAAAGTCAAGTCAAAGTCAGCTTTATTGTCAATTCTGCCACATGTACAGGACATGCAGAGAATTGAAATTTCGTTACTTTCAGACCCATGGTGCTTACAAGTAACATTAAATACAAACAGTAACATTAAATAAAAGGTATAAATACAATTTTAAAAACACAATATACAAATAAGGGCACATGGTGGAGAGTGCAAACCATGTAAACAATGTGAACAATGTAGTGCAACAGAGCTTGTAAGTGTAAAAGCGACAAAGTGACAAAGTGAGGTAGTGACTGGTGCACGGTCAGTTTGTGTGTGTGTTTGTGTTAGAGTTCAGAGAGTTTGTGGAGTGGAAGAGGGGAGTGGGGGCAGAGCCGGGAGAGAGTTGAGCTTCCTGACCGCCTGATGGGTGAAGCTGTCCTTCAGTCTGCTGGTCCTGGCCTGGAGACTCCGCAGTCTCCTCCCTGATGGCAGCAGGCTGAAGAAGGTTTGCATTGGGTGGGTGGGTGCATTGGGTGGGTGCTATGCAGAGGGCTTTTTTTTGTGAGACTTGTGCTGTAGATGTCTTGGAGGGAGGGGAGAGGGACACCGATGATTCTCTCAGCTGCTCTGACTATGCGTTGGAGAGTTTTTTGGCAGGACGCATTGCAGGCTCCAAACCACACAGTGATGCAGCTAGACAGGATGCTCTCGATGGTTCCTTGGTAGAATGTGTACATGATGGGGGCTGGTGCTCTTGCTCTTCTTAGTTTTCAGAGGAAGTATAGACGCTGCTGGGCTTTCTTGGCCAGTGCAGTGGTGTTGTTTGTCCAGGAGAGATCCTCAGTGATGTGCACACTCAGGAACTTGGTGCTGCTCACTCTCTCCACAGATGCACCGTTGACTGTCAGAGGAGCATGCTGAGTATTTCCTCTCCTGAAGTCAACAACAATGTCTTTTGTCTTCTCCACATTCAGAGAGAGATTGTTGTCTCTGCACCACGTAGCCAGGCGGCTCACCTCGCTTCTGTAGTTAGACACATCCCTGTTATTACAGTTTTTTACAATCTCTATGACAGTTTTTTCAAAACATTTAACAAGTTTCCTAAACTCTTAACACGGTTAGCACAACATCCGTCTTTGTAGGCTATACAATTAACACATTTCTTGTTGCTTTGATACAAAATGCATACAGTTAACACCAATTTAAAATGCTTGAACTTCTTTTACACACAAGCTCAACCAAGACCAAAACAATGTAATTTTACAGTCAAATTTACAAATGCTTTCACACTGTATGTCAGAACATATAACATCATGTTCTAAACATAACTTATACAGGCTAAAGTCAAAGTGAACAGCTGTTCATATTGTGAATTGAAACACAAATATATTCCCGCAATCTCCGACAAATAAATGTCAGATTGGCCCCTACAACACTGACCGCCTTCTCCTGTTTTTAGAGGACCTGCACGAAAGACTAGTGCCAGAGGTAGAAAGGGGACAGGTGGGAGACCACTTGCCAATATATGTTATCACATGGGACAATGTGGCATTCCACCATTCCCGTGCAGTCACAGCCTGGTTTGACGCCCATCCAAGGATGATGTCCCATTTCCTTGCCCCTTACTCCCCTTTCCTCAACCCCATTGAGGAGTTTTTCTCAGCCTGGAGATGGAAGGTTTTTGACCATCTTCCACATGACCAAATGTCCCTCCTGGATGCAATGGATGCTGCATTGCAAGACATCACAGCTGAACACTGCCAGGGGTGGATAAGGCATGCCAAAAGATTCTTCCCACGATGCCTTGCCAGAGAAGATATCAGGTGTGATGTGGATGAGAACATGTGGCCAAATGCAGAAGACCGGGCAGAATAGAAGATTACTCTGTTTGTATATCTTGCAGTAATGTCCTTTTACAAATAAAGTCTGTACTGCAGCAGTTCTGTATCTGTATTTTTTTTTTTTTACGTAAACTGTACATTTTATAAAGCTACTCTGAGATGGTCATTCACTTTTTTGTTTTGAATTTCTGCAGCATGCATTTACTAAACCCAACAAAACAAAAATGTAGAAAGGCTTCAAATATAAGGGCAGACCTGACACATGAAATAATGCAGTTTCTGTAATTTCAGCTGATGATAGTGTTTTTTTTGGCAATTTGTTATGATTGACTGAATGTTCCTGTTGGAAGAGAACATGTGTTAGTGTTTTGAGTAATTATTTGATTTTGAAACATGTTTGCAGTGTTTTGCTAGACATAGTGTACTGTGGTAGTTTATTATTGTATTTTGAAAATTAGTTTTGGGGTTTAGTTTACAATGTGTGATTTTGAGCATAAAATTAACCGTTTTGCCAATTGCGTGTTTTAGGTGTGTTGGTGCATTACGAGTTTAGGAAACTTGTTAAATGTTTTGAAAAAACTGTCATGGAGATTGTAAAAAACTGTAATGAGACCCACCACAGTCGTGTCATCCGCAAACTTGATGAAGAGCAGTCGTGTCATCTGCAAACTTGATGAAGAGTACATGTGTGGAGTACAATGGAAGGAGCAGGAAGAGTGAGAATCAGAGGAGGCCTAGGGAGAGGACATGGAGGTGAAGAAGTTGGAGGAAGAGGACGTGGAGAAGAAGTGAGAGGGTTAGAGGAAGTTAGAGGAATAGGACAAGGAGGAGCAAGAGGAGGACGAGGAGGGGAAAGAGGAAGGGTAAGAAGAGTAAGAAATAGAATAACTGATGACATCAGAGCTACAATAGTGGACCATGTCATCAACCATGGGATGACCCTGAGGGAAGCTGGCCAACGGGTTCAGCCTAATTTGAGCCGCTACACTGTGGCAAGCATCATTAGGACTGTAAGATGGGACATCTTGGAGACTTGACATTCCTGTGCCTTTGTTGTGCATAGAGATTCAACACCTCCGTTTTTTAATCCCTTTGTCAAATTGCATTCCAACACCCCCCGAGCCAAACGTGTGAGCTGCCAGCCGTCGGGACCGCCTACCCTCTTTGTCTTTCCCAGACGGAAGGCCCCCAAACCAAATGTGTGAGGTGTCCGCTGTCAGGACCGCCCACTCTCTTTGTCTTCCCCAGATGGGAGGCACTGGGGGCATGACATCAGAAACAACATGTTCTGATTGGTCTATGACAACTTCCTGTAGGCCAGTGACAACTTCCTGTAGGCCAGGGGTATAAAGGTCTGTTCACATGTGGGAAAGGGACTGAGCTTTCTTGCTCAGGGTTTTTTTCCATCGGAAGCCTTAAGTCTTCCGAGTCTTTTCCTCTTCTCTCTCTTTTTCTCTCCCTCTCGCTCTCTCTCTTTATTCTTTCTTCTTATTTTGGTTTTCTCTGTAACATTGGTACCTTTTTACATACAATATTCACATATAACTACAATAATTATTTACCGGTGTTAATAAATTAGTAACTGTTCATTTTTAACCTCTATTGTGCCATGCCTCTTTGTGCCAGGTAACATCAAGTTGGAATGGTTGAATACAGTGCTTTTGTGTGTAGAGAGAGAGAGTTTTCTACACTCAGTTCTCTCCCCACTGTCTTTTTAAAGGACATTTCGAAATGAGAATCGGTAAGTACTTTGTAGCACTGCCATACTCTAATGAGAAACACAACAGTACCATACATGCAAAAATACTGAAATTGTTACTTTACAGAATTGCTAGACGTCCAGATGTTGGGGGCAGAGGAAGAATGTTCACTCCAGAGCAAGAGACCCATATAGTGAACATGGTGATTGCCAATAATGCAATAAGACTGCATGAAATACAGCAGCGCATAGTTGATAATGACACCATCTTTCAAAATATACACAGTGCAAGCATTTCTGCACTAAGTCATGTACTTGCGCGTCACAGAATAAGAATGAAGCAAATTTACAGAGTTCCTTTTGAGAGAAACACAGAATGTGTAAAGCAACTGCGATATGACTATGTGCAGGTAAGATATAGTGTCATTGATTCTGAACTTGGAAGTGCATACTGTAGTGCTGTGCATGGGCCTGATGTGTTGCATTTGTTTTGTCTTGTCCAGAGAGTGATTGAACTAGAAGCAGATGCCATAGGACATGAGCTACTTTTTGTAGATGAGGCCGGTTTCAACCTCAGTAAAACCAGGAGACCTGGCAGGAACATTATTGGACACCGTGCCATCATCAATGTCCCAGGACAACGTGGTGGTAACATAACCATGTGTGCAGCTATAAGCCAAAATGGTGTTGTTCACCATCATGCAACCATAGGTCCATACAACACTGCACACATTATTGCATTCCTGGACATCTTACATGACATGCTCACTGTTCAGGGACCAGAGCATACCCGATGTCATCATATGGGAAAATCTTAGTTTCCATAGGGCTGCTTTGGTTTGCAGCTGGTTTACAGACCACCCATCCTTCATGGCACTCAACCTCCCTCCATACTCTCCATTCTTACAGTTTTTCTCAATTGCTAAAACACAATTTCTGAAACCTTGCTCCATTTTCTGAAACCATTAAATGCAAAACCTCATCTTCAAGCACTATTTACAAAACCAAAAACATAGTGATCAAAATGATATACACTATCAAGCAGTCAGTAAAACAATACAACAAAAATGTCCAATGATGTTTCGGCCTCTCCGTCTCCTCTTTGTTAGACTGAAGCCTGCTTCATCGACAAAGATGAAGTCATGGGGTCTGTCCAAGGATTCCAAGTCAAATATTGTCTGTGTAGAAATACAATATACTGCATTTAGAATTTTGTACATCAGAGACAGCGCTATACTGTAGAGTACAATTAAGCCTACTGTATGCACTTCTGATTCACATACATTGTATGTACTGAAGAGTAATGTCATTCACATAGTATGTGTTAGTACTGTAGAAAATCTGGATTACAGTAAATGTTTCTGAATGTACACTTACTTGCACATACTGAGCTCGCAGTTCTTTCACCCTTGGTGAGTTGCGCTCAAAGGGTACTTTGTATACTTGTTTCATTCACATCCTGTTACGATGGAGGACACGGTCAATTGTGGAAATGCTCACACTGTTGATTCCCTGGAAGTGTGTGTTGTCTTTTATCAATCATTCCTGGAATTCTCTGAGTCGTATTACATTATCTTGAAGGACCATGCCCACTATAATGGCCTCTTGCTCTTGAATGAATAAAGTTGTCCTTCCACCTGCATGTGGCAGCCCCGCAATTCTACAAAACGTAGATGTGCAGTTACAACAAATATTCATGCAGTACTAAACATACAGTGATGAACTTTACAAATGTCTATTGAAACAGTTGCATATAGTGTAGTACAGTTAATTCGCAATTACAAAAATAGAGTAGTATACTGTACCTGTTCTCTTCTCTGAATGTCCTTACTATGGTGGACAAAGAAAATTGGCTCAAATTGGGTTGCACTCTTAGTCCTGCTTTCCTCATTGTCAGTCCATGGACGAGAACATGGTCTATGACTGTTGCTCGAATTTCATCAGATATGTCCACTATTTGAGTTCCTCCTCCTCTTTCTTGCCCTCTTCCTTTTTCTCGCCCTCCTCCTCTTCTTCTTTTTTGCCCTCCTCCTCCTTCTCGCCCTCCTCTTCTTCCTCGCCCTCTTTCTTGTCGTCATTGTCCTCCTCCTCCTCGTCGCCCACCTCGCATACACACTTGTCCTCTCACATTGTTTCTTCTATCCATGCTCAGACATTCTCCTTTCTACCTTCAACAACCTGTTTGCTCTCTGAACTGGCTTACATTGGTTGTGTTCAATCAATGACATGTTTTCTCTAATTGTATTTGAGTGTTGCTACTTGTGTTTACCTGTATGGAGGACGTGTGCATTAGAGTGTAGAATGTGTTTTGAGAATGAGAATGTGTTTAGAGTTTTGCTGAAAAGTCTAAGTAATATCTGCATATTGTGTTTTACCATGTGAAATGGTTTAAGGTATTGACAACAGACTGCACAATTAGCTAAATGAGGTCAGGCAACTGTGAACTTTCTTCAGCCAATGGGTTTTAGTGTTTTAGCAATTGAGAAAAACTGTAAAACCCATCGAGGAGTTCTTCTCTGCCTGGCGTGGAAAGTGTAGGACCGTCATCCTCATCAACAGGATCATTACAGGCAATGGAGGAGGCATGTGGAGATATTGACCAGGCATCATGTCAGGCCTGGATACGGCATTCAAGGAGATATTTTCTCCAGTCCAAGGGAGGATATTGCTTGCGATGTGGACAGATTTTTGTCGTCGGACCCAGGCTGATTGTGAAATTACTATTTTGTGTTCTGACTTTTTGATGAGTGTGAATAAACACCAATACTTGACGTTTGGATCCTTGTATGTTTACATGACACTATGACAAAAGTATGACCACATATTTACAATTACATTTACGGCATTTGGCAGACGCCCTTATCCAGAGCGACTTACAACGTGCTTTCAAGTTACCATCGATGAAGAGATCAATTCCGGTTCACTAGGACCCCAACTATGAATACATCTATTTAATTCACTCTGTTGTAGATTCTGTACACAAAGTTCGACAACAATTTACAATTTAATCTAAATATTCTTTAAAGAGGAAGGTCTTGAGCTGTCGTTTGAAGGTGCTCAGTGGCTGAGCTGTTCTGACCTCGAGGGGAAGTTCATTCCACCACCGAGGGGCCAAGACGGAGAAGAGTCTAGCTGAATGTTTTCCTTTTACCTTCAGAGATGGAGGGACCAGGCGAGCAGTACTGGAGGCTCGGAGTAGACGAGGTGCAGTGCGGGGTGTAATAAGGGCTGTGAGGTAGGATGGTGCTGCTCCATGTTTGGCTTTGTAGGCCAGCATCAGTATTTTGAACCTGATGCGTGCAGCTACTGGGAGCCAGTGAAGGGAACGTAGCAGAGGGGTGGTATGGGGGGGTGGTATTGACATCTGTACACAGAGAACGCAAAAGCCAGATGTGTTTTGTATTCATACTATCAGTGTGCAGTTGGCGCATTGTGTGCTTAGTAGATGATGGCTTGTGTGTACTGTTTGATACGAAAACACAATTTTGAAGAGTTAATCTAGCTGTGTTCGCTTTTGCAAGAGAACTACAAAGTTTTGATAATTGGGTGAAAGGTTTTCTTTTTTGTGTCTAGAGTTTTGCAAAAATAGCCAATAGTTACAAAAAATGTGCTTAAACAATCAGAAAAAACTTTAATATATGTACCATATCAGTACACCATGGATCCATTCTGAAAGCTACACAGGTACCTGTGTGATGGGTGAGGGTTCTGTATGTGTAGCACTGTAGTACAGTAATAGGTTTTCTTTTTTCTTTTGAACATGGATGGAGCTGCAAAACCTCATGAATTCATTTTCATTGATGAACCTGGATTCGACCTGAGCAAAACAAGACGACAGGGTCGTAATGTAATTGGCCAAAGGGCAATTGAGCACGTCCTAGGGCAGCACGGGGGAAATTTCACATTGTGTGCCGCCATAAGCCTTCAAGGGCTTCTGCATCATCATGCAAATCTAGGTCCATACAATAGCCAAAATATACTCACATTTCTAGATGCTCTCCATAATATAGTTTGAACAGACCAGATCATCCCAGGTTTGTGGTGATATGGGATAATCTCAGTTTCCATCGGGCTGCTCTGGTCCAGGCCTGGTTCTCCAACCACAATCAATTTGAAGTGGTAAACTTCTGCAGGCAATGGAACAGGCCTGCGGCGACATTCAGGTGACAGCAATCCATGGATGGTTTCGACATGCAAGAGGATATTTTCCCTGGTGCCTAGCGACAGAAGACATTGCTGGCTTTGTAGATGAGGTCCTGTGGCCAGACCCCAACAGACGGCGGGATCCATGAGCCCACGTATGCACAATTGTCACAATTTTTTGTGTTTACAGTATAGTGTTTTTTCTATTACTGTATGTTTTTTTTTATCTTTATCTGAATCCATGGTACTGCAATGTACAGTGCTGCAATGTACAATATTGAGTAGGCCTATTTGCTTTTTGGTTGTTTGAAAATGTGTCTGCTGAAAATATGCCTTCTGAATAAACAATGAAAATAAAAGACTGCAGTGTTTTATATAAAATAGGCTAGTGTGTTCCCCCTGATCTGAAAGTGTTTGCATATGATGCAAGTATGTGTCATTTTTTCAACAGAGTTACATTTTGACAAAGGAATGTTAGGTTTTGATAGCAGAGTTTAGGTTTTGAGAGTTTTAATTTGGCACAGATGTGAATGGCCAAAGTGTTTTCCAGTGTTGTGTCATGTTTACTTGAGTTTACTTGAGCAAGTGTTCAAGCAATGGGCAAAAACTGTAACCATTGACTCACACTAAAGGAAGCTGAACTAAGAGTTCAGACAAATCTCAGCAGATATAAAATTAGGGGCAGTGGTGGCCTAG